>NC_058520.1:307111435-307820185 GCF_904849725.1 Hordeum vulgare subsp. vulgare | reverse complement strand
CATGTGGCGGCTTGAAGGGGTTGGTCGGAATCGAGAGACGCGAGTTTACCCAGGTTCGGCCCCTCCGATGGAGGTAAAAGCCTACGTCCCTTGGCGGGTCATACTCCAAGCCGGGTTACACTGCGGGGTATATCCCCGACAGGTCCCGTACCCGTGCGTCGATTCTGCTTCGATTCTGCATCAGATCTTCTTCAGATCGTCTTCGCTCGTCTTCAGTCTCCTTCCTCCGATCGCCCTCTCCCTCCTTCCCCTTGGTGAGCCTAGATCCTTCCTCCCTTCCCCTTCGTTGATGCATGTGTACGTGCTCGTGGTCGGACCTCTTTGGTCGGAGAGGAGAACGGCAGAGCAGGTGTTGTTCGTTGTGTGTGTGTGCTCGGGCAAGTCGGGGCTTAGGGAAACGGCTCCCAACAGAGCAGTAGTGGTAGAGTAGGTGCTCCCCGCGGTGCAGAAGTAGAGTAGAAGGCTTGCTCCAGTGGCGTTGCTGCCGTCGTCTGTGTGTGCAGAGTAGAGCAGGTGATAAAGGGGGTCTTGGGTTCGAATCCCTCCCCCATTTATTTTATATTTTTGCCATTTCTTTTTTTTTTTGCATTGTGTGCTTGCATAGTTGCTGTGGTGTGCCAGATCTCCATGTGAGGTATTTTTGTTGCCTCCCAAGTAACAGGTTGTCCTTATTCTTGATGCTAGAGAGCATGTGTAGATAGATCTATGTGTGGTGCTTGTATAGGTATTTGAATCCTAGTGTATGTTGAGACAGCTCATGTATGTGAGTGTGTAGCATGTGTATATGCACTAGGGTAGTGGTGCAATTGTGTATGTGCAAGCTTCATATGTGCAAGTATGGGGGGTGTGTGTGTGTGTGGGTTTCCTCCCCCATATACCTTGTGAATAGGTAGGTGATTATCTTGTGGTGTGTGTGTGTGTGTGTGTGTGTGTGAGCTTGGGTGTGTGTGTCTCACACATGCCCAAGGCATGATGTGCCTTGTTAGCACTTGTGGCTACTTGTATGTGTAGGTGTAGGATGCTTGATGTGAGTGTAAGTTAGTGGAGTGTTCTAGCTAGCATGTGTAGGTGCTTATTATGCATGTGCTTGATGTATGTGTGTGTGTGGTGGTGTGCTAAGGCGCATGAACATGAGGTCTGCCCCTCATGTGTACCATTGGATATGTGAGAGTGTGCAAGTGCATGTGAAGTTGATGACCTAGTGGAAACACATGTGATGATGCACTATTCACCTCTATGTGATTCCATGCTCATTTTCTTCTTAGCTTTGTGCCCAATTGTTCTATGCACGTACCGAGGTATTATATATGTTTTTGGGGTAGAATCATCCCAGGAATCCATTGGTGGAATCAGTTTTGCCTTTGGAACACTTTCTGGGAATGTCATATTTCTGTTTTGTTCAATGTTTGGAGCTTGGTTCCATGTGATGTGATGACCACAAGAGGTTGATTCCTTATTGTGGCAGTAGAGGGTGACCCCCTCTATAGCATGTTGGTTTTGTTTCATGCTTAGGAGTTCATATGTGCAAGTGGTGCTTAGTCAAAATAGGCATGTGGCTGAAAATTCCAGTTAGTGAAAATCTGTGATTTTCACTAAGTCTGAGAATCTGCTCATATTTTCTTCCCTTGTAGTTGTGTTTGTAGAAGTTCATGTGTTGGGAATCAGCCCTTGCTATTAACTGGAAAGTTGTAGCTTTTGTGTTTGTCTAGCTCTCTGTCAATTTTCATTACATTTGGATTCCTGTAGATATTGTTTTGGGAGCTGTCAAAATGCTTCAGAGCATAAACAACTAGTGAGAATATGAGAATTTCACCAAGTCCGTGAAAACTGATGTTTTTTCCAAGTTAGCAGTTGTAGAACTTTCTGTGTGAAACTCTTTCGAATTATCTTTTTGCTCATGCTTGTAGAGATTCTGAATAGCTTCTGCCACATATCCTATTTGGCACATTGGGTGGCTATAGGTGCTTTGCATGTAGCCCTCAAACTGCTATGATGGTGTTTATGGCAGATTGTATAGTTTTGATGTTTTGATGCTTGTGAGTGCATAGTTGATGGTGTGGTGATATTCCTTGCACCACCCCATCCGTACTTGTTTGTTTTGTGATTTGGAAACCTGGGAATACCAGAAGTATGCCATTGGAGTGTGTGGTGATGGATTTGATACGTAGGACTCCATTTCTTGTTTCGTTGATTTTGGCTGATCCATAGCTCCTTCCATAACGTTCTTTATATGTTTTTGCATCATTTTCGCGTGACGCATCTGCTCATGCCATCCTCATGCATGTCAAGATAGCTTAGAGTGCAGTTCTATCCAGAAGATTGCATTTTCTTCTCATGCATGTGCAAGTGATTAGAATAGAGATGCATGGTACATTTTCATCTCATGCATCATGTGTTTGTTGCATCTTGTGGTGCTGTTGTTCATTGGATGCTATTTTTATGTTGGGTAGAACCAGGATCGGAGAACGAGTACGTGGATCCGGGAGAGTACGTGCAGGACGAACAAGAGCAGTTCCAAGCTGAGGACATCACAGGCAAGATGATATGACCTTGATTCCATCTCTAGACTTGTTATGCTAGATTCACGTTTCCTTCGTCATATGCTATCTGCCTACCACTGAAATAAATGCCTCATGAAATTGCCATGAAACCCAAACACTTTCCCCTCCTAGCAAAGCTTGAATGGCTAAGTAGGCTTGCTCAGCTACTAATGTTAGCGTTGCTAGTTGCAGGTGCAATTGTCTCATGTGATAACATGAGTTTGATATCATTATGTTAAATATGTTATTTAATTAATGCACCTATATACTTGGTGAATAACGAAAGGCCTAGCTTTTTGCCGGGTGTTTTGTTCCGTTATTGCCGCCGTAGTTTCCGGCTACCGGTGTTTGATTCCATAACTGATCGCTCCTAACACGTTCGGGGTTGTTATGGGGACACCCTTGATAAATCGTGTAGTGTTAAGACTTGTCCGGTAGGACCCAACATTGGTGTTAATTTGCTAATCACTTAATATTAATATGCATAGGGAATAGCTACCCCGAGGAATTAATCAACAACCCAGGCCAGTGCTCCTCATGAGTGTTGGTCCAACCTGGTCCGCCTGCGGGGCCACCACAAGGAAAGTTGAGGTTTGGTTCTCGTAGCTAGTTCCATCCGTCATGGCCTTAGACTGAGATACGCGGCTCTTATCGGGGTCGTCGACACTACGGGAGGTCCTGCTAGTTTTGTCTTAACTTAGCGATATATCTTTCGTATAGGAATCCCGGTGAAGCTTTGGTTCTCCCCAAAGTTGAGCTTTTCCTCTAAGGAATCCAACGAGATCACGCGTTTCGTGATAGAGGATTACTTTGCGGCCCGTGATCGTTTGTGATGGACTAGTTGGAGCACCCCTGCAGGGTTTAATCTTTCAGAAAGCCGTGTCCGCAGTTATGTGGCAACTTGGGATATTTGTTAACATCCGATTCTAGATAACTTGAACTAATCTAATAAAATTGCCAACTGTGTGCGTACCCATGACTGTCCCCTTCGAAGACCTCTCTTCGTTCGGGAACATGGTGGGGTTATGATTGACGTAAGTAGGTGTTCAGGATCACCTATTGATCAGCTAGTAGTCGCCCGCTAGAATAGACCACCTCAATAACTTGTTCTACGTAAGTTAGCCACCGTAAATGCTTAGGATGCTGCAACCTAAACACTGAACCTTCCTTACCTAATAACTTGACCAGTTCTGCCACCGAGGTCATAGATTGCTGAGTCCCTGTGGCTCACAGGTTACTTCAACACCCCAACAGGTACAGGTACGCCCGACTTAGGTGATCCCGATGGCACGCAGCTGGTGTGGCAGTACGATGAGGAGAACGACCGTCTGTACGTGAACTATCCAGAAGACTGAGGCGTGGTCGTGATCGCGGGCAAGCATGCAGGGTAGCAGAGCCTTTTCCTCATGTTATGTAGTTCGTAGCGGAACTACCTTGTCTGAATAAATGTGTGATGTAAAACTCTGTTATATTCTATGAGATGACAGATGATTCCCTATTTGTCATTCTATTATTATGTATGTGCTATGTTACCGTGTTTGCGAAATGCTTAGATGCGCTTCTTTCCATTTTGGGGCCTCGTTCACTAAATCGGAAAGGACCGCATCTTAGTCGTTACATGGGAAGAGAACTGTTCATCTTCTTGGGAGAAAGACTTCAATGCATGAAGACCCAGAAGATGCTAAGGAAGAAGCTCCTGAGGAGATCCCAGTTCCTCCCAAGAAGAAGTTGATGGATGATGCTATGAAATCTGCTCCTAAGCCTCCTGCCTAAGCAAAGAAGGCTGTAGATCCCAAAAGGACTACCAAGGACATAGCTGCAGCTGCCAAGAGCAAAGGCCCTGCATCCAGTGTCCATGCTGCAGAGTAGGAGGAATATGAGAATGCGCCAATTCTCAGGAAGCTCAGACCAACCCTTCCAATTCACAATGTTGCTCATTCAATAGAAGAAGATATGAAGAAGAGGAAGGATCCCGAACTAAGGAAGTGGAGAGCTAATGATCCATATGCTGTCAGAAGAAGAATTGTTGTTGATCCAAGGTTTCACACCAAGGAACAACAAGATTTTTATGAGTCTGTCTTGTTTGACAAGAGTCATGCTGTCAGTGATATGAGGTATGTCGACTGGGCATATATCAAGGAAAATGAGAATATCTTTCCCCGTGTCCAAGAGAACTTCAAACTAGTGGACATTGAAAAGTTTGTTGGCAAAGATATGACCCCATGGAATGACGAGCTGATATTGCAATTCTATGCAACTGTTCATTTCTATGATGACTCTTTAGTTTGGATGACTGATGGTCACAAGTATGAAGCTACAATGGTTGAATGGGCTACTATCATTGGTGCCCCCAAGCATGAAGATCGAGATGTAGATGTGTATGCAGAAGCAAAGTAGAGTCGCAACTCAATGGCCAATATGTACAAGACAATTCCACAAAAGTACTTGGCTAGTCACAAGATGGGTTTAGTGTACTTTCTGCAAGCAGGCATTCCTACAACAAACACTATTCTGATATACACCCTGATGCCTAAATCAGGAGATGAAAAGATGATTAGAGGACATTCCATCAACCTGCTACACCTGCTAGATACTCATACCAGATTCAGAGTGATGGATTTCATAGTACAAACTATCAGGAGAACTACTACGGATCAGAAGAGGTCATGTGGATATGCTCCTTACATTCACATGCTTATCAATGTCAAGCTAGGCAAACATGCATATCTACTTGATCATCCCCATCTACCTCTTCAGCCAGAGTTTGAAGACAATGAAGTGGTAATGGACTAAAATGATCCCAACTCAACTGCAGCAAGAATGGAAGCACATGCAGCAGAAGCTGAGGCTGCTAGAAATAGGCCACCTCCAGTTCCACGGCTCAGAAATCAAGCTGAGAAAATTGCATTTCTAGTTAGATTTGTCCAAGGCACGGAGAAGAACATTCAGGAGATACTACCAAGTCACAAAAGCCTTGAGAGAGTCGTGGAAACCAAGTTTCAAGACATGGATGTGAAGGTTTTCCGAGTTGACAACTATAGTCAAACAACTTCAACATGAAGTTGACTCAGTGGAGATCCCACGCTCAAAAGATGAAGACGAAGATGATGATGATGATGAGGAGGAGGAAGAGTCTCCTCCTCCCACTACTACTCAGTTCAACACCAGCCCTAGGTCAGTTGCTGTTCCTGCTCAGGAGACAAGACAGACATCTTTAGCACAAGCTTCAGCACCTTCAGCACCAGCTCCAACTCAAGCACCTTCAGTATCAACTCCTCCAGCTCCAGGCCATTCAGTAGAAGCCTTCGTGGACACTCTTTTGTCGACTCCGTCATCACCTGCCCAGAGTGACGAGTAGTTCTATACTTTTGAACTTTTTGGTAACTTGTTGCCAAAGGGGGAGAAATGTATAGATCATAGACTTTGTGTGAGAGAGATCTTTTGACCTTATTTGCTCTCGTTTGGTGCTAAAAACTTCGGTCTTTTGGATAACTTTATCCTATCTGTGTGATTGATCATACGTTTTACCTTGTGTAATGCTACACTATTATCTCTTAACTATCTTTGTGATGATCACTCACTTATCTTGTTGGTGCCATGTGTATTGTTATTCATTCCTATTTTGTTTACACGCCACCAAGATGTATGTGACATGGAAGAGTGACCCATGATCCTAATTGATTGTGCATTTGCATTCAAACGCAAATTTTAAATAATGCACAAATTTAGGGGGGGGGGCTCTTGCTTTTCACATACTTCTCAAAGCGTCGATGCTAATCATTGATTATATCTATTGTCGAAGCTTTGATCTATATGTTGTCATCAATTACCAAAAGGGGAGATTGAAAGCACAATTTCTCCCTAGGGTGTTTTTGATAATTGATCACAACATATGCATCATTGGACTAATATGTTTTCCAAGTATATTTCAGAAAAAGTTCAAAAGACGCCATGGCTTAAGGTTTATGTGGAGATGCCCCTGGATGTAAGAAAGGAATAATGTTGGCTCAAGCTTCAAGTTAGAAGACTCTTCATTTTATATTTGTGAGAAATCACTTTTAAGTCCATAGGAAAGCCAATACTATTAAAAGGGTATGGGGTAGTAAAATGAACTGATTGCTCAAATGCTCAAAGTTAGCCACCAAAACAATCAGTCATTTTTCCCACATATCCACTCTGTCAAATTCCATATACACAAATTTGGTGTCACCAACATTCCCATATCGGACCCACCGAGTTTGACCTCACACAGAAACCCTAGCCATTACCTCCAAATCGGTGCAATCGGAACCAAGTCGGTGCTACCGAGTGTGTGACCAACATTTGGTTGCCAAGATACACAAAATCAGAATTTCCGAGTTTAAGTATCGGTGCCATCGAGTTTGTCCATATGATCGTTAGCCACCTTTTCAGTACCAGTGAGTTTGATATATCGGTCTCACCGAGATTCAAAAGTTCACACCTTTGTGCTAGTCGGTACCACTGAGTTTTCAACTTTGGTGTCACCGAGTTTGCCCTTTTGTGTGCAACAGTTGGATTTTGGCTGCTGCCTATATATACCCCTTCACCCACCTCTCATTCGTGGGAGGAGCACTCAGAACACACACTTTACTGCAAGATCCATTTTTTGAGAAAGAGCCACATACTCATATGTTGAGACCAAGATATTCCAATCCTATCATTTGAAACTTGATCTCTAGCCTCCCAAAACTACTTTCCACAAAATCAACCTCTCCTACCCATGCATATCCTGTGAAAGAGTGATTTGTGTTGAGGAGACTATATTTAGAAGCACAAGAGCAAGGACTTCATTGATATACCACATCTATTACCTCTTGGAGGGTGCCTCCTAGATTGGTTAGGTGTTGCTTGGGAACCTCCTACTTCGTGTTGTGGAGTTGAACCAAGATGTTTGTAAGGGCAAGGAGATCACCTACTTTGTGAAGATATACTATGAGTAAGGCTAGTCCTCCGTGGACAGAAGCCATGGTGGAATAAACAAGGTCGCTTCTTTGTGGACCCTCCATGGGTGGAGCCCTTCATGGACTCTCGTAGTCGTTACCCTTCCTGGGTTGAAGTCTCGACAAACATGGACGTATGAGAGAAACACCTATCGGAACCATGCCAAAAATCACCGTGTCAACCTCATGTGTTTGATCTCCCTACCTTACTCCTCTACTTTACACTTGCATGTTTTACTTTCTGCTGCTATACTATTAGAATTGCATGTGAAGGGTGTACTTGACTTGCTATAACCGTCGTAGCTGTTTCTCAAGTAGAATTGGGAAAAGGCAGAAAAATTATCTTGTCAAGTAGTCTAATCACCCCCCTCTAGACATACTTTCGTCTTACAACCACGCTCATGAGCCCGCCGAGGCATTTCACGAAGGCGTGATCCGCGGGCGCTCTCAACTCCACGTGCTCCCCCTTGGTGTAAGTGCATATTTCTACCCTAGTGGTTTGGTGATTGATGACAATGCATTTGCGGACTAATCATGTGCACTAAGACTTTCACGAATTTCTTCATTTGGGACAAGACGGTTCACGCCCCTCGGTGTATTTATTGAAAGACGACTTTCTCTCTTACGTTTCATTGTCGGTGCACTTGAGTCGTAGGAAAAGCCATACTATTAAGAGGGGGTCCGCTTCGGAGAGGTTTGGGTGGAATCATCACGTACACATTCCATCACACCCTCTTTCCTGTCTCAATGGAGCATCCTTCCTTGCCATATCATGCCTAGAAAGATCCAAGCGGTAGTACCACTGTGGTGAGCGATACTACCTCTTATCAACAGTAGTACCGCCCTGGCCGGCGGTAGTACCGCTCGAGGGCGGAAGTGGCCTAGCTAGTTCCGCTGGCTAGTGCCGCTGCCCGTGGGTCTCAACACTTTTCGTGTCGGACTGTGCGGCTTTTGGAGCGGTAGTGCAGGGTGGTAGTACCACTTGTTACTACCGCGTGAGAAACGCTCGGTAGTTATGGGCGAGGTCCGCATCATTTCCTGAGCGGATATAGGAGGCGTTACTACCTCTTATGAGTGGTAGTACCACTCCTCGCAGCGGTAGTACCGCCCCGGCCATACAACCGGCCCCTGCTTCCTCCCTGGTTGCTGCCCTCTACCCCAGCGGTAGTACTGCTCCTCTTTGGAGCGGTACTACCTCTTATCATCGGTAGTACCGCTCCGTGGAGCGGTAGTACCGCTTTGATGCGGGCCGAGCAAGTGGGCAACGGTTGGACTCATTCCCCCACTATATAAAGGGGTTCTTCTTCCATGAGAACTTCACCTTTCCTAACCCTAAGCTCCATTTTCACCCGATCTCTCTCCCTAGCCAACAAATCTTGTTGATACTCTAGGGTTTGCTTCAGAGGGCCTTGATCTACCCTTCGACCAATATAAAATTTATCCCCCCACCAATCCCTCGCGGATCTTGTTACTCTTGGGTGTTTGAGCACCCTAGACGGTTGAGGTCACCTCGAAGCCATATTCCATTGCCGTGAAGCTTCGTGGTCTCGTTGGGAGCCTCCAATTCAGTTGTGGAGATTGCCCCGACCTTGTTTGTAAAGGTTCGGTCGCCTCCTTCAAGGGAACCATTAGTGGAATCACGAGACCTTGCATTGTGTGAGGGCGTGAGGAGAATACGGTGGCCTTAGTGGCATCTTGGGAGCATTGTGCCTCCACACCGCTCCAACGGAGACATACTTCCCCTCAAAGGGAAGGAACTTCGAAAACACATCCTCGTCTTCATCGATTACACTTGTGCTTACTTCTTACCTTTACTTGTATTTTTTACTTACTTTTTGTTATTGTGGTTAGCATCATATAGGTTGCTCACTTAGTTGCATATCTAGACAACCTATTTGTTGCTAAACTTAATTAGTTAAAGAAAAGCTTGAAAATTGTTAGTTGCCTATTCACCCCCCTCTAGTCAACCATATCAATCCTTTAAATTGGTACCAGAGCCTCGTCTCTTTATTAAGGGTTCACCACCCAAAGAGTATGGATGGCGACGAGGATCGGGTTGTGGAGTTGACCGAGGCAGTGGTTGTGAACTCAGTCACTTGAGAGGATCTAAATGAGGCCATGTCCACCTTTAGATCCTAATTGGCTATCGAGATCAACAACATGCTCAAAGATTTCCTTGATGGCTTCAAACTGTCTACAGATTCATTGCATGTGGTTAATCCCACATCTTCAGATAAGAAGACCAACTCCTAAAAGGAAAATGCTAGTAGTGATAGAAATAAATTGCCTCACGGAACGAGTGGGGCAAATACCTTTGCCTCGGGTCCTCCTCCCATGTTCTATGGAGGATCGGTTCACCCACCGCATATTATTAACCTCAGTCCTCCTCCTAAGCTTGTTAAGAATGATTTTTCTAACTGGGTTTTTCGTATCAAGGCTCATTTAACTCACAGCTCAAAACAACTTTGGAGAAAGCAAGGTACTACCAACATGATCCAAGAAAGCTCACTCCAAGAGAAGAGGTCGACAATCAGCTCAATCACTCTACCTTCTTCATCCTTCAAGCAACAATTCCCATTGAAGATCTTTCTCATTTGCGTCCCTTCACTCGTGCGAAAGATAGTTGGGAGCACATTGATGACCCAAAATTATAGGGGATCAATCATAGTCCTTTCGATAAGTAAGAGTGTCGAACCCAACGAGGAGCAGAAGGCTCTGATAAACGGATTTCAGCAAGGTAATAACTGCAAGCACTGAAAGTAGCGGTAACAAGTGATTGTGTAGCGAGGTGAAACGTAGCAAGCAAAGAGTAACAAGTAACAAGTAGTAGCAACGGTGCAGCAAGTGGCCCAATCCCTTTTGTAGCAAGGGACAAGCCTGAACAAAGTCTTATAGGAGGAAAAACGCTCCCGAGGACACACGGGAATTTCTGTCATGCTAGTTTCATCATGTTCATATGATTCGCGTTCGTTACTTTGATAGTTTGATATGTGGGTGGACCGGCGCTTGGGTACTGCCCTTACTTGGACAAGCATCCCACTTGTGATTAATCTCTCTCGCAAGCATCCGCAACTACAAAAGAAGAATTAAGACAAAGTCTAACCATAGCATTAAACTAGTGGATCCAAATCAGCCCCTCACGAAGCAACACATAGACTGGGGTTTAAGCTTCTGTCACTCCAGCAACCCATCATCTACTTACTACTTCCCAATGCCTTCCTCTAGGACCAAATATGGTGAAGTGTTATGTAGTCGACGTTCACATAACACCACTAGAGGAAAAACAACATACAACATATCAAAATACCGAACGAATATCAAATTCACATGACTATTATTAACATGACTTATCCCATGTCCTCAGGAACAAAAGTAACTACTCACAAGACATAATCATAATCATGATCAGAGGTGTAATGGATAGCATCAAGAATCTGAAAATAAACTCTTCCACCAAGTAATCCAACTAGCATCAACTACAAAGAGTAATCAACACTACTAGCAACCTTACAAGTACCAATCGGAGTCGTGAGACGGAGATTGATTACAAGAGATGAACTAGGGATTGGAGAGGAGATGGTGCTGATGAAGATATTGATGAAGATGCCTCCCCTCTGACAAGAGGAGTGTTGGTGATGACGATGGCGACGATTCCCCCTCCGGGAGGGAAGTTTCCCCGGCAGGATCGTCCTGCCGGAGCTCTAGATTGGATCTGCTCAAGTTCTGCCTCATGGCGGCGGCGAAACCACGAAAAAGCTCCCGGTTGATTTTTTTTGGACCAAGACGCTTCATATAGCAAAAGAGGGGGGCTAGTGGGCCATCAGGTAGCCCACAAGCTTGCCCTGCACCACCAGGGGGATGGTGGCGGTGGGCAAGCTTGTAGAGCCCTAGTGGCCCCCCTCCGGTAGTTCTTTCGCCCAGTATTTTTTATATATTCCCAAAAAATTCCACGTAAATTTTCAGGGCATTTGGAGATGTGCAGAATAGTGGACTAGGATTTGCTCCTTTTCTAGTCCAGAGTTCCAGCTGCCTGAATTCTCCCTGTTCAAATAAACCTTGCAAAATAAGAGAGAAAAGTCATAAATATGGTACCACAAGTAATATAACAGCCCAAAAAGCAATAAATATCAACATGAAAGCATGATGCAAAATGGACGTATCAACTCCCCCAAGCTTAGACCTCGCTTGTCTTCAAGCGAAAACCAAGTTCCATAAACATGTCCACATGTTTGGGGACGAAGGTGTCGATAAAACATAATACAGACATGAGGGCATCATGATCACACATAGAACAACAATACATCATAAAGATTCTTATGGGAAAGTAACAATTACTTCACAAAGCAAAGCATGAAGCAAAAACCTTACCGAGAAGTAACCAACAATAGTCAATAGTCATTTAAGCAATTGCAATTTATCACAACATTAGAAAGAGTCAAATAAGAGTTTGTAAGGCAAACCCACATACTCAATCATCTCTTTTGTTTTCCACAATTGTTACAACTCACGTGGTACTCATGGTATCAAAGTTTCAGCTGGACACAGAGGAAGATAGGGGCTTATAGTTTTGCCTCCCAACCATTTACCTCAATGGTAAAGTCAACAACAATAAAGCATAAGTACTCAACTCCAAGTTGATATATGAATATAGATCTTTCCCAAGCATGTGACGGTGGCCAAGACAAAGGCAAAAAGGGAATTGGTGATGATCACCATGCCTCTTACAAGGGCAAAAAGTAAAGGTACAAGATAGGCCCTTCACAGAGGGAAGCAGAGGTTGTCATGCGCTTTTGAGGTTTGAATGCATGCCCTCTTAGTGCGGAGGAACGTCACTTTATATTGCCTCCTGTGATAAAGAATTTTATTATGCAGTCTGTCGCTTTTATGTCTTCCTCATCACAGGTTCGTACAAAGCTTATTTTCCACACACTAATAGATCATACATATTAGAGAGAAATTTTTATTGCTTGCACCGATGACAACTTACTTGAAGGATCTTATTCAATCCATAGGTAGGTATAGTGGACTCTCATGGCAAAACTGGTTTGGAGGTTTATGGATGCACAAGTAGTATCTCTACTTGGTGCGGGAGTTTTGGCTAATATGAGGTGGAAGCAATCGTCACATGCTAAGGGATCTCTAATCATATAACATTATTTGGAACCAAGCAAACACAATTCATTATGTTGTCTTCCTTGTCCAACATCTACTCCTAGGCATGTAATAGTTTGGTGAGTGCTCACAATTGTAAAAAGTGTCTAAGATGATATATGTATATGTGAACCTCTCTTTCCTTATTACTTCATATTAATTGCAACAATGACTAATGTCTATGTTGATTTATTCTCAACAAGTTTCAATTATCATACGTGTCATAAGTGAAGTTATCACTTTCCATAAGATCGTCTCATGATCTTTCATGCTATCGTTCTTTTCATACTTTTGATCATGGCACAAAGCAAAGCCCTTGACTAAGACACTTTTTATTATATAGCTCGTAAGCTCGAATACATCGGGGGAGAGACAAAAGCAAAAGACTCAAACTAAAAACTAAAGACTTATTCCTCTAAGAGAAGAAATAAAAACTGAAAAGGAAAGAACTAAAACAAAGGTAAAAGCAAAAGATATAAAGGTGATACGATACCAGGGCAACTCCCCCAAGCTTGGCAGAAGCCAAGGGGATTGCCCATACCAATGCTTAGTTGTCTTCCTTTGGTGGTGATGGTGGTGTTGTTTGGCAGGATGAACGAGTCGCCAGAATCCTCAAATCCGCAGCCAACCTTATTGATTTAAATCTGTACTCATACTCACAATTTTGATTCTGCGGGTCATAGATCTGGCCCTGAAGTTGGTCAACCCTATCGTAGATCCTGGAGAGGTGTTTCCCAATATCAACGGCATCCAGCTTGTGATTGCTAGTGAACTCTGTGATCATCGTGTGGTTGGCCTTGAGTCCATGCTCCACCATCCCTTGGCACTTGAAGACTTGTTGCTCCAGTGCTTCGAGCCTCGTCTGCATGCTTCCGGTCATCTTAGGCCCCTCAACATCACAGATGTGCAACATCCCCTCGCTCATCTTGATAGATTGAGGGTGTTTCAGCACTTCTGTGAGGTAGGGATTGATGACCTTCTCGAAGATCTTATCCTTAGGAGTGTTTGGGGAAGTCATGATGATCTAGATCTGTCACAGAAACAGCCTCGAAACGAAAATAGAGGAAAACTGTGCGATACGGAGATCAAAACCTTCGGGCGACTATATATTGATTTTTTCTAGGCCAAAAGGAGTCCTCCGCAAGAAAACGGAGTCCGGGAGGCACACGAGGTGCCCACAAGCTTGCCCTCTGCCACTACGGGGTAGGGGGCGGTGGGAGGGATTGTGGCTGCCTCGTTCGCTCTCCGGACTGCTTTTTATTTTTCTAGTTTTCCAAAAAATCCAAAACGGAAGAAATTTCCTATTGGAAAAGTATCGGAGTCCAATTTCTTGCCGAAACAGATACATCTTTGTTTTCAAGGTCTGAAACAGGCTGATAAACATCCCTTATGTACTCCTCTGGAGTTATGACATTGATGATGTTGGTCTCAACATTTATGGGAGTACCAGAGATGTAATGCTTCATTCTTTGCCCATTTACCACTCTAGGAAAATTTCCTTTCGTGTTATTGATTTTGATGGCACCGGAACGATATACTTCCTCGACAACATAGGGACCTTCCCATTTAGAGAGAAGCTTGCCTGCAAAGAATCTCAAACAAGAATTGTATAGCAAGACATAATCACCTACATTGAACTCTCGTTTCTGTATTTGTTTGTCGTGCCATCTCTTAACCTTTTCCTTGAACAACCTGGCATTCTCATATGCCTGGGCTCTCCATTCATCTAACGAGCTGATATCAAACAACCGCTTCTCACCGGCAAGTTTCAAATCAAAGTTGAGCTCTTTGATTGCCCAATAAGCTTTGTGTTCTAGCTCAAGAGGTAAATGGCATGCCTTACCGTAAACCATTTTATACGGTGACATGCCCATGGGATTCTTATAAGCAGTCCTATAAGCCCATAGTGCATCATCAAGTTTGCTAGACCAGTTCTTTCGAGATCTATTGACGGTCTTTTGCAGGATCAACTTGATCTCCCTATTACTCAACTCCACCTGACCACTAGACTGAGGATGATAAGGAGATGCAACTCTATGGTTGACATCATACTTAGCTAGCATCTTGCGGAAAACACCATGAATGA
Source organism: Hordeum vulgare subsp. vulgare (assembly GCF_904849725.1). Lineage (NCBI taxonomy): Eukaryota > Viridiplantae > Streptophyta > Magnoliopsida > Poales > Poaceae > Hordeum > Hordeum vulgare. The sequence continues at coordinate 307,805,447 of NC_058520.1, read as the reverse complement.
AGTGTGAACTGCCATCAGTCATCAAGTATCTAGGGATTCCAAATCTTGGGAATATGACTTCTTTAAGCATCTTAATAGAGGTATGGTGATCAGCATTTTTAGTGGGGATAGCTTCTACCCACTTAGTAACGTAATCCACAACAACTAAGATGTGAGTGTACCCATTGGAATTCAGGAAGGGTCCCATATAATCAAAGCCCCAGACATCAAATGGTTCAATGACAAGTGAATAGTTCATAGGCATTTCTTGACGCTTACTGATGTTCCCTATCTTTTGGCATTTGTCACAAGACAAGCCAAACTTACGAGCATCCTTGAAGAGAGTGGGCCAATAGAAACCTGATTGCAATACCTTATGGGCAGTTCTATCTCCATCATGGTGTCCTCCGTAGGCTTCAGAATGACACTTCTGCAGGATCTGTCCCAGTTCATGTTCAGGCACACAACATCTAATAACACCATCTACTCCTTCCTTATAAAGGTGAGGATCATCCCCAAAGTACTGTCTCAAATCAAATAAGAATTTCTTCTTTTGCTGATAGGTGAAACTAGGTGGTATGTATTTGGCTACGATATAGTTTGCATAATCGGCATACCATGGTGCACTAAGTGAAGTGCGGATGACATTTAATTGCTCATCAGGAAAGCTGTCATCAATAGGTAGTGGGTCATCAAGGACATTCTCTAGCCTAGACAAGTTATCTGCTATAGGGTTATCAACACCCTTTCGGTCAACGACGTGTAAATCAAATTCCTGTAGCAGGAGAACCCATCTGATCAGCCTAGGCTTAGCGTCCTTCTTCTCCATGAGGTACTTAATAGCAGCATGATCAGAGTGAATAGTGACTTTGGAGTCAACTATGTAAGATCTAAACTTTTCACAAGCAAACACGACTGCTAAAAATTCCTTCTCCGTAGTGGCATAGTTTCTTTGGGCACTGTCTAGAGTTTTACTAGCATAGTGAATGACATTCAACTTCTTGTCAACTCTTTGTCCTAGAACAACACCAACAACATAATCACTAGCGTCACACATGATTTCAAAGGGCAAGTTCCAGTCAGGTGGTTGAACAATACGTGCGGTTATCAAAGCCTTCTTAAGTATTTCAAAAGCTTCCTCACAATCCTCATCAAAAACAAAAGGAACATCCTTCTGCAAGAGGTTGGTAAGAGGCCTAGAAATCTTAGAGCAGTCTTTAATGAACCTTCTATAGAAACCAGCATGACCTAGGAAACTTCGTATACCTCTGATATCTGTGGGGCAAGGCATTTTATCAATTGCATCAACCTTAGTCTTATCAACTTGAGTGCCTCTTTCTGAGATTTTGTGTCCTAAGACGATACCATAAAGTGGCACTTCTCCCAATTCAAGACGAGGTTGGTTTCTTCGCATCTCTGTAAGACTCGATCAAGGTTGCTGAGGCAATCATCAAAGGAAGACCCGTAAACGGAGAAGTCATCCATGAAGACCTCGATGATCTTTTCACAGAAGTCAGAGAATATAGCCATCATACATCTTTGGAAGGTGGCAGGTGCATTAGATAAGCCAAAAGGCATACGTCTATAGGCAAAGGTACCGAAAGGGCAGGTGAAAGTGGTTTTCTCTTGATCAGATTGTGCAACAGGTATTTGCGAGAAACCTGAATAACCGTCTAGAAAGCAGAAGTGTGTGTGCTTTGATAGCCTTTCTAGCATTTGGTCGATGAACGGCAAAGGATAATGATCTTTCCTGGTTGCCTTCTTCAGTTTCCAGAAGTCTATCATCATTCTATAGCCGGTAATAATCCTTTGTGGGATTAGTTCATCCTTATCATTAGGAACGACGGTGATACCTCCCTTCTTAGGTACGCAATGTACTGGACTTACCCAATCCCTATGAGCAACATGATAAATGATTCCTGCTTCCAGAAGCTTTAATATTTCTTTTCTAACAACCTCTTTCATCTTAGGATTTAATCTCCTTTGATGATCAACAACTGGTTTAAAGTCAGGATCGGTTTTAATCTTGTGCTGACATAGAGTAGGACTAATACCCTTAAGATCATCAAGAGTATAACCAATAGCAGCGCGGTACTTCCTCAGAGTTTTTAGTAACTTCTTCTCTTCGCGCTCTGAGAGGAGAACACTAATAATGACTGGATATATCTCCTTCTCATCAAGATAGGCATACTTAAGAGTATCAGGCAACTGTTTAAGCTCGAACACACGATCACCCTTTGGTGGGGGAGGATCCCCAAGCAGTTCAACATGCAGATTATTCTTGAGAATAGGATACTGTTCTAAGACAATTTTATCTATATCATCTCTCTCCTCCATATGCATATAATTTTCATGCTCAAGCAAATATTGCTCTAAAGGATCCGTAGGAGGTACGACAATAGAGGCAAGAGCAATGATTTCATCTCTACCAGACGACTCTCTTTCATGGGCTTGTCTTCCAAACTTGGAGAAGCTAAATTCATGAGACACACCCTCGAAACTTACCGTGACAGTCTGCTTAATGCAATCAATGTGAGCATTGACAGTTTTGAGAAAGGGTTTACCAAATATGATGGGACAAAAGCTATCTTGCGCAGTACCAAGGACGAGGAAATCAGTAGGATACTTCGTCTTACCACACATGACTTCTACGTCTCTCACAATTCCCAGAGGGCAGATAGTGTCTCTATTAGCTAGCGTAATAGTGACATCAATGGGTTCTAACTCAGTAGGTGAATCTCTTCTTTGATTTCATCATATAGAGAACGGGGTATTGCACTAAAACTAGCTCCCATATCACATAAACCATGGTAACAGTGATCTCCTATCTTAATAGAAACAATGGGCAGGCCAACTACAGGTCCGTGTTTGTCTTTCGCGTGAGGTTTAGCAATAGCTCCCATATCACATAAACCATGGTAACAGTGATCTCCTATCTTAATAGAAACAATGGGCAGGCCAACTACAGGTCCGTGTTTGTCTTTCGCGTGAGGTTTAGCAATTCTAGCGGAGTCCTCACAGAATTTGATAACATGCCCATCTATGTCTTCGGCTAAGAGATCTTTGATAATAGCAACACTAGGTTCAACTCTAATTTCCTCAGGGGGTGCAAGTGGTCTAATGTAACCCCTACGTAGCACAGTTGGAGCTTTAGAATAATCCTTTATCCTAGCAGGGTATGGTGGTTTCTCAGGGTAAGCACAAGGAACAACAGGATCACTAAAAGCAATGACTTTCTCCTCAACTAGATTGGTTTTGGCTATGTTGCTTTCTACAGGAGGATGCTATTTAAACCACTTCTCTTCAGGAAGATCAACATGAGCAGCAAAAGATTCACATAGAGAAGCTACTATCTCAGAGTCAAGTCCAAACTTAGCGCTAAAATCTCTAGAAGTGTTTGTCTCAACAAAAGATTTAACGCAATCAAACTGGAAATTCATACCTGACTCCTTACCTTCCTCCAGCTCCCAATCTTCATAGTTGCGTTTGATTCTCTCCAATAAATTTCACTTGTGATCAATATCCTTCTTCATAAAAGAACCAACACAAGAAGTGTCAAGCATGGTACGATCTTCATGAGAAAGCCGAGCATAAAAGTTTTGAGTGATGATTTCTCTTGAGAGCTCATGATTGGGGCATGAATATAGCATTGATTGAAGCCTCCCCAAGCTTGATCTATGCTTTCCCTGTCATGAGGCCAAAAGTTATAAATAAAGTTCCGATCACGATGTACTAAATGCATACGATAGAACTTTTGATGAAATTCCAATTTCAACCGATTGTAGCCCCATGATCCAGTATCATCACATAGCCTATACCATGTCAACCCCTTATCCTTCAAAGATAAAGGAAACACTTTCTTCTTTACCTCATCCTCGGGCAAACCTGCAAGCTTAAATAAACCACAAACTTCATCTACATAGATTAGATGCAAGTCTGGATGTGAAGATCCATCTCCTGTAAAAGGATTAGCCAGCAGTTTCTCAAGCATACCCAAAGGAATTTCATAAAATATATTTTCAGTAGGTACCTCAGGTTGAGGAGCAACTCCTCGTGCTTCCATTCGTGGTGAAGATACCCCAAACAAACTCCTCAAAGGAACAGTTTCCATGGTGACAAGTGACAATAAATTTAAGCACAGTATAAAAATGTTTCCTTACCAATTTCCACTTACCAAAGGCGCTTCACTCCCCGGCAACGGCGCCAGAAAAGAGTCTTGATGACCCACAAGTATAGGGGATCAATCGTACTCCTTTAGATAAGTAAGAGTGTCGAACCCAACGAGGAGCAGAAGGCTCTGATAAACAGATTTCGGCAAGGTAATAACTGCAAGCACTGAAAGTAGCGGTAACAAGTGATTGTGTAGCAAGGTGAAACGTAGCAAGCAAAGAGTAACAAGTAACAAGTAGTAGCAATAGTGCAGCAAGTGGCCCAATCCATTTTGTAGCAAGGGACAAGCCTGAACAAAGTCTTATAGGAGGAAAAACTATCCCGAGGACACACGGGAATTTCTGTCATGCTAGTTTCATCATGTTCATATGAGTCGCATTCATTACTTTGATAGTTTGATATGTGGGTGGACCGGCGCTTGGGTACTACCCTTACTTGGACAAGAATCCCACTTATGATTAACCTCTCTCGCAAGCATCCGCAACTACAACACAAGAATTAAGACAAAGTCTAACCATAGCACTAAACTAGTGGATCCAAATCAGCCCCTCACGAAGCAACGCATAGACTGCGGTTTAAGCTTCTGTCACTCCAGCAACCCATCATCTACTTACTACTTCCCAATGCCTTCCTCTAGGCCCAAATATGGTGAACTGTTATGTAGTCGACGTTCACATAACACCACTAGAGGAAAAACAACATACATCATATCAAAATACCGAACGAATATCAAATTCACATGACTATTATTAACATGACTTATCCCATGTCCCCAGGAACAAAAGTAACTACTCACAAGACATAATCATAATCATGATCAGAGGTGTAATGAATAGCATCAAGGATCTGAACATAAACTCTTCCACCAAGTAATCCAACTAGCATCAACTACGAAGAGTAATCAACACTGCTAGCAACCTTACAAGTACCAACCGCAGTCGTGAGACGGAGATTGATTACAAGAGATAAACTAGGGATTGGAGAGGAGATGGTGCTGATGAAGATATTGATGAAGATGCCTCCCCTCTGACAAGAGGAGTGTTGGTGATGACGATGGCGACGATTCCCCCTCCGGGAGGGAAGTTTCCCCGGCAGGATCGTCCTACCGGAGCTCTAGATTGGATCTGCTCAAGTTCCGCCTCGTGGTGGCGGCGAAACCACGAAAAAGCTCCTGATTGATTTTTTCTGGACCAAGACGCTTCATATAGCAAAAGAGGGGGGCTAGTGGGTCGTCAGGCAGCCCACAAGCTTGCCCTGCGCCACTAGGGGGGTGGTGGCGGTGGGCAAGCTTGTGGAGCCCCGGTGGCCCCCCTCCAGTAGTTCTTTCGCCCAGTACTTTTTATATATTTCCAAAAAGTTCCACGTAAATTTTCAGGGCATTTGGAGATGTGCAGAATAGTGGACTAGGATTTGCTCCTTTTCTAGTCCAGAATTCCAGCTGCCTGAATTCTCCCTCTTCAAATAAACCTTGCAAAATAAGAGAGAAAAGGTATAAATATGGTCCCACAAGTAATATAACAGCCCAAAAATCAATAAATATCAACATGAAAGCATGATGTAAAATGGACGTATCACACATCATTTCCATGTACAAGGGAAGCTCAAGCATTCAACAGCCTAATTATGAAGTGATACTTGATGAGGCCGATGAATTTGTCATTATTGAGGATGAGGACCCTCGTGAGCTCTACCGAAGAGTGACAATGCTTGCCGTTGCTCTTCGAGATCATGGAAGCAAGGATGTGGATGACAATTGGGTCAAGTGTAAGTTTCTCAAGGCTATCATGCCCTTCAACAAGTCCATGTCCTCCGTCATCCATCAAAGGCCGTACTTTCACTCCATGTCCTGAAGCAATGTATTGGATGAGTTCATAGCCATGAACATATTGAACAAGACCGCTAACAATGCTCTAGCTCGTGTCCGGCGGTCAAGAAAAAACTCACCCGGCCTTGCTTGTAAGGCCAAGGCTTTTGTGAAGGATGATGAATAAGAACAAGAACATGTAATGTGCCCTGAAGACACTACGTATGCTTATCACGAGCACATGGCTCTTGCATCAAGGCAGTTTTGGGGAAACAAGAGAAACTCAAAGCCCAGTTTCTCCAAGAACAACACAAATGGGTTCAAAACCAAGCAATGCGTGAGGACTTGCTACAACTGTGGCAATGTGAGTTACTTTGTGGCAGACCGTCCTTGTGAGAAGAGGGAAGACAATGGTGCCAAGCTTATTCGCAAAGACAAGGACAAGCCCTTGTTCGAAATATGCCCTAGAGGCAATGATAAAGTAGTTATTATTATATTTCCTGTTCAAGATAATCGTTTATTATCCATGCTATAATTGTATTAAATGAAAGCATAGATGCATGTGTGGATATATAGACAAAACAATGTCCCTAGTAAGCCTCTAGTTGACTAGCCAGTTGATCAAGGATGGTTAAGGTTTTCTGACCATATGCAAGTGTTGTCACTTGATGAGTGGATCACATCATTGGGAGAATGATGTGATGGACAAGACCTAAACTATAAACATAGCATGTGATTGTGTCATTTTGTTGCTATCGTTTTCTCCGTGTCAAGTATTCATTCCTATGACCATGAGGTCATGTAACTGACTGACACCGGAGGAATACCTTGTGTGTATCAAACGTCACAACGTTACTGTGTGACTATAAAGGTGCTCTACAGGTGTCTCCGAAGGTGTCCGTTGAGTTAGCATGGATCAAGACTGGGATTTGTCACTCCATTTGACGGAGAGGTATCATTGGGCCCACTCGGTAATACAACATCACATATAAGCCTTGCAAGCAATGTGACTCAAGTGTTAGTCACGGGATCTTGTATTACGAAACAAGTAAAGAGACTTGCCGGTAACGAGATTGAAATTGGTATAGGGATACCGACGATCAAATCTCGGGCAAGTATCATACCGAAGGACAAAGGGAATGATATACGTGAATATATGAATCCTTGGCACAGAGGTTCAACCGATAAGATTTTCGTAAAATATGTAGTATCCAATAAGGACATCCAGGTCCCGCTGTTGGATATTGACCGGGGAGTGTCTCAGGTCATGTCTGCATAGTTCTCGAACCCGCATGGCCTGCACACTTAAGGTTCGGTGACGTTTCCGTATAGTTGAGTTATAGGTGCTGGTGACCGAAGGTTTGTTCGGAGTCCCGGATGAGATCAATCTCATGAACGCCACGAGGGTTTCCGGAATGGTCCAGAAACGAAGATTGATATATGGGATTGTTTCATTTGGCCTCCGGAAAGATTTCGAGCATTGCCGACATTGTACCGGGAGTGACGAATGGGTTCCGGGTTTTTACCGGGAGGGTTCCACGCACCCGGAAGTGAACCTAATAGCCCAAGGGTGGCGCACCAGCCCTTAGTGGGCTGGTGAGGCCAGCCCAAGTGGGCAGTTTCGGCCAAGAGGAAAAATCAAGGAGAAAGAAAAAAAGGAAAGAAAAAAAAGGACGTGGAAGGAAGGAAGGGACTTCTACCTCCAAACCGACTTGGAGGAGGATCCCTCCCCCCTTCGGCCGGCGCCCCAAGGAAAGCCCCACCCCTTGGCCCCTCTTATATATACTTGAGGTTTAGGGCGTTTTGATACACAACTTTGCCACGTGCAACCCTAAACCTGTACTACGTAGTTCTTTCTCTGGATCGGTTTTCTGCAAAGCTCGGGCGGAGCCCTGTAGTAATAGATCATCACCATCACCGGCGAGCTGTCACGCTACCGGAGAACTCATCTAATTCCCCGTCTCTCTTGCTGGATCAAGAAGGCGGAGATCGTCATCGAGCTGTACGTGTGCTGAATGCGGAGGTGCCGTCGTTCGGTGCTAGATCGGAACGGATCGTGGGACGACGGTGATTTGAATCACGAAGCTGTTCCACTACATCAACCACGTTTCTTATCGCTTCCCGTTTAGCGATCTACAAGGGTATGTGGATCCGATCTCCCTCTCGTAGATGAACATCACCATGATAGATCTTCGTGTGCGTAGGAAATTTTTTGTTTCCCATGCAACATTCCCCAACAGTGGTATCAGAGCTAGGTCCATGCATAGATGTAATTTTGAGTAGAACACAAAAGTTTTTGTGGGCATTGATGTTCGATTTGTTGTCCTCCTTAGTCTTTTCTTGATTCGGTGGTATTGTTGGATTGAAGCGTCCCAGACCAACATTACTCGTACGCTTACGAGAGACCGGTTTCATCGACTAACATGCAACTTGTTGCATAAAGATGACTAGTGGGTGCCGGTTTCTTCAACTTTAGTTGAATTGGATTTGACCAAGGCGGTCCTTGGACAGAGGTTACGTAGCAATTTGCACATCTCCGTTGTGGTTTTGCATAAGTAAGATGCAATCATACTAGATACCCATAGCAGCCACGTAAAACATGCAACAACAAACTAGAGGACGTCTAACTTGTTTTTGCACGGTATGCATGTGATGTGATATGTTATACGTCTCCAACGTATCTATAATTTTTGATGGTTTCATGCTATTATCTTGTCAAACTTTGGATGTTATGCATGCCTTTTATATATTTTTTGGGACTAAGTTATTAACTCAATGCCAAGTGCAAGTTCCTGTTTTTTCCACGTTTTTGACCTCTTTCAGAGGAGATTTTGAAACGGAGTCCAAATGGAAGAAAATCCCCGTAAAGACTTTTTCCGTAACGGAAGAAGATCAGGAAGCTTGAGAGCCAAGGCAGGGGGCCCAAGGGCCCCACAAGCCCTCACCCCACGGCCAGGGGGAGGCCGCGGCCCACAGGCTTGTGGCCCTCCTAGACGCCCTCTGCCCTAGGGTTTGTGCCTATATATTCCCTAAAAATCCAGAAAAACAGGAGATCATCGAAAGTACTTTTCCGTCGCAGCAAGCTTCTGTCTCCGCAAGATCCCATCTGGGGCACGTTCTGGTGCCCTGTCGGAGGGGGGATTCGGATATGGAGGGCTTCTTCATCAACACCATGACCTCTCCGATGATGCGTGAGTAGTTCACCATAGACCTACGGGTCCATAGCTAGTAACTAGATGTCTTCTTCTCTCTCTTGGATCTTCAATACAAAGTTCTCCATGATCTTCATGGAGATCTATCGGATGTAATCTTCTTTTGCGGTGTGTTTGTCGAGATCCGATGAATAGTGGATTTATGATCATATGATCTATGAATCTTATTTGAGTTTCTTCTGATCTCTCTTATGCATGATTTCATATCCTTTTAATTCTCTTCGAGTTGTGGGTTTTGTTTGGCCAACTAGATCTATGATTCTTGCAATGGGAGAAGTGCTTGGTTTTGAGTTCATACCGTGCGTTGACCTCACCCAGTGACAGAAGGGGTAGCGAGGCACGCATCGTGTTGTTGCCATCAAGGGTAAAATGATGGGGCTTCATCATTGGTTTGAGATTATCCCTCTACATCTTGTCATCTTGCTTAAAGCGTTACTCTGTTCGTCATGAACTCAATACACTAGATGCATGCTGGATAGCGGTCGATGTGTGGAGTAATAGTAGTAGATGTAGAAAGTATCAGTCTACTTGTCTCGGGCGTGATGCCTATATGTATGATCATTGCCTTAGATAGCGTCATGACTTTGCGCGGTTCTATCAATTGCTCGACAGTAATTTGTTCACCCACCATGATATTTGCTATTTTGAGAGAAGCCTCTAGTGAACACTATGGCCCCCGGGTCTACTCCACTCCATATTTTCAGCCTTAGACTTTTTACTTCGTTGCACTTTCCGCCTTCAGATCTCACTTTGCAAACAATCTTGAAGGGATTGACAACCCCTTTGAAGCGTTGGGTGCAAGCTTGTTTGTGGTTGCGCAGGTACTCTGGACTTGACGAGACCCTCCTTCCGGATCGATACCTTGGTTCTCAAAATTGAGGGAAATACTTACTGCTCCTGTGCTGCATCACCCTTTCCACTTCAAGGGAAAAACCAACGCAAGCTCAAGAGAAGACATAATGATCTCTGGCACCACTGCCGGGGAACAACTTTTGTTGACGTAGCAGAAGGATTTCTGGCACCGTTGCCGGGGAGGAAGATCGAGTCAAGAACTCATCCAAGTAGGTGTCGCAAACTCATCTCTTGCATTTACTTTGTTTGCCAGTTTTCTCTCATTTTCCTCTCCCCCACTTCACCAATTTGCCTTTTTCGTTTGCCTTTTTCGTCCGTCTTTTCGTTCGCCCTTTTTCTCGCTTACTCTTTGTTCACTTGTGTGCTTGCTTGCTTGCCGAAGTCACCATGAATGAAAACACCAAAATTTTTAACTTCTCGAATACTAATAATAATGATTTTATTAGTACTTCGATTGCTCCCGCCACTAGTGCGGAGTCATACGAAATCAATGCCGCTTTGCTGAATCTTGTTATGAAAGAGCAATTCTTCGGCCTTCCTAGTGAAGATGCCGCATCCCACCTCAATACCTTCATTGAGATTTGCGATATGCAAAAGAAGAAAGATGTGGATAATGACGTGATTAAATTGAAGCTTCTTCCTTTCTTGTTGTGAGATCGCGCAAAAACTTGGTTTTCTTCTTTGCCCAAAAATAGTATCGATTCTTGGGAGAAGTGCAAAGATGCTTATATATCCAAGTATTTTCCGTCGGCTAAGATCATCTCTCTCTGTCATGATATCATGAATTTCAAGCAACTTGATCATGAACATGTTGCACAATCCTGGGAGAGAATGAAATTAATGATTAGAAATTGTCCCGCTCATGGCTTGAGTCTTTGGATGATTATTCAAATCTTTTACGCTGGCTTGAATTTCGCTTCTAGAAATATCTTGGACGCTGCCTCAGGTGGAACATTCATGGAAATCACGTTAGGAGAAGCCACAAATCTCTAAGACAACATCATGACGAACTACTCTCAGTGGCACACTGAAAGGTCACCTACTAGTAAGAAGGTACACGCTATAGAAGAAATTAACTCGTTGAGTGCTAAGATGGACGAGTTAATGAATTTGGTTGCTAGTAGAAGTGCTCCTTTGGATCCTAATGATATGCCCTTGTCTTCTTTGATTGAGAGTAGCAACACTAGCTTGCACGTTAATTTTGTTGGTAGGAATAACTTTGGCAACACAATGCTTTTAGAGGAAACTATGTTCCTAGGCCTTTTCCTAGTAACTCCTCTAATAATTTTGGCAACTCCTACAACAATACTCATGGAAATTACAATAGTTTACCCTCTGATCTAGAGAGTAATATGAAAGAGTTCATCAACTCTCACAAGATTTTCAATGCGTCCATAGAGGAAAAAGTTACTCAAAATTGACGATTTGGCTAAGAGCGTTGATAGAATGTCTAGTGATGTTGATGATTTGAACCCAAAATCAACATGGATGAAACTTTGAAAGCTATGCGTGTTTCCATGATTGAGAGCCAAGAAAGAACCGCCCAAATTCGTGCTAAACATGAATGGCTTAAAAAGGCGTGTTCTCGTGATGAGAATCACGAAGATCTTAAAGTGCTTGGTGTGAATCCCATTGAATCTTTGTTTTCTTGTGTCAAACCTAATTATTATGGGGCTGGATATGAATCCACTTTGGTTGAAAAGTGCCCCAATGATTATGAGTCCATCTATCTTGATGCTAAAAGCATTGAAAGTGGAGTAGAAGATGTTAAAACTTTGAGTAGTAATGAAACTACTACCGTGGATTTCAAGGAATTCAATTATGATAGTTTCTCCTTGATTGAATGCATTTCCTTGATGCAATCCACGTTAAACTCTCCACACGCTTATAGCCAAAACAAGGCCTTTGCCGATCATATCGTCGAAGCTATGATAAAATCTCTTGAAGAGAAACTTGAATTGGAAGTCTCTATCCCTAGAAAGCTTCATGATGAGTGGGAACCTACCATCAAAATCAAAATAAAAAAACTATGAGTGCAATGCTTTGTGTGATTTGGGTGCTAGTGTTTCTACGATTCCAAAGTCTTTATGTGATTTTCTGGGTTTTAATGAGATTGAAGAGTGTTCTATTAATTTGCATCTTGCTGATTCTACTGTCAAGAAACCCATGGGAAGGATCAATGATGTTCTTATTATTGCAAATAGGAACTATGTACCCGTGGATTTCATTGTGCTTGACATTGATTGCAATCCTACATGCCCTATTATTCTTGGTAGACCTTTCCTAAGGACTATCGGTGCTATCATCGATATGAAGGAAGGGAATATTAGATTTCAATTTCCTTTAACGAAGGGCATGGAACACTTTCCTAGAAAGAAAATAAGATTGCCTTATGAATCCATGATGAGGGCCACTTATGGTTTGAGCACCAAAGACGACGATATGTGATTCTATCGCTTTTATGCCTAGCTAAGGGCGTTAAACAATAGCTCTTGTTGGGAGGCAACCCAATGAATTTATCCTTTTCTTTCTGTTTTGTTGCGTCCACACCATCACAATTATGTTGTGATTGTGTTTTTTGTGTTTCTTTTTGTGTTTGAGCCAAGCAAAACCTTTTTGACTAGTCTTGGTAATGGTTGTTTGATCCTGCTGGAAAAAGACAGAAACTTTTCTCTCACGAGATGATTTTTCATTTTTATTCAGAAAGAGATTTTGAGTTGATTATTTTTGATGCTGGTTTAAATGCCGTTTTCCCAGGCCGTCGTAATTTTTCAGATTTTTTGAGGTACCAGAAGTATACGAAGTATACAGATTGCTACAAACTGGTCTGTTTTTGACAGATTCTGTTTTTGTTGAGTTGGTGGCTTGTTTTGATAAAACTATGGTTAGTATCGGGGGGTACTAGCCATGGAAAAGTGAGAATACAGTAGCCCAACACCAATATATATGGAATTCAAGTTTGCTACTGTACCAAAATAAGTGGTAGTTTGTTTTCTTGTGCTAATGTTATCACGAGTTTCTGTTTAAGTTTTGTGTTGTGAAGTTTTCAAGTTTTGGGTGATGTTCTCATGGACGATGAGATAAGGAGTGGAAAGAGCTCAAGCTTGGGGATGCCCAAGGAATCCTAAGCCAAATTTAAGGACACCAAAAAGCCTAAGCTTGGGGATGCCCCGGGAAGGCATCCCCTCTTTCGTCTTCAATCCATCGGTAACATCACTTGGAGCTATATTTTTATTCACCACATGATATGTGTTTTGCTTGGAGCGTCTTGTATCGTAGGAGTCTTTTATTTTGTTGTGTCACAATCATCCTTGATGCACACCTTTTTGAGAGAGAGAGAGACATGCACTCATCGTGATTTTGCTAGAATGCTCATAGTGCTTCTCTTATATCTTTTGAGCTAGATACTTTTGCTCTATGTGCTTCACTTATATCTTTTAGAGCACGTCGCTGCGTGACTTGGTAGTAGGATTATGCTATGAAAGTAGTCCCAAAAGTTATAGATACCCAAAGAGGATGCAAAAACCTCCATCTTCATGTGCATTGAGTAGAAAGAAAAGTTTTGATTCCTCTCAATTAGTTTTGAGACGTGGATTTGGTAATATTAAGAGCTATGTTAGTAGGGTGTTGTGAATCTAGAAATACTTGTGTTGAAGTTAGTGATTCCCGTAGCATGCACGTATGGTGAACCGCTATGTTAGGAAGTCCGAGCATAATTGATCTATTGATTGTCATCCTTTGTGTTGAGGTCGGGATCACGCGATGGTTAACACCTACCAACCCTTCCCCTAGGAGTATGCGTTTAGCACTTTCTTTCGATTACTAATAAAAACTTTCGCAACAAGTATGTGAGTTCTTCATGACTAATGTGAGTCCATGGTATAGATGCACTTTCACCTTCCACCATGGCTAGCCTCTTTAGTGCCGCGCAATTCTTGCCGGTGCACAAACCCACCATATGCCTTCCTCAAAACAGCCACCATACCTACCTACTATGGCATTTTCATAGCCATTCCGAGATACATTGCCATGCAACTCCAACCGTTCTGTCTCATGACTTGTGCCATCACTCTCATATTGCCATTGCATGATCGTAAGATAGCTAGCGAGATGTTTCCAACATCATACACCATGCTAGATTGTTGCACATCCCGGTACACTGCGAGAGGCATTTCCTATAGAGTCAAATCATTTTGAGCTGTGAGTAAATAAAAGTGTGATGATCATCATTATTAGAGCGTTGTCCCATGTGAGGAAATAAAAAAATAAAAAAAGAGGCCAAAGAGCCCAAAAACAAAAATAAAAAAAAAGAAAAGAAAAAAAAGAAAAAAAGAGGCCTAAGAGCCCAAATGAAAAAAAGAAAAGAGATAAAAAGAGAGAAGGGACAATGCTACTATCCTTTTCCACACTTGTGCTTCATAATAGCACCATGTTCTTCATGATTGAGAGCTTCTTGCTTTGTCACTACCATATGCTAGTGGGAATCTTCATTATATAACTTGGCTTGTATATTCCAATGATTGGCTTCCTCAAAATTGCCCTAGGTCTTCGTGAGCAAGCAAGTTGGATGCACACCCACTAGTTCTCCTTTTGAGTTTTCACATACTTATTGCTCTAGTGCATCTCTTGTATGGCAATCCCTACTCATTCACATTGATATCTATTAATGGGCATCTCCATAGCCCTTTGTTACACCGAGTCAATGTGACTATCTCCTCCCTTTTTGTCTCACAACCACCACCACACTCTATTCCACCTACAGTGCTATATCCATGGCTCACGCTCATGTATTGCGTGATAGTTATAAAAAGTTTGAGAAAGTAAGAGTGCGAAAACAATTACTTGGCCAATATCGGGGTTGTGCATGATTTACATTAGTTGTGTGAGGATGATGGAGCATAGCCAGACTATATGATTTTGTAGGGATAACTTTCATTGGCCTTGTTATTTTGAAAGTTCATGATTACCTTGCTAGTTTGCTTGGAGTACTATTGTTTTCATGTCAATAGCAAACTATTCTTTCGAATCTTACGGATCTGAACATTCATGTCACGTGAAAGAAGTTGCAAAGGACAACTATGCTAGGTAGCATTCCACATCAAAAATCATTCTTTATCACTTCCCTACTCGAGGACGAGCAGGAGTTAAGCTTGGCCATGCTTGATACGTCTCCAACGTATCTATAATTTTTGATGGTTTCATGCTATTATCTTGTCAAACTTTGGATGTTATGCACGCCTTTTATATATTTTTTGGGACTAACTTATTAACTCAGTGCCAAGTGCCAGTTCCTGTTTTCCATGTTTTTGACCCCTTTCAGAGGAGATTTTGAAACGAAGTCCAAATGGAAGAAAATCCCCGAAAAGATTTTTTCCGTAACGGAAGAAGATCAGGAAGCTTGAGAGCCAAGGCAGGGGGGCCCAGGGGCCCCACAAGCCCTCACCCCGCGGCCAGGGGGGAGGCTGCGGCCCACAGGCTTGTGGGCCCCCTGGACGCCCTCTGCCCTAGGGTTTGCGCCTATATATTCCCTAAAAATCCCAAAAAATCAGGAGATCATCGAAAGTACTTTTCCGCCGCTGCAAGCTTCTGTCTCCGCAAGATCCCATCTGGGGCACGTTCTGGTGCCCTGCCGGAGGGGGGATTCGGATACGGAGGGCTTCTTCATCAGCACCATGACCTCTCCGATGATGTGTGAGTAGTTCACCATTGACCTACGGGTCCATAGCTAGTAACTAGATGGCTTCTTCTCTCTCTTGGATCTTCAATACAAAGTTCTCCATGATCTTCATGGAGATCTATCTGATGTAATCTTATTTTGCGGTGTGTTTGTCGAGATCCGATGAGTTGTGGATTTATGATCAGATTATCTATGAATCTTATTTGAGTTTCTTCTGATCTCCCTTATGCATGATTTCATATCCTTGTAATTCTCTTTGAGTTGTGGGTTTTGTTTGGCCAACTAGATCTATGATTCTTGCAATGGGAGAAGTGCTTGGTTTTGGGTTCATACCGTGCGGTGACCTCACCCGGTAATAGAAGGGGTAGCAAGGCACGCATCATTTTGTTGCCATCAAGGGTAAAAAGATGGGGTTTTCATCATTGGTTTGAGATTATCCCTCTACATCATGTAATCTTGCTTAAAGCGTTACTCTCTTCGTCATGAACTCAATACACTAGATGCATGCTGGATAGCGGTCGATGTGTGGAGTAGTAGTAGTAGATGCAGAAAGTATAGGTCTACTTGTCTCGGACATGATGCCTATATGTATGATCATTGCCTTAGATACCGTCATGACTTTGCGCGGTTCTATCAATTGCTCGACAGTAATTTGTTCACCCATCATGATATTTGCTATTTTGAGAGAAGCCTCTAGTGAACACTATGGCCCCCGGGTCTACTCCACACCATATTTTTAGCCTTACACTTTTTACTTCGTTGCACTTTCCGCCTTCAGATCTCACTTTGCAAACAATCTTGAAGGGATTGACAACCCCTTTGAAGCGTTGGGTGCAAGCTTGTTTGTGTTTGCGCAGGTACTCTAGACTTGACGAGACCCTCCTTCAGGATCGATGCCTTGGTTCTCAAAACTGAGGGAAATACTTACTGCTCCTTTGCTGCATCACCCTTTCCTCTTCATTGGAAAAACCAACGCAAGCTCGAGAGACGATAAAAGGATCTCTGGCACCACTGCCGGGGAACAACTTTTTTTGACGTAGCAATATGGCCAAAGACATGATGTGATATATTGGATGTATGAGATGATCATGTTGTAATAGTTAAATATAGACTTGTACGTTGATGCTACGGCAACCGGCAGGAGCCATAGGGTTGTCTTTAAACTAACATTTGTGTTTGCATATGTGTTTACTATATTGCTAGGTTGTAGCTTTAGTAGTAATAGAATAGATAGCACGACAACTTCGATGGCGGCACGATGATGGAGATGATGATGATGGAGATCATGGTGTGGCACCGGTGACGATGAAGATCATGCCGGTGCTTTGGTGATGGAGATCAAGAAGCACAAGATCGTGGCAATATCATGTCGCTTATGAATTGCATGTGATGTTAATCCTTTTATGCACCTTATCTTGCTTAGAACGACGGTAGCATTATAAGGTGACCCCTCACTAAAATTTCAAGATAAAATTGTGTTCTCCCCGACTGTGCACCGTTGCGACAATTCATCATTTTGAGACACCACGTGATGATCGGGTGTGATAGACTCAACGTTCAGATACATCGGGTGCAAACAGTTGCACATGCAGAATACTCGGGTTAAACTTGACGAGCCTAGCATGTGCAGACATGGCCTCGGAACACAAGATATCAAAAGGTCGAGCATGAATCGTATAGTTGATATGATTAACATAGAGATGTTTACCACTGAAACTACACTCAACTCACGTGATGATCGGACTTGAGTTAGTGAATTTGGATCATGCCACACTCAAGTAACTAGAGGGATGTCTATTTGAGTGGGAGTTATTATTATTTTGATTAGCTAAACTCTAATTGTCTTGAACATAGTCTAAGTCCACTTTGCCATATTTTATCTTGTATATCAATGGCTCACGGAATAGCAACCCTGAATTTCAATACGTTCCTAGAGAAAGCTAAGCTGAAAGATGATGGTAGCAACTTTGTAGACTGGGCTTGTAATCTAAGGCTCATCCTACAAGCTGGGAAAAAGAATTATGTCCTTGATGCAGCGCTAGGAGATGAACCACCCGCTACGTCTGATCAAGATTTTTTGAACGCTTGGCAAGCACGTAAGGAGGACTACTGAGTAGTTCAATGTGTAGTATTGTATGGCTTAGAACCGGGACTTCAACGATGCTTTGCACGTCATGGAGCATATGAGATGTTCTAGGACTTAAAGTTTATCTTTCAGAAGAATGCCCGGATCGAGAGGTATGAGACCTCCGATAAATTCTATATTTGTAAAATGGAGGAGAATTCGTGTGTCGGTGAACATGTGTTCAAAATGTCTGGGTACTCAAACCGTCTAGCTGAGCTGGGGATTGAACTCCCGCAAGAGGCTATCACTGACAGAATTCTTCAATCACTGCGACCTAGCTACAAGAGCTTTGCGTTGAACTAAAACATGCAAGTTATGAATAAGTCACCCGGCGAGTTATTCGCGATGCTGAAAGTCGCAGAGTGAGAACTCCGAAAAGAACATCAAGTGTTGATGGTCAATAAGACCACTGGTTTCAAAGCGGCAAGAAACGACAAAGGCAAGAAGGGTAATTGCAAGAAGAGCGGTAAAGCTGTTGCCACTCCTACAAAGAAACCCAAGGCTGGGCCTAAGCCGGAAACAGAGTGCTATTATTGCAAGGGGATGGGTCACTAGAAGCGCAACTGCCCCAAGTATTTGGCTGATAAGAAGGCGGCCAACGCCAAACGAGGTATATGTGATATACATGTTATTGATGTGTACATAACCAACTCTCGTAGTTGTGCTTGGGTATTTGATACCGGTTCTGTTGCTCATATTTGCAAATCAAAATAGGAACTGTGGAATAAACGAAGGCTGGCGAAGGATGAAGTGACGATGCGCGTGGGAAATGGTTCCAAGGTTGATGCAATCACCGTCGGCACAGTCTCACTTCAGTTACCATCAGGATTAGTTATGAACTTAAATAATTGTTATTTAGTGCTTGCGTTAGGCATGAACATTATATTTGGATCTTGTTTATTGCGAGACGGTTACTCATTTAAGTCAGGGAATAATGGTTGTTCTATTTTTATGAGTAATATATTTTATGGCCATGCACCCAATGTGAGGGGTTTGTTCATATTGAATCTTGATTGTGATGACACACATATACATAACACTGAGACCAAAAGATGTAGAGTTAACAATGATAGCGTCACCTTTTTGTGGCATTGTCGCTTCGGTCATATTGGTGTAAAGCGCATGAACAAACTCCATGCTGATGGGCTTTTGGAGTCACTTGATTTTGAATCACTTGACACGTGCGAACCATGCCTCGTGGGCAACATGACTAAGACTCCATTCTCTGGAACAATAGAGCGTGCAAGTGACTTGTTGGAGATCATACATACTGATGTGTGCGGTCCAATGAGTGTGGAGGTGCGCGGCAGATATTGTTATTTTCTCACCTTCACTGATGATTTCAGTAGGTATGGATATATCTACTTGATGAAGCACAAGTCTGAAACGTTTGAAAAGTTCAAGCAACTTCAGAGTGAAGTTGAAAATTATCGTAACAAGAAGGTCAAGTTCCTACGATATGATCGAGGGGGCGAATATCTGAGTTTCGAGTTTGGTGCTCACTTAAGACAATGTGGAATCGTTTCATATTTGACACCGCCTGGAACACCACAGCGTAATGGTGTGTTCGAACGTTGTAATCGTACTTTGTTAGATATGTGCGATCTATGATGTCGCTTACCGATTTGCCATTATTGTTTTGGGGTTATGCACTAGAGACAACTACATTCACTTTAAATAGGGCACCATCAAAATCCGTTGAGACGACACCAAATGAGCTATGGCATGGCAAGAGGCCAAAGTTGTCGTTTCTTAAAGTTTGGGGATGCGATGATTATGTCAAAAAGCTTCAGCCTGAAAAGCTGGAACCTAAAGCGAAAAAGTGCATCTTCATAGGTTACCCAAAAGAGACAGTTGGGTACACCTTCTATCTCAGATCCGAGGGCAAAGTGTTTGTTGCTAAGAATGGAGCTTTTCTTGAGAATGAGTTTCTCTCGGAAGAATTGAGTGGGAGGAAGATAGAACTTGATGAGGTTGTGGAACATCTGCTCCCTCTAGATGGTGGCGCAGGGCAGAGGGAAATATCTGTCGAGGAAACACCGGTTGAGGAGGAAGCTAATGATGATGATCATGAAGCTTCGGATCAAGTTACTATCGGACCTCACATGTCGACAAGATCACGTACTGCTCCCGAGTGGTATGGGAATCCTGTCTTATCTATCATGTTGTTAGACAACAATGAACCTGTGAATTATGAAGAAGCAATGGTGGGCCTGGATTCCAACAGATGGTTAGAGGCCATGAAGTCTGAGAAAGGATCTATGTATGAAAACAAAGTGTGGACTTTGGAAGTATTACCTGAAGGGCGCAAGGCTATTCAGAACAAATGGATCTTTAAGAAGAAAACGGACGCGGACGGTAATGTGACCATTTATAAATCTCGACTTGTGGCAAAGGGTTTTTTCACAAGTTTAAGGAGTTGACTACGATGGGACATTCTCACCGGTAGCGATGCTTAAGTCCGCCCGAATCATGTTGCAATAGCTGCATTTTTCGATTATGAAATCTGACTGATGGATGTCAAAACGGTGTTCCTTAATGGTTTTCTTAAGGAAGAGTTGTATATGATGCAACCCGAAGGTTTTGTCGATCCAAAGAATGCTAATAAAGTATGCAAGCTTCAGTGATCCATTTATGGACTGGTGCAAGCATCTCGGAGTTGGAATAAGCGCTTTGATGAGGTGATCAAGGCATTTGGGTTTATACAAGTTGTTGGAGAATCTTGTATATACAAGAAAGTGAGTGGGAGCTCTGTAGCGTTTCTAATATTATATATGGATGACATATTGCTGATTGGAAACAATGTGGAGTTTTTAGAGAGCGTAAAGGATTACTTGAAAAAATGTTTTTCAATGAAAGACCTAGGAGAAGCTGCTTAGATATTAGGTATTAAGATCTTTAGAGATAGATCGAGGCGCCTAACAGGACTTTCAGAAAGCACATACCTTGATAAAGTTTTGAAGAAGTTCAAAATGGAGCAATCCAAGAAGGGGTTCTTGCCAGTGTTACAAGGTATAAAGTTGAGTAAGACGCAGTGTCCAGTAACTGCATAAGATAGAGAAAAGATGAGTACCGTCCCCTATGCTTCAGCCATAGGGTCTATCATGTATGCAATGTTGTGCAGAAGACCAGACGTCAGCCTGGCCATAAGTATGACATGCAAGTTTCAAAGTGATCAAGGAGTGGAACACTGGGCAGCGGTCAAGAATATTCTGAAGTACCTGAAAAGGACTAAGGAAATGTTTCTCGTTCATGGAGATGACGAAGAGCTTGTCGTAAAGGGTTACGTCGATGCAAGCTTTGACACTGATCCGGATGACTCTAAGTCTCAAACCGGATACGTATTTATTCTCAATGGGGGTGCGGTAAGCTGGTGCAGTTCCAAGCAAAGCATCGTAACATATTCTACATGTGAAGTGGAGTACATGGCTGCCTCGGATCTTGGAGTTGTGCCGAGCGCACTAAATCCAATAACTCTGTTCTATGACAACACTGGTGCCATTGCTCTAGCCAAGGAACCAAGGTTTCACAAGAAGACCAGACACATCAAACGACACTTCAACCTCATCCGCGACTATGTCGAAGGAGAGGACGTAAATATTTGCAAAGTGCACACGGATCTGAATGTTGCAGATCCGCTGACTAAACCTCTTCCACGAGCGAAGCATGATCAACACTAGAACTGCATGGGTGTTAGATTCATTCCAATGTAAATCGCATAGGGATGTGAGACTAGATTATTGACTCTAGTGCAAATGAGAGACTGTTGGAAATATGCCCTAGAGGCAATGATAAAATAGTTATTATTATATTTCCCGTTTCAAGATAATCGTTTATTATCCATGCTATAATTGTATTGAATGAAAGCATAGATGCATGTGTGGATATATAGACAAAACAATGTCCCTAGTAAGCCTCTGGTTGACTAGCCAGTTGATCAAGGATGGTTAAGGTTTTCTGACCATATGCAAGTGTTGTCACTTGATGACTGGATCACATCATTGGGAGAATGATGTGATGGACAAGACCCAAATTATAAACGTAGCATGTGATCGTGTCATTTTGTTGCTATTGTTTTCTGCATGTGAAGTATTCATTCCTATGAACATGAGGACATGTAACTCACTGACACGGGAGGAATACCTTGTGTGTATGAAACGTCGCAACATTACTGGGTGACTATAAAGGTGCTCTACAGGTATCTCGAAGGTGTCCGTTGAGTTAGCATGGATCAAGACTGGGATTTGTCACTCCGTATGATGGAGAGGTATCTTGGGGCCCACTCGGTAATACAACATCACATATAAGCCTTGCAAGCAATGTGACTCAAGTGTTAGTCATGGGATCTTGTATTACGGAACGAGTAAAGAGACTTGTCGATAACGGGATTGAAATAGGTATAGGGATACCGACGATCAAATCTCGGGCAAGTAACATACCGAAGGACAAAGGGAATGATATACGGGATTATATGAATCCTTGGCACAGAGGAGGATCCCTCCTCCCTCCATACCGACTTGGAGGAGGATCCCTCCTCCCTTCGGCCGACGCCCCAAGGGAAAGCCCCACCCCTTGGCTCCTCCTATATATACTTGAGGTTTAGGGCTTTTTGAGACACAACTTTGCCACGTGCAACCCTAAACCTGTACTTCATAGTTCTTCCTCTAGATCGGTTTTCTGCGGAGCTCGGGCCGAGCCCTACAGGAATAGATCATCACCATCACTGGTGCGTCGTCACGCTGCCAGAGAACTCATCTACTTCCCCGCCTATCTTGCTAGATCAAGAAGGCGGAGATCGTCATCGAGTTGTACGTGTGCTGAACCCGGAGGTGTCGTCTGTTTGGTGCTAGATCGAAATGGATCGTGGGACGACGGTGATTTGAATCATGAAGTTGTTCCACTACATCAACCGCGTTTCTTAATTCTTCCCGCTTAGCGATCTTCAAGGGTATGTGGATCCGATCTCCCTCTCGTAGATGAACATCACCATGATAGGTCTTCGTGTGCATAGGATTTTTTTTGTTCCCATGCAACGTTCCCCAACAGCCCTTCCCCAACAAGAACAACTACTCCAAGAAGATTCCCCAAAAGGTGTTGGTGGCTCAAGAAGAGTATCTCTCCAATGAGGATGACGACGATGATGCTAGTGGTGAAGTAATGGGAATGGGCACAGTGTCCACTGCATCCTCGTCAAGCAAGGTCTCCCCCTTCAATGCCCCCAACGAGAACCGTATTGTCAAGTGCCTTATGGCCAAGGCATCCAACAAGGTGACCTCCAACATCAAAATTATCATTCCCACTACCCCTTCTCCTATGGTTAGTCGAGATGAAAGCGAGGAGGCAAATGGTGAAGAAAATTCCTTTGATAGATTCATGAGAAAAGTCAAGGGTAAAACCAAGAAGCATTTTGTTGCTCCCTTGGAACAACTAGGAGAGGCTAATGACCTCATTGAAACTCATGAACAAACTATCTCTATGTTACAAGGACATAGTCGTGACTATGCCGATGAGATAGCGGATCTTTCCATTGCTCTTGAGGAAGAGCAAGGGCTTCATTTGGCTCTTGAGGAGTCACACAACGATGACCTTGCTAAATTATAGAAAGATCATGATCATGCTCTTGTTCTTACTTGTGTGCTTCAATCCGAAAAGTTTGCACTTGGGCTTGACCATGTCTTGCCATATTTGACAAGGCTCACAAGGTTTTGAAGAGTGCTCATGATTCTTTGAAACAGTCTCATGCTCAACTCCAAGTAAAACTCATTAAGTAAATAGCCACATGTTCTCTGTTTGTTTTTATTGAAAATGCCCATGTTACTAACCCATGTTGTGAGCATGTACATCTTGTGGCAGAGAATGCAAAATTAATAGAGCAGCTTGAGAAAGGCCTTGTGACATGCATTCAAGGCGAAAAGAATCTCAATGACCTCCTGAGAAATCAAAATGAAGTGGTTGCAGAAGGAAGGAGTTGGGTTGCACCCAAGATCAAGAAGAACAAGAAGATCAGGACCAAGCAACCTCCCCTTCTTAAGGAAATCTTTGTCAAGGCTGGGGAGGGTACTCACGAAAAGAAGAAAGGCAAATCTAAGGGCGGTAATGCCAAGAAGAGAAAAACCCTCCTCCCAACAATGCTGACGACTTTAACCCATCTTATGTTTTGTGTCATGCTAGTGATGGAAATGTCTTTGCTAAATTTGTTGGTTCCCCTTATGAGTACATTGTATGGTCTATTTGGGTTCCTAAGACCCTTGTTACTAACCTGAGAGGACCCATTAAAGAATGGGTACCTAAATCCAAACATTGATCTTATGTAGGAGTTTGCTTCCGATTGAGTGTCATGGTTGCTTGATAGTGGAGCGACAAATCATATGACCGGAAGGAAGGACTTGGTGGTGGATGTTCATCCTGACCCATCGGTGGCCACCAAGTCTCCTTCGATGATGATGCAATTTCGAAGGTATTGGGTCTTGGCAAGGTGGTAATTTCTCCGGAAATTACCATTGAAAAGGTCATGCTTGTTGAGACCCTCGCATACAACTTACTTTCCATTCATAAACTTGCACTCACGGGTTTTAGTACGTTCTTTGGTATTGACTATGTGACCCTTTTGTGGAGCAAGACTCTTAAAGTAGCCTTTGTTGGGCATGTCAAGAGCGGTCTCTATGTGGTTAACTTTTCAGAGCGACCCACTAAGACCGTGACTTGCCTGATGGCTAAAGTTGATTTGGGATGGCTTTGGCATTGCCGGCTAGCCCATGTCAATATGAGATCTTTGCAAAGTTGTGACAACCCGATGCCGACGTTCCAGAAGATTCCCCTTCTATTCTGTTTTCGTCGTGTGGTAATTTCTATTTGTCGCATCATCATCGCATCATGCGCATCATCAGCATTGCATAGGCAACCCGTTGCCGCCAGTTTTCAAAACTTGCATCTGTTATTAGTGTCGGTTCCCGTCGTTGTCCGTTCTGACCCGACCACACACGCACGCGCCCGCGACATCGTCGAGATCTTGTTTTAAAAGTGTGCGTAAAACTTTCTCTGATTGGGTTGAAATTTGACGTGCGGTCTTATTTTAATACAGGTAGGCCGCCTGTCGAATTTCGTCGCAATCGGAGTCCGTCTCGTACCCGAACGATCGACCGTAGCGACACCGTATTCGGTCTATCGTCGGACGGCTTTCGGTATTTTAAAAATCGTTGCCGCGCCGCCCGTTTTCCCTCTCGTCTCCGGTAAACTACCCTACACGGCCACTTAACCGTTCCCGCGTTTGGAATTATTCGAATCCGACCGCACGGTTGGATCCGGAACGAAATTCCGGTAAACCTAGCCCCCTTTGTCTATAAATAGGACCCAAATGCATTTTTTAGACAGCCCCTCTCCTCCCCTACCTCGGGATCCACGCCAAAACCCTAACCCACACTCTCTCTCTTCCCTCCCTCCTCTGCGCAGCCGCGGGCCCGTGGAGCCCATCGCAGGCCCGCCCGGGCCCGAGCCGCCGCCGCCCTATTCTGCCTCCGCCTACCAGCTCTGGATCGAGGAGCCCGATCTCCCCCCGCCAGCGCCCTGCCCGGCGACCCACCTGCCCGAGCATCGGCTACACCCCCGCTCGCCGGAGCTAGCGCGTCGCCCGCCGCCAGTGCCCCTCGCCCGCTCCTGCCCGTGTTCCGGCCGGTCTCTGGTCACCCCAGCGCTCACCGGCTCGCCCCGAGCAGCAGCAGCCCCCGCGCCGGCTTCCGCGTCGCCTCCGGCTAGGGTAGCGGCTAGATCCGGCCGACCACCCACGGATCCGGTCCCCACCGGCCACCCGCCGCTGCCTCCGGTCTCCCGCCGGCGATCCACCATGGCTCGAGCTCGGGAGAGATTGAGGAGCCGACGCCTCGCAAGCGCTCGCTACCAACCACGCTCAGCTGGGCCCCGAGCCGACCCAGTCCAAGGCGCCCCCGCAGTGGCCCAGCTGGCCTCCTCCAATGCCCCTTCGGCCCAGGAGCCCCGCGGCCCATCTCCTCCTTCCTCCAGGCCGGCCCCGAGGCCCGAGGTGAGCAGCTCGAGTCTATTCCCCGCCCCAGTGCTGATTAGTATTTTGCGTCCATGGTGTTAGGCCCGGTTAGTTAATTTAGGAATTTTCGGAATTATTAAATTCCAGAAAATTGACGATATTAAAACGTTCGTAGCTTTTAATCTGTAAGTCGGATCGCAACGTGTAGTATATGTAAATTGTGTAGTTTTGCACGTAGATTACGAATTTACAACTCGAATAGATGTTTGAAGTAGTTTGAACCGCCAAATGCATAGTTTTACATGCTGTCCCAATAGGATCCGTCCCATATTTATTTTCTCGTGCGTGTCCGCATTGCTCGAACCCCGTGGATAAATGTTCATGTTTTAGGAACCCCTTTGCGATGTATTTTAGAGTAGATTTTGATATTTTTGCATGTATGATTCTGTAGCTAGTTGTTATTTCGTGTTTAGAATATTATCTCGCATATACGTGTGACAATATTTTTGTGTTGCAACCCCACATGTTTTATATGTTTTCGGGGTAGGAAAATCCATAGGATTTATCTGTGTATTTAGTTTTAGCTTTTGAGCGAGTTAGTTCGCGTGATATTTTGCCATGTTGCCCTCTTGTCTATTTTGTTGGATTTATTCCGTGCGTGCTATGAGTAAGTTGTCAACTGGAGATATGCCCTTGGATGTTCAGTCTAGCCCGTGGTAATTTTGGTTGCAATAGAAATCCATGTTTAGGTGTGGTTTGCTAGTTCTTTACTTGCTAGGAAATAGTGTTGTTTTAGAGATGCTGAAATATTTCTAAGTCTGAATCTGTTATATTTTGTTGCTATCTTTGCATGAGTTTATCTTGTGATCTGTAGCTCTTTTGAGGTTGGTGCAATGGAGTTAGTTGTAGACTTTGGGATTCTCTAGCATGCTGTGAATTTTCATGCTAGTTGGAGTCCTGTCGCTTATGGTTTTGCTGCTGTCAATATGCCTTCTGATCGAAAACTGTAGTTTCATAAACTGTTATTTTCACTAAGTCTGAAACCGTGTGTGAGAAGCCATTTTGTGACTTCTTTTCCCAGTGATCCATGCTTCCATGCTCGTTGTTGTTAGTTGTTTGTTGTAGTGCTTCTTGCCCTCTATCGTCTCATGCCTTTGTTGAGCATATTGGAGTTGAGTTGCTCGTAGTTGTGGGGTGTAGAAAATTCTATGTGGCTGATTTTGGCAGATTGTAGTGTTTTCTTGTTTTGCTCGTAGTTGTTGAACCGTAGCTCCGTTTTGTTCGTGTCCTATATGAAACTTGCTTAGAATCTCGTGTAGTTTCATTTTTTCTTGCTGGTTGTATGTTTTCAAGTGCTCGTGACTGTCGTTGCACACATATTGCATTCATGCCATCATATCTTGCGTGCTTGTATCTTTTGATCCGTAGCTCCGTTGGAGATGTTCTCTATGTGTAAATTGCTTGTAACAATGCGTAGAATCACGTGAAACTATTTGTTTTGCTGTTTAACAACTAATTAAACGTGTTAGTTCAGATCTGGACAGAATTGCAAATTAACATGTGAGGTCGTTTCGGAGATGCTATATGTCATTTCCGACCTCATTTAAAATGCCTAGATAAGTAGTTTAATTACGCTTCACCTCTTGCCTTGTGTAACCACATTTAATATTGTCGTGTACCTAATCATCATAGAACTAAATAATTCGTATCTGGACTTTCATCAATATGCAACTCGTTGCGTATTGAACTTCACTTAATGTGTAGTGTTTGATTATCATGAATTGCCATGCCGTGTCTTGCATATATTCTCCTGTTCATGCATCATATGTGGTTTGCATCTTGTCGTGCATATGCCGTGGTGAATATCTTGTGTTGATTCTTGTTTCCGGTTCCCTCCATCTCGATAGAGTTCGGCAAGCATGTCGGATAGTGAGGACCCATTCGACTACATCGGTTCGTTTGCTTCACGGAGTCATTCTTCTTCCAAGCGGGATCTCAGGCAAGATGACAATTTCCCCAGATACCATTACTATCATTGCCATGCTAGTTTTTAACGTTTCTGTCGCTATGTCTCGTTGCCTACCACATGTTAAATATCAGCCTCTCAACTATGCCATGAAAACCTTCAACATGTTCACAACCTAGCAAACCACCGATTGGCTATGTTACTGCTTGCTTACCATGTGTTAGCGTTGCTAGTTGCAGGTGTAGTTGCTGCCATGTGATAACATGGGTTCCTTGTCATATCACCCTATTAAATGAGAATTAATTTAATGCACCTATAAACTTGGTAAAAGGTGGAAGGCTCGGCCTTTCTAGCCTGGTGTTTTGTTCCACCTTTGCCCCCTTAGTTTCGGCTACCGGTGTTATGTTCCATAACTGAGCGCTCCTAACACGATCGGGATTGTTATGGGGACCCCCTTGATAATTCGTTTTAGACTAAAGCTGGTCTGGCAAGGCCCAACATTGGTACTACATTTGCGCAACATAATAATTCTGTTAATACTGAAATGCATAGGGAGTTAGCGCTACCTGAGGATTAGTTCTACATAATATAGGGAGGGCCGGTGCTGATGGTGCTGGTCCAAAATAGAGCATCGTGCGGGGCCAACCCGGGG
Source organism: Hordeum vulgare subsp. vulgare (assembly GCF_904849725.1). Taxonomy (NCBI): domain Eukaryota; kingdom Viridiplantae; phylum Streptophyta; class Magnoliopsida; order Poales; family Poaceae; genus Hordeum; species Hordeum vulgare. The sequence continues at coordinate 307,777,014 of NC_058520.1, read as the reverse complement.
CAACTCGGGTGATGTCTATCAGGCCACCGTACGCTTTGCTTATCCGTCGTGTCCTGAGAACGAGATATGCGGCTCCTATCAGGATCGTCGACATGTCGGGTGGCTTTGATGGATTAGTTTTACCTTTGACGAGATATCTTGTGCATCGTGATTCTGGTGATGCTTTGGGTAATCTCAGAGTTGAGGTTTTCCACTAAGGAGTCCGACGAGATCGCGAGTGTCGTGATCGAGGATTTCTATGCGGCTTGTGGTAATTTGTGATGGATTAGTTGGAGCACCCCTGCAGGGTTAAATCTTTTGGAAAGCCGTGCCCGCGGTTATGTGGCAACGTGGAAACTTTGTTTAACACTGGTTCTAGATAACTTGAAGGTAACTTAATTAAAATTTGCCAACTGAGTGCGTAACTGTAACTGTCTCTTTGGTGAGTTCCTTCTCCGATCGAGGACACGGTGGGGTTATGTGTGACGTAGGTAGGTGTTTAGGATCATTCATTTGATCATCAGTAGTCACGTACGCTATACGTAGATCTCCCCCCCCCCCTCTTATTTCTTGTACTCGTAAGTTTAGCCACCAAATATATGCTTAGCCGGTGCTGCAACCTCACCATTTAACCTTGCCTCACATATTAAGCTTTTCTAGTCTTGATACCTTTGGAAATGAGATTGATGAGTCCCCTATGGCTCACAGATTACTACAACACCAGTTGCAGGTATAGCTAAAGGTTACTTGACGCGAGCGCGTTGATTGTTCATTTGGAGTTGCTTCTTCTTCTTCATCATTGATCTAGGATGGGTTCCAGGCTGGCAGCCTGGGATAGCAAGGATGGACGTCGTTCTTCTTTTCTCGTTTGTTTTCGTCCGTAGACGGACCCTACTCTTCTTCATGATTATTATATATTGTACTGATGTGACTCTGATGTAGCTTGTGGCGAGTGTAAGCCAATTCTATATATATCTTCTTTTCAGTACATGTACTTGTAACAATATCCATTCTTGCGAAATGATGAGATGCGCTTCTATCCCTGACGAGGCCCTCGTGCCAAATTAAGGATAGGGTCGCATCTTGGGCATGACAAAAGTCTCCTCAAAGGGGATTGCGTTCTTGGACTAAAAATGTGAGTTTTGCCAAAGATCATGCTTCCAGTGCGTGCATTGAAGGAAATCTACACGAGACGGCTCACCGCCCCACGACTACCATATAACCGAAGAGGCTTTTGGAGCTCTTCCAGATGGATCTCTTTGGTACTACATCTTTCGATGGTCTTGCGGAAGAAGTTATTGCTTGGTAATAGTGGATGATTACTCAAGATATAATAGGGTGTACTTCTTCAAGAGGAAGAGTGGGACCCAACAAACCATCATTGACTTTGCCAATGAAGTTCAACATCAACATGAGGCAAAGATATTGATGATTAGAGGTGACAATGGCACCAAGTTCAACAATTACACCTTAAATGAATTTCTGAGTGACGAGGGAATCAAGCATCAATACTCTGCACCATATACCTTTCAAAAAAATGGTGCAATCGAAAGGAAGACCCGGATGTTGATGGACGCGGCAAGAACCTTGATGCGGAGTTTAAATCTCTGTATAACTTTTGGGCCAAACCATCAACACTGCATGTCATGCATCTAATCGGCTCTACCTCGGCAAAGGCTTGAACAAGACTCCTTATGAAATTCTTACTGGTAACAAGCCCAACCTCAAGTACTTTCGGGTGTTCGGTTGTAAGTGTTTCATTCTTAAGAAAGGTGCTCGCTTGTCTAAATTTGAACCTAGAGCTCAAGAGGGCGTATTTGTTGGTTATGGTACAAACTCTCGTTCTTACCATGTCCTCAACAAGTCCAATGGACTCATTGAGCATAAATGTAACGTGGACTTTGATGAGAATAATGGTTCCCAATTGGAGCAAAATGGTCTTTGTGATGTAGGTGATGAAATTTCTCCCCAAGCCATAAGAAGAATGGATGTGGGATGCTTCCTAATTGTTGAGGAACCCCATGTGGCAGAAGGAGAAGGACAATGTTCCACTCAAGTGGAACCATCACCGACGCAAGACCCACATGCTTCTGAAGAACAAATTGAAGGCCCTCAACCTTGTGATCAACATCAAGGATAAGATCAACCACATGATGGTGCTCAGCAAGTAATGTCCTTGATCAAGCTCACTCCTCTGAGCAAGCACAAGATCAAGAGCATGCTCAAGATCAAGACCAAGATCATGATCAATACTAAGTTCAAGATCAAGAGTAATCTCACAAAGACGGTAAAGGTCACAAAAAGGTTCCTCCTCGACTTAACCCTGAGGAGATTGAGAAAGACATGCCGCCAGGGATGCTGCCAAGCTCATAAATAATTCACATGTGTTAGAGAATGTCTACGACAACTTGATGAGCGGGGTAACCACTCGTCATCAATTAACAAACTTTAGTGCCCATCATGCATTTGTTTCTTGCATTGAACCCCTAAAGGTACAAGAAGCGCTCGAAGACATGGACTGGGTTGAAGCCATGCATGATGAACTCAACAACTTCAAGCGCAAGAAAGTGTCGTGATTGGTGCCAAGACCGAACGATAACCACAATGTCATTGGAAGAAAGTGGATCTTTAAGAACAAGCAAGATGCAAACGGTGTCGTCATTCGTAACAATGCAATATTAGTAGCTCAAGGCTACTCCCAAGTCGAGGGCATCGACTATGGTGAAACATTTTCTCACGTTGCTCGTCTTGAATCTATTCGCATGTTGATTGCATTTGCTTCGCATCATAACTTCAAATTATATCAAATGGATGTGAATAGTGCATTTCTTAATGGTCCCCTTAAGGAGTTGGTATATGTCAAGCAACCCTGGGGGTTCGAGGATGCAAACTTCCCAAATCATGTTTAATTTCTTGATAAGGCACTTTATGGCCTTAAAAAGCCCCACGGGCGTGGTATGAGCACCTTACTGATATGTTACATGATCATGGGTTTGAAATTGGGAAAATTGGCCCCACTGTTTTTACTAAAAAGGTCAAAGGGATTTTGTTGATATGCCAACTATATGTTGATGATATTATCTTTGGTTCTCCTAACAAAGCTTTTAATGAAGAGTTTGATGCACTAATGACCAAAGAATTTGAGATGTCTATGATGGGAGAGTTGAAGTTTTTCCTTGGATTCAATGTCAAGCAACAAAGTCAAGGAACCTTCATATATCAAGCAAACTATACCCAAGATGCTCAAGAGGTTCAAGATCGATGATCTCAAACCAGCCAAGGCAAACACTCCCATGCCTCTCAACTCCCAGCTTGACCTCGATACCAATGGTAAAGATGTGGATGAAAAGGTATATTGCTCTATATTGGCTCTTTGCTTTACCTTTGTGCATCTAGACCAGATATTATGTTGAGTGTGGGAATTTGTGCATGGTTTCAATTCGCACCTAAGGAAAGTCACTATGTGGTGGTCAAGCGAATCTTTTGATATTTGGCTCATACCCCAAAATTTGGCTTATGGTATCCCAAAGGTGCTTCATTTGATCTCATAGGATACTCAGATTTGGATTGGGCAGGAGACCGTGTGGAGAGGAAGTCAACTTCTGGAGGCTGCCAATTTCTTGGTCGCTCTATTGTAAGTTGGTTTTCCAAGAAACAAAATTGTGTTTCTCCCTCGTCCACCGTGACCGAGTATGTCACTGCTACAAGTTGTTGTGCTCGGTTGCTTTGGATGAGGCAAACTTTAAAGGATTACAGTGTCACTTGTGACAAAGTGCCTCTTTATTGTGATAATGTGAGTGCAATCTCGATCCCCAACAACCCGGTTCAACACTTCAAGACGAAACACATTAGTATTTGTCACTATTTCATCCGGGGTCATATCAAGTGTGGGGACATTGATCTCATTTACCTTAACACTAATGATCATCTTGGAGACATTTTCACGAAGCCATTGAATGAAGCAAGATTTCGCGAGTTAAGGCATGAGCTAAATATCATTGATTTGAGCATTTTGAATTGAATTTAGGCACACCCCACCACTCTCATCATACTATGTTGTTTAGATGTAGGCATGGATTTTGGGGAGTGTTGTTCTCTCAATGAACTCTCCCTCCCCCTACTATGCATAAATCGACCCAAGGTTAAAATCTTTCACATTAGTCATTTTAGATGACACTTGTCCTTCAAAGTCGAGTTTTGGTCTTGGCCCAAGGTTAAAATCTTCACGGTGCCATACCGATTGACTCAAACATAGGTGTCTTCGGCCACCACCCCTCCTACTTGAGGCATTTGCCTCTTGAGAACATGTTGTATTTCTTTTGTGACACTCTAAGATGATTTCTCTTTGTTTTATTTTTTCACAACTTGGAGTGTCACCATCACCGTGACGTGTTTTAAATTCTCATGCCTCTTTGTGGTATCAAAATATGTTTCTCTGCGTGATTTTTGGCCATCTGGGGCGGTACTACCACTGCCCGAGCGGTACTATCGATGATAAGAGGTAGTACCACTGGCCGCAACGGTACTACTGTCGGGCGGTAATACCGCTCACGAGAGGTACTACCGCTTATCTGACTCCGTGAGGGGGTTATGCGGCACGGGCAGGGGTAGTTTCCACTTCCCATACCCATTCATCCCCACTCCTCCTCGTGGGTTTCTCTCTCCATGCGACCCAAGGGCTCTGGTGGGCGGCGTCGATCTCCAATTTCGGTCGTTCGTTCGCGGTTCCAACCGGAGGAATCATTCCTCACCCCTTCCTCTTGCCATGGAAACCTGTATTGCCCCCGTCGTTCTCTTCGTTCGGTTTATTTTTCAGATCTAGGTTATGGGCAATATGGGTTGTATCCCTCATTTTTAGTCCTGTTTTTGCGTCATGAGTAAGGTGTGGAAGCTGACTAAGGAGTAGACTTGTTGTTCTTGTAGGAATTTAGTGCTCATGGCATCCCCGGTAGTACCGGATCTGACGAGTGGTGGTTTTCACCCCACGATCTCTGCCCTAAGCAGTACTACCGCTCTTCCAGGCGGTACTATCGCCCATAAGAGGTAGTACCGCTCCTGGCAGTGGTACTACCGCTCTGGGTTGACATGTGCACTTCATTCCTACTATTTCATCACCTTTTTCTCCAAAACAATTTGGTTTCTTGTTGACTCTTGCACCTCGTTTACTCTTGTGTTTCCCTCTGGTTATGTTTTGGATCTCAGGAGGTGGCACCTCTGCTCATCAGGAGTGTAGGCCAAACCCCAACCGTGGAAGCACGAAGCGTTAGCGTACATCTAAGGTAGACATCTGAAGTCAACTGTAGGTGACTGTTCAAGGGGGAGTGCTAGCGAGGCTGCCTCCAAGTCTAAGGGGAAGCGCCCTACTGTTAGGCCATCAAAGTCCCAGTCCATGGCCACTCTGAAAGCTATGGACTTCTGGATGACTCGCAAGAATTCTCCCTATGGGGATCCTCATGACCCATCTCTACGCAACCCTCCCTTCTGGACGAGGAAGCAACTTTCTATCTACACTAATGTTCTGAAGCATAAAGAGAACCTATATATTCCCAATGTCAAATCCACTGATGTGGAATACTTATATCAAAATGCCAGGTACTTCGGAAGTGCTCTTACACTTTGTGAAAAGCTGGGTATTCTCAACATCATTCAGTTCAACAAATACTTTGATCCTTAGATAGTTGTGGTATTCTTTGCCACGATGCATTTGAGAACTCATGAGGAGATGACTCTTACTTGGATGACCAATGGTAAGCTACTTTCAACTCCTTGGAAGAAGTTCATGAACTTGCTTCACTTTGATGATAAGGGACTCGAGAATCCTCTTGGCTTTCGTCCATACAGGGAGTATGCCGCAACCCACAAGCAAGCACTTTACAAGTATATTTATGAGAATATATCCTCTACAACAGGCAAGTCCACTTGTGTGCTAGAATCATTTTTAGATATCATGCACCGCATCTTCCGTCAACTCTATTTCCTCGAGTTGGGAATCTGTATCACGTTCACTCATACTTGGTGGATATGCTCCATTACTGCGAGTTTCATAAGTTCAAGGTTAATGTGAAGCTGCTAGATGTTTCCATGTTATCTGGCATAAGCTTGTCTCTCTTGTTTGTGAGCGTAAGTGTCCCATCTATAGGCCCCATCTGATGTATCTAATGGAGAAGACCTAGGAAAAAACCTTCCTGGCTAGCTTCTTGAGTGTGGGGAGCTTGTCTCACACAAGGTTGTGTAGCTTCGACAGAAGGATAAGTGGGCTACTCACACTACCCCTGAGCAGGATGTGCCTAAAGCTGATGAGGATTCTAATGATGAAGAGGTTGATGAGGATTTTGTGGCTGAAGATGACACTGCTTCTCGTGTTGTGCCCCTACTGTAGAACCATCTTGGGCTAAGAAGCTCAAGGAGAAGATGAAGAAGCTCTTCTGTCTCTAGGCGAAGGGTCAGTACAGGGCTCATGCGGCTGAAAAGGCGGCTATGAGTCGTCATAAGGCTCTTGGTAGGCATGTTGGTTTAATGATCGAGAGTATATCTGAGGACAGACTCACTGATGAGGACACCTGGATTGCTCGTCACTACCCATGGGATTCCGATGTTGAGTTGCCTCGCTCTCCTGCTCCTCGTGGCATCGTTCAACAGAACTCTGAGTATGGCTAATATTGATGTTCACTGTTACCGCCCTTCCTGGATTCTCTTTGATCTCTCTGTCTTTTTTGGCGTCTTGTTGTGAAAGGGGTGAGAGTTTGGATTTGCGAGAGTCACGAGTGTTCTTTTTGTTGCCCATATTTATTCACTCATGAACTCTTTTATCATTTGCTTTGCTTTCTATGTGTGTGAGACTCTTGTGAGACTACGTCATATGGTGTGAGACATATGCTACCTTAATTTTATCGTATGTCTTAAGTTTGTGAGATGCTTATCTTGTGCCCTATTCTAATGCTCACATCACTTCTTGCATCTATATTACTTTCAGTTTCCATAAGTGCAAGTAGTGTATGTCTATAAAATATAGGGGGAGTGTTGATCCTAGCGTGTGCACTTTGCATTCCAAAAGCATGCTTAAATAGTGCACACATCTAGGGGGAGCCTGTCTATATTTTGTAGAGAGTGGAGTTTGCATTCTATCTTTTATATATATATATATATATATATATATATATATATATATATATATATATATATATATATATCTTCTGTGCAAATCCCGTGTTGTCATCAATCCACCAAAAAGGGGGAGATTCTAAGGGCATATTTCTACCCTAGTGGTTTTGGTGATTGATGATAATGGGTTTGTGGACTAATCGTGTGCACTAAGCCTTTAAGGTATTTCTTCATTTGGCACAAGACGGTTCATGCCCCTCGGTGTATTTATTTAAAGACGGCTTTCTCTCTTACATTATGTTGTCGGTGGACTTGACTCGTAGGAAAAGTCGTACTATTAAGAGAGGGTCCGCTTTGGAAAGGTTTGGATGAAATTATCACATACACATTCCTTCGCACCCTCTTTCCCGCGTCAATGGAGCATCCTTTCTTACCCTATCCTACCCAGAAAGATCCAAGCGGTAGTACCGCTCTGGTGATCGGTACTACCCCCTATCAGCGGTAGTACTGCCCTGGCCGGCGTTGTACCGCTCCAGTGCGGAAGTGGCCTAGCTAGTTCCGTTGGCTAGTGTCGTTGCCTTGGGTCTCGACACTTTTCGTGTCGGACTGAGTGGTAGTGCAATGCGGTAGTACCGCCCAGCGGGTGATAGTACCGCTTGTTACTACCGTGCTAGAAACCCTTGATAATTTTTGGCCAGGTCCGCAGCATATCCTGAGCGGACATAGGAGGCGGTACTACCTCCTATGAGTGGTAGTACCTCTCCTCGCAGCAGTAGTACTACCCTGGCAGTACTACCGGCCCGTGCCTTCCTCTTAAGTTGCTGCCCTCTGTCCCAGTGGTAGTACCGCTCCTCTCTGGAGCGGTACTAGCTCCTATCATCGGTAGTACCGCTCCCTGGAGCAGTGGTACTATTCTGATGCAGGCCTGAGAAAGTGGGTAACGGTTGGATTCGTTCCCCCACTATATAAAGGGGTTCTTCTTCCATGAGAACTTAACCTTTCCTAACCCTAAGCTCCATTGTTGCTCCAAGCTCCATTTTCACCCGATCTCCCTCCCTAGCCAACAAAACTTGTTGATACTCTAGGGTTTGCTTGAGAGGGCCTTGATCTACCCTTACACCAAGATAAATTTGATTCCCCCACCAATCCCTCGCGATCTTGTTACTCTTGGGGTGTTTGAACACCCTAGATGGTTGAGGTCACCTCGAAGCCATATTCCATTGTGGTGAAGCTTCGTGGTCTCGTTGGGAGCCTCTAATTCAGTTGTGGAGATTGCCCCAACATTGTTTGTAAAGGTTCCGTCGCCGCCTTCAAGGGCACCACTAGTGGAATCACGACACCTTGCGATGTGTGAGGGCCTGAGGAGAATACAGTGGCCTTAGTGGCATCTTGAGGAACATCTTGGGGAGTGTCGTGGGTATAAGTCTGACAGTAGATGAGTAGGGTACGAAAGGATGGGCAGAGCCTTAGCTACGGCGAGGATGTATGAGTTTAGGCCCCTCTACGGTGGAGGTAAAAGCCCTACGTCTCAGTGCTCTTGGGAGCTTAGTGTCTCGTAGAATATGGGGTTACAGTAAAAGCCAACCCTTGCACCAGTGGGGAAGGGCGGCTTATATAGAGTGCGCTGCCCTTCACAACGGCCCGGTGGACAGGGGTGGAGTAGTGGCGATTAAATGCCTACGTTACAGGTAACGTATGTCTTAAATGCTAATAATGGTGTATGAAAACGTATGACCGTTGCCCTCCAGGGAGGTTACGATATACAAAGTGGAATCCAGTCGGTACGATTAATACATTCCGAATGCTCGTCACCTACTGGACGATGGGGGAGTCGTCACCGACTGGATGAGGGGAGGTCCTCAGTTCAGTCGGAACTGTCCAAGGGCCTTGTCCTTTATGAAGGGTAGTACTTGGGTAGGACCTATAGGGCAGGCCTATGACCCTACCCTGGGACTATAACCCCATCATTAGTCCCCGAATGGATCGGGGTTGGAATGACGAAGTAGTGCCTGGAGTACGGATCCGACTGGTTTGGATGTGACTTTGGTGTTGTTTGCCTCGATCCATTTTATCCTCTCAACCAGTGATCCGAGTGAATATACCCGGGAAACGAACCGTCAGGGACCGAGTGCTTCCGCTAAATCTTTCAATGTGACCGGTCAACTGACCGCGGCGGATTTTCTGTGATCCTCAAATTTCGGTTGCCACGCGCTCAGCGGGGATGACGACATCGTCATCGAGTAGTTTCTGCCGCCTTGATTACCGCGCCTTTATCTTCTCCACTAATATCGCAGCAGCCGGTCGGGGGATAAGATTTCGGGGCCACCTGTTAGTGACCTAGTCGGAAGCATATTTAAACTTCTCCAATGGGGGTTTCTCGTTACGCTCCCTTGGTTACTCACACTCGCCTCGCTTCTCCCGTAGCTCCCTGCGCGCTCCAAGCCTCCTCCTTCCTCTCCTCCTCTGCGGATCTGCTGTCTGCACCATGACGAAGGGGCAAACGAGCAAGCTCGAGTCACAGAAGAAGAAGAAGAAGGCGGCGGCCCCTGCTCAGCGACGACAGCGGGCACTGCCGACGGGTTGGATCCAGGGGGATTTCCTCCCTTCCACGGTGACGGCGGACGACCTGCTGGAGCTGGTGGAGCAAGGCATGGTTGCCAACAAGTTGTGGAGGCTGCCGGCGGAGGGCGAGACGGAGCCGGCGCCGCAAGAGGGAGAGCGCATCTTGCTGCTCAGCCACATGTACAGGGGCTTCTCTCTGCCTCCTCACCCCTTCTTCACAGGTATTATGAACCACTTCGGGGCGCAGCTCCATCATTTTCCTCCAAACGCGATAGCCCATCTCGCCGCATTCGTCACCCTTTGCGAGTGTTTTATCGGATGCCCCCCCATTGGGGGCTCTTTAAGTACATCTTCTCCGCTAGGTCCCAGACTGTCAAAAAGCTTAGCCAGTCGGACGACAAAACCCATCTCCTCCAGCTGTGCGGGGGCTTAGTCTTCCAAAAGAAAACGAAGAGTAGCTACCCCTCTCTCCAGTTGTCCGAGTCAGTTAGGAACTGGCAGTCAACCTGGTTCTACTACCAGGACATAGCTTGTCCGAATGCCGCGACTGGGTTGCCACCCTTTAGCCTAGACCGTCCGGCCCCTCCCAGGCAGCTTGCGCTCACAAAGGTGGAGAAGATCCACATCCAACCTCTGGTCGACGCACTGATTGTTGTCGTCTGCAAGGGGGTCACCGACACAGATTTGATGGAGACTTTCCTGGGTCGGCGCATCCAGCCGCTGCAAGCCCGACACCACGCCATGTGGCACTACATGGGGCCTGAGGACTCCACTCGGACTCATCTAGAATGCGTAACTGGGGAGGTTGTGACGGCGTGGGTCCGCGACATCACAGGCGCCTGCGATAACCCCAGAGCAGCCCGGCGAGTGAAGCCCTTCCGCGCTGACAATCCTCCTCCGAACGAGGTGAGCACATCTTGTCGAGTGCTTTCAATCTTCTTAGATTTATCGCTTTTTCTTGTTCCACCGCCTGACGTCTGATGTTGTCGATTGTGTTTTGTGCAGGAGTGGACCCACTGGTATTCTCCCGTCTCGAACGGGAATCCAGTTGAGGAAGAGGAGGGCAGCCAGGAGGGCAGCGTGGACAGCACCGAGTACGTCTCCGACAGTGAGGAGACGGAGGAGGAGACCAAAGAGGAGGAGGGGGAGGCTGGGGAGCAGAGCTCGCCACCTCCACCATCAGAGCCTCGAACCAAGCGCCGTCACGAACCTGCGACTCCGTCGGCTCCTCCAGCGGCTCCGAGTGCTCCGCCAGCTCCTCCCGTGGCTCCGAGTGCTCGGAGCGTGAAGAGGACCAGGGGCGCTGCTGCCGAGGCCACAGACCAACCGTCCAAGGTGGCCAAAACGAGTGGGTCCAAGCCTCAGAAAGCTTTTCCTCGGATGAGGATTGCTGTTCGAGTCGCCTCAGCGTAAGTGTCTTGTTCTCCTATCTTCTTTCAGTATTTGATTAAACTCATGCTTATCGGTCGAGTGGATTTTACTCGACAGAGCTGCTACCTCCGCCACCTCTCTGCCACGCCAGGACAATGATCCCATGGATACGGATAACGCTGCCACATCCCAGCAAGGTACATTGTGACGACTCCGAGAGTTCGCATTATTGTTTCACGAGTGCTGTCTTTAATCTTGCCCTTTTTCTGTAATCTCATGTTGTTCAGTCGGGCTTCATTCAGAGGTGATTCATCTGGAGGAGGAGGACCCGAAGGGGTCAGGGCAAACTTTGGCGCCTGTCCTTGAGGCTGTTCCATCTGCTGCTCCTCCCACCATGGACGTGCCGCCGACCGAGACGATGCCTTCGACTGAGGCGGTGCCCCTCGCGGCGGAACCGACTGGAGCGGGACTTGGGATGCCCAAGGAGTCTCCTGTCGTGTCGGGTCCGTCGACCATCTAGTACGACGCCCGACACCTCCCGGAAGACCAAGTGGGAGCCGCCAAGGAGGCCATGGTGCAGGTGGAGTTGATGGTGGGTGATGCCAAGGGAGCGTACGACTCCATCGCATCTTTGTACAAGAGAAGCTTGGAGCTCCGGGACGATATCCAAGTAAGTGCGCTAGTAAGTGTTTACTTTCCTCTTGTAACCCACTGGGGGTTTAATGGATATACTCGGATACAGTAGGATTATTTTGCAGTGGGTTCACTCCGAGTGAACCCAGTGGGTGTAGTCCCCGAGACTTCTATCGAGTGCTTGCACCGGCAGTTGTCTTTATATACGTTTTCCATGACTTGATCAGATCAGAGCTGATCTGGCCGAATGGTACCAGTGGGGGCACTCCGAGTGCACCCACTGGAAGTAGTCCCCGAGAGTAGTTTTACTCAGGTCGGGTAATAGTAGTCTCCTAGTCTTGTCTTTTTGTCATGTAGCTCAATAGGGCGGACCTGTTCGAGCTTCATGCCAGTGGGGTCACTCTTAGTGAACCCACTGGGTGTAGTCCCCGAGACCGCTGTCGACTGCTTGCGTCGGCAGGGGTCTGAAGAACTTTGAGCTTTTATTGTTTTCCTTGTTGAATGTGTCTGATCTTCCCTTCGCGCTGATTTGCAGAAGACTTGCGAAATGGGATCCGCGTACAATGCTCTGAAGGCTGAAAAGATTCAGCTTGCTGCGGAATTGGAGGCGGCTGTGAATGACTTAGCTGGTGTGAAGGGGACTCTTGCTGACCGAGAGAAGTCTTTGGAGGAGTCCCGGGATACCAACAAGGCATTGGTGGCCGAAATTGACAAAATGGGCAAGCAAAGAACTGAACTGATGGGTCAGATGAAGTTGATGAACAGTCGGTGCATTTCGCAGGAGAAGTACGTCAGCGACTGGGCAAGGAAGATGATTGCGCTGCTCGGTGGTAAACTTTTTGCCTAGTGTTTCCTGACTTTGTAGTTCGTTCTGCGCTTATTTTCTGCTCGTCTTGTCTTTGCAGATTTTTGTATGGACGCTGAGGCTGAAGCAGCTAACATTGAGTGGTCGGTTATTCCGAACGTTCCACTCGGCGATGAAGCCAATCGGGACATGCTCCGAGCGCATATTCGCCTTGGCAGAGTGGGGCCTTTCATCGGCCGCCTGAGAGAAGTCATCGGTCGGATCGACAAGGAGCTGTGGCCCGAAGACGATTCCCGGTGGGAAATAGAAGGGTTGATGACTCGGTTGGAGGACGTCCCGAACAGAGTGCAGGCGTGGAAGAAGTCGGCCGCTCGTTGTGGTGCGGACGTGGCGCTATCGCTAGTCCGAGTGCACTGCAAGGAAGCTCGCGAAGAAAAGCTGAAGGCGTTGCAGGTCGCCAACACCAAGAAGCTTCGATTCGAAGATTTCATGGAGACCTTCCTTGAGACCGCCACTCGCATCGCAGACGGGATCGACCTTGACACTTTTGTGGAGCCTGCCAGTCCCGGTGCCAGTCCTGGTGACGCTTGAAAAACTTTAGCTCGGTATGTCGAGTGGTATCTGTATCAAACTTTGGCCACTGCTGTTGGCCGTCACATTCGTGGTTCGGTATGGATAAGCTTGATCCACACCAAGCCGACTATCGTAGATCCAACTTTGAATTCGAATCGAATATTTTGCTCTTCTTTCGCCAATTTTTTTTGACACGATTTTGGCTCGTGGTTTTTGTTTGGTGTTTCTTGGTGAAGCCAATGGCAAACATGCGGAGCATGTAGTTGTCAGTTGTCTTCACATCCACATGAGCCTCAATGAGGGTCTGTCAAGTCTCCGAGTGCGCACTCGGAGCGAGCTTTTACTTAGGCAACTCTTCGTCGCGGCTAAGTCTCCGAGTGCGACTTTTAGTGCACACTCGGAGCGAGTTGTTACTCATGTAGTTGTCAGTTGTCTTCACATCCACATGAGCCTCAATGAGGGTCTGCTAAGCCTCCGAGTGGATCTCTAGGATACACTCGAAGGAAGCTTTTTTACTTAGGCGATTCTGGATCGCAGCTAAGTCCCCGAGCGCGACTGTAAGGTCGCACTCGGAGCGAGTTGCTACTCATATAGTTGTCAGTTGTCTTCACATCCACGTGAGCTTCAATGAGGATCTGCTAAGCCTTCGAGTGGATCTCTAGGATACACTCGGAGGAAGCTTTTTACTTAGGCGATTCTGGATCGCAGCTAAGTCCCCGAGTGCGTTTTTTAGAGCGCACTCGGAGCGAGTTTGTACTTAGGCGATTCTCGGTCGCAACTAAGTCCCCAAGTGCGGCTTTTAGTGCGCACTCGGAGCGAGTTTGTACTTAGGCGACTCTGGGTCGCAGCTAAGTCCCTGAGTGAGTTTTTTAGTGTGCACTCGAAGAGAGTTTGTACTTAGGTGACTCTGGGTCGCAGCTAAGTCCCCGAGTGCGACTTTTAGTGCACACTCGGAGATAGTTTTGTACTCAGATGATTCTGGATCGCAGCTAAGTCCCCGAGTGCGACTTTTAGTGCACACTCGGAGAGAGTTTTGTACTTAGGCGATTCTGGATCGCAGCTAATCCCCGAGTGCGACTTTTATTGCACACTCGGAGATAGTTTTGTACTTAGGCGATTCTGGATCGCAGCTAAGTCCCCGAATGCCACTTTTAGTGCACACTCGAAGGGAGTTTTGTACTTAGGCGATTCTGGATCGCAGCTAAGTCCCCGAGTGCGACTTTTAGTGCACACTCGGAGATAGTTTTGTACTTAGGCGATTCTGGATCGCAGCTAAGTCCCCGAGTGCGACTTTTAGTGCACACTCGGAGAGAGTTTTGTACTTAGGCGATTCTGGATCGCAGCTAAGTCTCCGAGTGCGACCTTTAGTGCACACTCGGAGCGAATTTTTTATATTTTTTAGACTAGAGTCTGCCAACGTGGAAGAATTTTGAACTTGCGAGAAATCAATCTTCTTTGTATTACTTCAATGATACTTGTTCTTTACATTGCCTCCGTCGATGGTCACGTGTAGAAGCGCTTCAGGAGATCTCCGTTCCACGCTCGCGGCTCGTCCGTTTCCCTGTCGAGGTTGTAGAGTCGATATGCTCCGTTGTTCAGCACCTTGGAGATGATGAAGGGTCCTTCCCAGGCGGGAGCCAACTTGTGAGGTCTTTGCTGATCCACTTGGAGCACCAGGTCGCCTGCTTGGAATGTGCGACTCCTGACGTGCCGCGCGTGAAAACGCCACAGGTCTTGTTGATAAATTGTTGAGCGAGTCAGTGCCATCTCGTGCTCTTCTTCCAGAAGATCCACTCCGTCTTGCCTGGCTTGCTCTGCTTCGGCTTCGGAGAAGAGTTCGACTCGTGGAGAGTTGTGAAGCAAGTCACTCGGAAGGAGTGCCTCTGCTCCATAAACGAGGAAGAACGGGGATCGCCCTGTAGATCTATTTGGAGTTGTGTGGAGGCCCCACAACACCGAAGGCAGCTCGGTGACCCATGCGTCGGCGGCATTTCCAACTTCTCGCAGGAGTCGAGGCTTCAACCCTTGAAGAATAAGTCCATTCGCCCGCTCTTCTTGCCCGTTTCTTTGGGGATGCGCCACAGATGCAAAATCCACTTGGATACCTTGGCCTGTGCAAAAACCTTTGAATCTGTCCGAGTCAAAGTTTGTGCCATTGTCAGTGATTATGCTATGTGGTACCCCGAATCTGGCGATGATGTCTCTGACAAACTTGATGGCTGTAAGGGCGTCGAGCTTCTTGATGGGCTTGGCTTCAATCCACTTGGCGAACTTGTCGACTGCCACCAACAGATGAGTGAATCCCCCTTGACCTGTTCTGAATGGACCGACTGTATCTAATCCCCACACTGCAAACGGCCAAACAAGAGGGATTGTCTTCAGCGCAGATGTTGGCTTGTGGGACTTGTTCGAGTAGAACTGACAGCCTTCGCATCGGTCGACCATATCTTTCACCATTTCATTCGCCTGCAACCAGAAGAAGCCAGCTCTGAATGCTTTGGCGACGATTGCTCTTGAAGAGGCATGATGGCCGCAGGTTCCCGAGTGAATTTCTTCCAGGATTAACTGTCCCTCCTCAGGGGAGATGCAACGCTGAAGGACGTGTGAAACACTTTCTTTGTACAACTGGCCATCAATGATGGTGAACGACTTCGACCTGCGGACGATCTACCTAGCTTGGACTTCGTCTTCTGGTAATTCTTGCCTCAGGATGTACGCAATGAACGGCACAGTCCAATCTGGGATGAGAGCAAGAATCTCCATGATCAAATCAACCACAGCAGGGACCTCGACTTCAGTCAGATCTGTTGAGCTCTTCGGTTGTACTGGTTCCTGTGTAAAAGGATCTTCTTTCAGCGAGGGGAGATGTAGGTGCTCGAGGCAGACATCACTCGGGACTGGTCTCCGAGTGGATCCAAGTTTTGCCAATTCATCGGCTGCTTGGTTTTTCAGTCGCGGAACATGGTGAAGTTCCAGACCTTCAAACTTCTTCTCGAGCTTCGTTACTGCGTTGCAGTATGCAGTCATGGTGGGGTTCCTTACATCCCACTCCTTCATCACTTGATTAACCACCAAATCCGAATCGCCGTAGACCATCAGGCGACGGACGCCGAGTGTGATGGCCATGCGCAATCCAGAAAGGAGAGCTTCATACTCTGCCTCATTGTTGGAGGAATCGAAATGTATCTGCAACGCATACTTAAGTTTATCACCTTTTGGCGATATGATCACTACGCCAGCGCCGGAGCCATTCAACATCTTGGACCCATCGAAGAACATAGTCCAATGAGCCGAGTAGATGTGAGTCGGTTGCTGTTGTTCTACCCATTCTGCTATGAAGTCAGCTAGAGCTTGAGACTTTATAGCCTTCTTGGCTTCGAACTTGATGTCGCAGTATAACATCTCCATTGCCCACTTCGCCACTCGGCCTGATGCGTCCCGATTGTGGAGGATTTCCGACAACGGAGCATCAGAAACAACAGACACCGAGTGGTCTTGGCAATAATGAGCCACCTTCTTCGCAGTCATGTAGATCCCGTAAATAAGCTTTTGATAATGAGGATACCTCTGCTTGGAAGGAGTCGGGACTTCGGAGACATAATATACTGGCCGCTGAACCTTGTACGCTTTGCCTTCTTCTTCGCGTTCGACTGTGAGAACAGTGCTGACGACTTGATTTGTAGCCGCGATGTACAGAAGAAGGGGTTCTTTACTGAGCGGGGCAGTAAGAACCGGCTTGGTGGAAAGCAGGGCTTTGAGGTCGTGGAATGCAATTTGGGCTTCGACTGTCCACTCGAAAGTATCTGATTTCTTCATGAGTATGTACAGAGGTAGCGCCTTCTCGCCGAGTCGACTGATAAACCTGCTCAAAGCCGCTAGGCAACCTGTGAGCCTTTGAACATCATGTATTCTGACCGGCCGCTCCATTCGGACGATGGTCCCGATCTTTTCCGGGTTGACATCGATCCCTCGTTCGGAAACGAAGAAACCGAGCAACTTTCCGCTGGGAACACCGAATGAACACTTGGCAGGGTTGAGCTTGATATCGTACCTAGGAAGGTTGGCGAATGTTTCTGCCAAGTCAGTCAGCAGGTCAGAACCTTTGCGTGACTTGACTATGATATCATCCATATACGCCTCCACATTTCGACCGATCTGGTCAAGGAGGCATTTTTGAATCATGCGCATAAAAGTTGCTCCTGCATTCTTCAAACCGAATGGCATAGTGATGTAGCAGAAGCACCCGAATGGGGTGATGAAGGCTGTTTTTAATTCATCGGGACCATACAGACGGATCTGATGATAGCCTGAGTAGGCGTCAAGGAATGACAAACGCTCACAACCCGCAGTCGAATCAACAATTTGATCAATGCGGGGGAGCGGGAAATGGTCTTTCGGGCAGACCTTATTGAGATGCTTGAAGTCGATGCACATTCGGAGAGACTTTTCCTTCTTGGGCACCATGACAACATTGGCGAGCCACTCGGAGTGGTGTACCTCGCGAATGAAGTTGGCTGCCAAAAGTTTAGCCACCTCCTCTCCGATTGTCTTCCTCTTGTGTGCGGTGGACCGACGCAAGCGTTCTCGGACGGGCCGAGCGGCAGGATCCACATGCAGTCGGTGCTCAGCCAACTCCCTGGGTACACCTGGCATGTCAGCGGGCTTCCATGCGAAAATGTCCCAGTTCTCACGGAGGAATTGGATGAGCTCGGCTTCCTATTTTGGATCAAGGGTGGTGGAGATGTTCGTTGGGGTAGCAGTGTCATCCGTCGGGTGAATGCTGACCTTCTTCGTGTCTCCCGTCGACTGGAATGCGGACTCCGAAGCTGGCTTCTTCGAACGCATCAAGTCAGCGGGGTCGGCTGTCTTCTTGTACTCGTCCAGCTCGAGGATAGCCATCTGCTGATCGGCGATCCTCGACCCCTGCTGCAGACACTCCTCGGCCCGCTGCCGATTGCCTATGACAGTGATCACACCTTTGGGACCCGGCATCTTCAGCTTCAGATATACGTAACATGGACGGGCCATGAAACGCGCATACGCCGGACGGCCCAGAATCGCATGGTATGCACTCTGGAAGTCCACCACCTCGAATGTCAGCTTTTCCTTGCGGAAGTTCTTGTGGGAGCCGAAAACGACGTCCAACGCGATCTGGCTGAGTGACTTGGCCTTTCGTCCAGGGACGACTCCGTGGAACTGCATGCTGCTCTCGCTAAGTTTGGACATCGGAATGCCCATCCCCTTGAGAGTGTCGGCGTACATGATGTTCAAGCCGCTGCCGCCATCCATGAGGACTTTGCGCAGTCGGACTCCTTCCACCACCGGGTCGACGACCAGAGCCTGCCTCCCTGGGGTGGGCACGTGTGCTGGATGATCCGACTGGTCAAAGGTGATCGCAGTCTGAGCCCATTTGAGGAACGTGGGGTTGGTTGGGGTGGCCATGTTCACCTCCCTGTTCACCAGCTTCAGTCGACCCTTGCTTTCCACGTCAGCAAAAATCATCAGTGTTGCATGGACTTGGGGGGACGGATCCTCCTTGTCCTCATCATCCTGTTCATTGTCCTTTTCACTCGGCTGCCCTTCGCCGAACCCTTGGATCAGGAGGCGACATTGCCGAGGGTGTGCTTCGGGAATATGGTGTTGCCTTCTTCGTCCATCTTCGTGTGGATTTGGACATGGCTGATCCAGGATGGAGTTTCCGAACTGCTTCTTCTTGGGGGTGAACTGAGCTTTCCCCTTGCCCTTGAACTTGGCATTGGTAACGGCTGTTGCCTCTGCCTGCGGAGTGGACGGAGCTTTCTGCTTCTGCTTCCGAGTGCTGTTCCCATCTCCATCGGCGACTGCTTTATGCTTGCCGCTACGTATGCGGTCCTCTTCTTCGCCATTTGCATAGCGTGCGGCTATCTCCATCATCTTGCTCATGGAGATGTCGCCTGTCCGATCGAACTTCAGGTACAGATCTCTGTACCGCACGCCTGCCTTGAAGGCGCAGACTGCTTGGTGCTCTGTGACGTTCTCCACTGTGTGGTAGAGGGTCGTCCAACGCTGGATGAAATCGCGCAGGGGCTCATTCTGCTTTTGGACACAGTGCTGGAGCTCCACGAGACCAGCAGGGCGTTTACACGTGCCCTCGAAGGTCCTAATGAAGACTCGGGCCAGATCTGCCCAGCTGTAGATGCTTGAAGGAGCCAACTGGTTCAGCCACGCTCGTGCCGAGCCGTCGAGCATCAGGGGGAGATGTTTCATGGCGACCTGGTCATCTCCACCGATCTGGACCGCCACTCGGTAGTTGTCCAGCCACGTTTCTGGCTTGGATTCTCCTGTAAACTTGCTGATCCCCGTCGCCAATCGGAAGTTGGGAGGGATGTCAGCTGAACGGATGGCCCAACTGAAGCACTCGGGGCCAGAGACGATGGTCCTGCTTCCACTCGGACGGTCTCTGTCGTGACCATCACGGTGAGCTCAACTCCTGTCGACCTTCCTCTGGGCGATGTACCCTCTTGCGTCGGGCCTTGGATCATATGTGTCACCGACTGAATGCCGATCATCATGATGTCGGGGCCCGTAAGGCCCACCCCACGGAGGGGTGCGGGAACGGCGACGATCTTCGGGATTCACGGAACGGCTGCCTCCTCTACGTCGCTGATGAGAATCGGGGCTGTAAACCGACCGATGCGTGTTCGCGTGAACAGAACTGTTGTGGATCCTGTTGTGTGACTGGGAGACCGCCAAATTCTGCTGCTACGCCGTGTGCAACAGGGCACGGATCTGCTCGATCCCTCTACCAGCCTCTGAATCAGTCGGTTGGAGGGAATCGGCTATCTTGGCAGCGGTAGCCAGGTTGAGGACGGGTGTGTGGAACACCTCCACGTTGCTCTGACGAGTGCGTCGACTGGCAGAACGGCGGGGTTGACGACGAGCGCCGGATGACTTGTCGACATCATGCTCGTTCCGACCAGTTTGGCGGGGACTTTCATGGGAATTGGCCATGAGGACTTTGGTTGTGGGCCCGCGACCCAAGTACTCGGAAGGCAACTCAGTCGGAACTGAGTCCAAGCACTGGGACGGCGGCGCGACCACAACCGACTCGAGGACCGCCACTTGAGAGGACGCGTTCTGGTGCGCCTGGGCGTGTCGCACCCAGCGCTGGAGCCGCGGACGGCGGGACCGCTTGTTGCGGCGCGTGACGGGGGCGAAGATCGACACCGGAGCCGATTGCTGGAGAAGAAGGACGCCGCGGGCACCGGCACGGAAGTGTGTAGCCCCGCGACTGGGGAGCGCCTCGACATCGAGGGGCGCATCCCGATGCCATGCCGAATCGTCGATGATGAAGGAGAGTGCGCCGAAGAGGATCTCATGACCCATGCACAAATCTCCACCGGACGACATGATGAAAAGATGAAGTCGCAAACTTGCCGGAAGTCGCTTAGACGCTTGCCCCACGGTGGGCGCCAACTGTCGTGGGTATAAGTCTGACAATAGATGAGTAGGGTACGGAAGGATGGGCAGAGCCTTAGCTATGACGAGGATGTATGAGTTCAGGCCCCTCTACGGTGGAGGTAAAAGCCCTACGTCCCAGTGCTCTTGGGAGCTTAGTGTCGAGTGGAATATGGGGTTACAGTAAAAGCCAACCCTTGCACCAGTGGGGAAGGGCGGCTTATATAGAGTGCGCTGCCCTTCACAACGGCCCAGTGGACAGGGGTGGAGTAGTGGCGATTAAATGCCTATGTTACAGGTAACGTATATGTTAAATGCTAATAATGGTGTATGAAAACGTATGACCGTTGCCCTCCAGGGAGGTTACGATATACAGAGTGGAATCTAGTCGGTACGATTAATACGTTCCGAATGCTCGTCACCGACTGGATGATGGGGGAGTCGTCACCGACTGGATGAGGGGAGGTCCTCAGTTCTGTCGGAACTGTCCAAGGGCCTTGTCCTTTATGAAGGGTAGTCCTTGGGTAGGACCTATAGGGCAGGCCTATGACCCTACCCTGGGACTATAACTCCATCAGGGAGCATTGTGCCTTCAC
This sequence comes from Hordeum vulgare subsp. vulgare, assembly GCF_904849725.1. Classification (NCBI taxonomy): domain Eukaryota; kingdom Viridiplantae; phylum Streptophyta; class Magnoliopsida; order Poales; family Poaceae; genus Hordeum; species Hordeum vulgare. The sequence continues at coordinate 307,755,957 of NC_058520.1, read as the reverse complement.
ACCGCTTCAACGGTGACGTACTTCCCTCAAAGGAAAGGAACTTCAGAAACACATCCTCTTCTTCATGGGTTCCACTTGTGGTTACTTCTTACCTTTACTTGTATTTATTACTTGTTATTATTATGGTTAGCATCATATAGGTTGCTCACTTAGTTGCATATCTATGCAACCTTTTTGTTGCTAAATTTTATTTGTTAAAGAAAAGCTTAAAAAATTTAGTTGCTTATTGACCCCCCTCTAGTCAACCATATCGATCCTTTCACTTGGGTGCACTCGCTGCATCGGTACACACCAACGCTTCGTCTAGGGCCACCCTCCTCAGCTTGGCTCCATCGGTTGTGGCCTGGTTACTCGACGACTCAACGTTTGACCTACTGAGGTTGTTTGACATGGGGCTGGATCTCCTGGCTATATCTTGGCAGAGGACCTTGGTGGCCTTGCAGCAGCGGCGGTGGATGATACGGCGGCAACAGACCTTGTGTATCTGGTTCTAGGCTCTTCTTTGCCCGGGGCATGAGCTCTCCGTCTCCAGTGTCGGAGCCTCTCGGTTGTTGTGCTGCCTCGACGTTCGAGATAAAGCGGCGTGTTGTCATTGGCCTCTCCAAGAGCTCCGAAGCGGAGATAGAGTGGAGATAATAGAACAACTCCCTCGTCACCAAATTTGGCATTGCGCTTTGCAGCAAGGATTGCTAATTGCCATTGCCAATTCGTGTGCACGTACTTGGTATTGGATTAGGCTTGCTTCCATCTCGGTTTAATGGTGGACGCTGTGGTGTTAAATTATGATTCAAATTCTACCGTATTGGACTAGACGTAGTACAAACAGTGTGGGCCTTTACGTTGCTACCGACGCATACGAGTACAACTCGTTTACTTGTGCTCCAAGGACTCTCATGTATTGCACCTCATATATACTTCATGTAGTCGCATCTAAAGACGGTCTGTCGTCTCGTGTTTGTAATACTCCATCCTCATAGTGATTGCGCCTTCGCGCGTCCGTGGTTTTTCTCCCGCAAGTATTTCCACGTAAAAATCCGTGTCTCTCGTGTCTCGTTGATCTTGTTTTATCTAACAAGTGGTATATGAAGCTAAGGTTCTAGGCATACGAGATCAAGACGAGAGCTAGGGTTTTCTACGCCGCCGCCGCGTCGGCCGACGCGACCATCCTAAGCGAGATCGATTTTTGGTGTGTCGCTGTACGAAGCCGAGTTCGACAGAGATTCGCTGCCAGAGCGGTCGCTGTTAAATCTGTTGATCTGCCGAGTCGCTGCAGCTACACGTCGCTGAGTTCCGCTGTTTACCGAGGCGCCGTACAACCGAAGCCGCCGCTTCTGCTGTGCTCCCGAGGAGATATGCTGCTGCGGCCACTTCCCAGCGGTAAAATCCATCAAGCAAGCCGTTGTTACTCACGTTCACCGAGTTGCGCTGCTGCCCGAGGAGAAGCAATCAGCCCTAGTCATCATTCCACCACGTGGAACTAAGTGCAGATTTGCCATCATCGATCAAGAAAACTAGTACTTTGATCAGCCAAATACTAGTACTTGTATACATCACGTGAAGGCTACAGGGCTACCTTTTTCTTCCTGATCAACTCCTACAACAACAACAACAACAACAACAACAACCAAGCCTTTCAGTCCCAAACAAGTTGGGGTAGGCTAGAGTTGAAACCCATAAGATCTCGAAACCAAGTCATGGCTCTGGAACGTGGATAGCTAACTTCCACCATCCCTGTCCATGGCTAAGTCTTTGTCGATATTCCAAACCTTCAGGTCTCTCTTAACGGAGTCCTCCCATGTCAAGTTTGGTCTACCACGACCCCTCTTAACATTCTCAGCACGCTTTATCCGTCTGCTATGCACCGGCGCTTCCGATGGCCTCCGTTGAATATGTCCAAACTATTTGAGACGATGCTGGACCAGCTTCTCTTCAATCGGTGCTACCCCAAGTCTCTCTCGTATATCGTCATTCCGTACCCAATCCTTCCTTGTGTGGCCACATATCCATCTCAACATGCGCATCTCTGCTACACCTAACTGTTGGATATGTCGTCTCTTGGTTGGCCAACACTCCGCGCCATACAACATCGCAGGTCGGATAGCTGTCCTATAAAACCTGCCTTTTAGCTTTTGTGGCACTCTCTTGTCACAGAGTACGCCAGAAGCTTGGCGCCACTTCATCCACCCAGCCTTGATTCGGTGGCCCACGTCTTCATCGATATCGCCATCCTTCTGCAACATGGACCCCAAATATCGAAACGTGTCTCTCTCCGGTACCACCTGCCCACCAAGGCTAACCTCTCCATCCTCGTGCCTAGTAGCACTAAAACCGCACCTCATGTATTCAGTTTTAGTTCTACTAAGCCTAAAACCTTTCGATTCTAGAGTCCGCCTCCATAACTCTAACTTTCTATTAACCCCCGTTCGGCTATCATTGACTAGCACCACATCATCCGCAAAGAGCATACACCATGGGATATCTCCTTGTATATCCCTTGTGACCTCATCCATCACCAAATCAAAAAGATAAGGGCTCAAAGCTGACCCTTGATGTAGCCCTATTCTAATCGGAAATTCATCGGTGTCGCCATCACTTGTTCGAACACTTGTCACAACATTATCATACATATCCTTGATGAGGGTAATGTACTTTATTGGGACTTTGTGTTTCTCCAAGGCCCACCACATGACATTCCGAGGTATCTTATCATAGGCCTTCTCCAAATCAATGAACACCATATGAAGGTCCTTCTTTTGCTCCCTGTATCTCATCAGCTGTCGTACCAAGAAGATGGCTTCCATGGTAGACCTCCCAGGCATGAAACCAAATTGGTTTTTGGTCACGCTTGTTAACCTTCTTAAGCGGTGTTCAATGACTCTCTCCCATAGCTTCATAGTATGGCACACCAGCTTGATTTCGCGGTAATTAGTACAACTTTGAACACCCCCCTTGTTCTTAAAGATTGGTACTAAAATACTCCGCCTCCATTCTTCGAGCATCTTGTTTGACCGAAAATTGAGGTTGAAAAGCTTAGTTAGCCATACTATCGCTATGTCTCCAAGGCCTCTCCACACCTCGATGGGGATACCATCAGGACCCATCGCTTTGCCTACTTTCATCCTTTTTAACGCCTCCTTAACCTCACACTCCTGGATACGTCGCACAAAGCACATGCTGGTATCATCAAAGGAGTCGTCTAGCTCCATGGTAGAGCTATCAACCTCTCCATTGTAAAGGTTGTCAAAGTACTCCCGCCATCTATGCTTGATCGCCTCATCCTTCACAAGAAGCTGATCATCTCCATCCTTGATGCATTTGACTTCGCCGACATCCCTCGTCTTCCTCTCCCTAATCTTGGTCATCTTATAGATGTCCCTTTCGCCTTCCTTGGTGTTTAAACATTGGTAGAGGTCATCATACGCCCGACCTCTCGCTTCACTCACCGCCCGCTTTGCTGCCTTCTTCGCCACCTTATACTTCTCCATGTTAGCTGCACTCCTGTCGAGATATAGGCATCTGAAACAGTCCTTCTCCTCCCTAATAACCTTCTGGACCTCATCGTTCCACCACCAGGTGTCCTTAGCTTCCCTTCTACTTCCCTTGGTCACCCCAAACTCCTCTACAGTGACCTTCCGCAAGAAGGTCACCATACTCGTACACATCAAGTTTGCACCGCCTCCTTCCTCCCAAGGGCCCTCCTTAATGACCCTCTCCCTGAAAGCCTGGGATGCCTCCCCCTTGAGCTTCCACCACTTTGTTCTAGCGACTTTGGCACGCTTATCCCGTTGGACACGAATCCTAAAGCGGAAGTCAGCAACCACAAGCTTATGTTGAGGGACAACACTCTCTCCAGGTATCGCTTTACAATCAATGCAAGCGCGTCTGTCTTCTCTTCTAGAGAGGACAAAATCAATCTGGCTAGAGTGTAGACCACTACTGAACGTCACTAGATGGGATTCTCTCTTTCTAAAGAGGGTGTTAGCTACAACCATGTCGTAGGCTAGAGCGAAGCTCAGGACATCTTCTCCTTCTTGGTTCCTGATGCCATAGCCAAAGCCCACATGCACCCTTTCAAAACCTGTGTTAGATGTACCCACATGGTCATTGAGGTCTCCTCCTATGAAGAGCTTCTCACCAATAGGTACCCTCCTAACCAAGTCCTCCAGGCCTTCCCAGAACTCCCTCTTGGTGCTCTCATTGTGGCCTACTTGCGGGGCATACACGCTGATAACATTGAGGACTAAGTCCCCAACTACCAGCTTGACAAGGATCATCTGGTCCCCTTGCCTCTTAACGTCCACAACTCCATCCCTAAGGCTCTTGTTAACCAAGATGCCTACTCCATTCTTGTTTGAACTTGTCCCCGTGTACCACAACTTGAAGCCGGTATCCTCCACCTCCTTCGCCTTTTGTCCCTTCCATTTGGTCTCTTGGACACATAGGACATCAACACGCCTCCTCACCGTCGTATCAACTAGCTCTCGTAACTTACCCGTCAGGGACCCTACGTTCCAGCTACCTAAGTGTATCCTCCTAGGCTCGGCTAACTTCCTTACCCTCCATTCTTGATCAACTCCTACGTTCACCATTTATCTACTCATGGCTTCCATGAAGTACGATCTTCCACTGCTGGACCGTGACACAAGGTTTACCCTATGGCAAGTCAAGATGCGGGCGTTGTTGGCGCAGGCCGACTATGATGATGCACTGGATAATTTTGGGAAGAATAGAATTGAGGACTGGACTGCTGATGAGAAAAGAAGGGATCGTAAGGCTTTGTCACAAATTCAACTCCATTTGCATAATAATATTTTGCAGGAAGTTTTGAGCGAGAAAACCGCCGCCGCTCTATGATTAAAGCTAGAGGGGATTTGCATGACAAAAGATCTCACGAGCAAGATGCATCTGAAGCAAAAATTATTCATGCACAGGTTACCCGAGGGAGGTAATGTTTTGAATCATATTTCAGAATTTAAAGAGATCATATCCAATCTAGCTGCAATGGAGGTTACATATGATGAAGAAGATACTGCTTTAATGTTACTTTGTTCACTGCCAAGTTCTTATACCAGTTTTCGAGACACCATATTATATAGTCGTGATACTCTCACGCTTAATGAAGTTTATGAAGCTTTGAACTCTAAGGATAAGATGAAATTAATTGTGCCTCATGATGGTTCGAGTTCATCCCAGGCCGAGGGATTATCTGTTCGTGGCAGGACAAAGGAGAAGAACTCACATAATGGAAACCGTGGCAAAAGTAAGAACGGCCAGAGGGGCCGGTCGCAATCTAGAGACAAGAAACAGTCTTGCAGGTATTGCAAGAGAGACGGGCATGACATCTCATAATGTTTCAAGTTGCAGAACAAGGAAAAGAGGAACGACACATATAAACCGAAAGGTAACAAACAAGGTGAAAATTCTGCTAATGTTGCTCGTGATGAAAGTTCCGATGATGCTCTTGTTGTTATTGCTGGATGTGCTGAGACCAATGATGAGTGGGTACTTGACACTGCGTGTACTTTTCATATGTGCCTGCATAGAGATTGGTTTACTACTTTCGATTCTACTACTGCTACTGGTTCCGTTGTGGGTTTTGATAATTCACCATGCAAGATTGAAGGCATAGGTTCCATTCGAATCAAGATGTTTGATGGCACAATCAGAACTTTGATAGATGTTCGGTATATTCCGAAGATGAAGAGAAATCTTATTTCTGTGAGTGCCCTTGATGCAAAGGGGTACAAGTATTCAGGTGGAGATAGCGTTTTGAAGGTCACCAAAGGTTCTCTCATTGTGATTAAAGGTGACTTAAGTTCGACCAATGGTCTTTATTACCTTCGAGGTTCTACCGTTTCAGGTAACGCTACTCCGGTTATTTCAAAGAATTCTGATTGTGTTGCTTCTAACCTTTGGAATATGAGTCTGGGACATATGAGTGAACTTGGTTTGGCAGAGTTAAATAAGAGAGGTCTCCTTAAAGGATATCAAACTGGTAAATTGAAATTTTGTGAGCACTGTATCTTCGGCAAGCACAAGAGGGTGAAGTTCAACACTTCTACTCATACAACTGAAGGTATTCTTGATTATGTGCATTCTGATTTATGGGGACCATCTCGCAAAAAGTCACTAGGTGGGGCTAGTTACATGTTGACTATTATTGATGATTATTCGAGAAAGGTTTGGCCTTATTTCTTGAAGCATAAATGGCAAGCTTTCTTAGCTTTTAAGGAGTGGAAGATTATGATTGAGAGACAAACTAAAAAGAAGGTAAAAATACTTCGCACTGATAATGGTATGGAATTCTGTTCTAAGCAATTTGGGAATTATTACAAGTCTGAAGGCATTGTGAGACACCACACCGTTCCTTATACTCCTCAACAAAACGGTGTTGCTCAGCGTATAAACAGGACCATTATTTCCAGAGCCCGTTGCATGTTGTCCAATGCAGGTTTGCATAGGCGTTTTTGGGCTGAGGCCGCTTCCACTGCTTGTTATCTCATCAACCGTTCACCATCTATTCCTCTTAATAAGAAAACTCCAATTGAGGTATGGTCTGGTTCATGTGCTGATTATTCACAGTTGAGAGTTTTTGGTTGCACTGCTTATGCTCATCTTGATTATGGAAAATTGGAGCCTAGGGCTGTTAAGTGCATCTTTCTTGGTTATAAATCTGGTGTTAAAGGTTTTAAATTGTGGAATCCTGAAACACAAAAGATTGTTATTAGCAGGAACGTTATCTTGAATGAATCTGCTATGTTACATGATGTTGCATCTACTAATGTTCCAATTGAGAGTGAACACCAGCCTACTGTTCAGGTGGAGCATGTTATCGATTCAGGTGATATTTCTGATAAGGAAAATATTGATGCACATGATGAACCCGTCTTTGATGATGAACATGTCACTCCAAATCAGCCTATTGTTCCACCCGATTGGAATCTCGCACGTGACAGAGTTAGGCGGGGTATTAATGCACCTGAAAGGTTAATTGAGGAGTGCAATATTGTTTGTTTTGTTTTATCTGTTGCAGAAGAAATTGAAGGTAATGCCGAGCCTTCTTCATATTCCGAGGCTATTATTTCTGGTGATAGTAATAAGTGGATGATTGCTATGCATGATGAGATGAAATCACTTGAAAAGAATGGCACTTGGGATTTGGTAAGATTACCTAGAGAGAAGAAACCTATTCGTTGCAAGTGGGTTTTCAAAATAAAGGAAGGTGTTTCTCTTAATGATGAGGCAAGATATAAAGCAAGGTTGTTTGCTAAAGGTTATAGCCAAATTCCAGGTATTGACTATAACGAAGTATTTTCTCCTGTTGTGAAGCAGAGCTCTATTCGCACTTTACTTAGTGTTGTTGCCATGAATGATTTTGAGCTTGAACAATTGGATGTTAAAACTGCATTCTTACATGGAGAATTAGAAGAGGATATTTATATGGAACAACCTGAAGGTTTTGTTATTCCTGGAAAAGAAAAGCTTGTTTGTAAGTTAAAGAAATCTCTTTATGGATTGAAGCAATCCCCTCGACAGTGGTACAAGAGATTTGACACCTTTTTCCTCTCTCAAGGTTTCAATCGGTCTAATTATGATAGTTGTGTTTATTTGAAAACTGTCAATGGTTCAGCTATTTATTTGCTCCTTTATGTTGATGATATGTTAATTGCTGCAAAGAGCATGTCAGAGATTGATGAACTAAAAAAGCAATTGAGTAATGAATTTGAGATGAAGGATTTGGATGCAGCAAAGAAAATACTTGGCATGGAAATATCCAGAGATGGACCATCTGGAAAATTATAACTCAGTCAGAAGGGATATATTGATAAAGTTCTTCGTCGTTTTAATATGCATAATGCCAAGCAAGTAAGTACTCCGTTAGCTGCACACTTCAAATTATCATCAGCCTTATGTCCTGAGTCAGATGCAGATATTGAGTACATGTCTAGAGTTCCCTATTCAAGTGTAGTTGGTTCACTTATGTATGCCATGGTTTGTTCTCGTCCGGATTTATCTTATGCACTTAGTGTTGTTAGTAGATACATGGCTAATCCTGGAAAAGAGCATTGGAATGCAGTTCAGTGGATTTTCAGATAACTGCGAGGTACTTCTAATGCTTATTTACAGTTTGGGAAAATTGGAGATGGACTTGTTGGTTTTGTTGATTCTGATTTTACTGGTGATTTGGATAAGAGAAGATCACTCACAGGCTATGTTTTCACCATTGGTGGTTGTGCTGTGAGTTGGAGAGCAACTTTGCAGTCTATTGTGGCTTGTTCCACTACTGATGCCGAGTATATGGCTATTTCTGAGGCATGCAAAGAAGCTACTCCCTCCGTTCCTAAATATAAGTCTTTGTAGAGATTTCACTAGTGGATCACATACGGATGTATATAGACATAATTTAAAGTGTACATTCAATCATTTTGCTCCGTATGTAGACACCTAGTGAAATCTCTTAAAAGACTTATATTTAGGAACGGAGGGAGTATCTGGTTGAGAGGTTTGTACACTGAGCTTTGTAGAGATTCATCTTGCCCTACCATATTTTCTGACAGTCAAAGTGCTATATATCTTACAAAGAATCCAATGTATCATGAGAGAACAAAACACATTGATGTCAGATTTCACTATGTTCGAGATGTTGTTGCTAAAGGTGATTTGAAGGTATGCAAGATAAGTACTCATGATAATCCAGCTGATATGATGACAAAGCCAGTTCCTACCAATAAGTTTGAGCTTTGCTCAGGCTTAGTTGGTATTTCTCACTAGTCCTATGAACTTTTGACGCGCAAGGTATTTATGCTGATTTGGATGAAGTTATTCACTTTTTTCGACTACTCGAAGGAATTTGGCTCAAGGTGGAGATTGTTAAATTATGATCCAAATTCTACCGTATTGGACTAGACGTAGTAAAAATGGTGTGGGCCTTTGCGTTGCTACCGATGCGTACGAGTACAGCTTGTTTACTTGTTCTCCAAAGATTCTCATGTATTGCCCCTCATATATACTCCATGTAGTCGCACCTAAAGACAGTCCGTCGTCTCCTGCTTGTAATACTCCATCCTTATAGTGATCCTTTATTTTTCTCCCGCAAGGATTTCCACGCAGTCCAGCTCGACGGCTAGTGTGCCTGCTGCGAGTAGAAGGGCGCCATCCAAGTACAGCCAGGCGTCCGGAACGCCGCCGGTGAGCGAGGCAGACTCGGTGTCTCAGCGGCTGGCGTCCGTGAAGCTGCTGCTCCATGGCCGTGCAGCCGTGGTGGCCGCACTGGATGCCGGCCTCCCCGTGGAGGCTTTTGCCATTTGAACAAGGTGCTCGATGCGCGCCGCGGTGGCGTGCTCCCTCTCCTTCGCCACGGCCTACCTGGTGAGCCGCGTCGTGGCATTCCGTGCATCCGGAAGGCAGGCTGACGCCATCGCCAACTGCAACCGTGCGCTTGCGCTCGAACCAACGTTCATCCCGATGTTGCGTGTGCGCTGACCTGCTCGAGTTCGAGGGCGCGATCCCCGACAGTCCCCGCTACCTGGATCACCTGAAGCTCCTCTACCACGCGACGCTCCGCCGCGAGATGCTGCCGGGTCCGAGCTGGCCGACGGAGGGCGGCGGTCGCCAGCGCGAGATCACCGGTGCGCACCGTGAGCTTGTGGCCCACATCCAGCAGCTCCACGCCCGCGTAGCTACCTGGGACGGGTGCAACATGGACTACTACGCCTCCTCGATGTGTGGCGCGGCTGCGCGCGATCGGAGGTGGTGCACGCGCAGCTAAAGCCGGACCGGTCGGCGTCGTTCGCAGAGCGGTTGGAGCTCGTGGACGAGCACCGCGACCTGGACGTCGTGCATGACCAGGCCCGCATGTCGGCCCTGTTACTCTACCGGATGCTGCAGAAGGGCTACTCGCCGATCATGTCTGCCGTGCTGGATGAGGAGGGGGGAGTTTAGGGTTTGACAGAAGCTTGTCGGTGGGGAGCGAGCCGACCAGGGGAGCCGGGAGCGAGAGGTGCGAGCCCGGTCTGACCAAGCGGGATGGTGGGTTTTAATACGTGGTCTTTTGCAAAAAAAAAAAAAAAAAAAAAAAAGAAACTAGTTTATCCGTGTATAGCAGCTCAGTGAAGGAGCCAGCTGAGTTGGCAGTCAACGTACGCGTGGAAAAGGCTAGTCAATAGCCCGATCAGCAAATATGTACACAAAATCATATTGTGGACCGTATGTGAACCCCTAGAACAACTATGAGGACCGTATTTTTGATATTTGCAACTACATGGACTAGAGTGACCACCAAGACAACTATGACGACGTGTGGTGAATTTTTCTCTATTGGTGGTGTTGTTAATTATGAAGCAATAGTCTAATCAAATTTACACTATCAATTAATTTCGAACGTCGTGTTTGGTTTGGCCAATCTCATGACCAAAACTGTATTTCACACCATGTAACTTTCGATAAATAAAACTTGGTTCTCGTTCTCAGAGAAAAAGGGTTTCAAAGACTTGGCGGTAATTGTCGATGGGGAACGTGACGGGCCGTCATATGTGATCTTCACTGTTGTCAATTTATTTAGGCCGACTAATGGATTGGCCTAGCGAGTTGCTCGACCTTGGCATGGAAGAAGCTTAGGGCTCCCACGTGAAGGAGCAAATCAGATCAGGTAAGATGGCTCTAGGCGATAGCAATAGGTGGAGAGATCCTTGATGAGGAAGCAGGCTGATATCGATGAGGTGCTAAAGAAGCTTCATGTGATGGTGAATTGGATGATATTTTCTTGCCAAAGGACGATTTTGTGGTCTTGAAAGAAGAGGTGCATTAGATGGCCCTGTCAAGGTTCATACCCGAAGAACATACAACACGAAGTCATTCTATTCCACCATGGACGTAGGTCTCATGTGTGTGCGACTAGAAAAGAGCAAGAGAGGAAGGTTCATGAATGATTAGGAACACGGGCTTGATCATTGAGCCATATGATGAAATTGTAGGCCCGGACTCAGAGGTTTTGGATTACCTAGTTGCGTGGATACACATTCATAATTTACCCCCATTATTACGCAAGGTGTTAGTGGAGGGCTTAACAACACTGATTGCTAAAGTGGTTGATGTTGGGATGTTTCCGCCTTCCTAAGGTGGAACTTCTTGGTGTGTTTGGCTGGTATTCAGAATCCAACATATCCGTCGCACCTCTTTCGAAAAAGGTATCGAATGCATCGATCCCTCTTCATAAAATTAGTGCAAGCTTGCGAGGTAAATTCTCGGTTTTTACTCAAAGGAGAAACATCGCAGGCTTGAAGGGTTTTAGCGCATATCAAAAAAATCTTGGCAGTTGTGTAAGTGATTGCATATGGTGTTCCGGCTAACTATGCCGACGAATATCTTTGTGGACCCAACGAGGAAGACAAAAAAAGTTAATGGCAACAAGTGAGTGGTGAGGTTGGATTGGTATACTAAGAAGCGTTGATTGCATGCATTGGACTCGGAAAAAGTGTCCGAAAACATGACACAGGCGGCAATACGGTCGTTCCTCCTCATGATCTGCACGAGCTTGCACGAGTGGAAACTACCAATACGGCCTACCTCATTTTTATTTTATTAGTGGGTTTAAATGAATTAAATGGACCAATCTCCCATCCTTACTACCAACCACCATGCGGGCAAACAAACACACCCTAAAGTACATGAACTGGGTCCGTTTAATTCAATTTTAGTAAGAGAGATTTTCATTTTTCGTGCTGGACTGCATGCTTCTCCCACAGCGCATGTGAAAAGCCGTCGCTACCGAGTCTGCATGTTGTGAAACCCTACCAACCACCACGCATGTAAGCAATCAACCTGCATACATCATGTTTTGCATTGTTTTTCTTCAATCAAACCCTGCTCAGCCTGGCTCATTTTCGTACAGCCTAACCTGACCCGTTGGTTGTAGGCAACAAAACACATCGTTAAAGCAACTCTAGCAGACCCCTTATATCGCGGACTCGTATGTGCGTTTACATTTCACGAAAAACGTTGTGAATATTCCCTTTTACACTTTCGCGGTTTGGGATATATTCTACTGTGTGGTCCGCGCCAGCCCGCAAAACAAATGATATTTGCTGAGTTTAACTGATATGTCATATAGAACACAAAGTAAATATCTTCTAATGATCCAAATCATAGATTACAAAATTATTCAAATCATGAATTAAAGTAATCATCTAATACACAAATTGTTCTGAATACAACAATGATACAAATGAAATGAATTGTTCTGTATTGTTATGAATTCAACACACCTAAAGTAAATGAAATGAATGAAAAAATAACAGAAATTACTGTCCATGGTTTTGCTAATGATGTTCAGTGAAATTCTCCTGAAGCTGATAGTGGGTGTTTGTGTCCTCAATCTTCCGGTATGTTCGAAGAAATGCTTGTATTTGGTCAGGGTCTCTTGATGGCTTCACGCGACTACCGACATTGTCATAAAAGAATTTCAAGTTGATGTCCCTCTCATCTTCGAGGATCATGTTGTGAAGAATCACACAACAATTCATGATGTTCTTCAAGGTTCGTTTGTCCAAAAAACGAGCATGATCACGGACAATGACAAACCTTGATTGCAAAATCCCAAAGGCTCTTACAATATTTTTTTGAACAGCCTCTTGTACCTTTGCAAATTCAATATGCTTCTAGTGCTGGGCTTTTTATGCTCTTGATAAAAATACACCAAAAAAATAAATACCATCTGCAAGATAGTATTCCTTGATGTACTATGTCCATTCACCGTGTACTAGCAAGTCTAACAAACAAATAAGACCGTTGCAACACACTGATATCATTGAAAGTACCCGATATACAAAAAAGCAATGCAAAAATCCATAAATCATCAAATGCTATGACTTCTAGCATAATTATTGCATCACGAGACTTGCCACAATACCGCATGTGTCATGTTTTCGGGCAGTTTTTCCGAATCCAATGCATGCAATCAACGCTTTCTAGTATACCAGACCAACCTCGCCTCTCATTTGTTGCCATTAACTTTTTTGTCTTCCTCGTCGGGTGCACGAACATATTCGTCGGCATAGTCAGCCGGAACACCATATTCGTCGGTACAGTCAGCCGGAACACCATATGCAATCACTCACACAACTGCCAAGATTTTTTTAATATGCGCTAAAACCCTTCAAACCAACGGCGTTTCTCCTTTGCTGCACGCTTCGGACCACATGCGCTGTTAGGTTATTAGTGGGTTTAAACGGAATTAAACGGCCTTACTACCAACCATGCGGGCAAACAAACAGGCCCTAAAGTTATGTAGAGAGTGATCAATCGTATCAGTATTCCGTGCTGCGAGGCGACCCGAGATAATTCATACGCAGCTAGACTGACGCAACTAGACTAGTATACTAGAATTTTGACTCGTTGTGAGGTCCCATGTACATAGTACAGCTAAATGCAAGATCCAGAAGAGGCATATGCTTAGCATCACAGGGACTTGAAGTTGTACATGTAGCCCCTCAATGTGCTGATATCTTGCATCGACTTCACTAGCGTATGGTCCACATAGAGGCTCAATGCAGAAGCTCTGCCAAACAGGACATGTAAAAAGCGACAATGTTATTACTCATCAATTCTCCTCAGAAATCTTTAAAAAAATATCCGTAGAAAAGCAGGTCAAAGGAGGAGAAAGTAAACATACATCAAAGGGCCAAGCGGGAGCCACACCACATCCCATCGGATCCTTGGTAACCTGCGGGGGAGAAGAAGCAAACATATGACTGAATAATAAGCTCTATGTGCTGTTGGTCAGTATTGGTCATGGCTGGAGTACCATTAGCCTGATATGCTACGTTCTGACATAAGAAGGATGCACGAATTGCTTCTAGGATAACATACTTCAAGAGGTAGTATATCCAGAAGACGGCAACCACCATGGCAACATAGAAAGAATACCACATCCACTTCTTGGAGGAGTTGGATGCTTGTACTAGCCCCTTCATTGCGAATAAGCATGCAAGGGCAGCTATCCAATCTGCATTACTCACGATCATATATCATTGAAACGAAGAGAGGTTAAAATAATTATGTGTACATTAGTAGCATATTTTGCTTCAGATGTTTGGGAGTAGCAAATAAGCCTACATGAATTAATTAATCATGACAGTACTGCCAGGCGCACCAGATACAATCTTTCCTGATATCATCCTTACTCAAAATGAGCTTACTAAAACCTCAATGGAAAAGTAAAAAAAACATTTGAGGGGTGTTAACTGTAGGTCAATGGCAATAACAAGGGAAGCCCCTGGTGATGCAGGGACCTGATATAGAACACATATAATTCAGGTGCTTCCACAAAAGTAAGATGCAATGTTGTTACCTTGAGCGAGTATGAACAAGACTGTCTCAGTGTTTAAAGGTTGAATAATATAACATGCAGACACTGTGTAAGCTGTTGTGAATGCTGTATGCAGAACAATGTCTTGCAACAATGACCAGTTTATGTTACCAGCTGTAAATATTCAGTAACCACTGTTACCTGTGACTATGACCATCGGCGAAGGCAAATCTTCCATAAAATAAGCATGGTATCGCTGTTCATTTGTGCAAAATGAGTCAGACAACAAATACATAAAGACATGATCGTTCCAAAATAAATTCACCAATACATGCAACATACACCATGAATTTGGGATTATGATGAGTAAGCACTTAAGTTGTACTAGTGAATGTTTTCAGAGCGCAGATAAAATTACAGAGCACTAATACATGTGCTGTTAAAGAAAACTCCGTATTTCAATGGACAAAATCCAACTAGTAGCTGTGACCAAACCCCGATCCACACAAAACTAACTTACGGTGTATACTGCTAAATGTCAATGCTAAGCTCTACACTGGTTGAAAGTGGCATTAAACATTGGATGCAATCATCGCTGATAAAAAGTGAACACCATGTAAAGAATTAAGATAATAGCCTCAAGCAACTAACCAGCTCCCAGGGAGACCAGGCATGGTGGAAGCTGGAGTAGACGAGGAAGACCGCGTAGCTCAGGAGGAATCCCGCAAAGACATGCTGCCCAATCAAGAAGCAACGGCCTAGTGTGAGAACCAAATCAAACTGAACAGAACCATTCCCCATGGCAAGACTTCCAAACCCTAAGTCCAACGGGTCGGTAATTGGCGGCGATACGCACCCTCCAACGGCGGCTTTGGTGCGCCTGCCTCTGCTCCAGGGACCGGACCAGCTCCTCCTGCTCTGCGCGCAGATCACAAGGACGACAACAGATGCGAAAAGGGGTTCAGGAAATCGGAGGTAGCTGGAACCCAAGCACAAGGGTGGAAGGAAAGGTGTGCACACGATGGTACATGCCTTGGGTGTCCATGGGGACGAGATCGTCCGCGTCGTCGCTACCGTCGCGCCGCTTCCACCATCTCCTCGTAGCCATCGGCGTCCGTCCCCCGGCCTGAAACTTAGTCGCAGTTTCAGTGACTTAGCTTGAGGGATGAAGGTAAGTCTCACCGTAACTTACTCCCCTCTATCAGCCTTTCATAATATGTCCCATGTAACAGATTGATCCAAAATTTAAACGTTTTTTAACTAATAAATTTTTTTCTAATAAATCATAAATGTTTCGTTTTGTTTCAATCCTTTTGAATGTATTGCTTGTGAATAAACAGCGTTTTTCCAAATGGATTGAAATTTTCACAAAATACAAAGAAACATTTATGATTTATTGAAAATTTTCAATTTTTTCTAAACATTTTAAAAGAAATTGTTTGGAATTTGTGTCAATCTGGTACGTTGGATCTATATTGGTTGACTGGTAGAGGGGACTATTACGATGAGACTTGGCTTCATCAAGTCACTCAAGCTCCGTCCTTGAAATCTATGAAGAGTTCTGGGACACGGTTTCAGTTTGGAATATAGACTATCTATAAGAGCATCTCTAGCAGACCCCGGAAAAGTCGACCGTTAAAAACGCGTATATGGACACTGTAAACTGTTTTTATGATGCAAAATTATCCTGAACAGAACGGACCCCGTAAATAAAACTGTATCCCATTATAGCTTAATTTTTTCTTTTTCCTTACGTCTCACCGAGATCGTCTCCAGCTACGGTGTGCCTCGCTCTGGCGCCCCGGCTCGCCCCGACGTTTCACGCCTCGCCCCACCTCGTCCCGGCGCCGACCGTTCCGGGCCACGCATGCACTGGAGGAGCCCTACGCCGCCCGCCCTGACCGCGCACTCGAGTCCCGCACTGCCCGCCACCGCGGGCGCATTCCTCGATGTGGATGCACGAGCTCCCCCACCCATGCCTCGCTATTTTCCGTTGCCGCCCCGCCTTGATTCGAGTCGCCGGTGGCCTGCTCCGCCCTACCCGTGGACGGTCTCGCCTCCGCACCGGAGGTCGAATCAGCCGCAATTCGGACCGGCAGCGGCAAATTCCGATGTGCAGCGGCTTTCTTTCAACGTGCGGTGACGGATTTCGGTGAGTTCCAAGTACATTCCAGCCAGTTTCGTGGCGGCGCATGTGCTCCGACGAGGTTTGATCGGTTTACAGGTTGAAGTGTATATTGCCTTCGAAACTGTACATATAAGGTTTTCACGGAAGTATTTACCGTGCCCCTTAAAAAGTTTAAGGGTCAAATAAAATTTACGCGTTCTGCTAGGTGCCGTTTTTCCGATCAAAACTGTAAATACCTTGTTTTTATAGGTTTGACCAGTTTACGGGGTCTGCTAGAAATGCTCTAACCCTTCCCTAGGCGCGCAGAGAGTCAGTTTTTTATTTTCCTAGTCGTACCATATACTCCTCCTCCGAGTAAAGTGCACGGCTCGTAAAAAACCATCACTTTTCAAAACATGGCACACTGAACAAAAAAATAATGGCAAAAAACACCGAACCGTTTTTAGAGATCGTTTTGATGTGGCCGATCACTCGCGAGCCGACATTAGTGAGGAGCGATGCTAACGTCGTTAGTGGTTGTTGGAAGATACTTGGTCGGAACGAACGAAGCTCTCTCTCTCTCCCTCTTCCTCTCTCTCTCTCTCTCACCTCATTAAGGCGGCAGCGGGATCTACAGATGGCGGAGTTGGATCCATCCGTGAGGGGAAAGCGCAAGAAGGGCGGATGAGGCCAGATGGCGGTGTGGTCGAGGATTGTTACGACAACATCGTGTTCTGTTCATCGTCGACAACATAGTCATCGACAGATGTTACTCGGAGGGTGGTGAAGGAGCTACTACCTGCAAAAGCGCCCCCTACATGTGTTGGGGAACGTCGCATGGGAAACAAAATTTCCTACGCGCACGAAGACCTATCATGGTGATGTCCATCTACGAGAGGGGATGAGTGATCTACGTACCCTCGTAGACCGTACAGCAGAAGCGTTAGAGAACGCGGTTGATGTAGTGGAACGTCCTCACGTCCCTCGATCCGCCCCGCGAACAATCCCGCGATCAGTCCCACGATCTAGTACCGAACGGACGGCACCTCCGCGTTCAGCACACGTACAGCTCGACGATGATCTCGGCCTTCTTGATCCAGCAAGAGAGACGGAGAGGTAGAAGAGTTCTCCGGCAGCGTGACGGCGCTCCGGAGGTTGGTGATGACCTTGTCTCAGCAGGGCTCTGCCCGAGCTCCGCAGAAACGCGATCTAGAGGAAAAACCGTGGAGGTATGTGGTCGGGCTGCCGTGGAAAAGTCATCTCAAATCAGCCCTAAAAACCTCCATATATATAGGTGGGAGGGAGGGGAGGAGGCAGCCTCAAAACCTAAAGGTTTGGCCGAAATTGGAGGTGGAGGAGTCCTACTCCAATCCTACTTGGAGTAGGATTCCACCTTCCCACTTGGAAACTCTTTCCACCTTGTGTTTTTTCCTTCTCAAACCTTATGGGCCTTAGTGGGAACTTATTCCAGCCCACTAGGGGCTGGTTTATCTCTTCCCATAGCCCATGAGACCCCTTGGGGCATGACACCCCTCCCGATGGTCCCCGGCACCCCTCCCGGCACTCCCGGTACACTACCGATGAGCCCGAAACTTTTCCGGTAATGCACGAAAACCTTCCGGTAACCAAATGAGGTCATCCTATATATCAATCTTCGTTTCCGGACCATTCCGGAAACCCTCGTGACGTCCGTGATCTCATCCGGGACTCCGAACAACATTCGGTAACCAACCATATAACTCAAATACGCATAAAACAACGTCGAACCTTAAGTGTGCAGACCCTGCGGGTTCGAGAACTATGTAGACATGACCCGAGAGACTCCTCGGTCAATATCCAATAGCGGGACCTGGATGCCCATATTGGATCCTACATATTCTACGAAGATCTTATCGTTTGAACCTCAGTGCCAAGGATTCATATAATCCCGTATGTCATTCCCTTTGTCCTTCGGTATGTTACTTGCCCGAGATTCGATCGTCAGTATCCGTATACCTATTTCAATCTCGTTTACTGGCAAGTCTCTTTACTCGTTCCGTAATACAAGATCCCGCAACTTACACTAAGTTACATTGCTTGCAAGGCTTGTGTGTGATGTTGTATTACCGAGTGGGCCCCGAGATACCTCTCCGTTCACACGGAGTGACAAATCCCAGTCTTGATCCATACTAACTCAACTAACACCTTCGGAGATACCTGTAGAGCATCTTTATAGTCACCCAGTTACGTTGCGACGTTTGATACACACAAAGCATTCCTCCGGTGTCAGTGAGTTATATGATCTCATGGTCATAGGAATAAATACTTGACACGCAGAAAACAGTAGCAACAAAATGACACGATCAACATGCTACGTCTATTAGTTTGGGTCTAGTCCATCACATGATTCTCCTAATGATGTGATCCCATTATCAAGTGACAACACTTGCCCATGGCCAGGAAACCTTGACCATCTTTGATCAACGAGCTAGTCAACTAGAGGCTTACTAGGGACAGTGTTTTGTCTATGTATCCACACAAGTATTGTGTTTCCAATCAATACAATTATAGCATGGATAATAAACGATTATCATGAACTAAGAAATATAATAATAACTAATTTATTATTGCCTCTAGGGCATATTTCCAACAGTCTCCCACTTGCACTAGAGTCAATAATCTAGTTCACATCACCATGTGATTCCAACGAATCCAACACCCATATAGTTATGGGGTCTGATCATGTCTTGCTTGTGAGAGAGGTTTTAGTCAACGGTTCTGAAACTTTCAGATCCGTGCGTTCTTTACAAATCTTTATGTCATCTTATAGATGCTGCTACTACGTGCTATTCGGAAATGCTCCAAATATCTACTCTACTATACGAATCCGTTTCACTACTCATAGTTATCCGGATTAGTGTCAAAGCTTGCATTGACGTAACCCTTTACGACAAACTCTTTAACCACCTCCATAATCGAGAAAAATTCCTTAGTCCATTAGTTACTAAGGATACATTTTGACCGCTGCTAGTGATTCAATCATGGATCACTCTCTGCACCTCTCAACATACTTTGAGTCAAGGCACACATCAGGTGCGGTACACAGCATGGCATACTTTAGATTCTACGGCTAAGGCATAGAAGACGACCTTCGTCTATTCTGTTTATTCTGCCGTGGTCGGGTTTTGAGTCTTACTCAAATTCACACCTCACAACGCAACCAAGAACTCTTTCTTCGCTGATCTATTTTGAACTCCTTCAAAAACTTGTCAAGGCATGCATTTTATTGAAACTTTCATTAAGCGCTTTTGATCTATCTCCATAGATCTTTGATGCTCAACGTTCAAGTAGCGCAATCCAGGTATTCCTTTGAAAACTCCTTTCAAAACAACCTTATATGCTTTACAGAGATTCTACATCACTTCTGATCCACAATATGTCAACCACATACACTTATCAGAAATTCTATAGTGCTCCCACTCACTTCTTTGGAAATACAAGTTTCTCATAAACCTTGTACACACCCAAAATCTTTGATCATCTCATCAAAGTGCTTATTCCAACTCCGAGATGCTTGCACCAGTCCATTGAAGGATCACTGGAGCTTGCGTACTTGCTAGTATCTTTAGGATCGACAAAACCTTCTGGTTGTATCACATACAATGTTTGCTCAAGGAAACCGTCGAGGAAACAATGTTTTGACATCCTACGTGCAATATTTCATAAATAATGCAGCAACTACTAACATAATTCTAACAGACCTTTAGCATCGCTACGAGTGAGAAAGACTCATCATAGTCAACTGTTTGATCTTGTCGAAAACATCTTTGCGACAAGTCGAGCTTTTCTTAATAGTGACTTATCACCATCATCGTCTGTCTTCTTTTAAAGATCCATTTTACCCAATAGTCCCATGACCATCAAGTAGTTCTACCAAAGTCTACACTTTGTTTTCACACATGGATCCTCTCTCGGATTTTATGGCTTCCAGCCATTTGTCGGAATCTGGGCCCACCATCGCTTTCTCCATAACTCGTAGGTTCACTGTTGCTCAACAACATGACCTCCAAGACAGGGTTACCGTACTACTCTGCAGCAGTACGCGACCTTGTCGACCTACGAGGTTTGTAGTAACTTGATTCGAAGCTTAATGATCACCATCATCAGCTTCCACTTCAATTGGTGTAGGCGCCACAGGAACAACTTCCTACGCCCTGCTATACACTGGTTGAAGTGATGGTTCAATAACCTCATCAAGTTCTACTACCCTCCCACTCAATTCTTTCGAGAGAAACCTTTTCTCGAGAAAGGATCCGTTTGTAGAAACAAACACTTTGCTTTCGGATCTGAGATAGGAGATGTACCCAACTGTTTTGGATATCCTGTGAAGATGCATTTATCCGCTTTGGGTTCGAGCTTATCAGACTGAAACTTTTTCACATAAGTTTCGAAGCCCCAAACTTTCAAGAAACGACAGTTTAGATTTCTCTAAACCTCAGTCTATACTGTGTCATCTCAACGGAAATACGCGGTGCCCCATTTAAAGTGAATGTGGTTGTCTCTAATGCATAACCCATAAACGATAGTGGTAATTCGATAAGAGACATCCCAGCATGCACCATACTAAATAGTGCGTGGCTATGACGTTCAGACACATCATCACACCATGATGTTCCAGGTGGCATGAACTGTGAAACAATTTCCACATTGTTTTAACTGTGTACCAAAAACTCGTAACTCAGATATTCATTTCTATGATCATATCGTAGACAGTTCATCGTCTTGTTACGACGAACTTCACTCTGAAACAGAATTGAACTTTTCAATATTTCAGACTTGTGATTCATTAAGTAAATACTCCTGTATCTACTCAAGTCGTCAGTGAAGTAAGAACATAATGATATCCACTGCGTGCCTCAACACTCACTGGACTGCATACATCAAAATGTATCACTTCCAACAAGTTACTATCTTGTTTCATCTCAATGAAAACAAGGCCTTGCTCATGTGGTATGATTTGCATGTCACTAGTGATTCGAAATCAGGTGAGTAAAGATCCATCAGCATGGAGCCTCTTCATGCAATTTATACTAACATGACTCAAGCGGCAGTGCCACAAGTAAGTGGTACTATCATCATTTAACTCGTATCTTTTGGCACCAATGTGTAACACTACAATCGAGATTCAATAAACCATTGAAGGTGATTATTCAAGCAAATAGAGTAACCATTATTCCTTTTGAATGAATAATCGTATTGCAATAAACACGATCCAATCATGTTCATGCTTAACGCAAGCACCAAATAACAATTATTTAGGTTCAACACCAATCCCGATGGTAAAGGGGGCGTGTGACGTTTGATCATATCAACCTTGGAAACACTTCCAACACGTATCGTCACCTCGCCTTTAGCTAGTCTCCGTTTATGCCGTAGCTTTCATTTCGCGTTACTAATCACTTAGCAACCGAACCAGTATCCAATACCCTCGTGCTACTAGGAGTACTAGTAAAGTACACATCAACATCATGTATATCAAATACACTTCTTTCGACTTTAGCCAGCCTTCTTATCTACCAAGTATCTTGAGTTGCTCCGCCTCAGTGATTGTTCCCCTCATTACAGAAGCACTTAGTCTCGGGTTTGGGTTTAATCTTGGGTCTCTTCATTAGTGCAGCAACTGTTTTGCCGTTTCACGAAGTATCCCTTCTAGCCCTCGCCTTTCTTGAAACTTAGTGGTTTTTCAAACCATCACTATTGATGCTCCTTCTTGATTTCTACTTTCGCAGTGTCAAACGTCGCGAATCTCTCAAAGATCATTGTATCTATCCTTGATATGTTATAGTTCATCACGAAGCTCTCAAAGCTTGGTGGCAGTGACTTTTGGAGAACCATCACTATCTCATCTGGAAGATTAGCTCCCACTTGATTCAAGTGATTGTCGTACTCAGACAATCTGAGCACACGCTCAACGATTGAGCTTTTCTCCTTTACTTTGTGGTCAAAGAATTTTGTTGGAGGTCTCGTACCTCTTAACAAGGGCACAAGCATGAAATCACAATTTCATCTCTTTAGAACATCACTTATGTTCCGTGACGTTTTACAACGTTTTCGGCGCCTTGCTTCTAAGCCATCAAGTATCTTGCACTTGAACTATCGTGTAGTCATCAGTAATGTGTATGTCGGATGTTCATAGCATCCACAGACGACGCTCGAGGTGCAGCACACCGAGTGGTGCATTAAGGACATAAGCCTTCTGCGTAGCAACGAGGACAATCCTCGGTTTTACAGACTCAGTCTGCAAAGGTTGCTACTATCAATTTTCAACTAAATTTTCTCTAGGAACATATAAAAACAGTAGAGCTATAGCGCAAGTTACATCGTAATTCGCAAAGACCATTAGACTATGTTCATGACAATTAGTTCAATTAATCATATTACTTAAGAACTCCCACTCAAAAAGTACATCTCTCTAGTCATTTGAGTGGTACATGATCCAAATCCGCTATCTCAAGTCCGATCATCACGTGAGTCGAGAATAGTTTCAGTGGTAAGCATCCCTATGCTAATCATATCAACTATACGATTCATGCTCGACTTTTCGGTCTCATGTGTTCCGAGGCCATGTCTGCACATGCTAGGCTCGTCAAGCTTAACCCGAGTGTTCCGCGTGTGCAACTGTTTTGCACCCGTTGTATGTGAACGTTGAGTCTATCACACCCGATCATCACGTGGTGTCTCGAAACGAAGAACTGTCGCAACGGTGCACAGTCGGGGAGAACACAATTTCGTCTTGAAATTTTAGTGAGAGATCACCTCATAATGCTACCGTCGTTCTAAGCAAAATAAGGTGCATAAAAGGATTAACATCACATGCAATTCATAAGTGACATGATATGGCCATCATCACGTGCTTCTTGATCTCCATCACCAAAGCACCGGCACGATCTTCTTGTCACCGGCGCCACACCATGATCATCCATCAACGTGTTGCCATCGTGGTTGTCGTGCTACTTATGCTATCACTACTAAAGCTACAGCCTAGCAAAATAGTAAACGCATCTGCAAGCACATATGTTAGTATAAAGACAACCCTATGGCTCCTGCCGGTTGCCGTACCATCGACGTGCAAGTCGATATTTCTATTACAACATGATCATCTCATACATCCAATATATCACATCACATTGTTGGCCACATCATATCACAATCATACCCTGCAAAAACAAGTTAGACGTCCTCTAATTTTGTTGTTGCATGTTTTACGTGGTGACCAAGGGTATCTAGTAGGATCGCATCTTACTTACGCAAACACCACAACGGAGATATATGAGTTGCTATTTAACCTCATCCAAGGACCTCCTCGGTCAAATCCGATTCAACTAAAGTTGGAGAAACAGTCACTTGCCAGTCATCTTTGAGCAAAGGGGGTTACTCGTAACGATGAAACCAGTCTCTCGTAAGCGTACGAGTAATGTCGGTCCAAGCCGCTTCAATCCAACAATACCGCGGAATCAAGAAAAGACTAAGGAGGGCAGCAAAACGCACATCACCGCCCACAAAAACTTTTGTGTTCTACTCGAGAAGACATCTACGCATGAACCTAGCTCTGATACCACTGTTGGGGAACGTCGCATGGGAAACAAAATTTCCTACGCGCACGAAGACCTATCATGGTGATGTCCATCTACGAGAGGGGATGAGTGATCTACGTACCCTCGTAGACCGTACAGCAGAAGCGTTAGAGAACGCGGTTGATGTAGTGGAACGTCCTCACGTCCCTCGATCCGCCCCGCGAACAATCCCGCGATCAGTCCCACGATCTAGTACCGAACGGACGGCACCTCCGCGTTCAGCACACGTACAGCTCGACGATGATCTCGGCCTTCTTGATCCAGCAAGAGAGACGGAGAGGTAGAAGAGTTCTCCGGCAGCGTGACGGCGCTCCGGAGGTTGGTGATGACCTTGTCTCAGCAGGGCTCTGCCCGAGCTCCGCAGAAACGCGATCTAGAGGAAAAACCGTGGAGGTATGTGGTCGGGCTGCCGTGGAAAAGTCATCTCAAATCAGCCCTAAAAACCTCCATATATATAGGTGGGAGGGAGGGGAGGAGGCAGCCTCAAAACCTAAAGGTTTGGCCGAAATTGGAGGTGGAGGAGTCCTACTCCAATCCTACTTGGAGTAGGATTCCACCTTCCCACTTGGAAACTCTTTCCACCTTGTGTTTTTTCCTTCTCAAACCTTATGGGCCTTAGTGGGAACTTATTCCAGCCCACTAGGGGCTGGTTTATCTCTTCCCATAGCCCATGAGACCCCTTGGGGCGTGACACCCCTCCCGATGGTCCCCGGCACCCCTCCCGGCACTCCCGGTACACTACCGATGAGCCCGAAACTTTTCCGGTAATGCACGAAAACCTTCCGGTAACCAAATGAGGTCATCCTATATATCAATCTTCGTTTCCGGACCATTCCGGAAACCCTCGTGACGTCCGTGATCTCATCCGGGACTCCGAACAACATTCGGTAACCAACCATATAACTCAAATACGCATAAAACAACGTCGAACCTTAAGTGTGCAGACCCTGCGGGTTCGAGAACTATGTAGACATGACCCGAGAGACTCCTCGGTCAATATCCAATAGCGGGACCTGGATGCCCATATTGGATCCTACATATTCTACGAAGATCTTATCGTTTGAACCTCAGTGCCAAGGATTCATATAATCCCGTATGTCATTCCCTTTGTCCTTCAGTATGTTACTTGCCCGAGATTCGATCGTCAGTATCCGTATACCTATTTCAATCTCGTTTACTGGCAAGTCTCTTTACTCGTTCCGTAATACAAGATCCCGCAACTTACACTAAGTTACATTGCTTGCAAGGCTTGTGTGTGATGTTGTATTACCGAGTGGGCCCCGAGATACCTCTCCGTTCACACGGAGTGACAAATCCCAGTCTTGATCCATACTAACTCAACTAACACCTTCGGAGATACCTGTAGAGCATCTTTATAGTCACCCAGTTACGTTGCGACGTTTGATACACACAAAGCATTCCTCCGGTGTTAGTGAGTTATATGATCTCATGGTCATAGGAATAAATACTTGACACGCAGAAAACAGTAGCAACAAAATGACACGATCAACATGCTACGTCTATTAGTTTGGGTCTAGTCCATCACATGATTCTCCTAATGATGTGATCCCATTATCAAGTGAAAACACTTGCCCATGGCCAGGAAACCTTGACCATCTTTGATCAACGAGCTAGTCAACTAGAGGCTTACTAGGGACAATGTTTTGTCTATGTATCCACACAAGTATTGTGTTTCCAATCAATACAATTATAGCATGGATAATAAACGATTATCATGAACTAAGAAATATAATAATAACTAATTTATTATTGCCTCTAGGGCATATTTCCAACAACATGGGCTACATCCAAATCTAGAGATCTCCCAACCCCAAATATATATATCCTTATCCTTGTAACTAGGGTTTCATATTTGCAATGCTAGCAGATACTGAAAGTTTCTAAAATAGCTGAATGTTGGTGCCATATCTTTTACTCGACATAGTTTAGTACTGAATTTGTTACTAAATCTGAACTAACTAAATTTTGATGCCCCATTCTTTACTAAATGTAGCTTAGTACTGAATCTGAACTAACTAAATGTAGCTTAGTATTGAATTTTTGTTTCTAAACTAACTAATGTTGTTGCCCCATTCGAATGTAATTAGGGCTGAAGCTGACATTTGAAATGTGAGTTTCCAATTCTATGGTAGGTATAACTTGGACAGGACAATTGCCATATTTAAAATCACATACAACACACTTTTGTCTATTATGGATTTGAAGGTCTTTGGGAGTACATATTACTTATTGTGTGAAGCAAGAGGGAACCAGCATAGCTGGATTAGAGTTGCTTGACAACAACATGGCTATTATTTGTGTTACCTTGCTCTACTCTCGTCTATTGCTGCAAGACTCTGAAGATGCTAGTCTTCGATAGGACTAGGCCTTCTCTCTCTATTCTCGCATTGCTGTAGTCAGTCCACATATAACCCCCCTCCTTTGATACTGTTGTGTACTTAGCATAGTTCTGATATAAGTCTTGCGAGTACTTTGGATGAGTACTCATCGTTGCTTTGCTCCCCCTTTGTCCCCTTGATCCGTTGCTGTGAACAGATGATGGAGCCTAGGAGATGGAGTTTCCTGCGGCCGCCTGCCACCCCAACAGTGACTTTTTCGTGGAGGCCGCTGAAGACCAAGAGTAGTTTAGGAGGTTCCCAGGTAGGAGGCCTCGCCTCAATCGATCGTGCTTCTTTTGTGCTAGCCTTCTCTAAGACACCCCATGTTTTATGTCTGTACTCCGATATTTGTTGCTTCCGCTGATTCGTGTGTTTATCGAGCTTCTGTATTCTAGCCCTCGAGGCCCCTGGCTTGTAATATGAAGCTTGTATTGTTTTATTTGTGTCTTTAGTTGTGTTGTGATACCTTCCCGCGAGTCCTTGAGTTTGATCGTACGCATTTGCATGTATGATTAGCGTACGATTAAATCGAGGGCATCACAAGTTGGTATCAGAGCCGACTGCTTGTAGGTAGCCCCCTTTCCAACTCCTTGGCCGAAGTTGAGTCTAGTGTTTGAAAAACTTACTAACTTGATGCTGTGGGTTACGGGCCCACATCTCAGTTGGGTGGTATTAGTATCTTTTACTCCTTTTCTATACTCTCGGTTCTACTCTCTCCCCTCTTTCGGGTTAAAGATTTTTCTAACTCTAACATTAGATTCTCATAAATATTTCCTCCCGGAGAGCCCCGTAATTCCAGACGATGACTTGACCCGTCAGAAGGCTCCGACGATACTCTCCGATGTTTCTCTCGAGAACTTGCGCTCATCACTTTTGTGATTTCCCTTCTCCGTCAACCACTATGGATGACTACATACAAATGTCATTCATATTTTCCCTTTAGTTGCTCTTGTTTTTACGAGATGCAACGAATTATCTTATCGGGGATTCGTCCATCATCAGTTGTCATGGGTTTCGAAAGATCTTCGAATTACTATTCGATCTTTCGGAATCCCCAGTAGCCTATTGTTCATGACCTTTCTCACCTGCTTGCATTATGGTTAAATCCATATGTCTAGCAACATTCATTAAAATCCTTTGTGATTTTCCTATGATCTTATTGATTCAACCTCTGTGTGAATGAACACAATCATCTGTTGATACTCATAATTTATCTTTTTGGCTCAGGCGTCCTTCCAGACAGAGCTGGATCTCGACAAATCAATCTTGATTTATTGTCCATCTAAGTCCATTCAGCTTACTTGTATTTGATCGGAGCATCTCATTATGATACACCAACGTGGAAATCCTAATTCCTTTGGTAATTAAGTATGAGTATTTTTCAGATGTTCTATAACCCGATGCATTGCATCCTATCTCCCTCTGCTTGAGTACCGATACTCACATCAGGTCCTTGGTGGATTTCCAGACCCATTGCTGGGTTATTATCCGACGACATCCTTTACATTCAAAACAATTCTTGTGATATTGTTCCCTTGATACATAATGCCATTGGTAAATTGTGTCTTCTCCTTCTCATGAGTTGTATCCTATGCCTTTGTCAGCCATGCTCTGTTGTCAAGCATGTGTTAATTACTCTTGGAGTGTATGGTATATGTTCCTAAGATGCCCCGATGGGTTGAACCTATGCCTTCCTAAATCAATATGACTCGAAAGGTTTTCATGAGTCGTACTCTTCTGGTGCTTTTTCGAATATCCTTTCAAAGTTACAACCTGATCAAAGGCGAGGAGTAAATGGGAGGTGATGCATTGATGAAGTGGGAGTCGACCTTGAACTTGTGTTCATGCCCATGGAAGCGACGTTGATCTTACCGTAGAAACTTCTCGTATCAATAATCATTCATTATGTGGTTTAAATCTTATATTTGAGATCTTGTCCTTTGCAATCGTGGTTCCGACCATGTTGTCCTACCTTGATTTCATTCTCAGACGAGCTAAAGTACTTGTCTTCTTCAGATCAATACATCGGTCCGAGCCTTAATGTTGATCAACCTCCGAGTAATATCCCTTGTAGCTCGAGGATATCACGGAGCTATATAACTTCGTGTGAGCTCCTCATCAACTATGATATTTTCATTAATTCCAGTTTCCTCATGTTTGAGTTGTTGGACATGTGAGTACATCAATAACTGAATCGAGTACGCATTGCGATTCAACAACTTTTAGTAATCTTCCTTGTTTACGAGTTTGTACTCGATCATGTCATTCCAAGTTGTTAAGCTACATCATCATCATGTTGGAGGTCGACCATGCTATCTATACCCTTCATCCCCGGAACACAATTCCAACGGTGCGTTAAGCTTGCATCAAGCTTTCCACATCATGTTAGTTGTCCTGAAAGGCGATCTCAATTCTAAGCTAGCAGTCTTATTTGTGATTCCGACAACGTCTTGCTTCATCATTCCCTTGCTTGATGTCGTCGCTGAACGATTACATATTCATGAAGCTTCTCGACAAATGTGTCGTGATCATCATGAGCATCCCGAGCTCTTGCAGGGTATCAATCGAATGCATGATGAGAAATGCCATCCTTTCCCCTCGATGATTTGTGAAATCATCGTTAACCTTATTGCTTTCCCTCCAACACAAACGTGTTCATGTTTTGTGTTGTCCCTTTGAGTTCCTTGCTAATTCAGCTTATGTTATCTTCTACCTTGGAGTATTACTATCTGATATGTCAAGAATGTTGTGAAAATTGCACACGTCTTAAGACTTCTTGATATAGTAATATTTCTTCCCATGACCATTCATTTCTTGGTCCCGTGTTGTTCCAAACCGGAATACCAACAAGTGAACTCTGAGGTGTGGTCTCAATACTTCTGGCGACCCTATTGCCTTGAGGTTAACAACTAATTATTTCATTCTTGGAGTAATGGTTGTTGGCTCACCATTCTAGCATTGGTCATGCTACTCATTCCGTATTTTCGAGGGCACCCTTCGAACAATTTTAATTGTTATTGTTCCCTTGAGCATACGACATTATACCATTTGACTTGGCAAATTCTATCTCTTTGATCTTGAAATTTTGGAAATTCATCCCTGTCAAAATCTTGAGGGATTGTTGTTGAGCCATCAGCCACCCCTCAACTTCTCCATGGTTCGTAATGGAGCTTTTGAAAGCACTATCTTTGTGCCTAGCTCATGAAGAATATATTTGATAAGAAGTGTATTTCCCAAAGTTCACGTGCACTCTTTCCGTCGTGAATATGTGAAAGTTTTGTTTCGCTTCCTCTCGGGAAATACCAAATCATTCACGCATGTGCGAAGTGTTATATCTTTTGAAGATTTGTTATTTTCACTTCATATAACTTTCCCTTAGCACCCCAAGCCTCTGACTGATTTGATCAAGGGAAAATAAGTTCCTTCATAAGAGCTAATCCAGACTTACACATGGAACCTTGTTATCCTCGATGATGGTTTCCAAATGAGAACTCGGTTGCATTTTGACGTAAGAATTATATGTGGGCACGAATGTCTTGACATTGTGTTCATATGTCTTACAATCTAACTCATGATTCACGAATTGCTTGTGTAGCTCATATCATGAGAATCTTGCATCTTCATCTTTCTTCTCAGGCATCTTGAGTCTGAGGTGTCCCGACACCAATCATATCTGAATCTCGGGCAGATATGATGGTTGCAATATTTCCCAATAATTATAACTTTGGTCTTTAGGTAAATCAGTACGGTGCTATCTTTCCAACGCACCGGGCCGAAGGACCCATTGTTATAAATTCTTCCATACGTAAGGTTAGCCATATTACCATGCGGAAAATATATGACTTATTTCATAAGTTATTCCTCATGAGTCCTCTTTGGGTACCCATTGGTCCGGCCCTTACCTGATGACCATGTCGATACTACCTCGAAGCACGGATGTGGTACTTCAAATTTTCAACAGGAACATTGGAAGCGCAATGCTAAATTGTTCGTGATCAATTATCTAAACCGTATGGTATGGGTAAACATCATGATTCTTCTTGCCTCTTTGTCTAAATGTTTATGTACTTGATGACCTATCTTGTATACCATACTCTATGTTTCCTCGGGAATGGTATACTTTAATACTTGTGTGCGTGGACACATTTTCCTTCCCATCGGTCTGTTTGACCTTTCTTGTGGCATAGCGTATCTAAGCAGTGTTAATTCCCTGTTTAGGTAAAATTCTCGGTAAGCAACTCTGTCAATAAAATCCTGTTACTATTTTGGATAACATTCCGGTAGCCGCAGGTGGACGAGAGCCTTGCCTATTGGTCCGCCTCGTTTCAGTGAGCAGGAAAAATGGTTCTACTCGTCCCCCGCCCTTGGTACCGATGTTGTTGCCGACATAACTAGCAGGTTATCATCTGACATGTCTTGCTACCAAGACCGTATAATATGTCACCCCTCTGTCTACTCTCGGCCCACATAGTGGACCCATAACCGAAAGTTCCACAAGATTGAAACCAGACTCTCTTGTACAATCTTTGACTCCAAGGTGTCCTTTACACTTGGCTTCGTATGGAATTCCAGAGCCACCGATCAATGGACCGATCACTCTTCGGTTCGGATGATACCCAAGGCGCTGAAGATCAAATCCGCGTTGTTCTTGAGAATCTGAAGGCTGCTTAGTCTCGTTAGAAGAGTCAGTATGACCGTCACCATCAAGATATGGTCTATCAACCCGGCGAAAAGGCTTATCTTCGTGTCACACCAATGAGAGGTGCACACCGTTTCGGGATCAAGAGCAAGTTAGCTCCTCGCTATATCGTTCCTTTCACTGTTCTCGACGGGCGTGGAAAAGTAGCTTATCAATTGGAACTGCCGGCAAACCTTTCTCAGGTTCACGATGTCTTCCATGTTTTCTCAGCTCCATCGTTGCTTCAAGGATCCTATTCGGGCAGTGTATCATGATATGCTTGAGATGCAACAAGATCTATATTATAAAGAGCATCCGGTCCGCATTCTCGATCAGGCTGAACGTCAGACTCGCCGCAAAGTCACCAAGTTCCTTAAAGTGTAGTGGACAAATCATTCTGAAGATCAAGCCACTTGGGAACGCGAGGATCATCTTTGTGATGAATACCCCGAGCTCTTTCCTTCTACCTCTTAATTCTCTGGACGAGAATTCTTGTTAGTAGGGGAGAGTTGTGACATCCTCAACTGTTGCTACAATAACCTTGCTAATTAAAACTACAGTAAACCTATGCAAAGGATGCCACGTCGCCGTGAGTGCTACCGTTGATCTCGTGTTAGTTCAAATGGTTCGAATTTAAATTTTAAATAAAATCTCGTGATAAGAGTTTTCGAATGTCAAAATAAAAATGTTTGGGTTTGTCGGATATTACCTAGGAAAACTGTTCTTTAGGAATTACTAATTTTGAGGGGATTTAATTTCACTGAAATAAAATGAGTCTAAAATTGTAATAAAGAAAAAAAAGAAACAAGAACAAAAAAAAACCCACCCCAAATGGGCCAGCGGGCCACCTAATCTACCCAACAGCCACCCCCACTATTTGGGGTATAAAACCCCCTAACCCTAATCGAACCAGCCCCTCCCCACTCCCATTAGCGCCGCGAGGGCCATGCCCCTCGTTCCCATGACCCCCACCAGCTCCCCTCGTCACCCCTCCCTTTGTGGCCCGAACTCCTCACGCCCCAGTTCCCCACGACGCTACCTCCCCTCCCCTTGCCAGATCGAGCGTCAGCCCCTCCCCTCGAACCTCAGGCGCTCGCCTCCACCACGCCCTCCCTCTCTCATGGTGCCGATCCAGCGCACCCTGACGTCGCGCCTTCCTCCTCTCCCCTGGATCCCACCGCACCGCCACCTCCCCTCACAACCTCGTACCAGGAGCTCGCTAGCGCTCTGCTCTGCCCCTCACGCTCGCCCCCCTAGCGCCTGCGCCTCTCGTGCCGGATCAACGCTGGGGCTGCGTCGGCGGCGCCACGGCACCCCCGCCCCGGGTCGCCCTTCACTGCACCGACCCCTTCATCGGATTCCCCCTCACCGCGCCACCGGGGGCCTCCTCCGCCGGTCGACCGTGCCGGCTGCCACACCCCTGCTATCCCACAGACAACAACGCCAGAAATTGACACGTTGACAGAGGCTGGGCTTGCGTTGGTTTTTCCCTTGAAGAGGAAAGGGTGATGCAGCACAGGAGCAGTAAGTATTTCCCTCAGTTTCAGAACCAATATATCGATCCAGAAGGAGGGTCTCGTCAAGTCCATAGTACCTACCAAACACAAACAAGCTTGCACCCAACGCTTCAAAGGGGTTGTCAATCAATTCAAGATTGTTTGCAAAGTGAGATCTGAAGGCGGAAAGTGCAGCGAAGTAAAAAGTGTAAGGCTGAAAATATGGTGTGGAGTAGACCCCTGGGGGCCATAGTGTTCACTAGAGGCTTCTCTCAAAATAGCAAGTATTACGGTGGGTGAACAAATTACTGCCGAGCAATTGATAGAACCGCGCAAAGTCATGACGATATCTAAGGCAATGATCATACATATAGGCATCACGTACGAGACAAGTAGACCGATACTTTCTACATCTACTACTATTACTCCACACATCGACCGCTATCCAGCATGCATCTAGTGTATTGAGTTAATGACGAACAGAGTAACGCTTTAAGCGAGATGACATGATGTAGAGGGATAATCTCAAACCAATGATGAAAACCCCATCTTTTTACCCTTGATGGCAACAACACGATGCATGCCTCGCTACCCCTTCTGTCACTCGGTGAGGTCACCGCACTGTATGAACCCAAAACCAAGCACTTCTCCCATTGCAAGAATCATAGATCTAGTTGGCCACACAAAACCCACAACTCGAAGAGAATTACAAGGATATGAAATCATGCATAAGAGAGATCAGAAGAAACTCAAATAAGATTCATAGATAATCTGATCATAAATCCACAATTCATCAGATCTTGACAAACACACCACAAAAGAAGATTACATCGA
Source organism: Hordeum vulgare subsp. vulgare (assembly GCF_904849725.1). Taxonomy (NCBI): domain Eukaryota; kingdom Viridiplantae; phylum Streptophyta; class Magnoliopsida; order Poales; family Poaceae; genus Hordeum; species Hordeum vulgare. The sequence continues at coordinate 307,722,525 of NC_058520.1, read as the reverse complement.
TAGATCTCCATGAAGATCATGGAGAACTTTGTATTGAAGATCCAAGAGAGAGAAGAAGCCATCTAGTTACTAGCTATGGACCCGTAGGTCTATGGTGAACTACTCACGCATCACCGGAGAGGTCATGGTGTTGATGGAGAAGCCCTCCATGTCCAAATCCCCCCTCTGGCAGGGCACCAGAATGTGCCCCAGATGGGATCTTGTGGAGACAGAAGCTTGCGGCGGCGGAAAAGTACTTTCGATGATCTCCTGATTTTTTCTGGAATTTATGGGAATATATAGGCGAAATACCTAGGGCAAAGGGTGTCCAGGGGGCCCACAAGCCTGGATGGCTCGGCCTCCCCCTGGCCGCGGGGTGGGGGCTTGTGGGGCCCCTGAGGCTCCCTTGCCTTGGCTCCCAAGCTTCCCGATCTTCTTCCGTTCCAGGAAAATGTTTTCGGGGATTTTCTTCCGTTTGGACTCTATTTTAAAATCTCCTCTGAAAGGGGTCAAAAACATGGAAAAAGCAGGAACTGGCACTTGGCACCGAGTTAATAAGTTAGTCCCAAAAAATATGTAAAAGGCATGCAAAACATCCAAATTTTGACAAGATAATAGCATGAAACTATAAAAAATTATAGATACGTTGGAGACGCATCAAGCATCCCCAAGCTTAACTCTTGCTCGTCCTCGAGTAGCGAAGTGATAAAGAATGAATTTTTGATGTGGAATGGTACCTAGCATAGTTCTCCTTTGCAACTTCTTTCACGTGACATGAATGTTCAGATCCGTAAGATTCAAAATAATAGTTTGCTATCAACATGAAAATAGTAATACTTCGAGCAAACTAGCAAAGTAATCATGAACTTTCAGAATAACAAGGCCAAAGAAAGTTATCCCTACAAAATCATATAGTGTGGCTATGCTCCATCATCCTGACACAACTAAGGTAAATCATGCACAACCCCGGAATTTGCCAAGTAATTGTTTTCGCACTCTTACTTTCTCAAACTTTTTATAACTATCACGCAATACATGTGCGCGAGCCATGGATATAGCACTATAGGTGGAATAAAGTGTGGTGGTGGTTGTGAGACAAAAAGGAGGAGATGGTCACACTGACTCGGCGTATCAATAGGCTATGGATATGCCCATTAATAGATATCAATGTGAATGAGTAGGGATTGCCATACAAAGGATGCACTAGAGCTATAAGTATGTGAAAGCTCAAAAGGGAAACTAGTGGGTCTGCATCCAACTTGCTTGTTCACGAAGACCTAGGGCAATTTTGAGGAAGCCCATCATTGGAATATATAAGCCAAGTTATAAAATGAAGATTCCCACTAGCATATTGTAGTGACAAAGCAAGAAGCTCTCAATCATGAAGAACATGGTGCTAACATGAAGCACACGTGTGGAAAAAGATAGTAGCATTGTCCCTTCTCTTTTTTTTTTCATTTGGGCTCTTAGGCCTCTCTTTTTTTTTGGGATCTTTGGCCTCTTTTTTTTATTTCCTCACAGGGGACAATGCTCTAATAATGATGATCATCACACTTTTATTTACTCACAGCTCAAAGACCACAATGATGATGACTCCATAGGAAATGCCTCCGACAGTGTATCGGGATGTGCAACGATCTAGCATGGCGTATGACGTGAAACATCTCGCTAGCTATCTTACGATCATGCAATGGAAATATGAGAGTGACAACACAAGTCATGAGACGGAACGGTGGGAGTTGCATGGCAATATATCTCGGAATGGCTATGAAAATGCCATAGTAGGTAGCTATGGTGGCTGTTTTGAGGAAGGAATTTGGTGGGTTTGTGCACCGGCGAGAATTGCGCGGCACTAGAGAGGCTAGCAATGGTGGAAGGTGAAAGTGCATATATACAATGGACTCACATTAGTCATGAAGAACTCACATACTTATTGCGAAAGTTTTTATTAGTAATCGAAACAAAGTGCTAAACGCATACTCCGAGGGTAAGCGTTGGTAGGTGTAAACAATCCCGCGATCCCGACCTCAACACAAAGGATGGCAATCAATAGATCAATTATGCTCCAACTTCCTAACATAGCGGTCCACCATACGTGCATGCTACGGGAATTACTAACTCCAACACAAGTATCTCTAGATTCACAACACCCTACTAACATAACTCTCAATATTACCGAATCCACGTATCAAAACTAATTGAGAGGAATCGAAACTTCTCTTTCTACTCAATGCACATGAAGATGGAGGTTTTTGCATCCTCTTTGGGTACCTAGCACATTTGGGACTACTTTCATAGCATAAGCCAACTACCAAATCACGCACCGCCGTGCTCTAAAGATATAAGTGAAGCACAAGAGCAAAAGTATCTAGCTCAAAAGATATAAGTGAAGCACTATGAGCATTCTAGCAAAATCAAGATGAGTGAATGTTTCTCTCTCTCAAAAAGGTGTGCAGCAAGGATGATTGTGACACAACAAAAATAAAAGACTCCTAAGATACAAGACGCTCCAAGCAAAAAACATATCATGTGGTGAATAAAAATATAGCTCCAAGTAATGTTACCGATGGATTGAAGACGAAAGAGGGGATGCCTTCCCGGGGAATCCCCAAGCTTAGGCTTTTTGGTGTCCTTGAATTTGGCTTGGGATGCCTTGGGCATCCCCAAGCTTGAGCTCTTTCCACTCCTTATCTCTTTGTCCATGAGAACATCACCCAAAACTTGAAAACTTCACAACACAAAACTTAAACATAAACTTGTGATAACATTAGTACAAGAAAACAAACTACCACCTCTTTTGGTACTGTAGAAAACTTGAATTCCATCTATATTGATGATGGGATACTGTATTCTCACTTTTCCATGGCTAGTACCCCCGATACTAATCATAGTTTCATCAAAACAAGCAACCAACTCAACAAAAACATAATCTGTCAAAAACAGACTAGTCTGTAGCAATATGTATACTTCGTATACTTCTGTTACGTCAAAAATTTGAAAAATTACGAAGGCCTGGGCGAAAAGCATATCAATCAGAAGAAAAAAGAATCAACCCAAAAACTCTTTTTGAATAAAAATGAAAAATCATCTCGTGAGCGAAATGTTTTTGTCTTTTTCCAGCAGGATCAAACAACCATTACCAAGACTAGTCATAAAGGCTTTGCTTGGCTCAAACAAAAAAGAAACACAAAAAATACAATCACAACAGAATTATGAAATTGTGGACGCAACAAAACAGAAATAAAAAGATAAATTCATTGGTTTGCCTCCCAACAAGCGCTATTGTTTAACGCCCTTAGCTAGGCATAGAAGCGATAGAATCACGTATCGTTGTCTTTGGTGCTCAAACCATAAGTGGCCCTCATCATGGATTCATAAGACAATCTTATTTTATTTTTAGGAAAGTGTTCCATGCCCTTCCTTAAAGGAAATTGAAATCTAATATTTCCTTCCTTCATATCGATGATAGCACCGATATTCCTTAGGAAAGGTCTACCAAGAATAATGGGGCATGTAGGATTGCACTCAATGTCAAGCACAATGAAATCCACGGGTACATAGTTCCTATTTGCAATAATAAGAACACCATTGATCCTTCCCATGGGTTTCTTGACCGTAGAATCAACAAGATGCAAATTAAGAGAACACTCTTCAATCTCATTAAAACCCAGAACATCACATAAAGACTTTGGAATCGCAGAAACAGTAGCACCCAAATCACACAAAGCATTGAACTCATAGTTTTTTATATTGATATTGATTGTAGGTTCCCACTCATCATGAAGCTTTCTAGGGATAGAGACTTCCAATTCAAGTTTCTGTTCAAGAGATTTTATCATAGCTTCGACGATATGATCGGTAAAGGCTTTGTTTTGGCTATAAGCGTGTGGAGAGTTCAACATGGATTGCATCAAAGAAATGAATTCAATCAAGGAGAAACTATCATAATTAAATTCCTTGAAATCCACGGTAGTAATTTCATTAGTAAAAGTTTTGACATCTTCTACTCCACTTTTAATGCTTTTAGCATCAAGATAGATGGATTTCGAATCATTGGGGCACTTTTCCACCAAAGTGGATTCATATCCAACCCCATAATCATTAGGTTTGACACAAGAAAACAAAGATTCCATGGGAGTCACACCAAGCACTTTAAGATCTTTGTGATTCTCATCACGAGAACACACCTTTTTAAGCCATTCATGTCTAACACTAATAACGGGTGGTTCTTTCTTGGCTCTCAATCATGGAAACACGCATAGCTTTCAAAGTTTCATCTAGGTTGATTTTGGGAGGAGCACATATAACTTTCAAAGCATCAACATCACAAGAAATTCTATCCACGCTCTTAGCCAAATCGTCAATTTTGAGTAGTTTTTCCTCTATGGACGCATTGAAAATCTTTTGAGAGTTGTTGAACTCTTTGATATTACTCTCTAGATCAGAGGGTAATCTATTGTAATTTCCATGAGTATTGTTGTAGGAGTTGCCAAAGTTATTAGAGGAGTTACTAGGAAAAGGCCTAGGAACATAGTTTCCTCTACAGGCATTGTTTTTGCCAAAGTTATTCCTACCAACAAAATTAACGTCCAAGCTAACGTTGTTACTCTCAATCAAAGAAGACAAATTAGGATCCAAAGGAGCACTTCTACTAGAAACAAAATTCATTAGCTCATCCATCTTAGCACTCAACGAGTTAATTTCTTCTATAGCGTGTACCTTCTTACTAGTAGGTGACCTTTCAGTGTGCCATTGAGAGTAGTTTGTCATGATGTTGTCTAAGAGCTTTGTGGCTACCCCTAACGTGATTTCCATGAACGTTCCACCTGAGGCGGAGTCCAAGATATTTCTAGAAGCGAAATTCAAGCGAGCGTAAAAGATTTGAATAATCGTCCAAAGACTCAAGCCATGAGCGGGACAATTTCTAATCATTAATTTCATTCTCTCCGAAGCTTGTGCAACATGTTCATGATCAAATTGCTTGAAATTCATGATATTATTACGGAGAGAGATGATCTTAGCCGGCGGAAAATACTTGGATATATAAGCATCTTTGCACTTATCCCAATAACCGATACTATTTTTGGGCAAAGAAGAAAACCAAGTTTTTGCGCGATCTCGCAACGAGAAAGGAAAAAGCTTCAATTTAATCACGTCATTATCCACATCTTTTTTATTTTGCATATCGCAAAGCTCATTGAAGGTATTGAGATGCGATGCGGCATCTTCACTAGGAAGGCCAGAGAATTGCTCTTTCATAACAAGATTCAACAAAGCGACATTGATTTCTTATGACTCCGCACTAGTGGCGGGAGCAATCGGAGTACTAATAAAATCATTATTATTAGTATTCGAGAAGTCACAAAGTTTGGTGTTTTCGTTCATGGTGACTTCAGCAAGCAAGCAAGCACACAAGCAAACAAAGAGCAGGCGAGAAAAAGGGCGAACGAAAAGGCAAACGAAAAAGGCAAATTGGTGAAGTGGGGGAGAGGAAAACGAGAGGCAACTGGCAAACAAAGTAAATGCAAGAGATGAGTTTGCGACACCTACTTGGATGAGTTCTTGACTTGATCTTCCTCCCGACAACGGCGCCAGAAATTCTTATGCTATCCCACAGACAACAGCGCCAGAAATTGACACGTTGACAGAGGCTGGGCTTGCGTTGGTTTTTCCCTTGAAGAGGAAACGGTGATGCAGCACAGGAGCAGTAAGTATTTCCCTCAGTTTGAGGACCAAGGTATTGATCAAGAAGGAGGATCTCGACAAGTCCAGAGTACCTGCGCAAACACAAACAAGCTTGCACCCAACGCTTCAAAGGGGTTGTCAGTCCCTTCAAGATTGTTTGCAAAGTGAGATCTGAAGGCGGAAAGTGCAACGAAGTAAAAAGTGTAAGGCTGAAAATATGGTGTGGAGTAGACCCTGGGGGCCATAGTGTTCACTAGAGGCTTCTCTCAAAATAGAAAGTATTACAGTGGGTGAACAAATTACTGTCGAGCAATTGATAGAACCGCGCAAAGTCATGACGATATCTAAGGCAATGATCATGCATATAGGCATCACGTCCGAGACAAGTAGATCGATACTTTCTGCATCGACTACTATTATTCCACACATCGACCACTATCCAGCATGCATCTAGTGTATTGAGTTCATGACGAATAGAGTAACACTTTAAGCAAGGTGACATGATGTAGAGGGATAATCTCAAACCAATGATGAAAACCAGATCTTTTTACCCTTGATGGCAACAACATGATGCGTGCCTCGCTACCCCTTCTGTCAGTGGGTGAGGTCACCGCACGATATGAACCCAAAACCAAGCACTTCTCCCATTGCAAGAATCATAGATCTAGTTGGCCAGACAAAACCCACAACTCGAAGAGAATTACAAGGATATGAAATCATGCATAAGAGAGATAAGAAGAAACTCAAATAAGATTCATAGATAATCTGATCATAAATCCACAATTCATCGGATCTCGACAAACACACCACAAAAGAAGATTACATGGGATAGGTCTCCATGAAGATCATGGAGAACTTTGTATTGAAGATCCAAGAGAGAGAAGAAGCCATCTAGTTACTAGATATGGACCCGTCGGTCTATGGTGAACTACTCACGCATCATCGGAGAGGTCATGGTGTTGATGAAGAAGCTCTCTGTATCCGAATCCCCCCTCCGGCAGGGCCCCAGGACGTGCCCCAGATGGGATCTTGCGGAGACACAAGCTTGCGGCGGCGGAAAAGCGATTGCGATGATCTCTTGATTTTTTCTGGAATTTATGGGATTATATAGGCGAAAGATCTAGGTCAGGGGACCTCTAGGGGGCCCACAAGCCTGGATGCCCCCCTGGCCGCGGGGTGGGGGCTTGTGGGGCCCCTGGAGCTCCTCTGGCTTGGCTCCCAAGTTCTCCGATCTTTTTCCGTTCCAAAAAAAATCTTTTCGGGGATTTTCTTCCGTTTGGACTCCGTTTCAAAATCTCATCTGAAAGGGGTCAAAAACATGGAAAAAAACAGGAACTGGCACTTGGCACTGAGTTAATAAGTTAGTCCGAGAAAATAAATAAAAAGCATGCAAAACATCCAAAGTTTGACAACATAATAGCATGAAACCATCAAAAATTATAGATACATTGGAGACATATCACCAACCCAGATCAAATACCCAAATCCATTATCATTTTAATTATGTCATCGACACAAACACGCGGGAATCCACCCACCTAACATCTATTCATCAAAGATCCGAGTAACATGGTCAAGTAACTGTGTGGTAGAAACATCACGGGGAATCTGAGGTATCACCCTCGTTGGATTCCGAATGATGTATCCGTCAAGGAGGACCTAGAGGAATCACCCTCGAGGGTCCCACACTTGCGGGGTATCACGAGAGAGGCATCGTCGGGAATGGTGATGATGGGGTTATAGTCCTAGGGTAGGGTCATAGGCCTGCCCTATAGGTCCTACCCAAGGACTACCCTTCATAAGGGACAAGGCCCTTAGTCAGTTCCGACTGAACTAAGAAGTTCCCATCATCCAGTCGGTAACAGATCTTCTACCATCCAGTCAGAGACGAGCATTCGGAGTATATCAAACTGACCGACTGGATTCCACTCTGTGCATCGTAACCCCCCCTGGGGGGAAACGGTCATACGTTTCCACACGCCTTTATTAGCATTTAAGACGTACGTTACCTGTAACGTAGGCATTTATTCGCCACTACTCCACCCCTGTGCACCAAACCGTTGTGGAGGGCAGCGCACTCTATATAAGCCACCCTCCCCCACTGGTGCAGGGGTTAGCAACTCATTGTATTCCATATTCCACTCGACAACAAGCTCCCAGAGCACTGAGACGTAGGGCTATTACCTCCACCGCAGAGGGGCCTGAACTCATACAACCTCGCCGTAGCTAAGGCTCTGCCCATCCTTTTCGTACCCTACACATCTACTGTCAGACTTGTACCCACGACAGTTGGCGCCCACCGTGGGGCAGGCGTCTAAGCGACTTCCAGCGAGTTTGCGACTACTCCCTTTCGTCATGTCGTCCGGTGGAGATTCGAGCATGGGTCACCAGATCTTCTTCGGCTCTCTCTCCTTCATCGTCGACGATTCGGCGTGGCTTCGGGACGCTCCTCTCGACGTCGAGGCGCTTCCTCGCCGTGGGGCTACACACTTCCGTGTCGGCGCCCGTGACATTCTTCTTCTCCAGCAGTCGGCTCCGGTGTCGACCTTCACCGCCGTCACGCGCCGCAACAAGCGGTCCCGGCGTCCACGGCTCCAGCGTTGGGTGCAACATGCCCAGGCGAGCCAGAACGCGTCTTCACAGGTGGCGGTTCTAGAGTCTGTTGTGGTTGCCCCGCAGTCCCAGCGCTCGGACTCGGTTCCGACTGAGTTTCCTTCCGAATACGCGGGTTGCGGGCCTGCAGCAGAAGTACACATGGCCAACTCCCTTGAAGATCCCCGTCAAGCTGGTCGGAACGAGCACGAGATCAGTGAAATGTCCGGTGCGCGTCGTCCACCGCGCCGTTCTGCCAGCCGGCACACTCGGCGGAGCAACGTGGAGTTGTTCCGCACACCCCTCCTCAACTTGGCCGCGGCTACCAAGATAGCCGATTCCCTTCAGCCGAGTGATTCAGAGGCTGGTAGAGGGATCGAGCAAATCCGCGCCCTGTTGCACACAGCGCAGCAGCAGAATTCGGCAGTCTCCGAGTCCACAACAGGATCCACAATAGTTCCGTTCATGCGAATACGCATCGGTCGGTTCACAGCCCTAGTTCCCATCAGTGGCACAGGGGAGGCAGCCGTTCCATAAATCACGAAGATTGTCGCCTTTCACGCACCCCTCCGCGGGGTGGGCCCTACCGGCCCCGACATCATGATGATCGGCGTTCAGTCGGTGACACTTACGACCCAAGACCCGACGCGAGAGGGCGTATCGCCCAGCGAAGGGTCGACAGGGGCCGAGCCCACCGCGATGGTTATGATATGGACCGTCCGAGTGGAAGCAGGACCATCGTGTCCGGTCCCGAGTGTTTCAGTCGAGCCATCCGTTCGGCTGACATCCCGCCCAACTTCCGATTGGCGACGGGAATCAGCAAGTTTACAGGAGATTCCACGCCAGAAACATGGCTGGATGACTACCGAGTGGCAGTCCAGATCGGAGGAGGGGACGACCATGTCGCCATGAAGCACCTCCCTCTGATGCTCGACGGCTCGGCACGAGCGTGGCTGAACCAGTTGGCCCCCTCAAGCATCTACAGTTGGGCAGATCTGGCCCGAGTGTTTATCAAGACCTTCGAAGGGACGTGCAAGCGCCCTGCAGGCCTCGTGGAGCTCCAGCATTGCGTCCAGAAGCAGAATGAGCCCCTGCGTGATTTCATTCAGCGTTGGACAACTCTCTACCACACGGTGGAGAACGTCACCAAAGATCAAGCAGTCTGCGCCTTCAAGGCAGGCGTGCGGTACAGGGATCTGTACCTAAAGTTCGGCCGAACAGGTGACATCCACATGAGCAAGATGATGGAGATAGCAGCATGCTATGCAAATGGCGAAGAAGAGGACCGCATCCGAAGCGGTAAGCACAAGACAGTGGGTGATGGAGATGGGAGTAACACTCGGAAGCAGAAGCAGAAAGCTCCGTCCACTCCGCAGGAAGAAGCTACAGCCGTGACCAATGCCAAATTCAAGGGCAAAGGGAAGGCGCAGTTTACCCCCAAGAAGAAGCAGTTCAATAATCCCATCCTGGACCAGCCATGTCCGGTTCATACGAAGATGGATGAAGAGGGCAACCCCGTATATCCAAAGCATACCACTCGGCAGTGTCGCCTCCTGATCCAGGGGTTCGGCGAAGGGCAACCGAGTGAAAAGGACAATGAACAGGATGAGTATGATAAGGAGGATCCGTTCCCCCAAGTCCATGCAACACTCATGATTTTTGCCGACGTTGAGAGCAAGAGTCGACTGAAGCTGGTGAACAGGGAGGTGAACATGGCCACCCCTACCAACCCCAACTTCCTCAAATGATCTCAGACTGCGATCACCTTTGACCAGTTGGATCATCCAGCACACGTGCCCACCCCAGGGAGACAGGCTCTGGTCGTCGACCCGGTGGTGGAAGGAGTCCGACTGCGCAAAGTCCTCATGGACGGTGGCAGCGGCTTGAACATCATGTACGCCGACACTCTCAAGGGGATAGGCATTCCGATGTCCAAACTCAGCGAGAGCAACATGTAGTTCCATGGAGTCGTCCCTGGACGGAAGGCCAAGTCACTCGGCCAGATCGCGTTGGACGTCGTTTTCGGCTCCGACAAGAACTTCCGCAAGGAAAAGCTGACGTTCGAAGTGGTGGACTTCCAGAGCGCTTACCACGCAATTCTGGGCCGCCCAGCGTATGCGCGTTTCATGGCCCGTCCATGTTACGTATACCTGAAGCTGAAGATGCCAGACCCGAAAGGTGTGATCACCATCACGGGCAATCGACAGCGGGCCGAAGAGTGTCTGCAACAGGGATCAAGAATCGCCGACCAACAGATGGCCGTCCTCGAGCTCGACGAGTACCAGAAAACAGTTGACCCCGCTGACCTGATGCGTTCGAAGAAGCCAGCTTCAGAGTCTGCATTCCAGTCCGCGGGAGAGACTAAGAAGGTCAGCATCCACCCAACGGACAACACTGTTGCCCCGACGAACATCTTCACCACCCTCGATCCTAAATAGGAAGCCGAGCTCACCCAATTCCTCCGTGAGAACTGGGACATCTTCGCATGGAAACCCTCTGACATGCCAGGTGTACCCAGGGAATTGGCTGAGCACCGACTGCATGTGGATCCCACTGCGAGGCCCGTCCGAGAACACCTGCGCCGGTCCGCCGCACACAAGAGGAAGGCAATCGGGGAAGAGGTGGCCAAGCTGCTGGTAGCCAACTTCATTCGCGAGGTTCACCCCTCCGAGTGGCTCGCCAATGTTGTCATGGTGCCCAAGAAGGACAAGTCGCTCCGAATTTGCATCGACTTCAAGCATCTCAATAAGGTCTGCCCAAAAGATCATTTTCTGCCCCCCCGCATCGGTCAAATTGTCGATTCGACTGCGGGTTGCGAGCGTTTGTCATTTCTTGATGCCTACTCGAGCTATCATCAGATCCGTCTATATGGCCCCGATGAATTAAAGACAACCTTCTTCACCCCATTCGGGTGCTTTTGCTACATCACTATGCCATTTGGTTTGAAGAATGCAGGAGCTACCTTTATGCGCATGATCCAAAAATGCCTCCTAGATCGTTCGGAATGTAGAGGCATATATGGATGATATCGTAGTCAAGTCACGCAAAGGTTCCGACCTGCTGACTGACTTGGCAGAAACATTCGCCAACCTTCGTAGGTACGATATCAAGCTCAACCCCACCAAATGTTCATTCGACGTTCCCAGCGGAAAGTTACTCGGTTTCTTCGTTTCCGAACGAGGGATCGATGTCAACCCCGAAAAGATCGGGACCATCGTCCGAATGGAGAGGCCGATCAGAATACACGATGTTCAACTGCTCACAGGTTACCTAGCGGCTTTGAGCAGGTTCATCAGTCGACTCGGCGAGAAGGCACTTCCTCTGTACCGACTCATGAAGAAATCAGATACTTTCGAGTGGACAGACGAATCCCAAGTCGCATTCGACGACCTCAAAGCCCTACTTTCCACCCAGCCGGTTCTTACTGCTCCGCTCAGTAAAGAGCCCCTTCTTCTGTATATCGCGGCTACAAATCAAGTTGTCAGCACTGTTCTTACAGTCGAACGAGAAGAAGAAGGAAAAGCATACAAAGTTCAGGGGCCAGTGTACTATGTCTCCGAAGTCCTGACTCCTTCCAAGCAGAGGTATCCCCACTATCAAAAACTTATCTACGGGATCTACATGACTGCGAAGAAGGTGGCCCATTATTTCCAAGACCACTCGGTGTCTGTCGTTTCCGATGCTCCGTTGTCGGAAATTCTCCACAATCGGGACGCGTCAGGCCGATTGGCGAAGTGGGCAATGGAGATGCTGTACTGCGATATCAAGTTTGAGGCCAAGAAAGCTATTAAGTCTCAAGCTCTGGCTGACTTCATAGCAGAATGGGTAGAACAACAGCAACCGACCCACATCTACTCGGCCCATTGGACAATGTTCTTTGATGAGTCCAAGATGTTGAATGGCTCCTGCGCTGGCATTGTGATCATATCGCCAAAGGGCGACAAGCTCAAGTACATGCTACAAATACACTTTGATTCTTCCAACAACGAGGCAGAGTATGAAGCTCTCCTCTACGGATTGCGCATGGCCATCTCACTCGGCGTCCGTCACCTGATGGTCTACGGCGATTCGGATTTGGTGGTCAATCAAGTGATGAAAGAGTGGGATGTCAGGAACCCCACCATGACCACATACCGCAATGCAGTGAGGAAGCTTGAGAAGAAGTTTGAAGGTCTAGAACTCCACCATGTTCCGAGACTGAAGAACCAAGCAGCTGATGAGTTGGCAAAACTCGCATCCACTCGGAGACCAGTCCCGAGTGACGTCTGCCTCGAGCACCTCCACCTTCCCTCAGTCAAAGAAGATCCATTCACAGAGGAACCAGTACAACCAAAGAGTTCAACAGATCCGACTGAAGTCGATGTACCTGCTGTGGTTGATCTGGTCATGGAGTTTCTTGCTGTCATCCCCGATTGGACTGTGCCGATCATCGCATATATCATGAGACAGGAATTACCAAAAGACGAAGTCCAGGCCAGGCAGATAGTCCACAGGTCGAAGTCATTCACTGTCATTGATGGTCAATTATACAAGGAAAGTGTTTCAGGCGTTCTTCAATGATGCATCTCCCCAGAGGAGGGGCAGCTAATCCTGGAAGAAATTCACTCGGGAACCTGCGGTCATCACGCCTCTTCGAGAGCGATCGTGGCCAAAGCATTCAGAGGTGGTTTCTTCTGGCTGCAGGCAAACGAAATGGCTAAAGATATGGTCGACCGATGTGAGGGCTGTCAGTTCTACTCCAACAAGTCCCACAAGCCAACATCTGCGTTGAAGACAATCCCTCTTGTGTGGCCATTTGCAGTATGGGGATTAGATACAGTCGGTCCGTTCAGGACAGGCCAAGGAGGATACACACATCTGTTGGTGGCAGTCGACAAGTTCACAAAATGGATCGAAGCCAAGCCCATCAAGAAGCTCGACGCCCTAACAGCCATCAAGTTTGTCAGGGACATCATCTCCAGATTCGGTGTACCTCATAGCATAATCACGGACAACGGGACAAACTTCGACTCGGACAGATTCAAAGGTTTCTGTGCAAGCCAAGGTATCCGAGTGGATTTTGCTTCCGTGGCGCATCCTCAATCCAATGGACAAGCAGAGCAGGCGAATGGACTTATTCTGCAAGGTTTGAAGCCCCGACTCCTGCGAGAGGTGGGACATGCCGCTGGCGCGTGGGTCACCGAGCTATCTTCAGTGCTTTGGGGTCTCCGCACAACCCCGAACATATCTACAGGGCGGTCACCGTTCTTCCTCGTTTACGGAGCAGAAGCAGTCCTTCCGAGTGACCTACTTCACAATGCTCCACGAGTTGAACTCTTCTCCAAAGCTGAAGCAGAACAAGCAAGGCAAGATGGAGTGGACCTTCTAGAGGAGGAGCGCGAGATGGCACTGACTCGCTCAACCATTTATCAACAAGATCTGCGGCGCTTTCATGCACGCCACGTCAGGAGTCGCACGTTCCAAGGAGGCGACCTGGTGCTTCGAGTGGATCAGCAAAGACCCCACAAGTTGGCTCCTGCCTGGGAAGGACCCTTCATCATCTCCAAGGTGCTGAACAACAGAGCATACAGACTCTACAACATCGACAGGGAGACAGACGAGCCGCGAGCATGGAACGGAGATCTCCTGAAGCGCTTCTACACGTGACCGTCGACTGAAGCAATGTAAAGAACAAGTATTGATGAAATAATATAAAGCAGATTGAGCTTTTGCAGATTCAGAATTCTTCCGCGGTCGCAGACTCCGGTCTCAAAAAAAAAACTTAGCTGCGATCCAGAATCGCCTAAGTTCTAACTTTCTCCGAGTGTGCACTAAACGTCGCACTCGGGGACTTAGCTGCGATCAAGAATGGCCTAAGTAATAACTTTCTCCGAGTGTGCACCAAACGTCGCACTCGGGGACTTAGCTGCGATCAAGAATCTCCTAAGTAATAACTTTCTCCGAGTGTGCACTAAACGTCGCACTCGGGGACTTAGCTGCGATCAAGAATCGCCTAAGTAATAACTTTCTCCGAGTGTGCACTAAACGCCGCACTCGGGGACTTAGCTGCGATCAAGAATCGCCTAAGTAATAACTTTCTCCGAGTGTGCACTAAACGTCGCACTCGGGGACTTAGTTGTGATAAAAAATCGCCTAAGGAATAACTTTCTCCGAGTGTGCTCTAAACGTCGCACTCGGGGACTTAGCTGCGATCAAGAATCGTCTAAGTAATAACTTTCTCCTAGTGTGCACTAAACGTCGCACTCGGGGACTTAGCTGCGATCAAGAATCGCCTAAGTAATAACTTTCTCCGAGTGTGCCCTAAACGTCGCACTCGGGGACTTAGCTGCGATCAAAAATCGCCTAAGTATTAACTTTCTCCGAGTGTGCACTGAACGTCACACTCGGGGGCTTAGCTGCGATCCAGAATCGCCTAAGTACATGAGTAATAGACCCTCATTGAGGCTCATGTGGATGTCAAAACAACTGACAACTACATGAGTAGCAGACCCTCATTGGGGCTCATGTGGATGTCAAAACAACTGACAACTACATGACTAACACATCGCCCCGAGTGCGGCCTCATAGTCGCACTCGACAACCTAGGTGCGATCCCGTACCGCCCAAGTACTTTTTGACCTTCGAGTGTGCCCTACAGATCCACTCGGAGACTCACAACACCCTCATTGAGGCTCATGTGGATGTCAAGACCACTGACAATTACATGAGTTCCAACTCGCTTCGAGTGACGTCCGCCCGACGCACTCGACGACTTAGACGCGATCAGGAATCGCCTAAGTACTCTATTGCCTTCGAGTGTACCCTACAGATACACTCGGAGACCCCGCAAGACCCTCACAGAGGCTCATGCAGATGTCAAGACAACTGACACTAACATGCTCCGCATGTTTGCCATTGGCTTCACCAAGAAACGCCAAACAAAAACTCGAGGCAAAATTGCAACACAAGAGCAAACGATTTGATTCAGATTCGAAGTTCAAACAAAGATAGTTCACTCGGTGCGGATCAAGCTTACCCGCACCGATCCAAGAATATGACGGCCAACAGCAGTGGCCAAAGTTCCTTACAAATCAACACTCGGCATACCGAGGATAAAGTTTTCTTAAGCATCATCCGGATTAGCGCCAGGACTGGAGGGCTCTATGAATGTGTCCAGATCGATCCCGTCGGCGATGCGGGTGGCACTCTCCAGGAAGGTTTCCATGAAGTCTTCGAATCGAAGTTTCTTCGTGTTGGCGACCTTCAAGGATTTCAGCTTTTCCTCGCGCACCTCCTTGCAATGCACTCGGACAAGGGACAGAGCAACATCCGCACCACAGCGAGCCGCAGATTTCTTCCATGACTGCACTCGGTATGGGACCTCCTCCAGTCGAGTCATCAAGTTTCCATCTCCTGCCGCGACTCATCTTCAGGCCAAAGCTCCTTGTCGATCTGGCCGATGACTTCTCTCAGTCGACCGATGAAAGGACCAACTTTGCCCACGCGAATGTGCGCTCGAAGCAGATCTCGATTGGCGTCCTCGCCGAGTGGAACGTTCTCGCGAATCGACCGCTCCACGTCAGCTGCTTCAGCTTCAGCATCAATGCAAAAATCTACAACAACAGGACAAGCAAACAATAAGAGCCGAGTGTGACGCACATACCACAAGCACTCGGAAAAAGCAGGACTTACCAGCCAGACGCGTCATCATCTGCCGAGCCCAGTCACTGACGTATTTCTCCTACGCTATACACCGTTTGTTCAGCACATCCATTTGTCCCATCAGAGCAGTCCTTTGTTTCCCCATCTTATCAACTTTAGCAGTCAGCGCTTTGTTCGCTTCACGAACCTGCTCCAACGACTTCTCTCGTTCCGCCAGAACCTCCTTCATACCAGCCATCGCAAGCAGCGCCGCATCCAGCTCACCAGTAAACTGAATCTTCTCAGCCCTGAGAGTCTCGTATGCTGTCCCCATTTCACAAGTTTTCTGCCAGCCAGCACCAAGAGACAATCAGACAATCCAGCAATAAAAAGTCTAAGTTCTTCAGACCCCTGCCGACGCAAGCAGTCGACAGCGGTCTCGGGGACTACACCCAGTGGGTTCACTGAGAGTGACCCCACTGGCATGAAACTCAAGCAGGTCCGCCCTATTGAGATACATGACAACACATACGCCTATGAGGCTAATACTACCCGACCTGAGTAAAATTACTCTCGGGGACTCTTACAGTAGGTGCACTCCGAGTGCCACAACTGTTCGCAGTCGACCATATTATTTACGGATCTGACCAAGTCAAAGACAATATGTATAAAGACAACTGCCGGTGCAAGCACTCGACAGAAGTCTCGGGGACTACACCCACTGGGTTCACTCAGAGTGAACCAATTGCAAACATCATACGGTATCCGAGAACACCCAGTGGGTTACAAGGGAAAAGTAAATACTTACTAGCCCACTTACTCGGATGTCGTCCCGCAGCTCCAAGCTCCGCTGGTACAGGGATGCGATGGAGTCGTATGCCTTCTTGGCTTCTCCCGCCATCAGCTCCGCCTGCACCATGGCCCCCTTGGCCGCTCCCACCTGATCCTCCGGGAGGCGCTGGACGTTGAACTCGACATTCGATGAGCCTGGCATCATTGGAAGCTCCTTGGGCATCCCAAGGCCCGCTCGAGTCGGTTCATCAGCCACCAGCGCCGCTTCAGTCGGCGGCATCACCTCAGTCGGCGGCACGTCTGCGGCGAGAGCAGTAACTGGCGGAGCAGCCTCAAGAACAGGCTCCGCAGCTTGCTCAGGTCTCCCCTAGTCACCCTCGTCCATGCAAATCGCCCCTGACAGACCGAACGACGCGAGATCTCAGAAAAAGAAAGAGGCAAGACCGAAGATAGAATTCGCGACGCGATAATATAAAACTCTCGGAGTCACTACAACGCACCTGGCAAAATTGGGCAGCATAACGGTTGTAAATGCTCAAAAACAAATTTTGAGACAACCCAAAAATGGAATAGCGTAACCACTCAACTATCAAGTTCAACTCTCTGATCATCAAACTTACTTCCTTTTTCCTAGGAATGAAAGAAACCCAAATATCTCTTGACCCGTAGTCCTATAACCTACCGATCAGAAACACGAGCCTAGGAGAAGAAGAGTAACCTAGTCCTTAATTCCCGCAGAAAAGACGAGGATGACCAGAATAGAATAACTTGAGAAGAGAACAAGAGTCTTATGTTCCCTTCCACAAACAATTCCCTTATATATAACTAAAGCAATTCTAGACTCAACTTCGACCAGTTTGGCTTAGTAATCCTACAGTCAGTTAGGCTCTGATACCAACGCTGTCGGGACCCCGATCCTAAGTCATAGGAATCCAGCGTGTAACACATCGCATCTCTTTGCGGTCTCACGCACGGTTAGCTCCACGGCTGCAGCCTTACCTTAGTCGGGACCGTTTGCGTCTTTTGACTCACGTATGCAATAGTGTCGCTAGCATCCCAACGTCAAAGAACCCGGATCGACAAGTCTAGTCACAAACCAAAGTGGCAGTACCGCACAAGGACAGACATACATGACCCAACAAAGCAGGTGTCGGTCACCAGCGAGTGTAAACGAGTCGTAGCAAGCTACAAGGACTCCATTACATCGCGTGACATTTCCCCAAAGGGGACAGACACAACAGCTAAGAAGGACACATGCCGGTCAACCAATGTGTCCGGAGCAGTAGCGAACTACCAAGGCTCGTTGGATCACAAAGGGGCATTTCCTTGTAAGGAGTGCTACTAAAGTTCACGACTAGGTAATCGAACCCCATACATATCAAGTACGACACACGTATGCATGGCATACCGATATGTATAGATACATCGATGGCATCACAACATAACCATAAACATACAAGCTTTATTTAAGAGGCTCGGAAGAGCCACACACATAATATTATACATTAAGGGTCTCATGACCCATAATAGCAGTCATTCAGTTACAAGCCAGCGGAAGAGTTTAAAACTGTCTGAGTACAGATAGGTGCAACTAGAAGGCATATGGCCTGACTATACTATAGACCCAACGTAGGGCCAGATCGTAGCTGGGACACCAGCTACTCGTCGTCGTCGATGTCTACGAAGAACCCTCCATTAGGGTCATTAGCAACCTCTGCAACATTTATTAAACAAACATGAGTATGAAGGTACTCAGCAAGACTTTAGGATAACTATCTACTCATGCAATGTATCAAAAGGTATTGTGCGGTTTCATGCGGGAAGCCAACATTTGACTCGTGGCTAGACAACTTGCATTTTAAAATAATTTTGACAACTTGATTCCTCGCACACGAGTCCACTAACACCACAACAATACACCATCATGGAATCATTCCGTCTCCATACGGAAATGCCGTCCACGACACTCACGCTTATCTTGACAGCTTTATGAGTAGCCATTTAAGTTATCTATGAACAACATATGTCTCCAAGTAGTCCATATCCGGGGACGCGGCTATTCGAATAGATCATAACCCTGCAGGGGTGTACTTCATCACACACGCTCTCGCCACTTATCGCCATGTGCACGTCATGCACCTCGGCAACCTTCAAGCGGAAGCCCAGTGAGGGAGTCGGCCACGACCGTTAACCACACTAGTACCTAGTCCAGGTTTATCGCCTATCTGAGGGTAACCCGCACGGAAGTCCGTCCGAGGTTTCCACCACCGCCCCAAACGATGTGCGCAGGGTTCCCAAGCCCACCATCCAGGTGCCACTTGGTACACCGTGCCACTGCCTACCGCATCACAGCCCACCTCTCAGGTCAGCACCATGCACGGCCTCCAGCATGACTATAAACACCAGAAACTACTTGCAACTCCTGGACCGAGTACTAAGCGATTAATAAGTCGAGAGGGTCAATTAAGTATCCCAACGTGTGGTAGTATCTAGTCTTGGATTACATACACGGACTCAGTTCCTAAGGACGGTTCCAATGAAACAACCCGCCATGTACTCCTACACAACCTTTCACCGGTACCTTTACCAAATCAGGTTCAACACACAACCTTTGCTTACCGAATACATTCTCACGATTCTGTTCATCTTCCAGATAACAGACCATACACAACTCTAAGCATAGCATGCATAGCAGGATAAGACACATCATGGCTCAAGCAACTACCAGGTATGCTAGGTTGCAAGGTTCGGCTATTTACTGTGACAAGGATAGGTCATGCAAAGGAAGTGGGTTCAACTAACGTGGCAAAAGCATTTGAAGCATTTGATCCTAATGCAATAAGTAAGTGCAGGAGCAAGAACATGGGATTTATCGGGATGATCAAAATGGTTTCTTGCCTTGTTGCTCAGAGGAGTGACAATATCCGTCATACGGATATTCGGTGGAATCCGGGGGAGCGGAGCCTACCGAAGGGAATGACAACAATCAATAACAAACATATGCAATCAAGATGATGCATGAGCATGGCATGAGAATGCAAGGCGACAAACTAATATAGATAACATATATTAGGTTTGAAGTTGATTTGAATCAAATTCAAATATCACTTCAAATGAGGTATTCTCGGATACCGCTTTAATTGATTCGACCTGATGCTTAGATCAACTTGATGTTAACATGCATGAGATGACATGTTAAGTTACTGGTTTGTAATTAGAACAGTGTTTGATCATGTCATTCATAAAGAAATTTAAATATTTTCCATATTCCATATATAAAATATTTATAAGAATTGACTTATTCATTAATCTACATGTTTGGGTTCTCTAACTTTTTCAAACATTATTGAAAATAGCATATTCAGATTCCTTGAATTTTTCTGATACTTTTTCATATATAAATTATTTTCATTGGAGTTACAAATTAATTTCTATGAATTTTAGAAGTTTTGGCATTTTTCTGGAATTCTTTTAAATCCAGAAATGCATTTACTGCATCAGTCATAAGTCAGCATGACCTCAGCAGGTCAAAGGCGCCAGCCCAGGTCAAACCTGGCGGCTGGGCCCCACATATAAGTGGCTCTATGTTATTGACTTTGTTTCTGATTTAATTTTTACTAATTAAACGCGTGGGGCCTCATGTCAGTGCCTCATTAGGTTAGCTGGACAGGGAGGTTAGTGCTAATGACGGCCACGTCATCCTGCCGGAGAGCTGCCGGCGACGACCACATCCGACGGCAACACCTCGCCGGAATCGGCAAACGGCGACGGTTGGACGCGCGGAGACCACCAGGAGGTAGCTCGCGTTGGGCCGCATCCATTCCCGTCGGTTTGAGGGCGAGGGGGTCGCCGGAGACGACAGGAGCAGCGGCGGGGCGGCGGCCCGTGCTCGACAAGATGGGGTCAAGGCCAGGGATGTGAGGGGGACGAATTTGGGGGTGGCTACGGGTTCCTGGGAGCTCCCTGAGCATGCTGATGTGCTCAGCAGCGACGCACGGGGGAGGGGGGGGGGGTGTTAGCCACGGGGCGCCATGGCCGGCGGCAGGAGCTCGGGCTCCATGGCGAGAGGGGGCTAGAGGAAGGGGGGCTCGACGGAAGGGGGGCGGGAAGAAAGAAGAGCTCACGGCGGATCCAGGGAGATAGGCGGCTGGCTCGAGGACGACTTGTGGCTGGCGGATCGACGTCGGCTTCCGGCGGCCTTCGGTGGTGTTGACATGGGGAGACAGACGAGAGAGAGATCCGGGGAAAGGAATGAGGAGGACGGGATTGGAACAGCTCTCCTGAGCTTATCCTAGCCACCAGGTCGGCGGGGAGGCCAGGCAGGCAGGCATGAGGTGTCCGGCTCGGCCGCCGTGCTCATCTTCTCCCCTGCCTACTGGTAGGAGGAGGAAGATGACCGGGGAGCCCCTGGTGGGCTGGGCCGTCGACAAATAGAGGTAAGCCCTTCCTTTCTCTTATTTCTTTTCTATTTTGTTTCTGTTTTGCTAACTATTGTTTTGCTATTTATTTCAGCTCCAAAATAGTTTGTAAAAACTAATTTGAACACCCCAGAATATTTGTTGGAAAGTATCCAATCATTCCTAAAGTTTTCAACATTTTTGAAAACTTAAAGTTTTTGATTTCAAATTTAAAACTTGAGAACAGTAGGTTTTTGCATTAATTTAAAATGCTTAAAGTGTCAAGAAAAAGGTTTTCTTCATTGCTTATATACTTTCATGATTTATCAGAAAGTTTGAACTTTTCTTGAGGCCATTTTGGGTTCATTGATTTTAACTAGTTTGTATTTTCCTTATTTTGAGAAGTGGCTAGGGTTTTAGCATTTTCCTTCACCACTTGCTTTGTTCTTGTTGAAAATTTCTTAGATGCAATGCAAAGAAAACATGAGCACAAAGCTAACTTGCTTAAGGTGTCAGGGATGTGACACATGGGAGCAGTGGGTGGAGCACTCGAGGATGCTGGGGGGCCGAGGGAACTGCAGGTTCATGTCGGCGCTTGGTTCGATGCTCTAGCTGCGGGGGTGGCGAGTCCTGCGCTTCGTCTTCCTCCTCTTCCTCACTAGTCTCTTCCTCCGTCTCCCCGCTGTCGGAGAAATACTCGGCGCTCTCCACGCTGCCCTCCTGGCTGCCCTCCTCCTCCTCCTCGGCTGGGTTCCCGTTCGAAACAGGAGAAAACCAGTTGGTCCACTTCTGCATAAAATACAGTCGGTGACATCAGGCGACACACAGAGATTTAAGAAAGCAAGCAAGCAGACAGTTACGTGCACTCGACAAATGGTACTCACCTGATTCAGAGGAGGATTGTCCGCGCAGAAAGGCTTCACTCGCCGGGATCCTCTGGGGTTCTCGCAGGCGCCTGTGATCTGGAGTACCCACGACGCCACCTTCTCCTCAGTCATGCCCACAACGATGGTCCGAGTGGAATCTTCGGGCCCCGTATAATGCCACATGGCGTGGTCGCGAGCCTGCAGAGGTTGGATGCGTCGACCGAGGAAAACCTCCAGCAAGTCTATGCCGGTGACCCCCCTTCTGATGACATCTACAAGTGCGTCGACCAGAGGCTGGATGTCGTTCTTCTCCGCCTTCGTGAGCGCAAGCTGCTTAGGCGGAGCAGGTCGATCTAAGCTGAAGGGAGGCAGCCCTGTCGAGGCATTCGTGCAGGCAACGTCCTGGCAGTAGAACCACGTCGACTGCCAGTTCCTGACCGACTCACTCAGCTGAAGGGCAGGATAACTACTCCGACTCTTTTTCTGGAAACCTAAGCCTCCACAGAGCTGGAGAAGATGTGTTTTATCATCCGACTGGCTAAGTTGTTTGATAGTTTGAGATCTGGAAGAGAATATATGTTTGAACAACCCCCAATGGGGAGGGCAGCCGATGAAGCACTCGCACAGAACTACGAAAGCAGAGAGATGGCCTATAGCATTCGGGGGAAAGTGGTGAAGCTGTGCCCCGAAGTGGTTCATAATGCCTTTGAAGAAAGGATGCGGGGGCAGAGAGAAACCTCGATATACATGGCTGAGCAGCAGGACGCGCTCCCCCTCCCGGGGCACCGGCTCGACCTCATTCTCCGCCGGCAACCTCCAAGACTTGTGCACGATCATCCCGTGCTCCACCAGCTGCAGCAGATACCCCTCCGTCACCGTGGAGGGGAGGAAGTCGCCTTGGATCCACCCCGCCGGCAATGGTCGCTGCCGCCGCTGGGCAGGAGCCGCCGCCTTCCCCTTCTTCTTCCTCGCCTCCATCTTGCTGGTCTGACCCTTGGTCATGGCGGAAGGTGCGGATCACCAGAGGGGAAGGAGGAGTAAGGAGATTAGGTGCGCTGGAGGTGGCGAGAAGGACGGAGCAAGCAAAGGCAAAAGATCCGGCGAGCGTAACGAAAAACCCCCGCCGCGGAGATTTAAGTAAGGTTCCGACTGGGTCGCTGGCAGGTGGCCCCGAAACCTTATCCCCTGACCGACCGCGGCGATATCAGTGGAGAGGATGAAGGCGCGAGAATCGAGACGTCAGGCGCTACTCGAGCACGCTGGCGTCATCCCTGCTGAGCACGCGGAAACCAAAATTTGAGGATCCCGGAAAATCCGCCGCTGTCAGTTGACTGGTCACGTCAAGAGATACCCTGGAAGCACTCGGTTTCCGACAGTTTGTTCCACAAATACTTCCACTCGGATCATTGGTCAGAGAAGATAAAATGGATCGAGGCAAGCAACGCCAAAGTCACATCCGTACTAGTCGAATCCAAACATCAAGCATCGCTTCGTCGTTCCAACCCCAATCCATTCGGGGACTAATGATGGGGTTATAGTCCTAGGGTAGGGTCATAGGCCTGCCCTATAGGTCCCACCCAAGGACTACCCTTCATAAGGGACAAGTCCCTTAGTCAGTTTCGACTGAACTAAGAAGTTCCCATAATCCAGTCGGTAACAGATCTTCTACCATCCAGTCGGAGACGAGCATTCGGAGTATATCAAACTGACCGACTGGATTCCACTCTGTGCATCGTAACCCCCCCTGGGGGGAAACGGTCATACGTTTCCACACGCCTTTATTAGCATTTAAGACGTACGTTACCTGTAACGTAGGCATTTATTCGCCACTACTCCACCCCTGTGCACCAAACCGTTGTGGAGGGCAGCGCACTCTATATAAGCCACCCTCCCCCACTGGTGCAGGGGTTAGCAACTCATTTCCATATTCCACTCGACAACAAGCTCCCAGAGCACTGAGACGTAGGGCTATTACCTCCACCGCAGAGGGGCCTGAACTCATACAACCTCGCCGTAGCTAAGGCTCTGCCCATCCTTTTCGTACCCTACACATCTACTGTCAGACTTGTACCCACGACAGGTGAAAAAGGAATCACCCTCGATAACCACGACCGACTAGGTGTACTACACAGATATCATCAGGAGTACTTCACGAGGTGTCAGCCTCGGTACCCGATAGTACCTCTGTAGCGTCACACAACTAAGGGGGGTGCAAGTGTTGTGCCGGGTCTGGCTCGTCGATGAGGGATCGAGACTTGAAAACAAAGCGGCAACTGGACTACGGGGTCAGAAGGGATGATTGCTCCACCTATACTAAACCGTTTAAAGTGTGGTACTGAAAGTAGCAGTTGACTAAAATTAGGCTATGCATCAGATATAGGAGCTAACTACAACAGTAGCAAAAAATTTCGAATGCAAGCATGAGGAAGAAAGAATAGGCGATATAGGGAAGATCAAGGGGGTTTGCCTGCCTTGTTGCTCTACGGCAAAGGGCTGGTCGGCAGGGTCGTAGATGTACCCGGCACCAGCGATGGTCTCAGAGTCCACCAGTAGGAAGAGGGGGAGAAACAATAAATAACAGCAACAGGTGCAACACTAAGCATGAAATGGCAATATGCAGGCTAGGCATGAGCTAACGTAGCAATATCCGTCATAGACGGGTGGGGAAAATATCACATGATATTTGTCGGGTCTCTAGCTACTACCGGTCAAACTAAAAACGATGGAAAAGTTCCATATATGCTATACTAGGGACGCGTGACACACGAGCGGATGGCGTATCCGGGTTCATCTCGCACTGCTCATCAACTTTTATGATGAAAATATTTTGATCTCACTTACGGTTTATTTTATATTAATTTTTTAATGTTTTATTAATATTTAGGAATTTAAAACAGATTTAACTAATTATTAAATACTATTATGACATCAGCAGTTGACTGGTCAACTGACCAGTGGGTCCTACGTGTGATTGCCACAAATTATTAATTAAGGTTAAATATTAATTAATTAGATTAATTTACTGGGGGACCCACGTGTCATATTCTAATACGATAATTATTTATCTATTTTAACACATTAATAATTTATCAACTTAATTAATTAATTAATATATCTATTTATTATTTATTTATTTTATTAATAAAAACACATATATATTTAGATTTATTATTATTATTATTATGTTTTTAGGGGGGACCCCACGTGTCATATGGCGGGAGTGGTGGGCCCCTACTATCATTGGGACACCGAGCCCACACATACACATACAGTTTGTACATATACATTTACTCATACACACATTTTTACATACATACATATTTTACATATACATACATACATATACATGCCTATACACATACATAATACATGCATACATACATATTTTC
Source organism: Hordeum vulgare subsp. vulgare (assembly GCF_904849725.1). NCBI lineage: Eukaryota > Viridiplantae > Streptophyta > Magnoliopsida > Poales > Poaceae > Hordeum > Hordeum vulgare. The sequence continues at coordinate 307,697,205 of NC_058520.1, read as the reverse complement.
ATTTTCTTTCTTTTTTATCTAACTCTCTGCCATCTCTCTGTTCCTCTTTGTTTCAACAAAGAGACAGAGGCAACCTCCACCTCCTCTCCTAATAGGAGATCGACGACGCCGGAACGAGGCGATGAACGCCGGAACGGAACTTGAGGGGGAGAGGAGGAGAGGGTGGCCGGGGCGAAGCTCACTTGCGGTGTAGGGGGGCTGGTTCGGCGAGGCTCGATGGAACCGTTGAGGAGGAGGACGGGGAAGCCTGTGGAGGAGGCCGACGACGCGGAGGCGCGCGGTTCCGGCGAGGTAGGCAGAGGAGCTCCGGGGCGCGGCGAAGGCCGGTGGTGAAGGCGGGGTCGACCGATGGTGGAGTGGCCGGCCGGTGGCTGATACGTCTCCAACGTATCTAAATTTTTTGATGGTTTCATGCTATTATCTTGTCAAACTTTGGATGTTTTGCATCCCTTTTATATATTTTTTGGGACTAACTTATTAACTCAGTGCCAAGTGTCAGTTCCTGTTTTTTCCATGTTTTCACCGCTTTCAGAGGAGATTTTGAAACGGAGTCCAAAGGGAATAAAATCCCCGAAAAGATTTTTTGTGGAACGGAAGAAGATCGGGAAGCTTGAGAGTCAAGAAGGGGAGCCTCAGGGGCCCCACAAGCCCCCACCCCGTGGCCAGGGTCCAAAGGAGCACTTCTACTAGCAACCAAATTCATTAACTCAACCATCTTAGCACTCAGCGAGTTATTTTCTTCTATAGCGTGTACCTTCTTAGTAGTAGGTGACCTTTCAGTGTGCCATTGAGAGTAGTTTGTCTTGATGTTGCCTAAGAGCTTTGTGGCTTCCCCTAACGTGATTTCCATGAACGTTCCTCCTGAGGCGGAGTCCAAGATATTTCTAGAAGCGAAATTCAAGCGAGCGTAAAAGATTTGAATAATCATCCAAAGACTCAAGCCACGAGCAGGACAATTTCTAATCATTAATTTCATTCTCTCCGAAGCTTGTGCAACATGTTCATGATCAAGTTGCTTGAAATTCATGATATCATTACAGAGAGAGATGATCTTAGCCGGCGGAAAATACTTGGATATATAAGCATCTTTGCACTTATCCCAATAATCGATACTATTTTTGGGCAAAGAAGAAAACAAAGTTTTTGCGCGATCTCGCAACGAGAAGGGAAAAAACTTCAATTTAATCACGTCATTATCCACATCTTTTTTATTTTGCATATCACAAAGCTCAATGAAGGTATTGAGATGGGATGCGGCATCTTCACTAGGAAGGCCAGAGAATTGCTCTTTCATAACAAGATTCAACAAAGCGACATTGATTTCGTATGACTCCGCACTAGTGGCGGGAGCAATTGGAGTACTAATAAAATCATTATTATTAGTATTCGAGAAGTCACAAAGTTTGGTGTTTTCATTCATGGTGACTTCAGCAAGCAAGCAAGCACACAGGCAAACAAAGAGCATGCGAGAAAAAGGGCGAACGCAAAGGCAAACGAAAAAGGCAAATTGGTGAAGTGGGGGAGAGGAAAACGAGAGGCAACTGGCAAACAAAGTAAATGCAAGAGATGAGTTTGCGACACCTACTTGGATGAGCTCTTGACTTGATCTTCCTCCCAGGCAACGGCGCCAGAAATTCTTCTGCTATCCCACAGACAACAACGCCAGAAATTGACACGTTGACAGAGGCTGGGCTTGCGTTGGTTTTTCCCGTGAAGAGGAAAGGGTCATGCAGCACAGGAGCAGTAAGTATTTCCCTCAATTTGAGAACCAAGGTATCTATCAAGAAGGAGGATCTCGTCAAGTCCTGAGTACCTGCGCAAACACAAACAAGCTTGCACCCAACGCTTCAAAGGGGTTGTCAGTCCCTTCAAGATTGTTTGCAAAGTGAGATCTGAAGGCGGAAAGTGCAACGAAGTAAAAAGTGTAAGGCTGAAAATATGGTGTGGAGTAGACCCTGGGGGCCATAGTGTTCACTAGAGGCTTCTCTCAAAATAGCAAGTATTACGATGGGTGAACAAGTTACTGCCGAGCAATTGATAGAACCGCGCAAAGTCATGACGATATCTAAGGCAATGATCATACATATAGGCATCACGTCCGAGACAAGTAGACCGATACTTTCTGCATCTACTACTATTATTCCACACAAGACCGCTATCCACCATGCATCTAGTGTATTGAGTTCATGACGAACAGAGTAACACTTTAAGCAAGATGACATGATGTAGAGGGATAATCTCAAACCAATGATGAAAACCCCATCTTTTTACCCTTGATGGCAACAACACGATGCGTGACTCGCTACCCCTTCTGTCACTGGGTGAGGTCACCGCACGGTATGAACCCAAAACCAAGCACTTATCCCATTGCAAGAATCATAGATCTAGTTGGCCAGACAAAACCCCAACTTGAAGAGAATTACAAGGATATGAAATCATGCATAAGAGAGATAAGAAGAAACTCAAATAAGATTCATAGATAATCTGATCATAAATCCCCAATTCATCGGATCTCGATAAACACACCGCAAAAGAAGATTACATCGGATAGATCTCCATGAAGATCATGGAGAACTTTGTATTGAAGATCCTAGAGAGAGAAGAAGCCATCTAGTTACTAGCTATGGACCCGTAGGTCTATGGTGAACTACTCACGCATCATCAGAGAGGTCATGGTGTTGATGGAGAAGCCCTCCGTGTCTGAATCCCCCCTCCGTCAGGGCACTAGAACGCGCCCCAGATGGGATCTTGAAGAGACAGAAGCTTGCGGCGGCGGAAAAGTACTTTCGATGATCTCCTGATTTTTGCTGGAATTTATGGGAATATATAGGCGAAAGACCTAGGGCAAAGGGCGTCTAGGGGGCCAACAAGCCTGGATGGCATAGCCTCCTCACTGGCCGCGGGGTGGGGGCTTGTGGGGCCCGTGAGGCTCCCCTGCCTTGGCTCCCAAGCTTCCCGATCTTCTTCCGTTCCAGAAAAAATCTTTTCGGGGATTTTCTTCCCTTTGGACTCCGTTCCAAAATCTCCTCTGAAAGGGGTCAAAACATGGAAAAAACAGGAACTGACACTTGGCACTGAGTTAATAAGTTAGTCGCAAAAAATATATAAAAGGCATGCAAAACATCAAAAGTTTGACAAGATAATAGCATGAAACCATCAAAAATTATAGATACGTTGGAGACGTATTAGCCCCCGGCCGGCCACTCCACCATCAGTCCACCCCGCCTTCACCACCGGCCTTCGCCGCGCCCCGGAGCTCCTCTACCTACCTTGCCGGAACCGCGCGCCTCCCCGTCGCTGGCCTCCTCCACTCGCTTCCCCGTCCTCCTCCTCAACGGTTTCATCGAGCCTCGCCGAACCAGCCCCCCTACACCGCAAGTGAGCTTCACCCCGGCCACCCTCTCCTCCTCTCCCCCTCAAGTTCTGTCCGGTGTTCATCGCCTCGTTGCGTCGCCGTTGATCTCCTGTTAGGAGAGGAGGTGGAGGTTGCCTCTGTCTCTTTGTTGAAACAAAGAGGAACAGAGAGATGGCAGAGAGTTAGATAGAAAAAGAAAGAAAATGAAAATATGTATGGATGTATGTATTATGTATGTGTATAGGCATGTATGCGTATGTATGTATATGTAAAATATGTATGTATGTAAAAATGTGTGTATGAGTAAATGTATATGTACAGACTGTATGTGTATGTGTGGGCTCGCTGTCCCAATGATAGTAGGGCCCTTTGTACGCACGTAATAGCTCTTTTGCGGCAACCCTTGTCGGGGCAAAACACCGTGCAAACTCATTCTACCCCAATCAATCCACCAAAGGAGGTGTAGGGTTTTACACTTCACAACTGCCCGAACCTGGGTAAACTCCCTGAGTCTCATCATCGTGTTGCCTCGTAGTTTCTGCTCTTTGTGCCACCCGATATCCCCGCCGAACCACGAAGGGGCCAAGGGTCCCATAGGTGATCGAGTGCGCACACCTGCACTGATATCTTTGGCGCGCCAGGTAGGGCGCTTCGTTCACGCAAACCTGAGATTACGAGCAGCGTGTTGATCATCATCGCTGTTTCGTTTTCATCATGGCTCCCTAGAAGAAGACCGACACAGACGTCCATCCTTGTACTTCGAAGGCCACGATGCTTGCTGCTACGGATGCTGCTAGTGCTGCGGCGGCATTTGGCGATGCGGGCGTGGCGGGCGACGCGGTCGGCGCAAGAGGCACCACCATTGTGTCCCTCACGAACAAAGCCGGAGCAAAGAACGTCGGAGGAGAGCAGCAGCGATGCCCTGGCAAGCTTGGCCCTGGTGTTTTGGGCGAAAGGGATACCAGGCTCCACATTTTTGCCGCATCAGTGGCCGCAACCACAATAGCGGCGCTCAATTTGAACCAAGCCGCGATCCATCGGCTGTGCCTGTCACAGGTGCTGCTGCTGGGTGCGTGCCTCGTCCAGAGCAAGACGGAGTGCTGAGCGGGGCCGCGAAACCACGAGCTCAGCCTCCCTCACGCCATACCACCTTCAATATGAAGAAGTCCAAGAAACCATTCTCCTCGGTAGGGAAGCTCGTAAGGAATGGGTCATGTATTTTGATGGTGCCTTCTCACACCAGGGTGCCGGGGCAGGTGTGCTCCTCATCGCCCCCACCAGAGAGCACCTCAAATATGTGGTCCAAATGCATTTTCCCTGAGAGGAAGCTATCGACAACGCTACCGAATATGAAGGAATCCTTGTAGGACTCAGAATCGCGGTGGAGTTGGAAATCAAGCAGCTAATCATCAAAGGAGACTACCAGCTCGTGGTGAAGCATGTCAATAAATATTATCAGAGTCTCTTGATGGATGCTTACATAGAGGAAGTGAGGAAGTTGGAGGAATGCTTTGATGGATTACACGCAGAACATGTGCCACGTGCCAAAAACAACATTGCCGATCAACTGTCATAGTTTGCTACACAGAAAATTCATGTGGAACCAGGAGTTTTTGTCCTTCACCTCACTCAACCGTCTATATCCCCTTCAACGATGACCAGAAAAAGAAGAAACTTGAACTCCGACAAACATTTCCGACAGAGCTTCCTCAAGCCCCGATAAAGAAGTTGCCGGAGGCGGTTCCGTTTTGCCTAGTGAGCCACTCCCTCCCGCGGAACCCCACATTCTCGCGGTAGAGGTAAGCGCTCCCACGAACAAGGAGATGCCTTTAGTCCTTGCTGTCCAGCCACATGCTTCTGCTTGGGCGCAACATATCGTCCAATTCCTTCAAACAGGAGAACTTCCCGAAGATTAAAAAGAGGCCGGAAAAGTAGCCCATCGGTCTAGTATGTACCATTTTGTTGACGACACTCTGTATGGAAGGAGAACCAACGATGTGAAATTAAGGTGCATCTGCCGGGAGGAAGGACTAAGGCTATTGCCAAAGATTCATGGTGGCATATGAGGGTCACACATAGGATCAAAGGCCTTTGCCGAGAAAGCCTTCTAGCAGGGTTTCTATTTGCCCACAGCCCTCCAACATGCAACTGCGCTAGTCACCAAGTGTGAGGCCTCCTAATTCCATTCCAAGAACATTCATCAGCCAGTGTAAGCCCTCCACACGATCCCTTTATCCTGTCCATTCTCGATCTGGGGGCTCGATATCCTGGGGGTTTCGAGTTCTTGTACATAGCAATCAACAAGTTTGCGAAATGGCGTGAGGTGGAGCGAGTGAGAAAGGTGACCACACAATCAGCTATCAAGTTCACAAAAGGACAGGTGTGCCGCTTTGGAGTACCCAACAGGGTAATCACTGACAACGACATCCAGTTCAGAAGCCGCATATTCATGCAATACGTCCAAAGCCTTGGAAGCAAAGTCTCCGTCACCTCTGTTGCACACCCAAGGAGCAATGGGTAAGTCGAGAGGATGAATGTTGAAGTGTTGCGAGGACTCAGGACAAGAACTTTCGGTAGACTGCGAAGATGCGGCAAGCGCTGGATAGATGAGTTGCCGGTGGTTTTTTGGTCCATGAGAACGACATCGAATTGAGCTACCGGCCAGACACTTTTCTCCGTAGTATATGGGGCAGAAGCAGTTATCCCCATGGAGCAGTTATGAAAATACACGACAAGTACTATCCAAGGAGCAGTTATGAAAATACGAGTGATATTGAGATGTAAAACCTGTATGAATGAAGAACCGGCAAAAATTCCAACATCGAAAACATCATAGAAGATGCACATGGACTCCGTTTTGGATGAACTTGAGCTTGTCATGAAGATGACCGTAAGCTCAAGAAGCCACATAGAGAAAAGCCAACCAAGAACCAAGAAATACGTTGATGCCAAGAATGCAATGGTTTGAGATCTCAACGAACGATACGATCAAGGTACTCACTTGAGACCCCCCTTGATAGCACGACAATCTATCCTATAACCTGGCCCCCCAACTAATACACAAAGACCGGTAAAATAGAAAACCTATCAAGGACAAATCTTTTCCTTGCTCATAGTCCACTTGAGCTAGATGATAATGATGTTGTCCTCCTCAAGATGGACCACCTTTCTTGATAGCGTCAGCTTGATGAAGACTAGTAGATTGCTCCCCCATACTCCACTATCAGTGAGCCACTCTTCAACACAACTTCAGAAGTCCATTGCCACCATAATGGATGGCAGGCTTCAAGCATGATATCTTCATGATGCTCCACTTGAAGTTGCACACCACAAACTACCATGGGTTTAATGAGATCTTCCTATTAACGCAATCCCAAGGAAACACACCTAACCCCACATAGAAAAATCACAAAAACCATGGGTTAGTACACATAGCGTAATGGACAATGGTTACCATACCATGGGATCACTTGATCCCTCTCGGTACATCTTGTATGCTTTGTGTGTTGATAAACTTGATTCTCTCTTTGACTTAGTCTTGATCAAACTTGTGTATTTATGACCAATCTTTGGATAAAACCTTGAATACTACCTTGGTCATCATATAAACTCCTTGAACCAGTAGACGGACTTCAGGAAGTGCCTATGGACAAATCCTTCAAATATATCTCAAGGCAAACATTAGTCCATAGGGATTGTCACCAATTACCAAAACCACATATGGATAAATATGCTCTAGGAATCTCCTCCATTTTGGTAATGGATGACGACCACTTTCAAGAGAGTTTATATAAGGAAATAAGCATAACCAGGAACACACATGCAAAGCAATAATGCATGAGTATGAGATGCAAATTCTTAAGAAACAAAAGCAAAACTCTCTTAACATGTCCAAACTAAACTCTCTAAACTCCCCCCATTGCCATCGATTGGCAAAATTGACAAAAAGCTAAGGAAGCCAATATAATAGGTGTTCCTCCAAAAAGTGTGTGTTTCTCAAAATATAAGTGAAATGAAATAAACATATCCAATGATAAATAGTTGGAGGAAGACAAAATATATTGAGGATCCAAATATTGCAAAAAGTATGATATGTCACAGAGAGACGACAAAGAGTGAAGCAAGCAATCGAAAAATAACAATATATACAATCAATCACATGGTCCTATGATCCACATGAATAAAAGATATTATGATATGGGCAAACGAGTGTTTTATCAAACCTAGAGAAGCTCCCCATGATTTGTCTAATATTAAGATTTTTGTATTTGATACAAGTGCAAAAAAGGATCGTTACTACCCCAAAAGCAATAAAAACACACAAGTGCAAGCAAGTAGAAAAGAAAATAAGCATAGCACTTGCACCAAACATATGGTTGAGCAAGATGTAAAAGAGGAAACTTAAGAATAGCCTAAACCAAAATGTTGTGTGTGACTCATGACAAAGCACTTTAAGAAGTCTAATATAAGGATGAGCTTTAAGCATCAATAGAGTCTTGATGAAATAAGGCACAAAGTGCAAGACATATCCTTCACACACACACACTACGAGCAAATGGGTTCACAACCTTACTAATAAACAAATTAAGAACCAACGCTTGTGACAACCCATGGTGAAGATAGGAAATAATAGCCTTTTGAAGAGGAGGGATAACAATCGAATGGCAAACTCTTGTCAAGGCAAACATGAGGAAAAATAATCTTCACCACCAATGAGTGCATCAAAATGCAAGAATATAAGATCCGCACTCAAGACAAGTCCTTTCACGAACACCGTAAACTGAAAAAGGACATGCAACGGTGGACGTGAAAGAAAAGAAGATATCAACTAGAGACTTAACTTCTCTCATGTGTAAAAGATTATAGGTAGAAGACAATCATGATGAAATATATCCACAAAGAAGGATGTACACACAAAATAGTTACAATAATGAACGAACAGGATATCCAAAAGGAAGTCATAAATATACCAATAAGATCTTTGATTGAAAGAATATCACATGGCCTAGTATTTTCTTATTCTACATAAATGAACTTTCCATTCACGAACATCAAAGACATCATAGTTGGGATGCTTTGAAAAAGGAAACAAGTATCACAAGAATGAATCTAGAAATTCATGCCATGATGCAACCTACGAAAGGTTGAATGCAAGAGATGTATGCATGAAGTAGATACTTGTTACCGAGATAGCATTGGATTGATGTAGTAGATAATTGTTCGTTGATCATCCTAACTTGGATCCAATGAGAACATGGTGTCAACACCTTCGTTGTAAGTGAGCCGTGCATCCAATGCATCTCCAATTGTTCCTAGAACAATAACACAAACAAAATGGTGCCCAAACTCATTGGGACCAAAGTGTTAGAGAACCAACAATACATAGGACAAACTCCACATAAATATGTGCATACAGATATGAAATTGAATTTCATGCACAGTTTTGACAATTTATGACATGGTGGAGTTTTCCCTATATATTGGGTCAAAGAAAGAAAACATGCCAAAGAAGGTACATATAGTAAATATGCATGATCAAGGCTTTCAGGAATCAAATCAACACATAGTTGATAAGATACCAAAATACAAGGTATCAAGTGAGAATAAAATATCAAACAAAAAATATCACTTGAAGGATACCAATTAAAATATACATCAAGGAATGTGATATCCATTGACACATTCCAAATAAAAGGAAACAAGATACCAATAGAAGGAAAACAAACAAGAGGTATCAAATTACGAAAAGAGAGCTAGGTTCCAAACAAACAAAACCCTCGACAAATTTTCATGATGGCACAAATCACCATAAAGAGAAAGACTTGTATCCCACCAACAAACACTTGATGGGGATCAAAAGATTTTATGATAAACACATAAAAATAGTGTTCTAAAGAAAATAGGATGGCCCCCCAAGAGATGTGCATTATATAGAATTTTCATTTGAATACAAAATGCACAGGATGTGATTCTCACTTTCTCTATATCTATAGAAACACTAGACATGTTGAAAAAGATCCACCAGAGGCAATGAAGAAAAACGATACAAAAAATCCAATATAAAGATGATTAGCAATTTTTACCACATGAAGGGAATACCAAATGTTAAAGGACAAGGATTATTTGGAAATAATTCCTGGTAGATTGCAAATATATCCAACACCATCTTTACTCCTAAAACACAATCAAATGACACTTGTAGACCTAACATGCCACTTAGGAACAAGATAATTTATAATATCAATTCTAAGTGGAAATACCTTAGATATACACACTTTCTAGGCTTGTAATATGCACATAGCATATTACTCCCCATAATGTGATAACCCAATGTTATTAACAAGTGGCAAATGAACACCAACAAGAGATAATTAATGGACCATTCAGAATTTGAATTTCTCCTGACTAGACATACCACATAAAGACTAGATATTCTTGTAATATAAATAATAAATGTTATTCCTCATGTATACACATTTGGAGGATTGTGAAGTGCACAAAGCACGTCACTCCCCAAAAGTGGGATAAATCATTAATCTCTCAGAAGAGCTAACAAAGATACAAACAAGATGCAAAAAGGCTCAACACAAGGCTCCCATGTACGTGATGTGCAAACCAACATACACATAATTGATTACTCAAGATAATAAAGTTAAAAGCACAACATATACAAGCAAATGTGAGGTACAAAACCACAACAAGCAAAGGGGCAAGTAACTACCGATGTAAACAATTGAAGTACAAGTTATCGTAAAATAGGGAATGGCGCCCAAGATGCCAAAAAGGGAAAATGAGAAGAAGAGAGGCCGACAGGGGAGGGCGGTACTACCTCTCTGCCACCAACGGTACTTTCACTTGAGAGAGAAAACCTGGCGTGGTACTAAAATTTCCATAACTTTCGCATACGAGCTCCAAATTGAGAAAACCGAAGGTTGTTGGATTGCACACGACAAGTACTATCCGAACAATAGTTATTAAAATTCCAATGATATAGAGATGTGAAACCTCTGTGAATGAAGAATTGGCAAAAACTCCAATATCGAAAACATCATAAAATATGCACATGAACTCCATTTTTGATAAACTCGAGCTTGTCATGAAGATGACCATAAGCTGGCCACACAACACGCCGCCATAGTGCGGCTCGAGAGGGAGTGGACCGCCCAACTTTGATCAACCAAGGCGACGATGGCTGCAGCGGCCACCCAGAGTGATCCCGCGGCCAAGGTGTCAAGCGACACCATGACTCAGGCGGCCCCCGGGTTCATACCCAGAGGCTTCGCCGGCCCACACAGAGAAACATCACGAGCTGGCCCTAGAGCGGGCCCCGGAGGCAGAGACGAAGGAGGCAACATAGCAAGCGGTGGTGGAGGAGGCGTGGCCGATAAGCCCGACGATAGAGTCGTTGCGCCGGCCTGAGCCTAGGTCCACGAGTGTTGACGACCGATCCCTGGTTGTGTCATTGGCGCGGACAAGTCCAGACGTGTTAAGGGCATCTTACAGCGGCCCGAGCTGGATGGGTTAGTCGATGTCCACCGTTCTAGGGGACTGGGCAGAGCTGAGCCATGCCCCCGGAGTTCCTGGGGCGAATATGCCGGGCAAGGAGCAGGCCATCATGCCAGTCGGCGCGGGTGAGGTCATGGCGCGGTACCATTAAGGGATGGCCGCCTTCACACATTCGGCCGTGAGCAATTTCCACGTAGTGGAGCAGGACGTCCATGTTGGTGCAACAAATCTTTCTCTTTTGTTTTTCTTTGATTTCTAGTCGAGGCGCGCCTATGCAACCACAGGGTGTAGTCCTCGAGATGCGGGCCGGCTCCGTGGTTGTGTGGTAGTAGGGTCGGATATTCCTTTAATCTTCTTAACTTTCTTATTGGTTCCTTCGCAGGCTCAGATCACGAAGCACGAGGCGCTTTTGAAGGAGTCTGCTGCGCTTTGTCGCTTCAGCAAGAACGATTATTTCAAGACCAAGAAGTAGCTCGAGGTCTGTGATACTCACAATCTACTTTAGGTTTTCCATGAAGAGGAACATGTAATCGCAGCACAAAGTGGGTAAGTATTTCCTAGTTTTGAAACCAATGTTTATCAAACAAATAGTATCAATCCACAACCGTCTTCATCAGCTGCATAGCAAAGAACAAACAACTTACACCCAATGCGGGCAAGAGGGTTGTTAATCCCCTTTGTCTCGTTATTTGCAAGCGAATGAGGTGTGTACATAATTGTAAAAAGCAAAATAAAATAAAACAAAATAAATGGAAGAAGGTGTTGGAGGTTTCAGTAATATGTTGTGAATAGACCCGGGGGCCATAGCTTTTCCTAGTGGCATCTCTCATGAAAATAAGCATATGGTGGGTAAACAAATTACTGTTGGGAAATTGATAGAAGAGCGGATAGTTTCGCAATTTTCATGGCAATGATGATGTAAATACAGGCATATCATCCATAAACAAATAGGATGAATCCTGCCTGCACCTATTACTATTACTTCCCTTCAAGAGCGCTTCTATGCTTTCCTCTCTCTGTATTAAGTTCATGACAACATAAGTAATGCTTGGAGTAAGATGACATGATTTAGACAAAGTAAACTCAACCAATATGAATAAACCCTATGTTTTACCCTTAGTAGACGCAACACAAATATGCAACTTGTCCCCTTCTATCACTCGGATATATCAACTCGCCAGGTTGAAGCTACTACAACGCACCTCTCTCACTGAAGAAATATCAATTTAGTTGGCCAAACTATTTCAATAGATCGGACATAATTGGGAAGTTATGATAATCATGCACATAAGAATTGTATTACATATTAGAGGAGACTCAAATATTTATCATGAATAATCTGCACATAAACCCACAATTCATCAGATCCCAACAAACGCACAATACAAAAGAGTTACATCATAAGGATCAAAGCGTAGATGCCATGATCATTGTATTGATGATCAAACAGAGAGATATGCCATCTAGTACTGCTATGGCCCCGTAGGTGTGTGGTGAACTACTCACACATCATCATGAGGGCATCAAGGTTGATGAACAAGCCCTCCGTGATCGATTGCCCCTTTGGCATAGTGCCGGAATGGAGCTCTAGATGGTGTCCCATCCGAATGGAGACTTGGAGCGGTGTAAAAAGTCTTTCGGGACGTCCTCTAAAGTTTTTAGGGTAAATAGGAATTTATAAGCCAGAAAACAGGCTTGGGAGAGCCACAAGCCATAATGCCCCCCAAGGCACGGTCTAATGGCTTTTGGGGGCCTCGTATGCCCCCTGCCTTGTTCCAAGGCTCCACAGTCTTATTATGGTCCAGAAAAAATTCACAAAAAGTTTTAGGTCAAATGAGCTTCGTTTGGTACTCGAACCTAAAAAGTGGGAAACCATGCAGAAAACACCAACTCGCAGTGGGCATTAAGTCAATTGGTTAGTACTAAAAATAATATATATTGGTAGATAAGTGCCTAAAAGTGTTCTAAAATGATAACATAATAACATGAAACAATAAAAAATTATAGATACGTTGGAGACGTATCAGTCTGCATAGCCAAGCTGCAGAAAGCCCAAGGTATGTCTTCGACTGGTGGGTGCGTCCCAGCACAACCACTGGGTGTAGTCCCCAAGATTGGGGCCGGCTGCACGACCGCGTGATAGCCAGGCCAAATCTTCTCATGTGTTCTATATGCCTTCAAATGGTGGTTGCACGCCAGTTGACCCATTGGGTGTAGTCCTCGACATTCGAGTCAGCTACGCGGCAGCCGAGCCAAATCTTCTTATGTCTTCTCATAACTTTTCTTGTGTCGGCTGTTGACTGGTTCCTTGATGCAGAAGAAGCCATCCCCGAGGTCGAGGTGGCGGATCCGCTGCATGCTCATGAACGTCCAGGGGAAGCGTGACGAGGTTGCCAGCGACCACAACAAGCTAGGTAAGGTGCTCGAGGCTGAGCAGGCAGCGATGAAGTGGCTGAAGGCCGCCCATGCAGCGAAGTTGGAGCGGTTCGACGGGGCACTCCAGAAAGAGGCGACGGAGAAGGAGGACGCGTCAAGGGCATCGGCCTCGAGCGTGTAGGAGGCGAAGACTCTTCGTGTTGAGGTGGCTTGGCTCGGAGAGGAGCTCCTCAAGGTGGAGGCGACCAAGGTGAAGGCGGAGAGGGAGGTGACCGACACGTTCAAGCTTTTCCATGATGTTGGTGATGCTTTATCCGATAAGTGTATTGCTTTTTCCTCAATTGCGGTCGGTTGGTAGCCGGTGTTGGCCGGCAGCTGGAGCCGGCCGGTGCTTTGCAGGTCTCGCATCTTACTGCTCTTGCTAGTCTAGCCCATTTCTCGGAGACTCAACCATGAGCGAAGTGAGGCATTGTGGAACACTTTTAGGAACTTCTTTGGGATGGGGCCGAGGTGGACGAGGGCACCGTCCGGGCGATGCAGGAGGTGGCCCTTGCGTGAGTGGTCCGGCTGACCCACATGCACATGATCCTTGCATGGCTCCAAGTGGCGGGTAAGGGCATCATCAGACTCTCTGGCCTGACTAGGCAGCGACGATTCCCGCTGGCCAAGTGGCTTGAGCATGTTGTGAGGCGTTTTGAAACATGGAGCGTGTCTACGACATGGGGCGGTTGCCCGGATGGCTTTGTCCTTTGCCCTCTCGTGGTATCCGGGCATCATTCTGGGCCAGCTGGCCACCATACGAGTGGAGGCACAAAGCGACTTGGCGCGGCGCGACGAGGCCATCACCCTCTGGGCCAACGAGCTTGCCAGCTACGCATTGTTGGATGTATACTTCGCAGAGCTAGGTGAGGATGGCGTGCCCGTTCGGGAGAATGATTTCGGTGTCCCGCTCGGCTATGGCGACGAGGAGGTCAGCTCCAGCTCGGGGGAGCCTGGTGCCGAAGACGTGGTGGGCGAGGCGGACACCAGCGGGGAAACTATGTCCTTTATGGTAGGACAGTGCCGCCGGCTAGCGATGCAGAAGTGAGTCGAAATACTCCACTGACCGACGGCGTAGACGTGCATGACACGCCACCACTGGCAGGCGGCACAGACGTGGACGAGGAGCCGCCACCAGCCTTCTAAGGCTTTTATTTCCTGCTTTTTCTTCTTGGAATTGTAATGAACAAGTCCATCCACTTGGGGTGTATGGTTATTGTAATGCACTCTCGGCCTTTTGCAACTATATTTATTTTAGTGTTATTTGGTATCAAACTTGTTGATTGTCGTTCGCGTGCCCATTCAGTACTTTTACTTGCCTTAGTTGTTTTTCCCACTCGCCTCGCTCCCTTCATCGTTGTTCCCGCCGTCCAGACCGCCGGGTTGCAGTATGTGGCCGAGTCGAGGAGTGCGTTATAGGAGGGCAGGGGTATGGTACTTTGCATTCTTGCAAGTTTGGATTGAAAAGAACAAGTTAGTGCGGTCGGACCCGGCCCGCCCCTTGTCGTTTTTCCTATCTATGCCACCCCTTTTCTAGTGCTCTCGCCAACCAAAAGGCCAGGTTGTGGTTTGTAGCCGGGCAAGGGTTGGGCCACAGTGGTGGGGGTATTGTAGTTAGCTGGTCTGGGAAGGGTTTGGGTGGCTCAGCCAGTCCTTGACCCGGTTGTGCTAGTCCCTGGGCGGCCAGTCGAAAGGAAAGAACTGAGCCAAAGATATTATTGGAAGGGCAATCCTCGAGACCTTCTCAGGGGTGCCAGCTGTTTAGTAATTTGCACAAGAGGAGGCAATACATGCATACACTTGCTTCAACTGTAAAACGGGTCGAGGAGCTCCATGTTCCATGGGCTCTCCATTTCGGAGCCGAAGGCGTCCCTCTTGTTCTTTCGGGCCTTTTGCGCGTCAATTAGGTAGTATGCGTTGTTGCTCAACACTTTGCTGATGAAGAACAGGCTCTCCCATGGGGAGGAGAACTTGTACTAGCTGGGTGTCCGTTGGATCAGCCAGAGCACCAGGTCGCCCTCTCAAAATGGGAGGGGCTTGACCCGCCGACTGTGATAACGGCGCAGGCCCTGCTGGTAGATGGCTCATCTTGACAACGCCAGCTGACGCACCTCCTTGAGGAGATCAACGCCGTCTTCTCGTGCTTCTTTTGCGTTAGCCACTATGTAGAGGGTGACTGGCGGTGAGGCGAACTCCATGTCTGAGGGGATGATTGCCTCTGCCCCGTACACCGGGAAGAAGAGGCTCAAGCCGGTCGACCGATTAGGCATGGTCCACAGGCTCCAGAGCACAACTGAGAGCTGATACGTCCAATTTGCATCATGTTTTTACTGTTATTTTTAGTGTTTTTTATGCACTTTACCACTTGGTGGAGCAATTCTAATGCCTTTTCTCTTATAATATGCAAGGTTTGCATCAAGTGGGAGAATGCCAACAAACGGTATTCTGGACCTGAAAAAGCTATGTCAAAGATACCTATTGTACACATCTCCAATTGGGCTGAAAATATACAGAGAATTATTTTATAATAAATAAAAATACTGGAGCAAAGAAGTACCAGAGGGGGCTACCAGGTGCCCACTCGACACCAGGGGCCTGGCGCGGCCTAATGTCTAGTGGGCCACCTGGCCCACCTCTAGCGATCATCTTCTGGTATAAAATCCCTTTTACCCTAAAAAATTTAGAGGACGACTTACGGGATGAAGCACCGCCATCTCGAGGCAAAACTTGGGCAGGAGCACTTTTGCCCTCCGGCGGAGTGACTCCGCAGGAGGAACTTCCCTCCCGGAGGGTGAAATCGTGGCCATAGTCATCACCAACAACCCTCTCATCTTGGGGAGGCCAATCTTCGTAAACATGTTCATAAACACCATCTCGTAACAAAACCCTAGTTCATCTCTTGTACTCAATCTTGTACAGGAACCTCGCATCAGTACCTGGGTGTCTCTAGTAGTGTTGATTACATCTTGTAGTTGATTCTTTATGGTTTATTTGGTGGAAGATCATATGTTCAGATTCATTACACTATTTAATACCTATCTGATCATGAATATTTTTATCACTTGTGAGTAGTTACTTTTGTTCTTGAGGCCACATGAGAAATCATGTTGCAAGTAGTCATTTGAAGTTGATATTCGTTCGATATTTTGATGATATGAATGTTGTGATTCCCTTAGTGGTGTTATGTGAATGTCAACTACATAAAACTTCACCATATTTGAGCCTAAGGGAATGCATTTCGGAGTAGTAATTAGAGGGTCGGTCGCAAGAGTGACAGAAACTTAAACCCCAGTCTATGCAATAATTCATAAGGGGCTCATTTGGATCCCTATCTTTAATGCTATGGTCAGAATTTATTCTTAATACATTTGTCTTAGTTGCAGATGCTTGCGGGAGGGTTAATAATAAGTGGGAGGCTTATTAAAGTCAGATCAGCACCCAAGCACCAGTCCACCCACATATCAAATTATCAAAATACCAAACATGAATTAACCTAACATGAGGAAAGTGACTAGAAATTGTGCCCTCAAGAACGCTTTGCCTATTATAAGAAATTGTTCTGTCCTGTTCTTTGCCACAAAAGAATTGGGCTACCTTTCTGCACCTAACGTTACTATTTCTACTTGTCACTTGTTCAATTATCTTGCTATCAAACAACTTGTTATGACTATTTCAGTGCTTGCAGAAGTTACCTTGTTAAAACCGCTTTTCATTTCCTTCTGCTCCTCGTTGGGTTCGACACTCTTACTTATGAAAAGGACTACGATAGACCCCCTATTCTCTTGGCTCATCGATACTCTTTTCCAGCACCGTTGCCGAGGAGTGAAGCACCTTTGCTAAGCGGAATTTGGTAAGGGTAAATTTATATTATGTGTTGAAATTTACTATTACTTGCACTATGGAAAGTAATCCTTTGAGGGGCTTGTTCGGGGTATCTTCACCTCGACCGGAAACACCAAGAGTTGTCCCTAAACCTTCTGAACCTACTGAAAATGTTGATTATGAAATTCCTCGTATGATAGATAAACTGCTAGCTAATCCTTGCAGGGGATGGAACAAAACATCCCGATATGCACCTAATCTATGTGGTTGAAGTTTGTGGATTATTTAAGCTTGCAAGGTTTGTCCGGAGATAAAGTCAAGAAGAAGGTTTTCCCTTTATATTTGGGGGGAAAGGCATTGACATGGTATAGGCTATGTGATGATACATGATCTTGGAACTTGTATTGACTGCAACTGGAGTTTCACCAAAAATATTATCCTATGCATCTTGTTCATCGAGATCGGAATTTTATCTAGAACTATTGGCCTCATGAAGGATAGAGTATCTCTCTAGCTTGGGGGAGGCTGAAGTCAATGTTATATTCATGCCCCAATTATGAGATCTCGAGAGAAATTATTATTCAGAATTTTTATGCTCGGCTCTCTCGTAATGATCAAACCAAGCTCGATACTTCTTGCTTTTGATTCTTTTAGGAAGAATACTATTGAATTCAGGTGGGATCTTTTAGAAAGAACTAAATGCAACTCCGAATATTGGGATCTCGATGAAAGTAAGGAGCCAGGTATAAAACCAAAGTTTGATTATGCTAAATCTTTTATGAATACCGATGCTTTCAATGATTTTAGCACTAAGTATGGACTTGACTCTGAGATAGTAGCCTCATTTTGTGAAACCTTTGTGGCTCATCTTGATCTCACTAAAGGGAAATGGTTTAATTATCATCCACCTATTGAAGAAAAAAATTCAAGAACCAATTAAAGTTGAGGCTGAAACTATCATTGAGAATGTTGACCGAGTTGTGCCTAGTGCTTATATTGACAAACCACCTTTCCCTGTTAGGATAAAGGAACACGCTAAAGCTTCAACCGTGGTTAACAAAAGTTATGTTAGAACAACCATACCCTTTGAGAAAATCAAGGTAGAACCTAGTACTGCTATGGTTAAAGATCTCTTGGTGGACAATATTGATGGGCATGTTATTTATTTGTGTAATGAAGTAGCTAGAACTGCCAAACCTAATACTAAAGATAAGAATCGTCGTGTTGTTGGCACGCGTGTCGTCTCAATCAAAATAGGAGATCATTGCTATCATGGTTTATGTTATATGGGTGCTAGTGATAGTGCTATCCCTTTTACCTTATATCAAGAAATTATGCATGAGATAGCACCCACTGAGATATAAGACATAGATGTTACTATTAAACTGGCTAATAGAGACACCATCACACCACTTGGGATTGTTAGAGATGTTGAAGTATTGTGTGGAAAAGTAAAATAATGTACTGATTTTCTAGTACTTAGCTCACCACAAGATGATTTTTCCCATAATATTTGGTAGACCCTTCTTGAACAATGTCAATGCTCAAATAGATTGCAAAAAGAATATGTCAGTGTTAATTTTGGTGGTATGTCTAATGAGTTTCTTTTCTCCTAGTTTAGTAAGCAACCCCATGACAAAGAATTGCCTATTAAATATGAAGTAATTGGTCTTGCTTCTATTGCCATTTTTCCTACGCATCCATTAGAACAATAATTTCTAGGCCATGAAAATAATATGCATATGCGTGAAACAAATGAACTAGATAATATGTTCTTTGACAAAAAACCTATCCTGAAACATAACTTGCATGTTGAAACTCTAGGGGTCCTCCTCCACCCAAGGGTGATCCTGTGTCTGAATTAAAACAATTACCTAGCACTTTGAAATATGCTTACCTTGATGAACATGAAGAAGAGCATGAAGAAGGGTGATCCATTTATTATTAGTGCTAACCTTATAGAGCATGAAGAAGAAAGATTATTAAATTTTTAAGGAAGCACTAATGTAACAGCCCGAGACCGACGCTCGAGAAGACTCCCCTTTTATTACGTTGTCGCCGTGTTATTATTTTATTTGTCGCATTCATCATCGTATCATGCACATCATCTGCATTGCATCGGCACTCCGTTGCCACTAGTTTTCAAAACCTGCATCCATTATTAGTTGTCGGTTCTCTCCTTTTTTGTTATTGACTATTTTCGAGACCAACCACACACACACGTGTCGCGACATCATTTAAAAATTTTGTTTTAAAGGTGTGTATAAAATATTTTTGGATTGGGTTGAAACTTGGCGTGCGGTCTTATTTTAATTTAGGTAGGCCGCCTACCAAATTTCATCGCAATAGCAGTTCGTTTGATACCCGAACGGTCGACCGTAGTGGCAATGTCATCGATTTATCGTCGGACGTTTTTTGGTGTTTAAAATCTTGTGTCGGGCCGCAAACTTACTCTCCTCTTAGACCAAACACCCTACATAGCCAAACTATCCTACCTGCTCCTACCACGTGTCTGGAGCCGTCCAATTGCGATCGAATGGCTCGAATCGGGCTAAAATCCCCTAACCCTAGCCCCGTGTCAATAAATAGACAACCAGATCCGACCTCTCCTCGTTTCCCATGCCCCAAACCCTAGCCGCCGCAACCAGGTCCACCTCCCACCTCAGCCGCGGCCCGCCAGGCCCGCTGCAGGCCCTCCCGGGCCCGAAGGGTGCCGTCGCTAGCCCACACAGCCACCTCCCACGCTGCCCGAGCTCCCCAGTGGAGAGCTTCGCTCCTGCTGGTTCCCTCCCCGCGTCCCCGCCCCGCCCCTGCTGGTCGCCGGAGCCCCGACCGCCGAAGTAGTTTGCCGGAGTCAGCCAGCAGCCCGCCGAACCTCCTCCTACCTCTCTCCTTTCCTCTGCTGCTGCATCACCTCACCTCGCCCACTCTCTCCTTCGTAGATCCCAAGCCGCTAAGGTCCCCGACGCCTGATCTGCGACGTCCGTCACCTCTAGCCGCAGCCAGAGCACCGCCACAGCCAAGATTGGTCACCGCCGTTGGCAAGATGCCGAATCTGGCCGCCCCGGTCAGCCCTTGCACCACCGTCGGATGCGAGCCGCCGGCGCCCTCCATCCCGATCCAGGCGGGCTCGGGGATGAGCAGTAGCATCGCCGCTCCTGGGCCGCCACCTCCCGCTGGGGGCGCCAGGCCCAGCTGCTCCGCTGGCTCAGCGCCAGCCGAAGCGAGCATTCCGCTCAGATCTGTCGGCCCAACCCTCCTCTCTAGCCGGCCCAAGAGGCCGAGGTAAGAACCCCGACCGCTCCTTTGTGACCGAGCGCGTGTTTTCTATCCAGTGCCACCATTTCGGTTCGTATTTGTTTTTATTTTAACGTGCGATTTTAGTTATTTAGGAATTAGTGCATATATTAAAACGTCTATAACTTTTAAACCGTGCTACGGATCGGAACAAGTTATATATGAAAAATATGTATTATTTCTTGTAGATTAATATTTTCCAACTTGCATGCATATTTAAAGCTATTTGATCCGTTGTTTGCATACATTTGTGTGTTGTTATATTAAGACGTATTATTCCGTAGCTATTTAAGCGTGCATCCGAATTGATTAAACCTATTATGTAAAATGTTCATGTTGTTTGCAACACATTTACATGCATGCTAAAATTAGTCACCTCGCTGTTTCATGTAGGTGGCATAAATAGTTTGCTATGTCGGGTTTATGTCATATTCTCCCATATTATATATGTTTTTGGGGTGGCACTAGTTTTATAGCAAAACTCGCATATTATATTTGTTTTCGGGGTAGAAAATCAATAGAATTTAACTATGCATTTAGTTTTATCTTTTAAGCAAGTTAGCGTGGATGATATTTTGCCATGTTGCCTTTTTTTATTTTGTGTGAGTTATTCTGTGCATGATATGAATTACTTGTGAACATGAGTTATGCCCTTGGACATGCATGCTAGCCCCTAGTAATTTTAGTTTCTACAGAAATCCATATTTAGGTGTTGTTTTCGTGTTGCCAACATGCTAGACAATAGTGCTGATTTGAGATGCTGGAATATTTCTAAGTCTGGAATGTGTAATATTTTGTTGTTGTCTTGACATGATATTTTCTAGTGATCTACAAACACATTTAGGTTGGTGCAATGGCGTTATTTGTAGTGCTTAAGATTCTCTATCGTGCTTTAAATTTTCATGTCATTCTATGGCCTGTAGCATATAGGTTTACTGCTGCCAATATGCCTTCTGGTTGAAAACTGCATTGTCAAAACTGTTATTTTCACTAAGTCTGAAACTGTGTGCAACTTGCCATTTTGTGAGTTCTTTCCGTTGTGACCCATGCTTCCATGTTAGTTGTATTTAGTAGGGTGTTGTTCTGCAACTTTTCCACTACATCCACTTGTCTTGTTTGAGCATTTTAGAAATATGTAGCTTGTTGCTTTGGGGTATAGAAAATGGCATGTTCCTGTTTTTGGCACATTGTAGCTATTAGTTGTTTTGCTTGTAATTGTTGAACCGTTGCTCCGTTTGGAAAGTGTCGTATATGAAACTTGCTTAGAATCTCATGTAGTTTCGTTATATCTTCTTCCTTCATCATTTGGTATGCTTGTGGATGTCATTTGCATACATATATCATTCATGGCATCATATCTTGCGGTGACCATATCTTTTGAACCGTACCTCCATTTGCAGTGATCTCTATATGTAAAACCACTAGAATGACGCGTAGATTCACGTGAACCTCTTTATTCTTCTGCTTAACAAACATTAAAACATGTTAGTTAAGATCTGGACAGATTTCTTAATTATTGTATGGGGTCATTTCGGAGATGCTATAAGTTGTTTGCGACCTCATTTAAAATGCCTACATAGGTAGTTTATTTGTGCTTCACCTCGTGGCATGTTTAAACAACATTTAATATTGTCGTGCACCTAAACTAGGGTGAACTAAATAATTGGTATGTGGAGTTTTGTCAACATGAGCCTCACTTAATGTGTAGTGTTTGATTGTGTGAATTGTCATACCATGCATTGCATAATTGAACTGGAAATGCATCATATTTGGTTGTGCATCGTATCTTGCATGTGACGTGGTGAATATCGTGTGTTGATTCTTGTTTCCGGTTTGCTTCGTCTCGATAGAGTTCCGCAAGCGTGTCAGAATGTGAGGATCCGTTCAATATGTCGGTTCGTCTGCTTCACGGATTCGTAATTCTTCCAAGCGAGATCTCAAGCAAGATGACCATTTCCCTAGATACCATTACTATCGTTGCCATGCTAGTTGTCTTGTTTCTTTTGTTATGTCTCGTTGCCTACCACCTATTAAATGTTAGCCTCTTAACATTTCCCTGAAAACCATAAACCTTTGTACAACCTAGCAAACCACTAATTGGCTATGTTACCACTTGCTTAACCATGGGAGAGCATTGCTAGTTGCAGGTGCAGTTGCTTCCATGTGATAACATGGGTTCCCTGGTATATCACCATATAATGCTATGTAAAGTAATACACCTATATACTTGGTAAAAGGTGGAAGGCTCGGCCTTCCTATCCTGGTGTTTTGTTCCACCTTTGCCGCCTAAATTTCGGCTACCAGTGTTATATTCCATAATTGAGTGCTCCTAACACGACTGGGGTTGTTCTGGGAAACCCTTTGATAATTCGTTTTAGATTAAGACTGGTCTGGCAAGGCCCAACTTTGGTACTTGTCGGGACCCCGATCCTAAGCCATAGGAATCCAGCCTATAACACATTGCATCCCTTTGCGGTCTCACGCACGGTTAACCCTACGGCTGCCACCTTACCTTAGACGGAATAGTTTGCGCCTTTTGACTCACGTATGCGATTGTGTCGCTAGAATTCCAATGTCAAAGAACCCGGGTCGACATAACTAGTCATAAACTCAAGTGGCTCAACTCTATAGAGACAGGCATACATAACCCAGCAAAGCAGGTGTCGTTCATCAGCGAGTGTAGACGAGTCGTAGCAAGCTACAAGGACTCCATTACAACGCGTGACATTTCCCCGTAGGGACACACACATCAACTAAGAAGGATACATGCCGGTCAACCAATGTGTCCAGAGCACTAGCGAACTACCAAGGTTCGGTGGAAACACAAAGTGGCATTTCTCTGTATAGAGAGCTACTGAGGGCATACGACTAGGTGTCGAATCCCATACATATCACAGTGCATCACACGTACGCATGACATACTTGATATGCATAGATACACCAATGGCATCAAAACATAACCATACAACATCACAACATTTATTTAGAAGACTCGGAAGAGTCTTACATAATAAGTTCATATAGGTAGGGGTCACACGACCCGACACTCAAGTCATACAAGCAAAGTCATACAAACCAAGAAGAAGCATTAAAGCTGTCTGAGTACAGACAGTTGAAAGGAAAAGACATAAAGCATGACTATCTACAGATCCCTTCTGAAAGGGGCCGGGTCATAGCTGGGACACCAGCTACTCGTCATCATCGAGGTCTACATAGAACCGACATGTTGGCTCGTGGGTATCTTCTGCAACATTTATTAAACAAATATGAGTACAAAGGTACTCAACAAGACTTTAGAACAGATCTATCTACTCATGCACATGTATCAACAAAAGGGGGTTGTGGGGTTTCATGCAGCAAGCCAGCTTTGACTCTTGTCTAGACTATACTACAGTTCTAAATAGTTTTTAAACAACTTTGTTAAGTCGTACACGAGTCCACTACCACCACAACAATACACTATCATGGATTCCTTTCCGTCTCCCTACAGAAATGCCATACATGATACTCACACTTATCTTGATACTTTTATGAGTAGACATTAAGGTTATCTATGAACAACATATGTCTCCAAGTAGTCCATATCCGCGGACACGGCTATTCGAATAGATCATGACCCTGCAGGGGTGTATTTATTCACACACGCTCTCGCCACTTATCGCCATGTGCACATCATGCACCTCGGCAACCTTCAAGCGGAAGCCCAGCGAGGGAGTCGGCCACGAACGTTGACCACGCTAATACCTAGTCCAGGTTTATCGCCTATTTGAGAGTGAACCCGCACGGAAGTCCGGCCGAAGTTTCCGCTACGGCCACAAACGATGTGCACAGGGTTCCCAAACCCACCATCCGGGTGCCACTTGGTACACCATGCCACTGCCTACCGCATCATAGCCCAGCTCTAAGGTCAGCACCATGCATGGCCTCCAACATGACTATAAACACCAAACACTACTTGCAACTCCTGGACCGAGTACAAGGAGATTAATAAGTCGAGTGGGGTCATATTTCAGGGCCCAGCATGTGGTAGTAACTAGTCTTGGATTACATACACGGAACTCAGTTCCTAAGGATGGTTCCAATGAAACAACCCGCCATGTACTCCTACATAGCCTTTCATCGGTACCTTTATCAAATCAGGTTCCACACTTATTCCTTGTCACTAGAACACATTCATCCATTCCTGTTCATCACCCAGATGAAACAGACCTGACACAACTCTAGGCATAGCAAGCATAGCAGGATAAGACACATCATGGCTCAAGCAACTTCCTAGTATGCTAGGTTGCAATGTTTGGCTATTTACTGTGACAATGAGAGGTCATGCAAAGGAATAGGTTCAGCTACCGAAGTAAAGCATTTGAAATATTTTGTCCTAATGCAATAAGTGAGAGAAGGAGCGGGAACATGGGATTATATCGGGATGATCAAAAGGGTGCTTGCCGTGTTGCTCAGCAGAAGGATTAAATCCGCCAGTCGGATAGTCGGACGTATCCGGAAGGGCAGAGCCTACCGAAATAATAACAACAATCAATAAAATTCATATGCAACAATATGATGCATGAACATGGCATGAAATGAAATGTAGCATGAGCTAGTGTGGCTATCAAACCTTTGGTTTGATGCTGATTGGAATTCAAGTTCAAATATTACTTAAAGTGTGACATTTTTTAAATTCCTTTAATTGATTTGACCTCATGTTGTTTCGTAACTTTCTTTGTCATGCATGAAAGTAGCACCATTGTGTTCATTGAATTTTTCTAATCATTTTACATATATTATTTGTCAAATTTGGAGTTATTTTTAATTTTCTATGAATTTCCAAAGTTTTGAACTTATTCTGGAATTGTTTTAAAACAGAATTAGTATTACTACATCAGCATGACATGAGCAGGTCAATCTGGCCGTTGAAAGTCAAACCTGACCAGTGTGACCCACTGGTCAGTGACTCTGGTTAGTTTTTAGTTAAACTTTAAGTTAACTAGTTAATTAGAAGTGGCTGGCCCACATGTGAGTGAATGATTAGTATTTAATACTTTCTTTAATTCTAATTAGGTTAGTCCTAATTAACCAGGGGATGGCACCATTTGTCAATGACTCTCGGGAGTCAACCCACCGGCGCTGGGGGTCAAACGTCCATGTTATCGAATCCGCATAGGGTTGAAACGACCGGAGTCGTCGCCGGCGACGAGCTCGGCGACTGTCGGAGCTCGGGCAACGTCGATGTTATCGAAACAGACCGCAAATGGGTCGGGGTTTGGATCCTACAGCACCTACGCGGCATGCTAAAGCTATTGGAGGTCTCAGATGGACCAACCCATCACCGGAGGCTCACCGGCGACGAGCTCCTGCGGCGGTTCTCATCGGGCTTCGATGGAACCTGTTCTAGGGCTTGGGATCAACGGGGCAAAGAGGGGGAAAGGCATCCGTGGCTCATGGGGATTGCAGAGGCGTCGAGAGCGGTCTCTGGGATGGCCCGGAGAGGGAGAACGACGACGGTGAACGTCGGTGATCCGAGGATGAAGACGACGGCGTTGGGGCGAAGCCGGGCTCGGGAGCTTGATTCCGTTGGCCTGGACGACGTACTCGACGAGGCGGAGAGGATGAGGTTCTCGTAGGGGCTTACTATGGTCGAAGACGACGGCTAGCTTGAGCTTGAGCTCGGCTCTAATGGCGACCGAGAGGAGGGGGAGGAGGAGAGCGAATGGGGAGAGGGAGAGGATTGGAACGGGCTCATGAAGGTTATCCCCTTGCGGCCAGCGCGACGAAGCGGCCAGGCAGGCACCCAGGTGCGTGGCCTCGCCGGAGGAAGCGATGACCACCTCCTAGTGCCGACTAGCATGGAGGAAGACGACAGGAGAAGCTCGGCTGGGCCAAGGTCAGCGACACGTAAGAGTTTTTCCTTTTTTTCCATTTCTGATTTCTGTTAAATCATTTCTGACATTTGTTTTATTTTATTTTGGCTCCAAACTATTCCTATAAATAATGAATAAAACTTTGGGGTGTTATTTGGAATATCTCCAAGCCCACATAAATATTTCAACATTTTATGATGTTCTAAAATATTTAAAATCACATATTTGGGTGATTTCAGTAGCTTTTATGATTTAAATAAAATTCCAAAAGTATTTTAAAATTAAGTTCCACCCCTGAAATATTGTTTCCAATATTTATAAAAAAGGGTGGGCTTTTATGAAGGCCATTTTGGGTTCATTGATTTATCACAAGATTTGAATTGAGTTGAATATAGAAGTGCTAGGGTTTTTCTTTGCTTTCTATTTTCATTTTTAATGCAAGAATAAAACATGAGCACATTCTTGCTAAACATCAAATGGAAGCTATGGATGTGACAGCTCACCCCCACT
Source organism: Hordeum vulgare subsp. vulgare (assembly GCF_904849725.1). Taxonomy (NCBI): domain Eukaryota; kingdom Viridiplantae; phylum Streptophyta; class Magnoliopsida; order Poales; family Poaceae; genus Hordeum; species Hordeum vulgare. The sequence continues at coordinate 307,670,445 of NC_058520.1, read as the reverse complement.
CAAAAGAATCTCGTCCCGAGAATTGGAAGTCATCGGGAAGAGCGCGGGATACTCAAGTCGGTGAGGGTCCTCTCTTTCCCATGTTGCTTCTTTTTCAGAATGATTTGACCATTGAACTTTAAGAAACTTTAAATTTCGACGTCGAGTGGTACACTCAGCTTGAGCAAGAATACGAATAGGGTATTCTCGATATGAAAGGTTATCTTGTAGATCAAGCATTTCGTGGTCCGCTTCACAGATAGGATCCGAGAGGCAACGCCTGAGTTGCGAGACGTGGAAAACATCATGAACCTTGGAAAGATGCGGAGGAAGTTCTAATTAGTAGGCAACTTCTCCTCATTTGGCAGGAATGCGAAAAGGACCAATGTAACGAGGAGCCAATTTGCCTTTGATACCGAAGCAATGGGTACCCTTCAAAGGTGTAACCCGAAGGTAAGCCTTCTCGTCAACTTCAAAGGTCACAGCCTTATGATGACGATCATATTGACTCTTTTGACAAGATTGGGCTATTTTCAACTTTTCACGAATAATGCGAACTTGCTCTTCTGCTTCCTGGATCATATCCGGACCAAGGAGTTGCCTCTCTCCGGTTTCTGACCAATTAAGAGGTGTTTGACATCTTCGTCCATAGAGAACTACAAAAGGGGATTTGCCCAAGCTTGATTGATAACTATTGTTATAAGAAAATTCGGCAAATGGAAGGTACTTCTCCCAATTCATACCGAACGATATAAAACAAGATCGAAGCATATCCTCTAGGATTTGATTTACGCTTTCTACTTGACAACTTGATTGAGGATGGAAAGCAGTGCTAAAAGATAGGTGAGTCTCCATGGCATTCAGAAAGCTTTCCCAGAAATAAGACGTAAAAATACTTCCACGGTCTGAGTTAATCTCCACAGGGACACCATGAAGAGACACTATTCGAGAGATATATAACTCCGCTAGGTAACTAGCTGTTATACTCTCACGAACAGGAAGAAAATGAGCTACTTTGGAAAGACGGTCAATGACCAGAAAGATAGCATTATTCCCTTTCTTGGTCCTGGGAAATCCAGTGATGAAATCCGTACTAACTTTATCCCATTTCCATCCAGGAATAGCTAAAGGTTGAAGCGTGCCAGCAGGCCTTTGATGTTCCGCTTTAACTCGACGACAAACGTCGCAGTTAGCGACGAACTCATCAATTTCTCTCTTCATCCTAGTCCACCAGAACCTCTGGCGTAGGTCCTGATACATCTTAGAACTACCAAGATGAATGATGAGAGGAGAATCATGAGCCTCCTTAAGGATCAACTGCGTCAGATGTGGATTCTTAGGAACGACTACACGGTTATGGAAGAACACAACATCTTGATCATTCATAGAGAATCCCTTAGCGTTTCCGCTAGTAATATTCTCCTTGATCTGTGATATACCCTTATCACGCTTTTGGCCAGCTATGATTTGATTCCTAAGAGTAGGTTTCTCCACAAGGTTGTAAAGAGATCCGAGGAACAATGTGGAGGTTTAACTTCCAAAATTCCTCATAGAGATGTGGTTGACCTCGTTGTAACATCAGATTGTTACAATAAGACTTACGACTGAGTGCATCAGCCATGACATTGGTCTTCCCCGGGGTGTAAGTTATCCCTAAGTCGTAATCTGTGATCAACTCGACCCACCATCTTTGCCTCATATTCAAATCCGGCTGGGTGAAGATATAATTTAGACTTTGGTGATCAGTGAAAATTTCGCAACAATTACCAAGAAGGTAATGTCGCTAGGGTTTTAGTGCATGGACTACAGCTGCAAGCTCAAGATCATGTGTGGGATTATTACCCTCATGTGGATGCAACTATCGAGATGCGTATGCAATCACATGACGATCCTGCATGAGAATGCAACCTAATCCTTGTTGCGAGGCGTCGCAATAGATAACAAAGTCCTTAGAAAAATCTGGTGGTAGCAACACAGGTGCAGAAGTGAGGCGTCTTTTCAGTTCCTGAAAACTATGCTTACACTGTGGTGTCCACTCTAACTTTTTATCTTTGTTGGGGGGTTCAGTTAGGGGCTTTGGAACCTTGGAGAAGTTCTTGACAAAGTGGCGACAATAGCTCGCTAGACCAAGAAAACTCCTAACTTGCTTAACTGATTCAGGATGAATCCAATCAAGGACGGCTTGAACTCTCTCGGGATTTAAAGCAATACCCTTACTAGAGATTACGTGGCCTAGATAGGTCACTTCTGGTAACCAAAATTCACATTTTGAAAACTTGGCATAAAGGCGATGCTCTCGAAGTTTCATCAATACCATCCTTAGATGCTCGGCATGTTGTTGTTCGTTCATCGAGTAGATAATAATATCATCGAGGTATACCACGACGAATTTATCCAAATACTCCATGAAGATTGAATTCATCAAGTGAGAGAAGGTGGCTGGGGCATTGGTTAAACCGAAGGACATGACGATGTACTCGTATTGGCCATAACGAGTGACAAAGGCCGTTTTTGGAATGTCCCCGTTCTTGATCTAGATTTGATGGTAACCCAACCTCAAATCCATTTTAGATAAGATAGAGGATCTAGCGAGATGATCATACAGATCATTGATCCTGGGGAGTGGATACTTGTTCTTTATGGTGGCCAGGTTAACTGCTCGATAATCTACAAGCATCCGATCTGTTCCATCTTTCTTCTTGATGAAGAGGACGGGACAATCCCAAGGACAAGAGCTAGGTCGAATGAAACCTTTATTCAAGGCCTCATCTAGTTGTTTCTTAAGTTCGGCTAGATCTAAGGGTGCCATCTTATAGGGTCTTCTGGCTATTGGGACAGTTCCTAGAACAAGATCTATCACAAACTCTACATCCATGTCAGGTGGAATTCCTGGCAGTTCTTCTGGAAAAACATCTGGGAAGTCACGGACTACCGGAATGTCTTCAAGTTCTAGAAGAGGACTAGCATTGAGGGAATAGAGCTGACATTTGGCAACTCGAGTTGAGACATTAACTATATCACCCGAGGGAGGGTAAGCTGAACATTCCTAGTACGGGTATCAATCTTGGCGTAATGAGCTGACATCCAGTCCATACCCAAGATGATGTTGATATCTGAGGATTTATGGGTTATCAATGACGCTAGAAAAACTAGCGTGTCTACTAGAATTTCATTGTCATAACTTATCCTAGAAGTTTGCCACTTACTACCAGGAGTTTGGACAACTAATGGGATTGGCATGTCACAAAAGGTCATGTTATGCAAGAGCGCATAACTTTCGGATATGAAGGAATGAGATGACCCAGTGTCAAAAAGAACAGACGCTGAGTGACGATTGACAAGGAGCGTACCCAAAATGATGTCGGGATCTTCTGCAGCTTCTTCAACTGAAACATAATTCACGCGGCCACGCGCAGGAGTTGGCTTCACATAATATGCTTTGCTCGACTTACCTTGCCCAACAGACTTCCCAAGTTGCATGGCAGCTCTATTCTGAGGACACTCACGCGAATAGTGTCCTGGACCTCCACACTTGTAATAGATCACCTGATTGGCATGTGGTGCAGCATTGTTAGCTAGACCACCATAGGTCTTTGCTGGGGGATTGGTCTGGTTTGCCCGAGGCGCCACATAGGATTGCCTCGGGGTATATCTTGGCGGCAGAGAGCTATTCGGGACCCACAACCAGCGCTTTGGAAACGCTGAACCGGATGAGGAGCTAGAATCGTGAGAGTGCTTCGTCGTGGCTTCATAGTCGGTATGACCAGTCTCGGCACTGATCGCCTTGTTGACAAGAGCTTAAAAACTTGTACATTCATGAAGGCGCAGGTCACGACGAAGTTCGGGGCTCAGTCCCTTGCGGAATCTTGCTTGTTTCTTGGCGTCAGTTGACACCTCTTCAGTTGCATAGCGAGAGAGATTACCAAACTCGCAGCTATAAGCATCCACGGTCAACTTTCCCTGAGTGAAGGCACATAATTCCTCTCTCTTATGGTCCATTAGACCCTCTGGAATGTGGTGCAGACGGAAAGCTGCACTGAAATTAGCCCAAGTGGCTGCTGGTCCAGCAGGACGTATAGCTTCAAAATTCTCCCACCACAGATTGGCGGGGCCTTCCAGAAAGTACGCAGCGAAGGTTACCTTGTCAGCCTCAAAAACGTTGGCAGAGCATATCTTACGCGATATACTGCACAACCAGTCATCAACGTCGAGAGGATCGATGGAGTGACGGAACTTCGGGGGATTTAGCTTCACAAAGTCATTGAGGGACACTGCGTCATTTCACGGCTGACGAGCCGTATTTTGTTCAATACGCTCTAGCAGACGGTTGGTCTCTCGCTTGTTTCTTTCTACCTCCAGCATAACCTCCACCAGAGAAGGCGGGTGGGGCAGTTCCTCCTGTGCGGCCTGACTACCTTCTTCCTGCTCATGGCTAGGGGCACGGTTGTGCCTGGTAAACACCATCCTCGCAAACAAACTCACAGCTTAGACTAGATCAACATCAATACTAACTATGGATTAAGATTGCACTGAACAACATGGAATGCGGAAATGAACATCCGAACAACATGGTAACAAGCAAACTGCAATATATACACCATGGTTCATACACACCATAACATAGTTCAGTACAACCTCAACCGAAGAGAAAACTACTGAAAAGATGATACTACTCATCAGAGGCTTTCCATGCTTCCTATACATTATTTATCTATGGCTCCGGAACTCATCTCACGACATACTCATACTCCAAAAGACACACATGGCTATGGAAATATAACTACTACAATACTACCATTCCTCTCATGGGATCAAGTATCCGCATAAAACATCTCATACAGATTGCCTCCATGGCCTGGGAGCTGAACCTGCGGATCAGGAAATACTCTAGCCTGAGACCCTTGGGAACCGTAAGGACACAGATGTGGCCTTGGTCCCCTGATTTGTGGCAATAGAGGTCCCCGAAGAGGGGTGACACCTCCGATAGCAGGCCAGTCAACATGAGCTGGAAGACGAGTCCTAACTGGGTTCAACTTCTCCATATCTCCATAGCCTGTCTGAACTACAAGTGCGAGGTGTGTCAAAGCTGTCCACGGATGGGCACGAGAAGCATAGAGCTCTATATGAAGGGCACGAGCATCTCGGTCTCTATTCTCTAACATTTGAGTGGTAACCTCCAGCAGCAGATCCTCCAAAGAAGAATCAAAGTAGACTCCACTGAGATATCCTTCTTATCCTGGCTGAGAAGCGGGAACATAACACAACTTTGAATTCTGCAGCAGTGCATGTCTAGCTCTCATGATGGTCAACATTGAATAGGCGGCATCTTGTACCGCCATGTCAATGGTAACCCCCACCATAAGACCAATGGATCGGCTCCTCAGCTCCAAGGTAATCTGGGAAGACCCTAACAGTGCACATGTACTGGCTCTGGTTGAAATACCGGTACTGCTCCTCCACTGTATACTCTGGGTACCAGCGGTAACCGGCTACTGACATCATCCTGACCAGCATGGCCGTGTGACCCGGTACATCAATGCACCTAGTCAGACGGACCACCTGATGAAAAGGACGGACAGGCATCTGAAATAGAGAATAATGCAAAGGCATTAGAGCTCTGGAAATGAACTTGGGCAGCATAACGGCTGTAAATGCTCAAAAACTTTTTTGAGACAACCCACAAAAGATAGGATAGCATAACCACTCAACTATCAAGTTCAAATTCCATGGTCATCAAATACTTATTTTCTTTTCCTTGGAACAAAATAAAACTCGGATTAACTCTCGAACCGCTTTCCTACAATCTACCGATTAGTAATACGCGATCGTGAGAGATAGATAAGTAACCTAGTTCTTAATCCCCGTAGAAAAGATGAGGATGAGCAGAATAGAATGACTTGAGAAAGGAAGCAAGAGCCTTATGTTTCCTTCCACAAACAATTTCCTTATATATAACTAAAGCATTTCTAATACTCAACTTCGACCGGTTTGTCTTGGTAATCCTACAGACAGTCAGGCTCTGATACCAACGCTGTCGGGACCCCGATCCTAAGCCATAGGAATCCAGCCTGTAACACATTGCATCCCTTTGCGGTCTCATGCACGGTTAACCCCACGGCTGCCACCTTACCTTAGCCGGGACCGTTTGCGCTTTTTGACTCTCGTATGTAATTGTGTCCCTAGCATTCCAATGTCAAAGAACCCGGGTCGACATAACTAGTCATAAACTCAAGTGGCTCAACTGTATAGAGACAGACATACATAACCCAGCAAAGCAGGTGTCAGTCATCAGGGAGTGTAGACGAGTCGTAGCAAGCTACAAGGACTCCATTACACCGCGTGACATTTTCCCGTATGGACAGACGCTATAGCGACAATAGACCTTCCCTGACAACGGCACCAGGAATCCTCCTGCTACGGGCTACGCCTATAGGGACTTCCTTGGCAAATATGCAAAGGATTTCCCCGCGGCCTTGGAGCCTTGCGTTGGTGTTCCCTTGAAGAGGAAAGGCTGATGTTGCACAACGGCGATAAGTATTTCCCTCAGTTTTGAGAACCAAGGTATCGATCCAGTGGGAGGATCACGTCAAGTCACAAGTACCTGCACAAACACAAAGAGCTTGCACCCAACGCTATGAAGGGGTTGTCAATCCCTTATAGATTGTTTGCAAAGTGAGAACTGAAAGCAAAAAGTAAACAAAGCAAAGTCAAAGTGAAAGTGGAGACGATAGTTCTGAATAGACCCGGGGGTCCTAGTGTTCACTAGTGGCCTCTCCCATGAAAGCAAGTAGACGTTGGGTGAACGAATTACTGTCGAGCAATTGATAGAACCGCGCAAAGTCGTGACGTTATCTATGGCAATGATTGTATCTCTAGGAATCACGTCCAGAACAAGTAGACCGATACTTTCTGCATCTACTACTATTACTCCACACGTCAACCGCTATCCAGCATGCATGTAGTGTATTAAGTTCAAAAGAACAGAGTAACGCCTTAAGCAAGAAGACATGATGTAGATGGACAATCTCATATCTATGATAAAAGCCCATCTTGTTACCCTTGATGGCAACAACATGATGCGCACCTTGCTGGCCCTTCTGTCACTGGGAAAGGTCACCACACGGTATGAACCCAAAACCAAGCACTTCTCCCATTGCAAGAATCATAGATCTAGTTGGCCAAACAAAACCCAAGACTCGGAGAGACTTACAAGGATATCAAATCATGCATATAAGAAATCAGCAAAGACTCAAATATAATTCATAGATAATCTGATCACAAATCCACAATTCATCGGATCTTGACAAACACACCGCCAAAGAGGATTACATCGGATAGATCTCCATGAAGATCATGGAGAACTTTGTATTGAAGATCCAAGAGAGAGAAGAAGCCATCTAGCTACTAACTACGGACCCGTAGGTCTGAAGTGGACTACTCACGAGTCATTGGAGAGGCAATCATGTTGATGTAAAAGCCCTCCAACTCCAAAGTCCCCTCCGGCAGGGCACCGGGAAGGGTCTCCAGATGAGATCTCACGGAAATTGAAGCTTGCGGCGGCGGAAAAGTGTTTTCGTGGATGCCCTAATTTTTTCTGTGATTTTAGAGAATTTATAGGCCAAAGAGCTAGGGCAGGGGAGCGCCAGGGAGGCCACAAGCCTGGTTGCCGCGACCCCCCTAGCCGCGGCAACAAGGCTTGCGGCCTCCCTGCCTTGGCCCTCAAGCCTCCCGATCTTCTTCTGTTCCGGAAAAATTTATTTCGGGGATTTTATTCCGTTTGGACTCCGTTCCAGAATCAGATCTGAAAAGAGTCAAAAACAAAGAAAAAACAGGAACTGTCACTTGGCACTGAATTAATAAGTTAGTCCCAAAAAAATATATAAAAGGTATATAAAACATCCAAAGTTGACAAGATAACAGCGTGAAACCATCAAAAATTATAGATACGTTTGAGACGTATCAAGCATCCCCAAGCTTAACTCCTGCTCGTCCTCGAGTAGGGAAGTGATAAATAATGAATTTTTGATGCTTTCATGATCCCTAGCATAGATGTCCTTTTTAACTCCTCTTATGTGACATGAATGTTCAGATCCATTAGATTCAAAACAATAGTTTGTTATTGACGTGGAGACAATAATAATTCAAGCAAACTAGCAAGGTAATCATGAACTTTCAAAATAACAAGGCCAAAAGAAAGTTATCCCTATAAAATCATATAGTCTGGCTATGCTCTATCATCCTTGCACAATGAATTTAAATCATTTACAACCCCGGTATTGGCCAAGTAATTGTTTTCACACCTTTACTTTCTCAAACTTTTTCAACTCTCACGCAATACATGAGCGTGAGCCTTGGTTTTAGCACTATAAGTGGTGTGGAGTGTGGTGGAGGTTGCAAGGCAAACAAGGAGAAGATGGTCACATTGACTAGGCATATCAATGAGCTATGGAGATGCTCATAAATAGATATCAACGTGAATGAGTAGGGATTGCCATACAAATGATGCACTAGAGCTAAGAGTATGTGAAAGCTCTTAAAGGAAACTAGTGGGAGTGCATCCAACTTGCTTGCTCACGAAGACCTAAGGCAATTTTTAGGAAGCCTATCATTGGAATATACAAGCCAAGTTATATAATGAAAATTTTCCACTAGCTATATGGTGGTGAAAAAAAGAGACTTTCAATCATGAAGATCATGGTGCTTAATATGCACAAGTGTGGAAAGGTGGTAGCATTATCCCTTCTCCCCTTTTCTCTCATTTTTTTGGTGGGCTCTTTGGCCTCTTTTTTTTATGGGCATCTTTGGCCTCTTTTATTTCCTCACATGGGACAATGCTCCATCAATGATGATCATCACACTTACAACTCAAAACTTAGAGTAATGATGACTCCATATGGAATGCCTTTGGTAGTATACCGTGACAATGATCTAGCATGGCATAGACATCAATGGAAACATCATGCTAGCTATCTTATGATCATGCAATGGCCATGTAGAAGTGGTGGCACATGTCATGGTGGTAGTTGCATGGCAATATATCTCGGAATGGCTTTGAAAAAGCCATAGTAGGTAGGTATGGTGGCTGTTTTCAGGGAGGATCATGCACCGACGAAAGTTGCACGACACTAAAGAAGATAGTGATGGTGGAAGGTGAAAGTGCATCTAAACCATGGACTCAACATTAGTCATGAAGAACTCATATACTTGTTGCAAAAGTTTTAGTAGTAATCGAAACAAAGCATTCAATGCATACTCCTAGGGGAAGGGTTGGTAGGTATAAACCATCGCGCGATCCCGACAGCCACACAAAGGATGACAATCAATAAACTAATCATGCTCAGACTTCATCACATAGCGATTCACCATACGTGCATGCTACGGGAACCACTAACTTCAACACAAGTATTTCTAGATCCACAACACCTTACTAATATAACTTCAATATTACCACAACCACAACTCAAAACTAATTGAGATGAATCAAACTTCTCTAACTATTCAATGCACATGAAGGCGGAAATTTTTGTATCCCTTTGGATAACTACCCCTTTTGAGACTACTTTCATAGCATAGATAAACTACCAAGACACGCCCCGGTGTGCTCTAAAAGATATAAGTGAAGCACATAGAGCAAAATCAACTAGCTCAAAAGATATAAGTGAAACACATGTGAGCTGAATTGTCTAACTAAAGGATATAAGTGAAGCTCGACAAAATCATGGTGAGTGCATGTCTCTCTATCTAGGTGTGCAGCAAGGATGATTGTGAAACAAAAAAAATAAAAGACTCCTATGATACAATACGCTCCAAGCAAAACACATAACATGTGGTGAATAAAAATATAGCCCCAAGTAACGTTACCGATGGATTGAAGACGAAAGAGGGGATGCCTTCCCGGGGCATCCCCAAGCTTAGGCTTTTACGAAATCCTTGAATCAACTTGGGGTGCCTTGGGAATCCCAAAGCTTGAGATCTTGCCACTCTTTATCTTTTTGTCCATAAGAACTTCACCCAAAACTTGAAAACTTCACAACACGAAACTTAAACAAAAACTGGTGATAACATTAGTATAAGAAAGCAAACCACCACTTCCTTAGGTACTGTAGAAAACTTAAATTCTACTTATGTTGATGTTGGGTTTCTGTATTTTCAATATTCCATGGCTAGTACCCCCCGATACTATCCATAATTTCATCAAAATAAGCAACCAACTCAACAAAAACAGAATCTGTTAACAGTAGACCAGTCTGTAGCAATCTGTATACTTCGTATACTTCTGGTACTTCAAAAATTCTGAAAACTTAAGACAGTCTGAAGAATTTGCGTAGCAATCAGCAGCAAAAATAATCATCTCAAAAGCTCTTAAAGGAAGAAAGTTAAAATTCTTTTCGTGAGCAGAAAGTTTCTGTCTTTTCCAGCATGACCAAACGATCATCCCCAAGACTAATCATAACGGTTTTGCTTGGCACAAACGCAAAAAGTAACACAAAAAACACAATCATAACATAATTATGAAAGTGTGGAAAACATAAAACAGAAAGAAAAAGGATAAATTCGTTGGGTTGCCTCCCAACAAGCGCTATTGTTTAACGCCCTTAGCTAGGCAAAAGGTGATGGAATCACGTATAGTCATCTTTGGTGCTCAACCCGTAAGTAGCCCTCATCATAGATTCATAAGGCAATCTCATTTTCTTTCTAGGAAAATGCTCCATGCCCTTATTTAGGGGAAATTGAAATCTAATATTCCCTTCCTTCATATCGATGATAGCACCAATAGTCCTTAGGAAAGGTCTACCAAGAATAATGGGACATGAAGGATTGCAATCTATGTCAAGTACAATGAAATCCACGGGTACATAGTTCTTATTTGCAAGAATAAGAACATCATCGATCCTTCCCATGCATTTCTTGACAGTAGAATCCGCAAGATGCCAATTAAGAGAACACTGTTCAATCTCATGAAAACTAAGAATATCACATAAAGACTTTGGAATTGCGGAAACACTAGCACCCAAATCACACAAAGCATTGCATTCATAGTTTTTTTATCTTGATTTTGATAGTAGGTTCCCACTCATCATGAAGTTTTCTAGGTATAGAGACTTCTAATTCGAGCTTCTCTTCAAGAGATTTCATCATAGCATCTACGATATGTGCGGTAAAGGCTTTGCTTTGGCTATAAGCATGTGGAGAGTTTGCAATGGATTGCATCAAGGAAATGCATTCAAACAAGGAGCAACTATCATAATTGAATTCCTTGAAATCCAAAGTGGGAGTTTCATTTCTACCAAAAATTTTGATTTCTTCTACTCCACTCTCCACACCTTTATCATCAAGATAGGTGGGCTCCGAATCATTGGGGCGTTTTTCAACCAAAGTGGATTCATATCCAGCCCCTTCATCAATAGGTTTGACACGCGAAAACAAAGATTCAAGAGGAGTCACACCAAGCACTTTAAGATCTTCGTGATTTGCATCACTAGAACGCACCCTTTTAAACCATTCATACCTAGCACGAATTTGGGCGGTTCTTTCTTTGCTCTCATTCATGGAGACATGCATAGCTTTTAAAGTTTCATCCAAGTTGACCTTGAGAGGAGCACATCTAACTTTCAAAGCATCAATATCACAAGACATCCTATCAATGCTCTTAGCCATATCGTTTATTTTAAGTAGTTTTTCCTCTATGGACGCATTGAAAATCTTTTCAGAGTTGATGAACTCTTTGATATTACTCTCTAAATCAGAGGGTAATTTGTTGTGATTTCCATAAGTGTTGTTGTAGGAATTGCCATAATTGTTAGAGGAGTTACTAGGAAAAGGCCTAGGAACATAGTTTCCTCTAAAAGCATTGTTGTTGCCAAAATTGTTCCTAGCAACAAAATTAACGTCCAAACTAGCTTTGCTACTCTCAATCAAGGAAGATAGTGGCATGACATTAGGATCTAAAGGAGCATTTCTACTAGCAACCAAATTCATCAACTCGTCCATCTTAGCACTAAGCGAGTTAATTTCTTCTATAGCGTGTGCCTTTTTGATAGCAGGTGACCTTTCAGTGTGCCACTAAGAGTAGTTGGTCATGATATTGTCTAGGAGTTTTGTAGCGTCTCCTAACGTGATATCCATGAACGTTCCACCTGAGGTGGAGTCCAAGATATTGTGAGAAGCAAAATTCAAACCAGCGTAAAAGATGTATAATCATCCACAAACTCAAGCCATGAGCGGGACAATTTCTAATCATTAACTTCATCCTCTCCCAAGATTGTGTAACGTGTTCATGATCAAGTTGCTTGAAGTTCATGATATCGTTACGTAGAGAGGTAATCTTAGCCAGCGGAAAATACTTGGATATGTAAGCATCTTTGCACTTATCCCAAGAATCGATAATATTTTTAGGCAAAGAAGAAAACCAAGTTTTTGCGCGATCTCGCAACGAGAAAGGAAAAAATCTTCAACTTAATCACGTCATTATCCACATCTCTTTTCTTTTGCATATCGCAAAGCTCAATGAAGGTATTGAGATGGGATGCGGCATCTTCACTAGGAAGGCGAGATAATTGCTCTTTCATAACAAGATTCAGCAAGGCTGCATTGATTTCATACGATTCCGCACTAGTGGCGGGAGCAATCGGAGTACTAATAAAATCATTATTATTGGTACTCGAGAATTCACAATGTTTGGTGTTTTCAGCCATGATGACTTCAAGAAACCAACAAGAACACAAGGAAGCAAGAAAACCGACAAATGGCAAAAGAAAACGGCAAAGGAAAATGGCAAAAAGGCAAATGAAAACGGCAAGGGAGAAAGGCAAATGAAATCAGTAAATGTGAAGTGGGGGAGAGGAAAGCGAGAGGCAACTGGCAAAAAAGGTAAATGCAAGAGATGAGTTTGTGACACCTACTTGGATAGATCTTGACTTGATCTCTCCTCCCCGGCAACGGCGCCAGAAATAGGCGTGTTGACGGGAGATTATTCTTGTCTTGATCTTCCTCGGCAAGCGATCCTCCTCCCCGGCAACGGCGCCAGGAATCCTTCTGCTACTGCAACAATAGACCTTCCCTGACAACGGCGCGAGGAATCCTGCTGCTACGGGCTACGCCTATAGGGACTTCCTTGGCAAATATGCAAAGGATTTCCCCGCGGCCTTGGAGCCTTGCGTTGGTGTTCCCTTGAAGAGGAAAGGGTGATGTAGCACAGCGGCGGTAAGTATTTCCCTCAGTTTTGAGAACCAAGGTATCGATCCAGTGGGAGGATCGCGTCAAGTCACATGTACCTGCACAAAGACAAAGATCTTGCACCCAACGCTATGAAGGGGTTGTCAACCCCTTATAGATTGTTTGCAAAGTGAGAACTGAAAGAAAAAAGTAAACAAAGCAAAATAAAAGTGAAAGTGGAGACGATAGTTGTGAATAGACCCGGGGGCCGTAGTGTTCACTAGTGGCTTCTCTCATGAAAGCAAGTAGACGATGGGTGAACGAATTACTGTCGAGCAATTGATAGAACCGCGCAAAGTCGTGACGTTATCTATGGCAATGATTGTATCTATAGGCATCATGTCCCAAACAAGTAGACCGATACTTTCTGCGTCTACTACTATTACTCCACACGTCGACCGCTATCCAGCATGCATCTAGTGTATTAAGTTCAAAAGAACAGAGTAACGCCTTAAGCAAGATGACATGATGTAGATGGACAATCTCATCTCTATGACAAAAGCCCATCTTGTTACCCTTGATGGCAACAACATGATGCGTGCCTTGTTGCCCCTTCTGACACTGGGAAAGGTCACCACACGGTATGAACCCAAAACCAAGCACTTCTCCCATTGCAAGAATCATAGATCTAGTTGGCCAAACAAAACCCAAGACTCGGAGAGACTTACAAGGATATCAAATCATGCATATAAGAAATCAGCAAAGACTCAAATATAATTCATAGATAATCTGATCACAAATCCACAATTCATCGGATCTTGACAAACACACCGCCAAAGAGGATTACATCGGATAGATCTCCATGAAGATCATGGAGAACTTTGTATTGAAGATCCAAGAGAGAGAAGAAGCCATCTAGCTACTAACTACGGACCCGTAGGTCTGAAGTGGACTACTCACGAGTCATTGGAGAGGCAATCATGTTGATGTAAAAGCCCTCCAACTCCAAAGTCCCCTCCGGCAGGGCACCGGGAAGGGTCTCCAGATGAGATCTCACGGAAATTGAAGCTTGCGGCGGCGGAAAAGTGTTTTCGTGGATGCCCTAATTTTTTCTGTGATTTTAGAGAATTTATAGGCCAAAGAGCTAGGGCAGGGGAGCGCCAGCGAGGCCACAAGCCTGGTTGCCGCGGGCCCCCCAGGCCGCGGAACAGGGCTTGTGGGCTTCCTGTAGGCCCCCTTCGTTGGCCCTGAATCCTCCCGATCTTCTTCTGTTCTGGAAAAAATTATTTCGGGGATTTTATTCCGTTTGGACTCCATTCCAAAATCAGATCTGAAAAGAGTCAAAAACACAGGACAAACAGGAACTCGCACTTGGCACTGAATTAATAAGTTACTCCCAAAAAGAATATAAAAGGTATATAAAGCATCCAAAGTTGACAAGATAACAGCGTGAAACCATCAAAAATTATAGATACGTTTGATTCGTATCAACAGACACAACAACTAAGAAGGATACATGCCGGTCAACCAATGTGTCCGGAGCAGTAGCGAGCTACCAAGGCTCGGTGGAAACACAAAGTGGCATTTCTCTGTATAGAGAGCTACTAAGGGCATACAACTAGGTGTCGAATACCATGCATATCACAGTGCATCACACGTACGTATGACATACTCGATATGCATAGATACAACAATGGCATCCCAACATAACCATACAACATCACATCATTTATTTAAAAGACTCGGAAGAGTCTTACATAATAAGTTCATACATGTAGGGGTCACATGAACCGACACTCAAGTCATACAAGCAAAGTCATACTAACCAAGCGGAAGCATTAAAGCTGTCTGAGTACAGACAGTTGAAAGGAAAAGGCATGAAGCATGACTATCTACAGATCCATTCTGGAAGGGTCCAGGTCGTATCTGGGACACTAGCTACTCTTCATCATCGAGGTCTAGATAGAACCCACCTATTGGCTCGTGGGCTATATTCTGCAACATTTATTAAACAAACATGAGTACAAAGGTACTCAGCAAGACTTTAGAACAGATCTATCTACTCATGCACATGTATCAACAAAAGGGGGTTGTGGGGTTTCATGCAGCAAGCCAGCCTTGACTCATGGCTAGACTATACTACAGTTCTAAATAGTTTTTAAACAACTTTGTTAAGTCGTACACGAGTCCACTACCACAACAAAAATACACTATCATGGATTCCTTTCTGTCTCCCTACGGAAATGCCATACATGATACTCACACTTATCTTAATACTTTTATGAGTAGCCATTAAGGTTATCTATGACGAACATATGTGTCCAAGTAGTCCATATCCGCGGATGCTGCTATTCGAATAGATCATAACCCTGCAGGGGTCTACTTCTTCACACACGCTCTCACCACTTATCGCCATGTGCACATCGTGCACCTCGGCAACCTTCAAGCGGAAGCCCAGCGAGGGAGTCGGCCACGACCGTTAACCACGCTAATACCTAGTCCATGTTTATCGCCAATTTGAGAGTGAACCCGCACGGAAGTCCGGCCGAAGTTTCCGCTATGACCCCAAACAATGTGCGTAGGGTTCCCAAGCCCATCATCCGGGTGCCACTTGGTACACCGTGCCACTGCCTACCGCATCATAGCCCACCTCTAAGGTCAGCACCATGCATGGCCTCCAGCATGAGTATGAACACCAGAAACTACTTGCAACTCCTGGACCGAGTACTAGGTGATTAATAAGTCGAACGGGGTCATATTTCAGGGCCCAGCATGTGGTAGTAACTAGTCTTGGATTACATACACGGAACTCAGTTCCTAAGGATGGTTCTAATGAAACAATCCACCATGTACTCCTACATAGCCTTTAATCGGTACCTTTACCAAATCAGGTTCCACACTTATTTCTTGTCACTAGAACACATTCATCCATTCCTGTTCATAACCCAGATGAAACAGACCCGACACAACTCTAGGCATAGCAAGCGTAGCAGGATAAGACACATCATGGCTCAAGCAACTACCAGGTATGCTAGGTTTCAAGGTTTGGCTATTTACTGTGACAATGACAGGTCATGCAAAGGAATAGGTTCAGCTACAAAAGTAAACCATTTGAAATATTTTGTCCTATGCAATAAGTGAGAGTAGGAGCAGGAACATGGGATTATAACGGTATAATCAATAGGGTGCTTGCCTTGTTGCTCAATAGAAGGATTAAATCCGTGAGTCGGATATTCGGACGTATCCGGAAGGGCAGAGCCTAACGAAATAATAACGACAATCAATAACATTCATATGCAACAATATGATGCATGAACATGGCATGAAATGAAATGTAGCATCAGCTAGTGTGGCTATCAAACCTTTGGTTTGATGCTGATTTGAATTCAAGTTCAAATATTATTTAAAGTGGGACATTCAATAAATTCCTTTAATTGATTTGACCTGATGCTATTTCTTAACTTATTCTGATCATTTAAGCCATTGTGTTCATTGAATTTTTCTGATCATTTTACATATAGTATTTTTCAAATTTGGAGTTATATTTAATTTTCTATGAATTTCCAAAGTTTTGAACTTATTCTGGAATTGTTTTAAAACAGAATTAGTATTACTGCATCAACATGACATCAGCAGGTCAATCTCGTCGTTGAAAGTCAAACCTGACCAGTGGGACCCACTGGTCAGTGACTTTGGTTAGTTTTTAGTTAAACTTTAAGTTAACTACTTAATTAGAAGTGGCTGACCCACATGTCAGTGACTGATTACTATTTAATGTTTTCTTTAATTCTGATTAGGTTAGTCCTAATTAACCAAGGGCTGGCCCCACTTGTTAGTGACTCTAGGAGTCAACCCACCGGCGCTGGGGGTCAAACCCACCGGCGATGAGCCGCCGGTGGCTCCAGGGACGGCGGAGGCATCGAAAATGCTCATCTGGCGACCAAACAAGTGGTGGAAGGCACCATAGGAATGGCCCTTCGCCCGCGAGCTCATTTTTGCAAGCCTTGGGGGTTGAAACGGCCGGAGTCGACGCCGATGACGAGCTCGGCGGCTGCCGGAGCTCAGGCAACATCGAGGTCATCAAAACAAAGCGCAAATGGGTTAGGGTTTGGCTCCTACAGCACCTACGTGGCATGCTGAAGCTATTGGAGGTCTCATATGGAACAACCCATCACCGAAGGCTCACCGGCGACAAGCTCCCGTTGTGGATCTCATCGGGCGCTGATGGAATCGGGTGCTAGGGCTCGGGATCGATGGGGAACAGAGGGGGAAAGCATCCAGGGCTCACGAGGATTGCAGAGGCGTCGAGAGCGGGCTCGGAGATGGCTTGGAGAGGGAGAAAGACGATGGCAAACATCGACGATCCGAGGAAGAAGACGACGGCGTTGGGGCGAAACAGGGCTCGGGAGCTTGATTCCGTTGGCATGGACGATGTACTCGACGAGGTAGAGAGGATGAGGTACTCGAAGGCGCTTACTATGGTCGAAGATGACGGCTAGCTCGAGCTCCAGCTCGGCTCTAATGGCAACCGAGAGGAGGGGAGCAGGAGCGCGAATGGGGAGAGGGAGAGGATTTGAACGGGCTCAGGAGGGTTATCCCCTCGCGGCGAGCACGACGGAGCAGCCACGCAGGCACCTCCTGCTGCCGACTGGCGAGGAGGAAGACGACAGGAGAAGCTGGGCTGGGCCAAGGTGAGCGACACGTAAGAGTTTTTCCATTTTTTTGCATTTCTAATTTCTGTTAAATCATTTCTGACATTTGTTTTATTTTATTTTGGCTCCAAACTATTACTATAAATAATGAATAAAACTCTGGGGTGTTACTTGGAATATCTCCAAGTCCACACAAATATTTCAACATTTTATGATATTCTGAAATATTTAAAATCACATATTTGGGTGATTTCAGTAACTTTTATGATTTCAATAAAATGCCGAAAGTATTTTTAAATTAAATTCCACCCCTGAAATATTGTTTCCAATATTTATCAAAAAGGGTGGGCTTTTAGGAAGGCCATTTTGGGTTCATTGATTTATCACAAGATTTGAATTGAGTTGAATATAGAAGTGCTAGGGTTTTTCTTTGATTTCTATTTTTATTTTTAATGCAAGAATAAAACGTGAGCACAATCTTGCTAAATATCAAATGGAAGCTAGGGATGTGAGAGTACTACATTTTCCTAATAACCTAATAAAATTGCAAAGGGCCTTTCCGGACCCCATGGATAATTAATCAACCCCCGAGCGAGTGCTCCGCATGAGTGTTGTTCCAAACCAGGCGATGTCCGGCGCCCCCTGGTCACCTTGGGTTTCAGCCAACCCGACTTATTGCCCATCTGGTCGTGCCCTGAGAACGAGATACGTGGCTCCTATCGGGTCTGTCGGCACGCCAGACGACCTTGCTGGATTAGTTTTACCTTTTACGAAATATCTTGTGCATCGGGATTCTGATGATGCTTTGGGCTATCTCAGGGTTGAGGCTTTGCACTAAGGAATTTGAGGATATCACGAGTTTCATGATCGAGGTTTTGTATGGGGCTTGTGGTAATTTGTGATGGACTAGTTGGAGCACCCCTGCAGGGTTAAATCTTTTGGAAAGCCGTGCCCGCGGTTATGTGGCAACGTGGAAACTATGTATAACATCTTGTTCTAGACGACCTGAAGTAAACCTAATTAAAACTTGCCAACTTTGTGCGTAACCATGACTGTCTCTTCTCTTGAGTTTTGTATCCGGAAGAGGACACAGTGGGGTTATGTCTGTCGTAAGTAGGTGTTCAGGATCATTCATTTGATCATCAATAGTTCACGTCCACTATGCGTAGATCATCCTCCTCTTATTCTTGTACTCGTTAGTTAGCCACCTCAAAGATATGCTTTTTCGCTTGCTGCAGCCTCACCACGTAACCGTACCTCATCCATTAAGCTTTGCTAGTCTTGATACCTCTGGAAATGAGATTGCCGAGTACGTGTGGCTCACAGATTACTACAACAATAGTTGCAGGTACAAGTAAAGAGTTACTTCGACGTGAGTGTCATGATTGTTCTATTTGGAGTTTCTTCTCTTCTTCTTCTTCTTCGATCTAGAATGGGTTCTAGGCCGGCAACCTAGGATAGCAAGCATTGACGTCATTCTTTTATCGTTTGTTTTCGTCCGTAGTCGGATCCTGCTCTTCTACATGATGATTGCATATTGCTGTATTGATGTGAAGTTGATGTAGTTTGTGGCGAGTGTAAGCTAATTCCATATACACATCTATTCTGTACATGTACTTGTAACGATATTCATTCTTGCAAAACGAGGAGATGCGGTTCTATCCTTGTCAAGGTCCTCGCGCCAAAATAAGGACAGAGTCGCATCTTGGGCGTTAGATGTTGGTATCAGAGCAGTACCGACCTAGGAGCCCCCTTGATTGATCGAACTTGGCCGAGTCATGTCTAGTGGAAAAAACTACTTTGAGTCTAGTTATATATATCAAAGAGTAGGATTCTTTTTTCTCCTCTTCTATGCACTGGTGAGGAATCTTGACGTAATAGTTTTAATTCTACTCCTCTTCTCACTCATTTTTTAGGATCACACGGAAATTTTTGGAATCTATATGATGTCGATGTGATGGAGTTCTGACTTGGTGCCTCCTGCCTGACTTGATTTCTTCTGGGGAGTTGAGCTCCAGGGGATTCTTGAGCACATCGTCATCATTCAGATTATTTAGTATCTCGGGACGGAGGATGTTCTAAATTGCTTCAAAACTAGTAGTGGCGAGAGGAGTCCGGCATCCCTATTACTGGTGGACAGAGTTCGGATATACTGCCATACTTAGTATTGTTGTGTTTTTGAGGGTCGAGACCTCTGGTTATGTGTTGACAGATGTGATACACTGGACGGGTTAGTGTTATTGCTAGGAGTTGAGTGATGGATTTTACTCCTTGTATCCGTGGACCCGATTGCAGACTAGAAACTTCGGGAGTTCTTAGGTGGGAATTCAAGTAGTTACTTATAGGAAAATCTTCCAATAGATGCACGATGTGAGGTTGGGGTTCGACATATAGTGGAATACCATGAAAATATCGGACGAAATCTTTGTCGTGAATTTGTTCTAGCTTGTTTCGTCAGTCGCGTCCGTTGTTTTGTTAGAGTATGGTAATTCGAGTTGCTTCGGCATCAAGTGGTGAATTTATATCTTTCCAAGAGGTGTTCTCATATTTTTATGGGAATGCTAATTCTGTTGCTCAATCAAGTTGTCTTATCAATTCTTTTCAACCGGAGCATCATGTCAATTCCTTTCCAACCGGAGTGCTTCTCTTCAAGATATTCAAGCTTTTCCTAATACTGCAAGATCAATATCTCATTTCATTCCGGAGTTCATCTCACCCTCCCGCCTTTTTCTTAAATGATTCAATTCTCATCCAAGTGCCTTTATTTTCTTTGTTTCTTCCACTATCTTCTCTTCCATGTCGTATCCGGTGATTCCTTGTTAAGATTTTTAGGGGTTTTAGTTCATCATTTCGTCGTCTCCGTGCTCATTTCCGGTGAATTCAATTCAAGCTCTCTATGTTCATCATATCCTTTTCATCCTTTAAATTATTTCCAATGTTGAAAATTCTTAACAAGTCTTTCTTGTTTTTCATCCCTCTCTATTCTATCCAAGGTTTTGAAGATACATCAGAAGTTTCTTGTTTTCAGTCCTCTTAATTACTTCGAGGTTCCCAGCCTCATCAAGTTTTCAGTTATACCGGTGTCGTGGGTATAAGTCTGACAGTAGATGTGTAGGGTACGACAGGATGGGCAGAGCCTTAGCTACGGCGAGGTTGTATGAGTTCAGGCCCCTCTACGGTGGAGGTAAAATCCCTACGTCTCAGTGCTCTTGGGAGCTTGTTGTCGAGTGGAATATGGATTACAGCGAACTGCTAACCCCTGCACCAGTGGGGAAGGGCGGCTTATATAGAGTGCACTGCCCTTCACAACGGTTCGGTGCACATGGGTGGAGTAGTGGCGAATAAATGCCTACGTTACAGGTAACGTATGTCTTAAATAATAAAGGTACATGGAAACGTATGACCGTTGCCCTCCAGGGGGGTTACGATGTACAGAGTGGAATACAGTCGGTAAGTTTGATACGCTCCGAGTGCTCATCTCTGACTGGATGATGGAGGAATCGTCACCGACTGGATGATGGGAAGTCCTTAATTCAGTCAGAACTGACTAAGGGCCTTATCCTTTATGAAGGGTAGTCCTTGGGTAGGACCCATAGGGCAGGCCTATGACCCTACCCTAGGACTACAACCCCATCATTAGTCCCCGAATGGATTGGGGTTGGAACGACGAAGCGATGCTTGGCGTACGGATCCGACTGGTATGGATGCTTGGCGTTGTTTGCCTCGATCCATTTTATCCTCTTGACCAGTGATCCGAGTGGATGTATCTGTGAAACGAACCGTCAGGGACTGAGTGCTTCCGTGGAATCTTTTGACGTGACCAGTCAACTGACAGCGGCGGATTTTCCGGGATCCTCAAATTTCGGTTGCCGCACGCTCAGCGGGGATGACGACATCGCAATCGAGTAGTATCTGCCGCCTCGATTTCCGCGCCTTCATCTCCTCCACTAATATCGCAGCAACCGGTCGGGGGATAAGATTTCGGGGCCACCTGCTAGTGACCCAGTCGGAACCTTATTTAATCCTCTACAACGAGGGTTTTTCGTTGCACTCGCCTCATAGCTCGCCCTTGCCTCGCTTCTCTCGCGACCTCCTGCGCATCCCAAGCTCCTTCCTTCCCCTCCTCCCTCGCGGATCTACAGCCTCCACCATGACGAAGGGGCAGACGAGCAAGCTCAAGGCGCGGAAGAAGAAGAAGGCGGCGACTCCTGCTCAGCGACGACAGCGAGCACTGCCGGCGGGTTGGATCCAGGGGGATTTCCTCCCCTCCACGGTGACGAAGGAGGACATGCTGGAGCTGGTGGAGCAAGGCATGATCGAGCACAAGACGTGGAGGCTGCCGGCGGAGGGCGAGACGGAGCTGGCGCCCCAGGAGGGGGAGCGTGTCCTGCTGCTCAGTCACGTGTACCGAGGCTTCTCTCCGCCTCCTCATCCCTTCTTCAAAGGTATAATGAACCACTTCGGGGCGCAGCTCCACCATTTTCCTCCCAATGCAATAGCTCATCTCTCTGCCTTCGTCGTGCTGTGCGAGTGTTTTATCGGCTGTCCTCCCCATTGGGGGCTCTTCAAGCACATCTTCAGTCGGACGACAAAACTCACCTCCTCCAGTTCTGCGGAGGCTTAGGCTTCCAAAAGAAAAGTAAAAGTAGCTATCCCGCTCTTCAGTTGTCTGAATCCGTTAGGAACTGGCAGTCGACTTGGTTCTACTGCCAGGACGTTGCGTGTCCGAATGGCGCAACCGGACTGCCACCTTTTAGCCTAGACCGACCGGCTCCGCCTAGGCAGCTTGCGCTCACGAAGATGGAGAAGATCCAGGTCCAGCCTCTGGTCGATGCGCTGGTAGAGGTTGTCCGAAAGGGAGTCACTGGCATAGATTTGTTGGAGATTTTTCTGGGTCGGCGTATCCAGCCTTTGCAAGCTCGATACCACGCCATGTGGCACTATGCGGGGCCTGAGGACTCCACTCGGAATAACCCCGAGTGCATGACCGGGGAGCTTGTGACGTCGTGGGACCGCAACATCACAGGCGCCTGCGACAACCCTAGAGGAGCCCGGCGAGTGAAGCCCTTCCGCGCGGACAACCCTCCTCTGAATGAGGTGAGTATAACTTGTCGAGTGCACACAATTGTCTTAGATTTATCGCTTCTTCTTGTATCACTGTCTGACGTCTGATGTTGTCGACTGTATCTCGTGCAGGCGTGGACCAACTGGTTTTCTCCTGTCTCGAACGGGAATCCGGCTGAGGAAGAGGAAGGCAGCTAGGAGGGCAGCATGGAGAGCGTCGAGTATGTCTCCGATAGTGGGGAGACGGAGGATGAGTCCGAAGAAGAAGAGGGGGAAGATGAGGAACAGAACTCACCGCCCCCACCACCAGTGCCTCAAACTAAACGCCGCCACGAAACCGTGGCTCCGTCGGCTCCTCCAGCGGCCTCGAGTGCCCCGCCAGCTCCTCCTGTTGTTCTGAGTGCCTTGCCAGCTTCTCCCGTGGTTCCGAGTGCTCGGAGCACAAAGAGGACCAGGGACTCTGCTGCTGAGCCCACAGGCCAGCCCTCTAAGGTGGCCAAACCGAGTGGATCCAAGCCTCGGAAGGCTTTGCCACGGACGAGGATCGCCGTTCCCTCGCCTCAGCGTAAGTGTATTGTTCTTCTATCTTCTTCCCGTACTTGATTGAACTCATGCTTATTGGTCGAGTGAATTTTACTCCAGAGAGCTGCCACCTCCGCCACTTCTCTGCCACGCCAGGGGGACGATTCCATGGATACGGACAACGTTGTCACATCCCAGCAAGGTACATCGTGGCGACTCCGAGAGCTTACATTATTGTTTCACGAATTCTGTCTTTGGTCTTGTCCTTTTTCCTCTGGTCTCACGTCGTTTGGTCGGGCTTCCTTCCAAGGTGATCCATGTGGAGGACGACGATCAGAAGAGGTCCGAGCAAGCTGCGGCGCCTGTCCTTGAGGCTGTTCAGAGTCTGTTACTACTCCCGCCATGGACGCGCCGCCAACCGAGACGATGCCGTCGACTGACACGGCGCTCATCGTTGCTGAACCGACTGGAGCAGGACTTGGGATGCCCAAGGAGTCTCTTGTGGTGCCAGGTCCGTCGACCGTCCAGTTCGACGCCCAGCGCCTTCCGGAAGATGAGGTGGGAGCTGCCAAGGGGGCCATGCTGCAGGCGGAGTTGATGGCGGGTGATGCCAAGAGAGCGTACGACTCCATCGCGTCTGTGTACAAGCGAAGCTTGGAACTCCGGGACGATATCCGAGTAAGTGGGCTAGTAAGTATTTGCTTTCCCCTTGTAACCCAGTGGGTGTTTAAGCAATATACTCGGATGCAGGATGATTATTTTGCAGCGGGTTCATTCTTAGTGAACCCAGTGGGTGTAGTCCCCGAGACTTCTGTCGAGTGCTTGCAACGGCAGTTGTCTTTATATACATTTTCTTTCAGTTGATCAGATCAAAACTAATCTGTTCGAATGTTACCGGTGGGGGCACTCCGAGTGCACCTACTGGATTAGTCCCCGAGAGTAATTTTACTCAGGTCGGGTAGTAGTAGCCTCATAGGCTTGTTTTTGTTATGTATCTCAATAGGGCGGACCTGTTTGAGCTTCATGCCAGTGGGGTCACTCTTAGTGAACCCACTGGGTGTAGTTCCCGAGACCGCTGTCGACTGCTTGCGTCGGCAGGGGTTTGAAGAACTTCGAGTTTTTATTGTTTTCCTTGTTGAATTTGTCTGATCGTCTCTTCGCGCTGACTTGCAGAAGACTTGCAAGACGGGATCGGCGTACAACACTGTGAAGGCTGAAAAGATTCAGCTTACTGCGGAACTGGAGGCAGCAATGCTTGCCTTGGCTGGTCTAAAGGGTGCTCTGGCTGAACGAGAGAAGTCCTTGGAGGAGTCCCATGAGGCAAACAAGGCATTGGTGGCCGAAATGGAGAAAATGGGGAAACAAAGAACCGAGCTGATGGGGCAGATGAAGGTGATGAACAGGCGGTGCATATCACAGGAGAAGTACGATAGTGATTGGGCAAGGTAGATGATTGCGCTTCTCGGTGGTAAGTTCTATTTTTTCGAGTGCTTGTTGACTGTGTAGTTCATTCTGCGCTTACTTGCTGCTTGTCTTGTCTTTGCAGATTTTTGTATGGACGCTGAGGCTGAAGCAGCTGACGTTGAGCGGTCGGTTATTCCGAACGTTCCACTCAGCGACGACGCCAATCGAGACATGCTCCGAGCGCACATTCACCTGGGTAAAGTGGGACGTTTCATCGGTCGATTGAGAGAGGTCGTCGGCCGAATCGAGAAGGAGATGTGGCCCGTAGACGAGTCCCGGCAAGAGATGGAAGGGTTGATGACTCGGCTGGAGGACGTCCCGAACCGAGTGCAGGCGTGGAAGAAGTCTGCTGCTCGCTGTGGTGCGGACGTGGCGCTGTCGCTGGTCCGAGTGCACTGCAAGGAGGCTCGCGAAGAGAAGCTGAAGGCGCTGCAGGTCGCAAACACCAAGAAGCTTCGATTCAAAGATTTCACGGAGACCTTCCTTGAGAGCGCCACTCGCATCGCAGACGGGGTCGACCTCGGCACTTTCGTGGAGCCTGCCAGTCCCAGTGCCAGTCCTGACGATGCTTGAGAAAACTTTTACCTCGGTATGCCGAGTATTAGTTGTATGAAAGTTTGGCCACTGCTGTTGGCCGTCACATTCGTGTTTCGGTGTGGATAAGCTTGATCTACACCGAACCAACTATCTTTAGACGAACTTTGAATTTGAATCGAATCTTTTGCTCTTCCTTTGTCAAAGAGTTGTTGACACGATTTTGGCTCGTGGTTTTTTTTTGCATTTCTTGGTGAATCCAATGGCAAACATGCGGAGCATGTAATTGTCAGTTGTCTTGACATCTGCATGAGCCTCACTGAGGGTCTGCTGAGTCTCCGAGTGGATCTGTAGGATACACTCGAAGGCAATTGTGTACTTTGGCGATTCGTGATCGCGGCTAAGTCTTCGAGTGCGACTGTAAGGTCGTACTCGGAGCGAGTTGTTACTCATGTAATTGCCAGTTGTCTTGACATCTACATGAGCCTCAATGAGGTTCTGGTACTCATGTAATTGTCAGTTGTCTTGACATCTACATGAGCCTCAATGAGGTTCGTGCTACTCATGTAATTGTCAGTTGTCTTGACATCTACATGAGTCTCAATGAGGTTCATGCTACTCATGTAATTGTCAGTTGTCTTGACATCTACATGAGCCTCAATGAGGGTCTGCTAAGCCTCCGAGTGGATCTGTAAGATACACTCGAAGGAAGCTTTGTACTTAGGCGATTCTTGGTCGCAGACAAGTCCCCGAGTGCGACGTTTAGTGCACACTCGGAGAAAGTTAATACTTAGGCGATTTTGGATCGCGGTAAGCCCCCGAGTGTGACGTTTAGTGCACACTCGGAGAAAGTTAATACTTAGGCAATTCTTGATCGCATCTAAGTCCCCGAGTGCGATATTTAGCGCACACTCGGAGAAAGTTTGTACTTAGGCGATTCTTGATCGCAGCTAAGTCCCCGAGTGCGATCTTTAGTGCACTCTCGGAGAAAGTTAGTACTTAGGCGATTCTGGATTGCAGCTAAGTCCCCGAGTGCGACGTTTAGTGCACACTCGGAGAAAGTTATTACTTAGGCGATTCTAGATCGCAGCTAAGTCCCCGAGTGCGACGTTCAGTGCACACTCGGAGAAAGTTAGTACTTAGGCGATTCTGGATCACAGCTAAGTCCCCGAGTGCGACGTTTAGTGCACACTCGGAGAAAGTTAGTACTTAGGCGATTCTGGATCGCAGCTAAGTCCCCGAGTGCGACGTTTAGTGCACACTCGGAGAAAGTTTATACTTAGGCGATTCTGGTTCACAGCTAAGTTTTTTTTTGAGACCGGAGTGTGCGAACGCGGAAGAATTTTGAATCTGCAAAAACTCAATCTGCTTTGTATTACTTCAAAGATACTTCTTCTTTACATTGCTTCAGTCGATGGTCACGTGTAGAAGTACTTCAGGAGATCTCCGTTCCATGCTCGCGGCTCGTCCGTTTCCCTGTCGAGGTTGTAGAGTCGATATGCTCCGTTGTTCAGCACCTTGGAGATGATGAAGGGTCCTTCCCAGGCGGGAGCCAACTTGTGAGGTCTCTGCTGATCCACTCGGAGCACCAGGTCGCCTGCTTGGAATGTACGACTCTTGATGTGTCGCGCGTGAAAGTGCCGCAGATCTTGTTGATAAATGGTTGAGCGAGTCAGTGCCATCTCGCCCTCCTCCTCTAGAAGATCCACTCCGTCTTGCCTTGCTTGCTCTGCTTCAGCTTCGGAGAACAGTTCAACTCGTGGAGCATTGTGAAGCAAGTCAATCGGAAGGACTGCCTCTGCTCCGTAAACGAGGAAGAACGGGGATCGCCCTGTAGATCTATTTGGGCTTGTGCGGAGACCCCAAAGCACCAAAGGCAGCTCGGTGACCCATGCGCCGGCGGCGTGTCCCACTTCTCGCAGGAGTCGAGGCTTCAAACCTTGCAGAATAAGTCCATTCGCCCGCTCTACTTGCCCGTTTGTTTTGGGATGCGCCACAAATGCAAAATCCACTCGGATACCTTGCCTTGTACAGAAACCTTTGAATCTGTCAGAGTCAAAGTTTGTTCCATTGTCAGTGATTATGCTGTGACGTACCCCGAATCTGGAGATGATGTCCCTGACAAACTTGATGGCCGTAAGGGCGTCGAGCTTCTTGATGGGCTTGGCTTCAATCCACTTTGTGAACTTGTCGACTGCCACCAACAGATGTGTGAATCCCCCTTGGCCTGTGCTGAATGGACCGACTGTATCTAATCCCCATAGTGCAAATGGCCATACAAGAGGGATTGTCTTCAACGCAGATGTTGGTTTGTGGGACTTGTTAGAGTAGAACTGACAGCCTTCACATCGGTTGACCATATCTTTCGCCATTTCATTCGCCTGCAGCTAGAAGAAGCCAACTCTGAATGCTTTGGCGATGATTGCCCTTCACGTGTCGTGATGACCGCAGGTTCCCGAGTGAATTTCTTCCAGGATTAACTGTCCCTCCTCAGGGGAGATGCATCATTGAAGGACGCCTGAAACGCTTTCTTTGTACAACTGGCCATCAATGACAGTGAACGACTTTGACCTGCGGACGATCTGTCTGGCTTGGACTTCGTCTTCTGGTAATTCTTGCCTCAGGATGTATGCAATAAACGACACAGTCCAATCAGGGATGATAGCAACAATCTCCATGATCGAATCAACCACAGCAGGGACTTCGACTTCAGTCGGATCTGTTGAGCTCTTTGGTTGTACTGGTTCCTCTGTGAAAGGATCTTCTTTAACTGAGGGAAGGTGGAGGTGCTCGAGGCAGACGTCACTCGGGACTGGTCTCCGAGTGGATCCGAGTTTTGCCAACTCATCAGCTGCTTGGTTTTTCAGTCGCGGAACATGGTGGAGTTCCAGACCTTCAAACTTTTTCTCGAGCTTCCTCACTGCATTGCAGTATGTGGTCATGGTGGGGTTCCTGACATCCCACTCCTTCATCACTTGATTAACCACCAAATCCGAATCGCCATAGACCATCAGGCGATGGACGCCGAGTGAGATGGCCATGCGCAGTCCATAAAGGAGAGCTTCATACTCTGCCTCGTTGTTCGAGGAATCAAAGTGTATCTGCAACACATACTTGAGTTTGTCACCCTTTGGCGATATGATCACAACGCCAGCGCTGGAGCCATTCCACATCTTGGACCCATCGAAGAACATTGTCCAATGAGCCGAGTAGATGTGGGTCGGTTGCTATTGTTCTACCCATTCTGCTATGAAGTTAGCCAGAGCTTGAGACTTTATAGCTTTCTTGGCCTCGAACTTGATGTCGCAGTATAACATCTCCATTTCCCACTTCGCCACTCGGCCCGATGCGTCCCAATTGTGTAGGATTTCCGACAATGGAGCATCAGAAACGACAAACACCGAGTGGTCTTGAAAATAATGAGCCACCTTCTTCGCAGTCATGTAAATCCCGTAGATAAGTTTTTGATAATGGGGATACCTCTGCTTGGAAGGAGTCAGGACTTCGGAGACATAATACACTGGTCGTTGAACGTTGTATGCTTTGCCTTCTTCTTCCCGTTCGACTGTGAGAACAGTGCGGACGAGTTGATTTGTAGCCGCGATGTACAGAAGAAGGGGTTCTTTACTGAGCGGAGTAGTAAGAACTGGCTGGGTGGAAAGTAGGACTTTGAGGTCATTGAATGCGATTTGGGCTTCGTCTGTCCACTCGAAAGTATCTGATTTCTTCATGAGTCGGTACAGAGGAAGTGCTTTCTCGCCGAGTCGACTGATAAACCTGCTCAAAGCCGCTAGGCAACCTGTGAGTCTTTGAACATCGTGTATTCTGACCGGCCGCTCCATTCGGACGATGCTCCCGATCTTTTCGGGGTTGACATCGATCCCTCGTTCGGAAACGAACAAACCGAGTAACTTTCCGCTGGGAACGCTGAATGAACACTTGGCTGGGTTGAGCTTGATATCGTACCTACGAAGGTTGGCGAATGTTTCTGCCAAGTCAGTCAGCAGGTCGGAACCTTTGCGTGACTTTACTATGATATCAGCCATATACGCCTCCACATTCCGACCGATCTGGTCGAGGAGGAATTTTTGGATCATGCGCATAAAGGTTGCTCCTGCATTCTTCAAACCAAATGGCATAGTGATGTAGCAGAAGCACCCAAATGGGGTGATGAAGACTGTTTTTAATTCATCGTGGCCATACAGACGGATCTGATAATAGCCCGAGTAGGCATCAAGGAATGACAAACGCTCGCAACCCGCAGTCGAATCGACAATTTGATCGATGCGGGGGAGCGGAAAATGGTCTTTCGGGCAAACCTTATTGAGATGCTTGAAGTCGATGCACATTCGGAGCGACTTGTCTTTCTTGGGAACCATGACAATATTAGCGAGCCACTCGGAGTGGTGTACCTCGCGAATGAAGTTGGCTGCCAAAAGCTTAGCCACCTCTTCTCCGATTGCCTTCCTCTTGTGCGCGGCGGACCGACGCAGGCGTTCTCGGACAGGCCGAGCGGCGGGATCCACATGCAGTCGGTGCTCAGCCAACTCCCTAGGTACACATGGCATGTCAGCGGGCTTCCATGCGAAGATGTCCCAGTTCTCACGGAGGAATTGGATGAGCTCGGCTTCCTATTTAGGATCGAGGGTGGTGGAGATTTTCGTCGGGGCAGCGATGTCGTCCGTCGGGTGGATGCTGACCTTCTTCGTCTCTCCCGCTGACTGGAATGCGGACTCCGAAGCTGGCTTCTTCGAGCGCATCAAGTCAGCGGGGTCAACTGTTTTCTTGTACTCGTCAAGCTCGAGGACAACCATCTGCTCATCGGCGATCCTCGATCCCTGCTGCAGACACTCCTCGGCCCGCTGCCGATTGCCTGTGATAGTGATCACACCTTTTGGGCCTGGCATCTTCAGCTTCAGGTACACGTAACATGGACGGGCCATGAAACGCGCATACGCCGAGCGGCCCAGAATTGCGTGGTACGCACTCTGGAAGTCCACCACCTCGAACATCAGCTTTTCCTTACGGAAGTTCTTGTCCGAGCCGAAGACGACGTCCAACACGATCTGGCCGAGTGACTTGGTCTTTCGTCCAGGGACGACTCCATGGAACTGCATGCTGCTCTCGCTAAGTATGGACATCGGAATGCCCATCCCCTTGAGAGTGTTAGCGTACATGATGTTCAAGCCACGGCCGCCGTCCATGAGGACTTTGCGCAGTCAGACTCCTTCCACCATCGGGTCGACGACCAGAGCCTGCCTCCCTGGGGTGGGTACGTGTGCTGGATGATCCGACTGGTCAAAGGTGATCGCAGTCTGAGACCATTTGAGGAATGTGGGGTTGGTCGGCGTGGCCATGTTCACCTCCCTGTTCACCAGCTTCAGTCGACTCTTGCTCTCAACGTCAGCAAAAATCATCAGTGTTGCATGGACTTGGGGGAACGGATCTTCGCCGAGCCCCTGGATCAGGAGGCGACATTGCCGAGTGGTATCCTTCGGAAATATGGCGTTGCCCTCTTCATCCATCTTCGTGTGAATTGGACATGGCTGGTCTAGGATGTGGTTTCCGAACTGTTTCTTCTTGGGGGTGAACTGAGCCTTCCCCTTGCCCTTGAACTTGGCATTGGTAACGGTTGCGGCCTCTGCCTGCGGAGTGGACGGAGCTTTCTGCTTCTTCTTCCGAGTGCTGTTCCCATCTCCATCGGCGACTGCTTTGTGCTTGCCACTACGAATGCGGTCCTCTTCTTCGCCATTTGCATAGCGTGCCGCTATCTCCATCATCTTACTCATGGAGATGTCGCCTGTTCGACCGAAGTTCAGGTACAGATCTCTGTACCGCACGCCTTCCTTGAAGGCGCAGACTGCTTGGTGCTCTGTGACGTTCTCCACCGTGTGGTAGAGGGTCGTCCAACGCTGAATGAAATCACGCAGGGGCTCATTCTGCTTCTGGACACAGTGCTGGAGCTCCACGAGACCAGCAGGGCGTTTGCACGTCCCTTTGAAGGTCCTGATGAAGACTCGAGCCAGATCTGCCCAGCTGTAGATGCTTGAGGGAGCCAACTGGTTCAGCCACGCGCGTGCCGAGCCGTGGAGCATCAGAGGGAGGTGTTTCATGGCGACGTGGTCGTCCCCTCCTCCTATCTGGACTGCCACTCGGTAGTCGTCCAGCCACGTTTCTGGCTTGGATTCTCCTGTAAACTTGCTAATCCCCATCGCCAATCGGAAGTTGGGAGGGATGTCAGCCGAACGGATGGCTTGACTGAAACACTCGGGACCAGAGACGATGGTCCTGCTTCCACTCGGACGGTTCATATCGTGGCCATCACAGTGGGCCCGGCCCCTGTCGACCCTCCTCTAGGCGATATGCCCCCTCGCGTCGGGCCTTGGATCATAAGTGTCACCGACTGAACGCCGATCATCATGATGTCCGGGCCCGTAGGGCCCACCCCGCTGAGGGGTGCATGAACGGCGACGATCTTCGGGATTCATGGAATGGGTGCCTCCCCTGTGTTGCTGATGAGAACCGGGGCTGTGAACTGACCGATGCGTGTTCACGTGAACAGAACTATTGTGGATCCTGTTGTGCGACTGGGAGACCACCGAATTTTGCTGCTGCGCCGTGTGCAGCAGGGCACTGATTTGCTCGATCCCCCTGCCAGCCTCTGAATCAGTCGGCTGGAGGGAATCGGCTATCTTGGCGACGGCAGCCAGGTTGAGGACGGGTGTGCGGAACACCTCCACGTTGCTCCACCGAGTGTGCCGACTGGCAGAACGGCGGGGCTGACGGCGAGTGCTGGATGTTTCGCCGACCTCGTGCTCGTTCCGGCCGGTCTGGCGGGGACTTTCATGGGAGTTGGCCATGTGCACTTCGGCTGCAGGCCCGCGACCCAAGTACTCTGAAGGAAACTTAGTCGGAACTGAGTCCGAGCGCTGGGACAGCGACGCCACTACAACCGACTCTAGGACCGCCACTTGTGAGGACGCGCGCTGGCGCGCCTGAGCGTGTTGCACCCAACGCTGGAGCCGCGGACGGCGGGACCGCTTATTGCGGCGTGCGACGGCGGCGTAGGTCGACACCGGAGCCGACTGCTGGAGAAGAAGAATACCACGGGCGCCGGCACGGAAGTGCGTAGCCTCGCGACTGGGGAGCGCCTCGACGACGAGAGGGGCGTCCCGAAGCCATGCCGAATCGTCGACGATGAAGGAGAGAGCGCCAAAGACGATCTCGTGACCCATGCTCAAATCTCCACCGGATGACATGATGAAAAGATGTAGTCCCAAACTTGCCGGAAGTCGCTTAGACGCCTGCCCCACGGTGGGCGCCAACTGTCATGGGTATAAGTCTGACAGTAGATGTGTAGGGTACGAAAGGATGGGCAGAGCCTTAGCTACGGCGAGGTTGTATGAGTTCAGGCCCCTCTATGGTGGAGGTAGAAGCCCTACGTCTCAGTGCTCTTGGGAGCTTGTTGTCGAGTGGAATATGGATTACAGTGAATTGCTAACCCCTGCACCAGTGGGGAAGGGCGGCTTATATAGAGTGCGCTGCCCTTCACAACGGTTCGGTGCACAGGGGTGGAGTAGTGGCGAATAAATGCCTACGTTACAGGTAACGTATGTCTTAAATGCTAATAAAGGTACATGGAAACGTATGACCGTTGCCCTCCATGGGGGTTACGATGTACAGAGTGGAATCAAGTCGGTAAGTTTGATACGCTCTGAATGCTCATCTCCGACTGGATGATGGAGGAATCGTCACTGACTGGATGATGGGAAGTCCTTAATTCAGTTGGAACTGACTAAGGGCCTTATCCTTTATGAAGGGTAGTCCTTGGGTAGGACCCATAGGGTAGGCCTACGACCCTACCCTAGGACAATAACCCCATCAACCGGTGGAGTATCTCTCTTTCTGAGCAGTCTTTTCAACGGTGTTTGTTTTGAGTGGGCCCATAACCCACACATTTTCCCATGATCTTTCCTGGATGTTCTTATTTTTTCTGGAAATCTCTAATTCTTTGTAAATATGACGTAAGAATGGATTCCTTCAGTCATATTCCTTCCTCAAGGTCAATCTGAATTATTTCATCATTGTCTCAACTTTTCATATTCTTATTCCAGAGTGTCTTATTATTCTTGGTGGTGTTCTCCTCATTATTTTCAGCTTGGAAGATCGAAGGAGTGTTTCTCTCAAACCTTGTGCATTCTTTTGAAGATTGTCATCTAAGCTCGTGCTATCTTCTCAATTGTTGTCAATCATGAGTAATTCTTCCATATCTATCTGGTGCATTTCAGTGTTGTGTTGCTTTCTCGATCCTCTGAAGGCCATCATTTCAGAAGATCTCTTTGTTCTCAGCTGTCAGCTTTCATTCTCGAATTCTTCTCGATTGTTGTCTCTCCTTTCGTCTCTCAATTATTCCAGTGCCTCATTCACGTTTTCTGTTAGACAGATCAAGATCTCTTCATTCTCAAGGTGTTCTTCAAAATTCTTGTGGTAGTACCTCAAGTATTCTTTCTCCGCATTTCAAAGAGAAATTCTTCCTCCTTTGTCCTTTGAGGTGGCGTTATAGTGCTCTTGTTAGTCGAGGAGTCTTAGAGAGGAGTTGTTTCAAGAATGAAATATGTAAACCCACCAAATCCTTTGATCATGAGATTTTTTCAACCCATGATTTCTTCATTGAGTTATCTTGGATTAGATTTCACCTAAAGCTTATCCTAAGGATTGCGGCTATTATGGTGATTATCATTGATCCAAGTCCTCAATGTATCCTCTTGGTGTAAAAAAATCATATCTTGTTGCTCCCAAGCAATCCCTATTCCATTAGTGGCTCGTTGTCAACTCATTATTTGAAATGGTTTTCATAAGTCCACAACAAGCTTGTTCTTTTCGTTGTTGGTTTTCCAACAACTCCGTTCTATTCTTCTTGCAAGGATGCTTGCCAAATTCAATTGTGGTAGAAGTTTTTATTTTCTTCTCCATTCCTTCTTCCCAATGATCTAGTTTCTATTCTCTTGTTCCGGAGTTGTTGTGATGTTGCTCTTTTGAGTCAATCATCTCTTCTTGTAAAGATCATGTTCTCTCCTTGCTTATTCGATTTAGTTGGAGTTTGTGAATCTTTTCAAGATCTTCCATCTTATCAAATTTTGCCTCAATTTCCTACCGAAGTGCTGCCGAAATTTCTATTGAATTCTTGCTTGTTCTTCATATCATTCTTCATATCTTTGCAATCTTCAAGGTTCATTGGTTTCACTCGTTTGTCAAGAAGCAACTAAGCTTTACCGTTTGCTCTTTCTCTTCGAGTTCCCCTTTTCATTCTTAGATCTCGGGGCGAGATTGTGATGCCTCGATAGTTAATCTAGAGTAACCACACACTAATGGTACCACTTCATCAAGTTTAATTAAGTTAAATTTCCACTTGATAAAAATCAAAGCCATTTTCAAATTAAAAGTAAAGTCAAATAAATAATTTCCTCCAACTCTAAAAGAAAAAACTTTGTTGGGTTGCAAATATTCTTGAAGTATTTTTCTAATTGAAACCAACATTTTTGCGAGTACCTAAGTGCCCAAAATTAAAACCAAGGCCAAAACCATATTTTAAAAGCTTTTTAAATTATACGAATTCCAAAACCACCATAAATAAAACTCAAACTTTTTGTGGTAGTGTCTAAAAATGTAATGTAATTGTGGACCAAACGCCATAATTTTATAAAAGTACTTTAGTGACTAAAACATATATAAAAAAAATAGAAAGTAAAATAAACATACCCTCCCCTCGCTGGGCCTCGGTCCAAGTGGCGAGCCCATCTGCTAGCCTACCGGTCCATCCCAGCTAGCCCTGGTCATCCCGCACCTCGCTACAGTGGGGCGACCGAGGGGAGTGCGCACGCGCACGTCACCGCCAGACCACCTCGCCGCTATAGCGACACGGGTGATAGAGGCGAGGTTTCAATCTTTTGATGAGATGATAACTATCAATTTGGTGGAGACGACATTGACGATCCGACTACAAGCGTGCACGACGTTGCGCCTTAGCAATCGCTAAACCACGCGCGGAAGACGATCAACCTGACCACGAAGGTCTATTCCTGCAAGCAATCGAAGAACATGCAAAAATATGATATTGCAATCTAAATATTGCGAATATAGATGAAGTATTGATAAGGGTTGGGATCCGAAAGCGGTCTCAGTCTGGTCGTTGGACACAAACAAAGTACACGAAGTTGCAATTGCTAGCTTTGAACTAAACAGATCCCAAACAAAAAAAGCTACTAGGTTGATCTACTTATATAGGAGTAAGGGGTGGTGTCCAAGGAGGTGGGAGGACATCCCAATGCAGCCTAAAACTAACCCTAGGTCGAACAAGGCCTATGGGCCCAAGTGGAGTTGATGAAACACCTTTTGACTTGTTGTTTGACTCGGATTCTGGTGCAACGCAAAATTGTTTGGTCGATATATCCGCGCTCAGGACGAATTTGAAGGTGAGTCCAATTGGGCTCAAAAGCACATAAAATCTACTTTCCAGCCCAAAAAGAATCGCCCAATTCAATGTCCGGATGTAAAAGTTGAAGATGTTTTGGTACAGGTATGTCTGTGTAGTCCGAATCTAAGTCTAGAACGTGAAACACTTGGACTCTATCTTCTCTTGGGCTAAAAGTGACGTGAG
Source organism: Hordeum vulgare subsp. vulgare (assembly GCF_904849725.1). NCBI lineage: Eukaryota > Viridiplantae > Streptophyta > Magnoliopsida > Poales > Poaceae > Hordeum > Hordeum vulgare. The sequence goes on along the minus strand of NC_058520.1, from coordinate 307,634,418 downwards.
AGAACTTTTTGAACAACAATTAATTATTTACTTGGACATGAGAGGACCTCTTGAATAGTAGCCAACCATTTCCTCTTCCCTTGTCATCACACGTGGTTCATACAAGTGTTCGGTCATTCTGCATTTAGGCATAAAATAAAAACAGGTGAAGTATTTTTGTTCCAGATAACATAAATAAATTATTACATGACTTTTATCACAAATCACCTCAAATAAATACGCATATGCAATGATTGTGATAATATCCAAGGTAGTCATGTCCTCATCATCCTCCCCATTTTGAAAATAAAGGCGTCCTCGGCGCTATTTAATCTGAAATGTCTCTAACAAAAGAGACAAGGTGTACATGTTGTATATGTATATGTCATTCATTTTTACTTCCCTTGGTTTTTTCACATATTACACATGAGTAACTTTGAGAGGTTACGAAAAATAATGCCAAAATATTATCACAAGAAGTAGAACGCATCAAAATATTACAACTCGGTTTGCACATATAAGTGAAGCTCTTATTTATATTAGAAGGTTCCCAATGCTCATCACTAAACCATCGCAAAAATTGTGAAGGAACTTTAATTGTTTCAAATGTACATGCTACAACACGCTGAAATAAGCAAACATGCAACATGTCATTTTACATAGAATCATTACCAAGATTCGGTCCACCAAACTGAAGCATAACAAGTGAATGAACTAACTGCGACCTTAACTTTCTTATGTGCATCAAAATTATGGGATACAAATATATCATTTATTTCAAACTCCCACTCAATATATAAAGCAGGTCTAAAACGGCCATTAAATGGTGGTATAGAAACATTAACTTCATGATGTGCATTTGTATCTTTCTGTACCTCTCGTAAAAGTTGTTGTGGTGGCACGTCTCCCACGATCGAAGAAGCCCATGAACTAACAACTCTGGATCCTGTCATGACTAGTAGAAACAAGAAACAAAAATCCAAGAATATTGTTCCGATGAACTACGAGGATGTGGTGGAAAACGCTCAAAGTAAAGAAAATATCAAAGTCTTACAAATTCTTACCATGTAGTAGGCGTTGACCGACAACCGACGGTGTCAATATCTCCAAGGATTGAGTAAAGCGATTACCAGGTAGCGTCAAACACAGGATTCAGATGTATGTGGAGTTGGGAAGGCTTATAATATATGGTGGCAAAACATTAGCAATAATCAATTCAGAGATGCAATGTTAAATAAATGCTCAATGACGGTATTGTGCTGGTCCTAGGCTAGACCGTAATAGAGACGCGAGCCTATAACACTAACAGAGTCACGTCAAAGCACAAATAGTAGCAACGGATGAAATGAAGTAGGTCTGGACAGGAAGATATAAGTGAAGATCACAATGGGAGTAAAGATAGTGATGATAAATGACCCCCAAGCAAAATAAACCAATACTATATCTAGAACTTCCCTCTTGAAAATATGATGTAAAATTTCTCATATTTTTCTTAAGAATGCTACTGACTCAAGCTTATGAATACAAAAGATTCACTCAATTCTGAGAATGTATGAGGACTCAAAAAATTCTGCAACGGACCTGAAAAATATTGACAAACAGTGTTCTTGATGTTCGGAGCGCAAAAAGTCCTATTTAGAAGCCGATTTTTAGGTGACAATAGTGTAGATGCTAGATGAACTATTCAGATTCAACTTGTTGATAGCTCGAATTTTAGTACTCGTGGAGCCAAAACAGACTTCGTATGAGGAAGATACACGTGTTTTACTGAACACTTCGCAAAAGAGTTTCCAATCCGAATTCAGATACGGGATTGAGTCTAGTTAGATCCGAAATTTGTGTTTTTTTCTTCTCTCTTTTTTTCTCTCACTTTTTAATACTTTTTTCTCTTTATTTTTCTCTCACTTTTTTCTCTTTATTTTTTTGCTCTCACTTTTTTTTCTCTTTCTCTCGAAGAACCAAATAAGATGGAGATTGGATCAAGCACTAATGCGAATGACCTCAAGTATGATAATGATAATGAACAATTGGAGCACGTGGTGAATACTGACGGATGATGGTGGGTGACAACGGAAGCAATGACGGCGGCGTGGTGGTGGTATATGGTAACAACGATGAAGATGGTGCGGCGGCGACGTGGCAACTTGCGAACAGAACTCGAAACTCTAAAAGACTAGACGCTAAGACCAGCAACTTGATACGACGATGCAACCGATAATTCAACTATGCAAGCACTAAAAAAATTGCAAAGCCTTAGACTGGCTTGGACAAAGGATGACTAGATCTAACTCTTTTTTGTGATTTTTTTCTTGGGTAATAGGTAAGAAAATCTAATTTAGGGATAACTGGAAATTCTCACCGAGCAACCTGAAAACTGATACCACTTGATATAGGTCTTGATAGACGCGAGATGGTGTCCCTCTCTGATACCACTTGATAAGGCGAGGGTTCGATATTTCGATGAGATGATAACTATCGATTTGGTGGAGACGACTTTGACGATCCGACTACAAGCGTGTACGACGTTGCGCTTTAGCAATCGCTAAACGAATCTCCAAGAGGTTATTGACCACGCCGGAACATGATCAACCTAACCATGAAGGTCTATTCCTGCAAGCAATCTAAGAACAAGCAAGAATATGATATTGCAATCTGAATATTGCGAATATAGATGAAGAATTGATAAGGATGGTGATCCAAAAGCGGTCTTAGTCTGGTCGTTGGACACAAACGGAGTACACGAAGTTGCAATTTCTAACTTTTAACTAAACAAATCCCAAACAAAGAACTACTAGGTTGATCTACTTATATAGGAGAAAGAGGTGGCGGCCAAGGAGGTGGGAGGACATCCCAAGGCAGCCTAAAACTAACCCTAGGTCGAACAAGGCCTATGAGCCCAAGTGGAGGTGATGCAACAACTTTGTACTTGTTGTTTGACTCAGATTCTGGTGCAATGTCATATTGTTCGAAATCACTAGTTAGGGAGTACATCTTGCAACTATTATGCGAGGTGTTCTCTGCGCTCGACAAGTGTCGCGTTCTGAGCATGTTGGAGACGTTTCAACAACGCTCTGCACGTGACACATTTGTCGCGCAGGGAAGAGTCCCGTTATTTCCGATTTCCATTTTCTATTTTCTGGTTTTCCCTTTTAGCAATTAAGCCCCTGAACAATTTAGATTTTCTAGTAATCCTCCGATCTTTTTGTTCAGATTTGCTTCCTCCCAGCTCGCGCCCGTCGTTCGTCCCACTGTGGTCGTCCTGCCACTGCCCGTCACGGTGTGGTCGTCCTACCATCGTGCGTCCCGATGTGGTCGTCCTGCCGTCGTCCCGGTGTCGTCGACCTTCTGCTGTGGTTGCGTCGTCGTCGCGTCGGTGTGTTTGTCCCTGGGAAATCGTCCTGTTGTTTCCTATTTTCCTGTTTTCGTTTTGTTTCCCATTATATTTGCAGGAAGTTGAGATTTGAGGGGAAATTACGGGTGGGGGCTTCCAAAACGATCAAATGTCAACTTTCAACTCTGCTATGGAATCAGTTCTTATTGATCACCATTCTTTTGCAGGTAATGGCTTGCCTCTTTTGCCGAGCTCCACGTGGCCCTTGTTCTACCTTTGATTCTTGTGCGTTTGTGTTCACTGTGGTGCTAGATCATAGCTGTTCAAGGCATGCTGTAAAAATCTATTTCTTGTTTATCGGATTGTGGCATATTGTTGATGTTGTTTTTGTTGGAATGTATTCCAATGCCTTTATTTATATGATTATGATGTTTGCTTCTATTCTTTTTGTAGAATGTTCCATGCAGTGTTAGATTACATCTTTCTCTGTACATTGAGGAGTGTAGAGTTGTAGCTATTCGGAGGGGTGACAAAGATATTGATCTTGCTCTTCAGAGCAGTGAGGATTAGTTATATGGTGTTCTGTTTACACATGGTCGTATGACAAGCAAATTCTATGGTCCTTGCTGGGAGGAACTTGTGAAAGATAATGGTCTTCGTCATCGTGACATGATGACTGTTAGGCTAGAGAACTATGGAACTATGATTGGTGTAGATATTCATCGGGATGGTGTTATGTTGTTCCCTTTACCCTGTGTTGGTAAGGTTTGTTTTTTGAGTGGCTTTAAATTTTGTTTCACCTTATACATTTTGTACTTCTCCTAAACTTGTGAAATTATTTTTTTGAAGCTCTTGAGGATATGAGTGAATCTGAGAGGGAACTTGTTGACAGTTGTTTTTATAGTCGTGGTGTCAGTATGAATTATCAGCAAATGTTTTTCATGTCGCGGTAGCTCTTTGATGATAACTACATATTATGTTCTCCTTTTCTTCATATGATTACTTCCATGAATGTCAATGGTCAACATATGGTGAGCTTTGTTTTTGATTACTTTCTTGTTGCTACTTTATTGGCTTGGGTGGTACAATGGTGTTCAAGAAGGAAGGTTTCAGTAATTTTCTTCGGGCATCGTCTATTGAAGTAAACAATTTGGTGCTCATAACCTTCAAAGAGCGTGATCAGGAGCTTGTTGTTATTTTCAACCCTCTGCCGCAGTGATCCTACTTATAGAGTGCGAAGTAAAACATTTATTTATGTAGCATGTATTTGTATGCAGATGTTTTTAATAAAATATATGGTACAAAATATTGTTATTCCGAATTATAGATATTCAGATATGTTGTACACATGGATTGTGCTTCTTGTCACTTAGTGATTCGTGCGCCTCTCACATTGAACACGCCGGAGGCATACCTAATATAAAATCGTGCTTTAGTTTTACATCACATACCTTGTTTTCTTGTCTCGCTATCAAGCATACGTGTGATACATAAATCAGAGTGGATGTTCCTATTATAAACTAGTGCTCTGTCTTACACCCCTGCCCATAGAGGCTTCAATCCCGTTGCTATATAGGGGATGCACACCCGTGCGTGTATATGCATCACTCCCATGCCTGTGGTGGTTTCACTCCCGTGCTTGTAGGGGCTTCAATACAGTGGTTGTGAGGCTTGTGCTTGACTGCCATGTCTCTAGGGGGCTGCACACCCGTGGTCATAGAGGCTTTAATACCATGGCTATATAGGGGCTGCACACCCGTGCCTGTATACGCATCACACCCGTGCTTGTGGTGGCTTCACTCCCGTGTCTATAGGGTCTTCAATAAAGTGGATGTGAGGCTTGCTTCACTGCCGTGTCTCTAGAGGCTTCACTCCCGTGGATATGATGGCTTTCCTCCCGTAGCCGTGCATGTACGGGCTTGAATCACGTGATTATATGGGCTATAGGGGCTGCACACCCGTGCCCGTAGAAGCTTCAATCCCGTGGCTATAGGGGATGCACACCCGAGGTCGTAGAAGCTTAAATCTCGTGGCTGTGAGGGCTTGTGCTTCACTGCCGTGTTTCTAGAGGCTGCACTCCCGTGGATATGGTGGTTTTCCTCCCGTAGTCGTGCCTGTAGGGGATTCAATCCCGTGATTATAGGGGGCTGCACATCCATGCTCGTAGAGGCTTTAATACCGTGACTATATACGGGCTGCACACCCATGCCTATATACGCGTCACACCCGTGCGTGTGGTGGCTTCACTCCCGTGTCCGTAGGGGCTTCAATACAGTGTATGTGAGGCTTGTGCTTTACTGCCTTGTCTCTAGAGGCTTCACTCCTTTGGATATGGTGGCTTTCCTCCCGTAGCTGTGCTTGTAGGGGCTTCAGTCCCGTGATTATATGGGGCTGCACAATCATACCCGTAGAGGCTTCAAGACCGTGGCTATAGGGGCTGCACACCCGTGCCCGTAGAAGCTTCAATCCCATGGCTATAGGGGTTGCACACTCGAGCTCGTAGAAGCTTAAATCTCGTGGCTGGGATGACTTGTGCTTCACTGTCGTGTCTCTAGAGGCTTCACTCCCGTGGATATGGTGGCTTTCCTCCCGTAGCCATGCCTGGAGGGGCTTTAATCCCATGATTATAGGGGGCTGCACATCCCTGCCGTAGAGGCTTTAATACCGTATCTAGATAGGGGTTGCACACCCGTGCTTGTATACGCATCACACATGTCCTATATCAGGGCTGCACAGCCGTGCCCGTAGAGGCTTCAATACCGTGTCTATAGGGGTTGCACACCCGAGCTCGTAGAAGCATAAATCTCGTGGCTATAGGGGCTGCACAGCCGTGCCTGTAGGGTATTATTTTCTTAGGCATACGTGCATTTCCTTAGATGAATTAGTGCTTTCTTTTTTGCACCCCGTGCGTTCCTACTTGTTACTGTGCTTTGTCTGACCGTGACAGCCGTCCGTCTCTTATATGTACCACCGTGTATGTGTCTTGTATACATAGATCTTCCTGATATAAATCTGTGCTTTTGATTTTACATGATGGAAATCATGTGTTAAACTGTTCTTTGTGATTCCGTGTCATATTTATTGTGTCCTCCGTGCCAGTCGCTCACGCACCACCCTGACACAGGAGTTGAAGTGTTTTTGTTTTTGTTTTTTATCGGCCAGGAATTAAAGTGTTCATAATGGCACTTTTGAGAAGCTGATGCAGACGAAGCATAGGTGTACAAACACTAGTGGAACTAGAGAAGCACGGTTCTATTTTATGAGGCGTTTTCACGGACCAAATGTTTGTTCTGAGACGTTTCCCCATAGAAGCACGGTTCTATGTTATGAGGAGTCCTGGACCTAGTATAGGAAATAGTCATGGTCTTGTTTTTCTTTGCCAAAATTTCACGACCTTATTGTAAAAGTACAGAAAGATAATAAGTACGGCAAACATAGTTTTGACACGACATATGTCTGGTATAGATATAAGTGTCTATTGAACCACTGTTCTTGCAAGAGCACCAAGCAAAATAGGTGGATCCTTCTTGTTCTGACATCTAGGTGTTAGAATAGTGGACTTCAAAGGTTTGGTCTTCTGCGTTGTATGTTGTGTTGTCTGAAGACATTTTGCAGTTGTTCGAATATTTTCCCTTGTTGAAGCCACTTGTCATCATTTTGTAAGTTAGCTGTTCTCTCGACTGCTTCACATAGATCTGCAAAGTAGAGAAGTAATTGATTTAAGAAAAAATATTCTAGGACTCAATGGTACATGTTGCTTGGTTTAACATTATATATTGAAACATCTTGTGATTTGATAGAAATCAAACTTCCTTTGTTGATAAAAAAGGATGACCTCGTATCGATGAGTGGCATCAAGTGCATTATGTACATACCACTGTCATCCCTGTAAAATGAGAGTAATGTACCAGCGATTAGATGAGGAATAACACATGTGTATTATGAATTGCAGGATGAGCAACATGTATTGATGAGCAGGTACAGTAATAATAGACTCACGGTCTTTCTGAGTTAGTTATGCTAGTCACTTGTTGAACACTGAAATCGTATATTCTGTGAGGATGAGCATTGTAAGCAGAATGGTATGCTCTCTTGAAGTTTTAAATTACAATGTTTGAATGTTCCTTTATATTGTCGCAATCGATATAAGGACACGGTATTATGAAACATCTATACTCTAAATTAACCACTATCAAATAGATAAAGCGTTGTTGTCTTGCAAGAATTAACACCTAAAACAGTGAGCAGTAATATTTGTGAGGGGAAATATTGTTAAAAAACTGGATAAACAAAGACCAGCACAGTAAAGCGAAGTTAGCAAAATCAACTCACAAAGTTGCAGACGTTTGACATCATGTATCCAATTGTTTATTCTGCAATGTGTTGCTTTAGAAGTTCAATGCTTACATCTTTGACCTGGAATTTGTCCTGTAAAAAGGTAGATGCTTGCTTACTCTTATTTGGTATAGTTTTTTTATTAATATTTAAAAAAAGGTAGATGAATTAAAATAGAACTTACTGAAGCTTCTATGTACATTATGTGCTTGTGTAAGATGTGTCTAACGTAAAATTGTTCTTTCAGCAGCAGCTCTGAGTAAGCATCCATCACATATTTGTTCATATAACTGTACACCTTCATAGATAGACCGAAGGTTCGATGGTCAGCCCAGCGTCGTTCAATGGCAAATATCGTCTTGCTGCCAAAAAAGGGCCCATTAAATTTTATGAATTATGTATTTTAACATTTAACTTGTTGAGAGGCGACGAGTGTTCAACATGCAAAATGAGAGGCGACGAATGTATTTTAACAACAGGGTGATCAAACTACAAGGACAGTTACGTTGAAACATGGCGTAACAGAAACATTGTTTTGAAGTATACACATAACGTGAATCTCTTAAATGTCTTAGTTCCAATTTTGCAGTTATAATAATAATAATAATAACAATAACAACAACAACAATATTTCAGTTTAGGAAAACTTTTCTGCAGACGGAACAAATATCTCATTACCTTTCATCTCTGTCTATCATTGGCGTGCATTCCATAACTGTTTCGTAGACGAGTTTCTCTATGAGCGTAGAATCTCTTATATCCAACAATCTAAATAATTCATGATGGTTATTTGTTTGGTGAGTTAGCTATTGCTGTTGCTGCAAATGATAGTGAATGTTCTGTAAGTCAGGTGCACTGCAACCGATTTGACCATTACCGGTATGTTGATGGTCAAGATAATGGTTTTGGTGTTGGCCCTCATTGTAACGGTTGTTTTTCTGGAGCACATGTCCTCCTGTGTGTTGATGATGCATCTGTGTTGTAGACATTGCGACTCCTGGTAAGCTGATTCGGTTAGGAGCAATGTCTGTTGCTGTATTCTGTAGATGTAGGCATGAATAGTGCGTATTATTTGTCACTGAATGTAAGCTGATGTAGCTTTGCCCACGATTTTGCTGATGGTTGTAATCATTGGGGTGGCTCTGGTGGCTGTGCAAACCACCATTATTTTGGTCAGTTCTCTGATGGGACGAATGGAAATTATAACCAGAAGGTTGTGTGCACAGAGTATTTGGTCTTGGAGTTTGTGACCAGGCAGTTTGGGTTAAACCCACGGAGTTTGACGTAGGAATGTGAGTTCGGGACCAAGCAGCTTGTGTTAAGCCTGTAGAATGTGGCTTAGCAATTGGTTTTGAGAGGTTAGTATCTTGTAACATTGGCTTCTGACCTGATGTTGTTGGTGTAGTTGACCCTTCAGTATAAGTAAGGTTGGATTTTGCTGATGAGCTTGTAGCCCCTGATATGTCCATCGCTGTATTAGGAGGTCGACATTCTTTCAAGCCTACGAGTTGGCTGGCCTTTTCTTCTGTTGTGTTGCCTTGTCAATTTCTTCGTATATTGATGGGTCAGACCATATGCTGTCATCATCAATGAATTGATCATAATGCATGACTTTTTTGTTGTCAACAACTTGACGCTTATTGGGTTCATGTTCGGGTGACTGTCATGGATGTTCTGTTATCCTGACTCTATTCTTCGTTGGGCGTGTGGCCCCGTTTCCTGCATTGGGCATCATGTGTAAGGGTCTTTTGTTAGCTGTCATTTGTTCATTTTCCTGCGTTACATTCTGGCTCTTGAAGACAACAACACTCACAGTGTTACTTGGATTCTCGGTAGCAGGTATCAGTATTTCTTCAGTGACAACGGATGGAGCATCACTGGTGTATGCTAGTGGTTTTGGGTCTAGTAACAAATTATATGATTTGGACTCACCAATCTTGCTGTCATAAGCCAAATTGCTAATAGCATTAACCTGGGCCTTCATGCTGGGCGAAGAACACTTGTCGGTAATAGTGTCTACCACCTTGGGTATAATAAGCTCCTTCGTGGTTGTTGGTAATTTTTCAAATATTGTGTCATCGCCGATGGAACGTGCAACAATATCTGGCATTTGAATAATCCCAGAATCAGGCTGGTCACCTCCTACGGCACCCTCACCCCCAGCGGTAACTTTCTTTGATTGCGTTGGTTCTGGCATTTGAATAATCGGAGATTCAGGTTGCTGAATGGTCTCAGTTGTCAATGGAGCAACTGTTTTTGGCTGTTGGATCTCATCTGTACAGTTTGGGGTATTAGCTTCAGCAGCAGTAACTTTCTTTGATTGCGTTTGTTCTGGCATTACAGGTTCACCTTCTGTTGAATGTGTGGAGTTGTTGGCTGCAGTGAACTCGGATGAATTTTCGCCAGTTAGTATCATTCCTGCGTTCTCGTCCAATAACTCAGATATTTGCACAAAATGTTCATGAACATGTACCCCATCAAGGCAGCTATTATAAAAGTATCTAATTTGTTCGAGATGTGACCTAGTTTTGGCATTCAAGTCATTTTTGTTGAGGTCTATCTCAGTTATCTCCAATTGCAATTTACGCTGGGTTGATGTTTAACATTGTAAGGATAGCTGGGTGGTGAACTGTTCCTTATCATACTAGTTTTGGGAAGGTGACACAGGGGTACCGCAACAACCATTTAGATTATCCATCGAGTATGATGAGGCACACACAAAATTGCTTGAGTCACTGCTGCATGATCCCTGAGTATTTTCTCTGTGGTGACTAGGAAGTGATGAAAAGTTGAAGGAAGTGATAAAAAGGTTTCTTCTCCATTGAATTCATCTTTCTTTAAGTTACAACACACGCCGCGGTTAGATTGTTTGACTTGCTTCACACCAAGTTCCCTACCAAGAGAAAGAATATTTTCTAGTTTCTGCTCCATGACGGGTTGAATTGTACAGAACAATTATGTGTACATCTCGTTAATGATTTTGGAAATATCTTATTTAGCCTATAAAAGAGACGTATAAAAAAAGCATGTGATATCAATATTACAGTAATAGAATAATTCATGCAAAAAATCTGTATGGAATACTGCACTGCAGAAAGCATAGTGAGAGTACTGCTAACTGAGCCATTAGGTAACCGAGTCAGTCTACTGTACTAACCACAACTAATTTAGCGTGTCAGTAAGGGCTATAACCATCATGGAACAAGAAACTATCTATTGTTGGTTCTCAAGCAGCACAACTAACCTACTGCTGGTAGGAGGCACATGTAATATAAACAAAGCATGTTTCCTATATATGTTGACTTATATGTCGAATCACTTTCAAAACATACATGGTGTACAATTATTTACAATTTGAAACAAAAAAAATAAAAAAAAATGATTCTGCGGTTGAAATGACTCACCGAAGATAATTTGCACTATGGGACAAACTGTTCTAAGTAGGCTTCTATTTTTGTACCCATAAAAATGACCTTTCAGAGCCATTTGGTGGGTAGAAAGGTGTGCATCTTATATCCTTCAGCTGTGATGATTTTGCAAGAAGACAATAAGTACATTTGAAATTAAAATAAGGTAATGACAACTAAATCATTCTACTGAGGTAAGAGTTCAGAGAGTTACAAAAGATTGTACTACACTCACAACGTGTTTGCCAAAATTTCCTTCCTCTATTGATAGACTATCTAGGTTAGCATATTTATTGACAGCGTTTGTATCCCAAATAGGTAGTCTTGATGTCAAATTATTTTTCATATGCATCACATTGATACCCAGGTACTCAAAATAGCTTATCTGCCGTAAATAAAAAAAAGTTAAAATTGGATCAGACACTCAGCATTTACGATGAAATAGAATTCAAAGACAAAGGTAGTGACCCAACCACTGGTATTAGGAGGCAGCCACACAATGCGCCGCTGAATTCCTTATCCTTGAATGTCTGGAGTGATGTCACTAACTTGTCTAGTGTTCTTCCTGACCAATCATATGACGGGATATCTGATATTGGTCCTTCAAGAGCTGATAGGTAAATCGGGCTTACGCATTCATATGTTGTCGGGCATAGAAATACTGTAGTTGCAAACATCACAAAAAGCCGCTGAAATAATTGTCCTGAGAGTTCAGGGGTCATGAGATCAATCACTTCTCTCATACTTGGAGTTTGCGCGGCACAATTTGTGTCAGACTTAACCTAATCTCTAAAAGTGTCTGAGCACCTTTTAGCAATCATTTTGCCTCCGAGTGGAATTCCCAATATTCTATGCACGGCGTAAGAGTTTATAGGAAATGTGAATCCACTAGGCAATATGAAAGAATTTGAGATGCTATCAAAGTAACGGACAAGCCATCGAACGAGACATCTCGGGAGCTCTTGGCAGGACAAGTCTAATAGGTTTCCAGAGCCAATGTCTCTGACTAGTTGCTTCTGGTCGTCTGTGAGCTTGTCACAAACAGATGTGAACTTCTTAAGGATCAGTTTTGTACTGAAATCTTCTTCATACACGGCCATTCTAAGAGGCCTGCAAAGAAAATCAAGAATTGAATTTGAAAGAAATGTATTGATTGAACAGATTTGACTATTGCAACTGTCCTTCGTAAGGGGGCTTCAATATAAATGTCTTGCAAAGAAGAAACACATATGAGAAGAAAATTACTCATTTTTGAAAGCAAATGCAACAAAACACATGGGAATCATTAAAAAAAGAACCTACTGTGGTCCAGATATTTTCTTCTTCCTTCTGTACACCTCAACAAGGTTTTCATGCGTTGTATGTTTGGACTCGGTCCTTATCCTTTCCTTCTCTAGTTGGTCAGGGACCACAAAAACTTGTGTGACGAGTTTTGTACCATCCACAGTCTGTGACTGGGTCTCTGAGAGTTGTGGAGTGGAGTCCATCCCATTCACTGCTACATAACAGGCCATGAGACACTATGATTACTACCTCGACTAGCAGATTCACTGAGAAAATATGTTAACTATGAGTTAACTAATCGTAACTACTACTACATATATTCATTGACCTCTCTAACTAATCGTAACACTATGAATAGCAATATCGAAATAAAATCAGGTTGGAGCTGTTGGTGGGTCGAGTGAATCCTCGGTCGGAAATGCGCACCAACCTTTTCCTGTGAAGTAATTCCCCGATTCCCCGACTAGCGACCGTGACTCCTGGGGTTTCGAAAAATATTACGATAAATTTAATCCGTGCCCCTTGTCTCTCATGTTGTGTTTCTCATCCAACTTGAATTTAGCTTGTATTGCCGAAAAAAATTCATTCAGAAATTGAAAGAACATGCGAAGCGCTGCGTGGAGGAAGTACCAGGTAGAAGGTGTAATTTGTTACCTCAACAGGAGGCGCACGGCGTGGAGGGAGAGGGTGGACGATTTGTCTTGGGAAGAGGTAGAAGTAGAGAGAAATTATATGAGCAATCAACAGTAATTCCTCGGTAGAGCTATGATATCCACCCCAAATTTATTTCACCGAGACGTGGTCGGGAGTGAACGAACTGAGATGTGGAATTTATTGACGGCCGACCCCACTAGTTAGTAAGAGCCACCATTGTAGAGCCCACATGTCAGTACGTCTCGACTGCATCTACGTCTTTCCCTGATGTTGCCGGAAAAGTGACCCCACTACTCTGCCAAAGAAAATTTTGGAGGTCCCATGTGTCAGTACGACGGCTCAGGTCGAACTCAAAACTTCTCCTACATGCAAAGAGAGTAGTATGCTCTCTTTATTTCTTCGCGTCTCTCTCTTTCATTCTCTCTCGTTCAAATTCAAAATCACCCATGGTGATTTGAGAGTTGCCTTCATCAGGAAAGTAGATCGCGCACAAAATTGAAGTGGATCTGGTCCAAATGTTCTAGGAATAAGATTCAGCAAATAATGGCTTAATCAAGTCATCCCGGATGTTTTCCTGATGCACGAGGTAGATTTAATTTTTGCCACTCGACGTTTTTTATCCTTCCTGATGAACTAGCACGTTCACCGCTATATATTTATGTTTTGGTCATGCTTCTTCGATTTTGTCGTTAGTTTTCTGTATACTTATTTTTTTAAAGCATGGTTTTAGTTTGCTTGTAGCAGCAGGTATTGTGCGCCATAGTTCGAATTCGATCCCTTCTTATATAATCGACAGTCCAGCCGCCTTAGTTGGTCTTCACGGGGATGCAGAAATAAATTTCTGGCCATAATTTTTTTCCAACGGTGTTTGATTTCACTATCAATGTGGTGCATGAGGAATAAAAGTGCATTGTTCTGTGTTGGCTTTTGAACATTGATACTTTGCAGGAACATGATGTTTTTTACCATATTTCATTGAGGTCTAATGTAGTATTATGACCTGGTGCCATATTAGCACAAGTTGCGCCTGCTATCCCGTGTAGTATGTGGAATAAAAAATATTCTTTACATCAATTCTATTGTAGTAAATAGAAGTTATTTAGCTAAAATACGAGTGTGTTCAAACAACGGTGTATATCAGTTGTTAGCTCTTTGTATAATTTTTTCCCCTGCCAGATGTACAGGGTCGCGTCAGATGATCAGGGCAGCAATGTTGGTGTTTCTATAAATGATATTGCAAAGGCATACGAAAAGAAGGTAATAACATCAAGTGAATCACACTAGAGTCATTTGCGGCGAAATCTATTGAACCTTAGATTTTTGATACTATCTTGTCTTTCTTTCTATACATTATATACTCTCAAGGCTTAATGTGTCACCATTGAATAATGCAAAGTTATGCTCGTTGTCATCAACAACATATAGAAAAAAATCCTTGGTTGAGTTCTGTAGATGTGTCCGTGTTCCATCTATCTGCTCTGTAGTTAAAGATCGATAGATGGAAGAAAAAGAAACTGTTGGAAGTGGAGAACAAAAAAAAGAGTGTTGATGATGTTCAACACGCACATGCCAGACGGGCTGGGTGAATGTAGTCAAGGTTGAGAAACAGGTGCTTGGTAAGCATCCAATTCAGGAACAAGCAGTGCATCACACACATGCTAAAAGGAGTATTCTAGACAACAAAGTAAATTTTTCTGCAACGTCCCGGACTTTGGTTTGTAATCCAAAGTTGCAACACAGAAACCGTACCAATGAGTCACTACAGGTAATGATAAAAAACTTTAAAACTCAGCCTTTTGTTTTTCAAATCTTGAGACACAAGAACACTTCATATGTTTTATTTAGTTAAATTGCTAATGGTTCATAATACACATATGTGCACCTAATTGGTGATGCTTCAAGGTCGTGGAGAGCAGTCATTCTGACGGAGTAGTTTTTTCTGACGGTCGTGTTGAATATTCAGAGAGAAGAATCATTGATGTCGGAACATTGAATGTTGCCCATAAAAGCACAAAATATGAATCATCACACATGACTGACAGAAGCAGTATCTCAGCAACTGGAGGAAGAATCTTTACCGATTTGCGGCACCAGAATATAGGAGAGGTGATAGCAACGTCGAACAACCGAGAAATATGTCAAACAATTCTGTTATTCCAATTTAATCACTAAAATTTCTTTGTCTTTTCGTGTGCCATAGGACTGCGAGCAAAATAACAGGCATCACGCCAGTCCACGCCAGGAACAAAGGCTCCAACAGATTGGATATACTCGTGACAATTTAGAAATGATGAGGCAAGGTCCTTTGAATGGATCACCATTGGCGTTCATCATGAGAGGTCCTTCCAGAGGATCTCTGATGGCATTCAAGATTTTCAACGAAATCTCCAATGCACGGAAGATGTCGCCAAGATGTGCTAAGCAGTGCAGACATGAGGAAAGAAAAGTGACGACACAACTATGTTGTCTCTATGTAAAACCTGCTTTAGATTGTATAGTGAAAGCAGAAGCACGGCTGTGCCTCTTTGATCGTAAAGTGCAAAGAAAAGCACAGCTGTGCCTTGGACATGCACATCCACGTGGATTTTGTGCGTTCACAACCATGTATGTTACCCGACATAAATCTGTGCTTCTGGTTGACATCACGGATGTTCCTGTCAAAAATTGACACCTAAATCCTGCTAGATTATTCTACATCTGTTTTAAAGCTTTCTAAACGAGAAAATAAGATGCAAATGTCTCAGGTGCCTATGTTATCTAATTTGTTGCAACCTTCATGTGCAGGACTTTACGGGGAGCATGGCAGATGAGTCAAATAACTGCAAGATTCCTTTACCCACCCTTAAGGGAAAACAACCCACAGAGAAGCAGGTAGTATACAGGGACGACTATGGCGATAGCAAAAATGTTGAGGTGGAAGCAGCTGAAGTCCTTCGGTTTACGGGTACTAGAGAAACAGAGAACAACAACATTCGTGAAGATGACAGAAGAGGAGGAAACAACATTCGATAAGTAGTGATGGATAAGACCTCTAGCAGTGATGGCGCCCCCGCACCTGACACCCAAGCGAGCTGCAGCAGCTCTGTGAGAAACGAGCTAATGCCTGGTCATGAAAGGGTTGATATCTCAAGTGACAATGATGATGACCCAAATGGACACCTTAGACAACATTGATATGGGGAAGGCAACGCAAGAAGAGAAAGAAATGGACGAAATGTCCAAAGTAAGCGCATTCCCGTCAATTGAGGAAGTGATGCAAGCACGTGAACCGGAGGATGGGTTGCATTTCAAAACAAGGGACGATGCCTTGTTTTCTTCTACACATATGCGAGAAAGGTTGGTTTTTCATTGAAGCGATCAAGGACCAGAAGAGCAGGCCCCGACCAAGAGATTGACAAGCAAGTCTTCCGGTGCACAAAGGAAGGTGCGAATAAAACAACAGAGAGACTTGTGAAGCACGGTAGGAGCAATTTCTTAATTAGGACAAGTTGTCCCACTGAGATAACAACAAAAAGAGCCACAGAGAGGGGAATATGGTACTTAAGGAATGTTCGCCTAGAGCACAACCATGTGCTACACCCGTGTGATTGGATGCTGAAATTTATGAGGTGTTATAAGAACATGAGGCCCGAGGAGAATTTTTTTATCCAGGTCCTGCAGAAGGCAAGGCTAGAGCCAAGGAAAGTCATGCAGATCTTCACCACTATGGGTAAACCGAGGCGGGAAATTATGTTCGACACGATTGACATAAGGAACATTGCATGCCAGGACAGGGATGGACAAAGGAACATAGATATTGAGGACACCATGAAGCTCTTTGCGGAAATGGAGAGGAAGAGGGTAGGGTTTCACCATGTGGAAGGGACCGATGGAAACCACATGGTGTGAAGCCTGTTATCGACATACTCCTTGTGCAAGAAGAATTATGGCCTGTATGGAGATTTTGTGTCTTTTGACACGACATTTTCTACAAATATATATGGTTTACCGTTTGCACCAATCATAGGGGTTTACAACCATGGGTCAACCGTCCTGTTTGGAATAGGCCTCTTAAAGGATGAGATGATAGGGTCATTCAAATGGCTCCTAAGTACATTTGTTGAGGTAATGGGAGGAAAGGAACCAAGATACATAATAACAGACCAGGACAAGGCGATGAAGGCGGCAATAGAGCAAGCACTTCCGAGGACCAGGCACATGTTTTGCTTGTGGCATATACGGAAGAACATGAAGGAGAACAACGCGACAGTGTTTGCACAACACCGAGGGATATCTGATGAGTTACATCTAATAATCAAAAACTCACTAAATCCAGATAAATTTGAAGGCTCGTGGAAAAGAGCGATTTCAAAATACAATGCAGAAGGAAACACACATCTGAATGCGTTGTGGGAACTACGTACATTTTGGGTGCCAGCCTACTTCAAGGACTGCTTTTACCCATTCTCATCGACGACCACATGTAGTGAGAGCACAAACTCAATGTGCAAAAATTATGTGAACCACAAAGATACCATAACGATGTTTGTTGGTGTGTACAACATCATCCAGCAAAATTGCCTTGCCACGCTTGACAAGAAAAGGCACCAGATAGAAGAGAAAATTCCATCAAGAGAGACAAGTTTTCCACTTCAAACAGAAGCAAGTGAAATATACACTAATGAAATTTTTAGGAAATTTGTGGGGACCCCGACTTACAAGTCGAGATCGCCGAATGATCGTGCTCAGTGATCCTAGAGATCAATGCTCACCGAACACACAGATACTAAATAATAAGAGTCTTACATCCGAGTACTGAATTATTACTTCACATGACCAAATGGTCAAGTTCACAAGGTTGGGCCTAAGGCCAATTCATACTGATACAACTAACAGCGGAAATCATAGGGGCTAAGCGGGTGCCCTTGCCATCAAGCCTACACCGACAGGCATTCTGACTCGGAAGCGTCCTAGTTCGTAGGGGCGTCTCCGAAGACGTACTCATCTCCAAATTCCGGTCCTTCCATATTTGGTCAATAATATAACAAGTGGCAAGCCAATGAGTACTTTTGAATGTACTCGCAAACAGCCCATGATATGAACATTGAAAGCGAAGGATCACAATAACATGCATGTTTGGTTGAATTCATCTTGGTGGAGTGATCATGAATATGCATCAAGTTAAAGAATTAGTTTTGAAGAAGAGGTTACAGATATCAATATATCTGTCTAGGGCTAAACCATCCGGGTTCACCCTATAGCCAAGTCACCAAACTTGGTCATATCATTACTTTCATAATAACTCATTTTTATCATAACTCACACACATTCTGTTTATGCATAAATAACTAGACGTAGTTTAAGCAGCACCACCCGTCTGTCCTTGACCCTGGACACGGCTATTGGAATAGTTTTACACTCTGCAGAGGTAGTAAACTGGACCCACGAGATCCGGAAAACTTCCGTGTCATCCACGACTCGTGGTATATAACATACCCGAGGTAAGTACCCGATCAATGCCTTTCCCCTGATGATACTAGACAAAGATATCCACTCGATTGGTACCGAACCCACATGTTGTACGTCTTACGAGCACCTACTCTGGACAGTATCAACCATGCAGGGACCAATGGTGTGCATGGATCTCATAAAAATGGCATAGTCGTCCTACCTGGCACGACCCAATCACGAGAGTGACCACACATCACTCCCGCCACTAGAAATGTGGCTCTTTGCTAGCACCGACCAGAGTAATCAACATAGCCTCGTCCCATAAGGGGTAACGTGGTCATACTGGTAAGGTTGGGACGGTCAACACATCATAAATCCAATCCCATTATCGAAACCATACTCACTCAAAATACCCGGTGCACCACTTCACCAAAAGTGGCCACCTAACTCATCATCACCCTCAAGCATTAGTGGCACCTGACGGGGTTTTCATAAATCTTTGTTTTATACCAACAACATGCTCATGCTAATTATTCTAGCATTAATTGTCAACATGATAATAGCATGATCCTCAAAAGGGGTAGGGATCAAGCTCAATGCATGTGCTCTCGAGGAGCCATCGGTAACATCACCTTAGTGATTTACTGGCACTTATGATCATATGCAACGGAAATGCTTGCTATCTTAACATGCAATATAACATATGCCCAGTCATGGTCAAAGTGCTTCTTGCCTTGGTCAGCTAGGTATCCGGGGCCTTCGAGGTCTTCCGCTCCGATTCCCTCGTCACACGGATTTTCTATCGTCGTCAAAAGAATAAATAAGAAATAGCTCACTCAAAAACATATCACAAAGTCATTTTAAAAATGTTCTTTATTACTAATAAATCTAAGTTGTTATTTTGAAAAATATTTGCCTCTGTTTCCAATGAAGGAACATTTCTAAAATCAACCAAGCAGAAGCAAAATTATTCCAATTTAGTCCTTTATTATTGCAAAACAGAATAGTTGTTTGAAAAATTCATCTCAAGGTCTTATGAAATACTACATATTTTTAGGAGAATAAGAGTGGAAAATTTATATTTTTACACTCGTTAAATGTTTTTATAAAAATCTTTGAAATTAGATTTTAAAAACAAAAGCAAAATGGGCTAACTCCCTGACCTGGCTCGGCCTGGAACTGGGCCGGCCCAAGGCCAGCCAATAGCCTACCTAGGCGCGCGCACCGTCAGGTTTGAACCTGACGTGCGGGGCCCTGCGGTCAGCGGCTGCGGGCAGCGCAGGGAGGGAGGTGGGCCACCGACAAGTGGGGCACACCTATCGGGGTCATCTCCAACCTCTCGCCAGAGAGGAGGAGGAGCACGCTGGCGAGGCTACCGACGTTCTCAAGCCCCAACGAGGACAGAAATGGGCTTGGCATGATGCCGCCTACGTGCTGGTGGTCGGAACAATGCCGAAGAGGCAAGGGTTCGCCGACAACGAGAAGGCTGCGGCGGAGGAGTTTTGGTAGGTGGTCGAGGAGGTAGCTAGGAGCACGAAAATGCTCGGGGAAGCTGGGGGAAAGCTTCCTGGGGTCGAGGGGATCAGTTTGGTGGGTCAAGGAATGCAGGAGCTGTCGTGTAGCCGGAGATCGACCGGAGCTCCGAGGCGGAGGGGCCCCGTCGATCTCGAGCACCGGGGCTCTGCTGGCTTGTTGGGGTGGCTAGGGAGGTGGTAGTGGTTGTGGTGAAGCTGTTTGAGGGGTGTTGGAGCGAAGGGGAGGGCTATAAATAGGCCCGCGACGGTGAGCCCATTCGGGAGCGCCGGTGACTCACCGTGGCGCGCATGGGGGTGCAGGGAGGAGCTCGGGTCGAAACCACGGCCTCAGGACGTGGTTTTGGACTCCCAGAACCATCTACAACTTAGGAAGAGAGAGAAGAGTCGAGCATCTGTGGCCGCACAACCTTGGTCGGTTCTGGTGCGCGCGGGCACGTGTCGCACGAGCTTTAGCGCGGGAGAGGAGGGGCCCTGAGGGTTGCTCGATGCAGAGGGGTTGTCGAGGAAGAGGTTGGACACCTCGGGGGAGGCTTGAATTGGCCGAGAGCGTCGCCCCCACCTCGGTGGCTTCCTATAGCGCGCCCTGAGCGCAGTTTTGGCATGTCACGGCATGCTGGTGTGCTCTAATGCACTTTGGACGTGTGTAGCATGTCTTGGCACTGGTTGGGAGTGAGGCTGGCCGTTTGGGTCTCGTGGGAGCTTCGGTTGGTCAAGGGAGACAAGGAAAACTAGTGTTGTCAGCTTTGAACTGAAGCTTAGATTGGGTTTTTTGGCATTTCCACTTTGAACTAGTAAGGGGCCAGTTGACTGGGGTTGGGCATTGATACTGGTCACCTAATCAATGAGTTTGGAGCAAAGGGGTTGGGTTTAGCTGTGGCTAAGAGGGCTTTTACCCATTTGTCAGAAGGTGCTCGACAGTGGTTTGAGGTGGTTGCACCCCACCACCGGTGCTGCAACTTAACAGGTTTGGGTTTGGTGCTAAAACATGGGGTTTCACCAAGTTTGAGCTCCATTGCACAAGTTTAGCTTTGTAAACTTGAAAACACCACTATTTGACCAGATCTGTCCCTTCCAAAGAGAGTGTGGGCAACCTAAGTCCCACAAATCACATTTTTTGTGTGGAACCCTCACTTGAGGTATTGGGCACTCGTGCAAAGTTTCATCATCATTGGACACACTTTGCTATGTAGAGTTGCTCTAACTTCAATCTGGGTAGAAGGGGTTTTTGGGTTATTTGGGGTCCTTAATCACCTTGGATCAAAGTGATACTTTATGTGGACACCAAATATGACTTAGGGATACGAGTGGAATTTTCTAGGATTTTATTGAGAATATTCCCTTTGGAAATATTTCAAAAGATCAAAATAGACAGAAATAGTTTTCAGAGTTCTACTCAAATAATTAAAATATAAATAGGGGTCATAACCTTATGTATGGAAAATATATTTCCTTCTGATCATTTCCAAATTTAATCAGATTTTTCTAAGGCAGAAAAGTATTTTTCCATGTAAGAATACCATTTCTCGCCTCAGAAATGGACATGTGAATAAATTAAGAAAACATTTCTAAAACTAATTATTTAATGGTTTTGGAATACTAAAATAAGTTAAAATAAGATCACCAGCTTTGGGTAGATACCAATTTTGCCATCAAGGGCAAGTAGTGCAACTCAAAGTAGGGTTTTACCCTGATCAGAAACAAGAAGAAGGTTTTGAAAATAATTCAATATTGTGAGATGGTTTTCTATCATCACATGATCATCACAAAAATCATTCAATGACAAACATGGCACTCACATCATTAGTCTTGAAAAAGTTTTAACAAGCTCAGATTTTTGCATCACAGAAAAAGTGGTACTAAAAACAGGGTGTGACAAAATTTCAGCTAGAGCTGCGCAACCGCACATACTATAAGTGCCACGACCTGGCAAAAGGTTGGCAATAACTTTTAAAAACAGGAAACCGTACCGAGGTGAGGAATTTGATGGGTCTAAATTTAGGGTAGATGTGGATGGGCATAAGGAAATATACACGTGCAGCTGCAAGACGATGGCTAGGGATGGCATTTAGTGCTGCCATGTACTTAAGGTTATGGACCAGACAGACATGGTTGAACACCTTCCAAAATCCTTTATCATCCCCAGATGGATCGGGAATTGGTCAGATAGCTTGAGACTACTTGCTACAAGTCAAGGTGACAGCATGATCGCACAAGAAGATGAAACTATGAGATTTGGTCTTGTGTACGCAAAGTTGTCCGATATATGTTCACATGCTTGAAGAAAGGACAAAGCATACAATGGGTTACTTGAGGTTATGCAAGAAATGACAATAAAAGTCATGACTGCACTTCCTGATGAAACATACACAGGAAAAAATCCATGTGACGCAAGTCTCAAAAACCATCCCATGAGTGGCTCGAAGGGAACGAAAAAAGGGGACCGAATCAAAGGTGGTTGTGAGAAGAAAATAAAAAGAACCAAACCCATTTGCGGTCGTTGCACTATAAAGGTTCATACGAAAACGCATTGTGCTACTAACCCAGAAGTGATTGAAAAAATAAGGATTCAAGAGGAGAAGATGAAAGCACGGGAGGAGAAGAAGGCAAGATCAATGAAATGGCCCACAACACCAACGACAACATCGAGAATATCAAACGGAGAAGGAGAATGCACTCCTAGCCCGGAACCAAGACGGCTAACACCACCATCAATGCCAACAACCCCACTGACAACGCCAACAACCAAACTGATAATAGAGCATTGAAAGCAAAGTCCTCTAACCACACCAGAATCTATTATCACACAAGGGAGGCACACAAAACGTGAGCAACCAAACTTGGTTGAAGCAACAACATGTGCGAATCCTACATTGAGAAGAGAAAGAAGGGAATGGAGATTGTTTTGTACCGGCGAACAATATGAGTGAAGAATTAAATGTTGAAAAGAGGTTCTAGACATAAATAATATAATGTACGCTATCTTGCACCGTAGAATATTCCTAGTACCTCAAGAAATGTACCCATGACAAATTGTTCTATTTTTTCCGTATATTGTTTTTAATAGGAGAACGACAATGCGCAGATTTGGAGAAAGAAGAATGGATCTCTTCAAAAAATAGTTCCATTTGTTGTAGCAAAGCCTCTTTTTAAGTTTTCTTGTGTTTGTAGGATAGAAAGAGACAGCAGGACTTATTTTTTCTTGTGGAGTTGTAAGTTCTGTTTTATGGTAGTATAGAAGCGACATACAAGACCAGTAGATTTTTTCCTAGTGGTTGCACTATTTGTCGGCATTGAGCCATCACAACTTGTACTGAAATCAATCCAGTTTATGTCGTTTTCTATCGATGCTTTAAAGAGTTTCCGGTCCTGTAGAAATGACGTGATGAACGTGTGCTTTGTTAATGTGGACCTAGATAAGGGCTACACACATAGGCACGGTATTGTGTTACCGGCATGTCCCTAATGACCTCATCATTATTGAATGTGTCGAAATTTTGCAAGGCAGATAACGAGCGCCTTGCTTGTCCTCGTGTCACTATGTTCGACACAACTGTCCTGATGCCATTATACTGTGTTTTGAGGCACAACCGTGCGCATGTAAAACGGTTCCTCTCGTGGCCTGACGATTGTGCCTCTGATAATTAACGTCTGAATGCATGGCCGTGCATGTGAAACTATGATTCTTTTGTCCTGGTGGCGCTGCACCTCTGACATTTATGTTCCGGTATTGTTTTTGAATAGGCGGAGCGACAAAAAACATTTTGAACAAGGGTCACGGACATGCGTTTTTTGCACGTATAGACATGCCTCTAATGATCGGTCGCCCTACTCATGTACTATTTCACATGGAGTGCCTCTCCACTAGAGTCACGGTCGTGCCTCTACGAGCGACATGTCATACGTGACATTGTAGGGCCAACAGATGGGTTACGCATCATAGACATAGAGGTAGTGAAGACCTAAATCATATTTTCAGATGCACCTCGCACATCGCTGTCGTACCCCGGCAATGGAGATGGAGATGTGACGTGCCCGTAGAACCAAGATGGTGAGGCACGCTCCACTGCCTATGTCGTCGTCTGGGTGTGCGGTGCTGGTCGAAGGTGCAAGGGGCGGTGATGGCCGCCCCCCTCGAGCGAACGAACACGGAGAGGAATCTGGTCCGAACATCATCAAAAGCCTCCCGGACGTTGTCCTACGTCAGATCGTCTCCCGTCTCCCCACCAAGGATGGCATTCGCACACAAGTTCTTGCATCACGGTGGCGACCCTTATGGCGCACCGTTCCTCTGAATCTCGACTGCCGTGAGATCCCTGCTGCTCGTCTTTTTAACCATCTAGAAACAGTTCATATAGAGACCACCTCTTGTTGTAGATACCTCTACAGCAACGAGCTCGTCCGCAAAAGTCACTCCGGAACTTTGTATAGTGGAGATGTTGTAGCTGATGGTGTGAGTCTTCCTAAAGCCATCCTCTCCGGTCATGACGGCTCAGTTTGCCGGTTATGCATCCCGGTGAGCTATCTCTAGTGTAGACCATCTACAGTCGATGCCTGGATCCAATCACCAAAACTCGACAACATTATTCAGGTGCTTGAGTTGTACTTCTTGATCCCGCAAATTGTGAATCACAAGGTCACATTACTAGACAAATGCCCTTAATCTATGCCTTCACCACTAATGTCCATCTTCCGGTTTTCCTCTTCTTTGCACACCGCCACCTTTGCTCTTTGCGAGATAGATGACAACTATGTATAAATGCCTGAACTACCACTCTCAAGCGGCTTCCCCTTGTGCTGCTTGATATATCAGAGGCCTCTCTAGACAACATAATCCACTCTAGTTGTACTTCACTCAAGTGCTTACTGCTTGTTTTAAAAGAAGAAAACCATTGCATTCGAATAAACTCAGCTAAGCTTGTAAGCATTGGCATCCTCGATGGGAAATTTGAAATCATTATCCAGGATGCCCATGCACTTCAATGGCTGATTAAAGATTTGGGTAGCAGAGTCCTGCAGTTAACCATTGGCTCTGCACCTAAATTAGAGGCATTGGGTCAATTCATTAACGCGGGTAACTCTAAGTCTCTGGAGGTACTGAATTCCCACAATACTTTCATTGGATGAAACGAGTTTGATGTCATCCAACATTTTATTTTATTAACTTTGTTCTATGTTTCCTGAAGGGTTTGGTGGCTGTCGGGCTAACAACAATTCGGCAATCCGTCAAGACTTTTTTTATGGTGCACAGTTATAAAGTTGACCTTGCTATTCAATTGTTGGAAATGTTTCCAAACCTGGAGAACTTGTTTGTTAAGGTAATGGTTTTCACAAACATTTCATAGTGTAGCACTCATACCTCTGTCTCAAAAGGTCTTGTCTTTACATTTGTCTAGATTTTTACACTCAGATCTAGACAAATGTATAACATGCTTTTTGGGGTGGACATAATATAACTAATCGTTCATTTGCTGTCTCCACTGATGTTAAGTACTTTTCGACCTACTCGTATATTTTAGGGAGGATTTTATCGTGGTGGCCAACGAAAATATTGGCGTCATAGGTTCTGCCTATTTCTCGAAGAGCATCCCATTCGTCTGAAGATAGTAACACTGGAAGATTACGAAAGCTGTTAAGAACACATTGAATTTGCGACGTTCTTTATTCTGAATGCAAGTGAGTTGGAGACCATCAAGATTAAGTTTCGCAAACCCTCAGACTTCACGTCCGCAACAACCAATTTATTTTTTTACACACAACAACAGAAGATGCTTCAGTGGGACAAGAAGGCTTCTAAATGCGCTTGCATCAAATTTTCATCGTCTTGCAAACACACCAGCCTGGATTTAATAAATAAACATGTTGAATACCTGGACTTGACAAATTCATTCAGCTGTGAATGCTAAAAGCAGCTCTCTTTGCAGGGAAGCTTACAGAGTTACATGTCGTTCCTCCTCGATTTAGCAGATCTATTAAACTGTGGTTGGTGATAAGAATGCTCACGCTGGTAGAGTTAGGTATTGTTGCGCCGTTTCTAGTCTCAGATTTATCTAAACTTTTCTTTTGAACATCATCGTACTGTTTGTAATGTTGTTATGACACTTTTATGTGTTCATGTTTATGTGTTATGACTCTGTTATGCATGCATTTTGATGTGTTTTTGACTTCATATCCAATCCTGTGGAGATACAAAAAATTACGCTACCTCCTTTTTTATATAGTTGTTAAATGTAATGTCGCAGGTTCTGAAGCATGTTCGAATGAAATGTGTGGAAACTATGTTTCTATAAACCTAATTTCTTTCTTATTTTTTTGTTATTTTTTCAAACCTGAAACACACGTGTGTCCGTAGGACTTATGGAGTAGATTTTTTTTGTAATAACAGTTGTGGAACTATTTTTCCTTGCACAAGAGAAATAAAATATTACTTGCAACGAAGAGTAGGTGAGTGAGTTAAACGGACAGAGAACACAACTGTGCTTCGTGGACCAAAGTACATGGACTTGCCGCGGTCGCATCTGTGAGCCTACTGCATAGGCACCCATGGACCTACCACGTACACACCCATGCGCCTACCTAGGGTACATCCCTGGTCTTCGTTTTTCATCATCGAAGTTCCTGGCGAAAAACCAAACTTTTGTGTTTCCCCGTTCTATCGCACGCACACCCGTGCACCTTCCGTAGACGCACATGTGCGTCTTCCTAGTGTACATCCTTTGTTTTCGGGTTATTTTTGTGATGTAAAACTTACAGAGAACACAAGATTTTTCAAGCGAGTTATCTAATGTGCTTCGTGGACCAAAGTACGTGGACCTACTACGTACACACCCATGGACCTAAAACGTACATACCCGTGGATCCACAGCGCTTGCATACGTGGATTTACAACGTACGCAGCCATGCGTCTTGCTAGTGAACATCCGTGGTTTCGTTTTACATCACCGAAGCTGACTAGTGGGGTCGGCCTGGGGCACCTCATCAGGCAAGCGGGTCCACGCGGGAACGACTCGTCTCCAGCTGGCCCACAGGGGAATGAGAACGGTGATATCGAGGCTACTTTGACCTGTGCACGTGGGAAGGACTCGTCTCCCAATGGCCCACCAGCGACGCCTCCTGTCCACTCTACCACCAGCCAACGACAAAGGCGACGCTTCTAGTTTGACCGGTCCCAACGCAAGAACGACTTGTCTCCCGCTGGCCCATAGGGCAGCGACACCTGCGACGCTTCAGCTGTTCTGAAGGGTCCTATTAAATAGGAAGCACCTCTACCTTCTTCTCCCACTCGACCACCGCACTTCCCGATCCAAAAAAATCTGGAATGATGCCGAAGCGTAACCTCGCTGCTCGCGATGGCGACGGAGGTCCATCGAGCCCTAACCGGCGCCAGACGGTGAATGAGGACCACGCGAGGTACCTCTGGGAGAACAACCTCTCAGTTCCATGGCCAAGCGTCGTGCTCTCGGAGCGGTGGAACCTGAATGACAGCCGGGTGCCTGTACGGCAGGTTCCGGTAGATGGCCTCGAGCGTTGGCGAGAGATCTTGCGGAGGCGAAGAATCCTGCCGCTCGATCTCAAGTTGGACCCGAGGTTTGCGCCCACCAGCGATCTCTGGGATCGCTGGTTCATCCCGGGCGTCGTGCCCGAGGGGCGTCGGCGGATGTACTTTGCGTCCACCGGGCCGAGGCCGCGCCCACTGCCTGCGGCAGCGCAAGAACATGCGGCTCCCCTGCCGCTTGAGGTGGCTGATCCACCGCCAGAGGAGCAGCTGGCTCCACTTTCGCGGGAGGTAGTTGATCCATCGACAGAGAATCAGGCGGCTGTGGTGGAGCAGGAGCCGCTGACGTAGGAGAAAGTGCCTCTGTATCCGACAACGATGAGGAGTAGGTGATGGCGACGGAGCAAGCGGCAAGGTGGCGACTAGCGTGGCGGCGAAACTAGTATAGGGTTTGCCGTTTTGTTTGTAGGGTATATATAGGGTACCCTTATATATCTATGTTGTTTATTTTGTTTTTAATCGAACTTTATCTTAATCTTAATGAAGTTATGTTTATTTGTATTTTGTTTATATATGTTTGTACGTTTTTTAGCCTCGTACAGACAAGGATGGTGAAACTTTCAAGTTTCCCTATGGCACATGCAAATCCGTGGACCTACCGTGTACAGTCCCACACAACTAAAACGAACGCACCCGTGGACCTAAAACACGCGGATACGTGGATCTATAGTGAACAGATCCGTGGATCTTCTACGTACCCATCAGTGGATCTACCGCGAACACATCCATGGACGCGAAACGTACGCACCCGTGCGTCTACCGGTGTACGTACATCTGTAGTTTTTGTTTTACATTACCGAAGATCGTGGCAAAAAACCCAAACTTCCGTGTTTCCCTCTAGCACATGCACAACCGTGGACCTACCACGTACACACATGTATCTTTTCCTAGGCTCACTTTTGTGATGTAAAACTTACAGAGAACACAATCAAGAAATAACAATAATGTTTTTTGGAAGTGACTTATCTAATGTGCTTCGAGGACCCAAGTACGTGGACCTACCTCGTACGCAATCGTGGACCTAACGCGTACGCACCCGTGATCTGCATCGTACGAAGGCGTGCGTCTTCCTAGTGTAGATCCGTAGTTTTCCTTTTACAGCACCGAGGTACCTCCAGCACACGCACACACAAAATCCAAAGCCGTAGTACCTGGCCAAAAACTAAAACCTTTGTTTTTATACGGAGCACATGCACGCCCGTGGACCTAGCACGTACGCATCACTGGATCTAGCGTGAAAACACACATGGACCTAAAACATACTCACTCGTGCGTCTATCTGGCGTACATCCATGGACCCAAAATTTCGTGTTTCCCTCTAGCACATGCACAGAACAGATGTGAACCTACCACGTACATACACGTGTGTCTTCCTAGTGTAGATCTGTGGTTTACACATCCGTGGACCTACCACGTACACGCACCTGAAATGAGCGCACCCGTGGACCTAAAACAGGCGGATACGTGGATCTATAGCGAACAGAGCCGTGGATCTACCACGTACGCAATAGTGGACCTTCCACGAACACATTCATGGACCCGAAACGTACGCACCCGTTCATCCAGCGCTGTACATCCTTGGTTTTCATTTTACATCACAAAAATTACTTGCAAAAGACGCAAACTTCCGTGTTTCCCACTAGCATATGCACAGCCGTGGCCATACCATGTACACACACGTGGGTCTTCCTAGGCTCATTGTTGTGATGTAAAACTTATAGAGAACACAATCGAGAAATAGCACTAATGTGCTACGCGGACCCAAGTACGTGGACCTACCGCGTACGCATCCGTGCACCTTGTACGTACGTAACCGTGGACCTACCTCATATGCACGCGTGCATATTTCTAGTGTACATCTGTGGTTTTCCTTTTACAGCACCGAGGTACCTCCAGCACACGCACATCCATGGATCTACGCGTACGCACAGGATGATATCTTGTTTGTCAGATTAGGTCTAACTTTCTTGACCAAACTGCGGAAAAAGGGGTTTTCTATTGACGCCTTGAATAACATATAGCTTACCTATAAAAAAAAGTAATTATGTTTCGGAACCAGGCAAAACCAGATTGCTATGATGTGCTTCACATATCGAAGTACGTTGACCTACCGTACGCATCCGTGGACCTACCGCCACTACAAGGAATATGCTAATACACGACGCTATTTTTTCGTCGCTACATCGTCACGGTTTTTAATTTACGACGATCTCACGACGAAAAACCAAGCGTCGAAAACGGAGCGTCACAAATGAACAACAACGATGTTTTGATCAAAATCATCGTAACCTTTACGAAGATTCCTGGATCGTCGTAACCTTTACGACGATCCTAAATCATCGTTGACAATCAAACCCA
Organism: Hordeum vulgare subsp. vulgare; assembly: GCF_904849725.1. Taxonomy (NCBI): domain Eukaryota; kingdom Viridiplantae; phylum Streptophyta; class Magnoliopsida; order Poales; family Poaceae; genus Hordeum; species Hordeum vulgare. The sequence goes on along the minus strand of NC_058520.1, from coordinate 307,604,553 downwards.
ATCCTACGTGGCAAAATTACGACGAAATAAAAACATCATGGTTGAAATCAGCCCAACCCATTTGATCACATGGGCTGGTCCAGTTCGGTGCTTTACGTGGGCCGAGCCCATTAAAATAGCCCATTGTGTATTTATTTTTCCTATGCTTTGATTACCTACACACGCCTGGGCCAACAATTCGGCCTTTTTAATTTCTGAACCATAGCCTTTTACTATCCACTTCTTTTTTGGGCCTCAACCTTTTTTACGCATTTCTATTTATATTTCAGCCTTAATTGCTGCCAATAGATTCAGTTTCTCTTTTCAAATCCCAAATAAATTTTGTTCATTAGACATTTCGACCAATTCTAGATTTGGCCCATGCCTATTTTTACCAAATAAAATTTATATCATCAACATAAAACCAGCCCAGATTCAATGCCAACGTATTTTCCAATTAGGATAGTATTATAAGAATATGTACATAACTCCCACCATTTGAATTTTGTTTGCATGCAAATATACATCAAATTCTCAGCAAAATCAGCACTACATCCAAATTCCAAGAAAATTCAGCATTAAAAGAATGTCCTGAGATGCGAGAGTGTGCATGCATGCCTAGATCATGCATGCCTTGCTTTCTTCTGACTTCTTCGTCATAGTGCTCCAGCACGTGCAATTAAAACACAAACTAGTCATTAACTGGTACTTGGCCAAATACAGTAGTCTCCTAAATTCAGTTGGTCGGTAGATTGGCCATGGACGGTCCAGGCTCCGCTACGGCCACAAGCGCTGGATGCCAACGGCGAGCCAGATTTCTGTGTTTTAGCCACATGCATGGCCTCCCTCCCTATCCCTGCCTGGGTCTGGGCCTCTCTACATACCATACATTCGAAAAAATATCTAGTCTGCTACTCCTACTGGTATCTCGGCTACCACGGTACATACGTAGAGCTTAGGGACTGTCAGCAACTCCATTATTAGTCATGAAGAGAACGATGTGTAAGACCATGATGTTATGCTCCTTCCTTCCAAGCGCAACCGTAGCAGCAAATGCTAAGTCAAGATGTGTAGTGCAATCAACGCGTACAATTCTGAAGTTCCAGGGTATAATCAGGTTAAGCTGGCTCGTGGCTGTCAGCTATGTGTAGCAGATAAAATTACGCTACTTGTGTACATGTCAAACAGAAAGAATGGGCATACCACAATCATCCTTCCTTGTTTTTAGCCTTGATGATTGTCATCATTTCTGTCCAGTTGTCCAACGGACTGGGCAGCAAAGAACTATCACAGCATTGATCTGCTTTTGAAGTTCAGGCGCATGTTCCACCTACAAGAACAAATCATGTCATTAATTCACATGTTTGCTCACCTGTTTCTCAAGTTCAGGCGACAGTTTTCCGCCCCCTTTATTAACTGATGAAAAGATTCCTACTCGCAAATTCAAACCCCCTTTATAACCAGCCGTCAAAACCTTTCATAATAGAAAAAAGAACATAAGAACACATCAGCTCCCGCAACACAAACTAGTCATTAACTGGTACTTGGCCAAATACAGTAGTTTCCTAAATCATGAACTAGTTACTAACTATGAAATATTTAAAATAAGGGACAGTTGCAGTGAGCATCAGTGTCATTTCATAGCCAAGTGACTGTCATAGTTGTACGTAAACTAGTAGACAAGTAGGTGGTATTGATCAAGCATTGTATTGCCGTTTACTTACACCTACACTTGCATCTACATGCATACTCTAATACAATAAAGTGAAGGAAGATGGATACACAGGAGTGACAAAAAAGTTTATCTCGAGCCGTGGAGGAGTATTAGTATCAATTAGTAACAATTGTTTGACAAAAATGATTAATGGACACCAATATTAATGCTAAGCTTTCCGTTGGAGTTTCCTTTCATTTTCCCTACATAGAAGACAGAGATGTATGATCAGACAAAGTAGGACAGCGGCTAAATGAATCTAGGATCCAGCTATCATGATCACATGTACACACCTACTATCCATATCAGTCAGCAATCAGCATGCATGTTTCCCAATTCAGCCATGCCCGAAGAAAAGAACAACCTCTTGCTGACAGGCTGAGTGCGAGTCCCCTAGCCCCAAGAGGTTACAGAGTTATTCGGTCAGCAAAGTTGATGATGACATGCATTCATTCATTCATTCATGCACAACCACTCTAATCTTACTCCTACATCATAACCTGAAAAGCTACCATTGACGTCCAGAACGAACTGCCACTCCCTCCCAGATGTGGCACTGCATGCAAAAGCTGCAGCAAACCTTGTCAGGCGCAAGTAAATATGGCCAGCATTGTAGAATTTGCTTCTGCTAATCAATTGCAGGTGCTGGCTAACTAATACAGGGTCAGCATTGTAGTAATAACTAATAACTAACAACAGTTGGCGAGCCGTGTGGCAGGTGGTCGCTGATCGTGGGGCGGCTGCCGGGGCGAACAGACAATGAGATCAAGAACTACTGGAACACCACCCTGAGCAAGTGGAACCAGCAGCAGCCCCACGGCGCCGGCTGCTCGAGCCACCCGCAGGCCAAGCCGCTGCCGCCACCGTAGGCCGGCGGCGAGGCGCAGGCCCCATAGGAGGGCGCGTCCGATTAATACTAATTCAGAAGAAGACCTAGAACCTTCATTTTGCGAAACAAGAAGGCCTAGAATCTGACAGCGCACTTACTTTGGAGCTTCTTGTCCATGTACTTACGAACCACCAGAACAGAAAAAGTCAGCATCGAAATCCCAAGGAAACAGAGAGAAAACCAAGCGGAACATATGGAACTCGAGATGAGAGGGCGAAGGGCTTACTCCTTCAGTTTCGCTGGACACGTTGTGAACATTGTCTGATTTGCCGATGACGGGGAAGGACCACAAACATATAAACATAGATAGAATGATTCTTGTATGCCCACTGCAGCGAAACCATGAATTATCGTTAGTAAAGCATTAACTGTTCTCAATACTCAATAACACTAAAGAAGGGGACAATATTGAGCAGTCTGTAAGTCTGGCATGGTGGCAACAGTAAAATAGATACAAGCAGGCACTCCCTTCTCTGTATATCAATTCAAAGTCTAACCAATCTCTGAATTTTCAGCATGAATCCCTTCTTCGCATGGAAGATTGTCTAAGGAATTACTTGTACCACCAATCTGATACTTTTTTATTTTTGTTAATTATGTGTTTAGGCCTAGCCGGAAAATAAATACTATTACAATACATATGCTACTCTTTGTTGTTACGCTTCATAGCTTCATACTTAGCTTTGTACTTTACCTGTGCAAAAAATAAGAATAAGATGTGACCTAACACTACAGGTATTTAGATAACAACATTTATAAAAAAAGTGTGAACTAACACTGCAGGTATTTAAATAACAGAATTTATAAAAAAATGTGTGCATCGACAAGATGAAGCAGAATATAATTCATGAACCTCGTTAGATGATATACTAATTGGTAAGAGCAAATACAAACTTCTATTTCTTTTAAAAAATACAAACTTCTATTAAGTCTTGTACACTCTTTCTTATTTGTCAACAGCGACTAACCCATTTCAAGAAAGAGTGACTGAAGCTTTAGGAGAAACAAAATGAAGCTAGTATCATGGTTTCTTAAAGAAATTTGTTCATATATACAAGAATGGTAGGTTGTTCAAGTGCAGATGAGGTCGACTTCAAAAGCTAAAATTGCATCGACTACTGTCTGCCACAGTTAGATTGTCCCTTTTCTAGTTCAATGGATTCAACGAATGCTTCTCATCTGCATACAGCTGAGCACATCATTCACAACAGCAAACATGGTGACACATGAACTTGATTTTTTTTACTAACCCCAGGATTACTTTGCTTCTGTAGAAATGCAGCTTGCCTGTGACAAAATACATCCTAAGTATAATGGAGCTACTCCTAAACTCGGTGCACATGGTATGCACAGCAGAAGCTAGCATTGAACAATGCATTCTCGTAATGACATTTCTCAAGGGATATGGAGGTAGACAGCTACAGCAGCATAGCATGAATGCAGGTACAAATTTTGATACTCCCTTTGATCCATATTACTTGTCGCTGCTTTAGTATAACTTTATACAGCTGTACTAAAGCAACAACGAGTGATCAAAGGGAATGCTTGAGTGGACAAACTAAGCAACATCACTGTTTCAAAACAGTACAGTACACATACCACAAAACTGTCATCAGTACAGAGATCATTAGCCACCACCGCATGAAGCATCCATACATCAAACTGATTTTTTTGCTGTTTGTTGAAACACTACACATCAACCAAAAAGTTCTAAGTACATGAGAGAAAGGATTATACTAATCATAGGGCCTAATCTTAGCACCTAGGCACACCTAAGTGCACGCCTAGGGCCTTTTTTTATACTGATAAAAAAAGACATGCATCAAAAGGATTATACTAATCATAGTAAATACTTCAGTAGACAAAGATCCAATCCAAAGAAATCTCCAGAGTTTGGTGTCAATCATAAGAAAATGATAGTCAACCTGGCACTATCAAGACAATGCACTAATGAACTACTCATGCATCTTATTATCTTTACTAATACAATATTTCAATGTTTACAGAGGATAATGTTTGTTTACATTGGTTTACAGAGGGAGTATACTATTTACAACTTACTACAACACTAAATATGGTAGGATTTCTAAAGCACTCAGAGATTTTTGTAGGCAGGGTTAGAATTAGATCACACTATGCATAAGCATTGCTTGGAAAGACCTCGTGAGCCAGATAATTCACCGTTCAGGACACACTAATCGGGAATCAGCATTTTATAGTGTCCAGGAAAGATCACTGAGAAATGCACAATAGATCTCCTTCAATTACAAACTCAAAAGCTCACTGAGAAATGCACAACAGATCAATTCAAGCAGACAAACCTTGCCAGTGTATCCAGCCTTTTCAATTGCAGTCTTCAAGAGCTCAAGGCGTTCCTTGTTCAACTACAATAACAGAAAACAAAAGGAAATCAGATCACAACCCAAATACATGAGTTTTATACTCCCGCCGTCCCAAAATAAGTGTCTGAACTTTATAAAAGCTCAAGTATAAAATTGTAATTATTTTAGGACGGAGGGAGTACATCAAAACACCAAGACATAAGGATCTCATCCCAAACCTATAAGAACAGGGGAATACCTGAATGTTAGGTGCAAAACCACCTTCGTCTCCGACATTGGTGGCATCCTGCCCATACTTCTTGATAACAGACTGTTACAGAAAATGACAGTTTCAGTCAATTTATTTATTTACAAGATGATAAAGCTAGGGTGTGTATCCATCCATAGAGTTCCAGATCGGTTGCACTTGCACTTGTTCTCCTACAATAACAGACTGCCCAGATCATTGTACTACTATTTATTTTGCATCTGGAGGAAACTTCAAGGAAGCACATGACATTTTTAGCAGGGCGTGGCACATGCATCCTTCATGCACCTACAGCTTTGGGTCTCTCATCACATTCATGGTGCAATGCATATGCTAATTTATTTATATCAACTGAAATTTCTCTTCCATTTTTTTCAGGTGGAACATTCAGATGCCTACAATAATCTTTCACTTATTTACAAGATGATAAAGAGACACAAAAAGCCTAGTATGAACCATTTGCTTGGGTCACGTAACCGAACAAACTCGGATTCAGATTTAAATGTCGTGAGCATAGCTTGCAAAGAGTAAGTAAGTGATACTAGTACTACCCGTTGATGTGGACCGGACGAGGCCGTTCTCGTTGCAGCCTGTGCAGGTGCAGAACCCGCCACCGCCCTTGAGGCTGTATCGCTTGTGGCGCCTGTCGCAGCTGCCGCACAGGATGTACCGCTCGCCACCGCACGGGCCGGAGGCAGTGAGGGACCCGGCGCCGACCACGACACGTCGGAGCTCATCCGAGTCATGCAAGTGGCGGAGCTCCTCGGCGCTGCTGAGGTGGCGGCTGTCGATGAAGACCTACGGGAGCGTGATCCGGCGGGCGCGCGGGAGGAGCGTCGTGAGCTCCTCGAGGTAGCAGGCATCCATGGCAAGGTCGCGCTCGTCGACGGAGGCGCGGAGCCGCCGCGGGATGGCGCGTACCCCAGATGACATCGAGGGAGGTGTAGTAGAGCAGGATGCGGTGGTCGGCCTCGGCGGCGATTGGTGGCGCCTGGACCCTGGAGGGTGCGCGCGCGGAGGGCAGAGGCGGCCACACGGACGCGGTGGAAGATGCGGGCGGCGGAGGGGATGGGGAGGAGGTGGTGGCAGCGAGAAGATGGGGTTCAATGACATCTGACTTAGGGTTTGGGTAGTTGGGCTGCGGGTGGGGGTTTCCCTTTTCTTTTTTCCTTTTTTTCTATAGATAGATGGATGGATGGATGTGAGATGGATGGATGCCATGTCATCGATCCGTGTGAAAACTAATTCCATCAATGAAAATAAAACATATGAATTGTGTTTTTCTTTTGTTTTTCTTTTATACTTTCACGTGAAAAAATCAAACAAATGATGTCTTATTATATACACGGGTGCATATTAGAATGACAAACAATGTTTTTAAAGGGAGCTTTCATTTTCTTTGCACGAAAATTTTGTTTTTCATTTTCCGAATGCCCAAAATGAGTTTTGGGCACATTAAGACACTGTAAAAATTTCATAAAATTTGGATAAACAAAAATTGTACTTCCTTCACAATGCTCTCTACTGAACAGAATATTGGGAAAAATATTAAGGGAAACTGGCTTAATTAACTGAGCTAAAATTTGGTGGAGTGAGGTCATATGTGGTCAGTTTCATCCCGTGGTAATTTTTCATCAACTATAGAGTAATATAAAATGTAGTTGCTTCACAAAATGAAAATATTATCAGAAACAAAGATTGGATGATGAGCTCACATGGATTGTTAGATGTGCCTAAAATTTTGTGGAGAGCTATGTTTTGGGCACATAGACGATGTGGAAAAAATTCAACTCATCAGGATATTCCTATCTAGTACTTCCTTCACAAAGCTGTTAGCTAAACACAAACTTTGGAAATTTGCTGAGAAATATTTACTTGGCAAATCGTTATGAAAGTTTTCATGAGGCAATGATTTGGATAGGAAAGAGTGCCCAAAAAATATGAGGGCAATCAAAAAAATCGAAATAGCACTTCCTTCACAAAGTGCTATTCTGAACATAATAGGAAAATGAATATTGCTAAATTATTTTTCAACTATGGAAGGAAGGGTTTAAACATATTTGAGGAATATATGATCCAAAGTTTTTATGAGAATTTTTCGAGAATTTTTGGAATGACAGAATAGTAGTTTGCTTCACAAACTAGGCGGGTTTGGCGCGTGACATAGAATGGACCCACGAGTGACATGTAAACATAGTTAGAACATGTTATGATATTTTTATAATCGTCGTAAAAGATATGACGATCTCATCTTATGCGGTTACGACGTTTTTGACTCACATCGTCGTAATTTATATGTAGATTTGATCCCCTCAAACGGTTTACGACAATGTCGGATGAAATCGTCATAGATTTATGACGAATTCATCAACGACGTCTTAAAAAACGTCATGTATGGGCATATTTCTTGTAGTGCGCGTAAGTATCCATGGACCTACTTCATACGCACCCGTGGTCCTATGGCGTACGCACCCTTGCGTCTTGCTAGTGTACAACCGTGGTTTTCATTTATATCACCGAGATACCTCCAGCACACGCACTCTAACATCCCAAATTTCCAATTTGGAATGTTATTGCATTAGAGCATCTTGCATATCATATTTTTTTTGCATAATTGCTGATCCTAAAAATTCTAAGGAACTCAAGGACCCTTGGAGAGAGTTGGGAATTTATTTATTTTCATATTGGGATTTTCTCAAATAATGAAAAGAGGATCATTGGTTTGTAATTATTTTTCTCTTCAAATATTTCATATATAAAAATATGAGAGAGGGGATAAAATGACTTTCCCAAAATTTAGAAATATTTGAGAGGAAATATTAAAGCCAAATAATAATTTTTATTTGGATTTTATTTGCTATTTTATTTGATTTACGAAAATACGCGTTTTTCAAAATATTACTTCGGCCTTTTAAAATTGTCCATGCCCATTTTTAGGAGTCCGGCAAAATTTGTTTCATCGAAATCGGAGATCGTATGGACTTCCGTTTTAATTTTCTATCCCGTCCGATTTAAAAAAACGAACCGACCCCGGAGGCCTATATAAGCCGCCCCCTTGTGCACAAAACCTAGCCGCCGCCTCGCCCCGCCCGCGCAGCTGCCGCTCACCACCGTCGCCGCCACTCGCCGGAGCACGCCGCCCGAGGTAGAAAAAATATATTTTTCAGATTATTTTTTTGGTTTATTTAATTAACGGACGTTCGCCCATATGTTCATTTTAACGAACGCTGTTCATTAATTAATTTCAGACGACGAACGTTCATTCGTCCGTGTGTTTGTCAGATTTATTTTCGGTGATTTTTTTCGCGATTAATTTTGATCGTGATTCCTGATCCGAATTTCGTTTTAGTATAACTTTTCGCTTGTTTATCGGAATCAGGTGATTCAAACGCCCAGATTTTCATCACAAAAACCTCTTTCCGATTAATCCACTTGCAAAAGATTTTTATAAATAAAATTTTGACTTCAGTCCACATTAGTAAATGAATCTCGTTTCTTTCACAGTTTGAGTTTCGTTGATCCGTTTGATTTGATTCTTTTTGCAAACCGGAGTTCTTTATTTGAAATTTCTGGTTTGATCTTATTCGATTTCACCCGTGCATCTATATTGTTTCTTATGTGTGGTGTTGTTTGTTGCGATAGAATACCCAGATTGTGAAGCGTGCTACTACGAGTCCCTAGGTTTTGCGGATCATCAGCAAGGCAAGTAACACTTTGATCATATCCCTTATTACCCAGTTTTATTGCATTAGATCCAGCCTCACACATTGCATTGTTAGAATCTAATTAACATGTGGGTATTGGGAAGTAGATATAGAGGTAGAACCTATTACCTGTTTACTATCAAACTTTTGGGGAGTTACTTCTACGTTGTGCTATTATTGCTATGCTATGCTCGTAGACGATTATTTGGGTGAAGGATTTCCTTGACAGATGTGAGTATTGTTAATTAAAGGTTAACTTAAGGTGGCTACTTAAATGCACATCTGGGTGGATTGCTTGAGGCACCCTGGAATCCCCAGTGGCTGTCAGGATATCCCGGGGGAACCGTGTGATCATCCTAAGGTCCGCCACTCAGCTTCAAAGGGATCATAAGACTATTCATACCTGAAACTGACGTGTGCAGCCGCAAGCTATTATGGGCTCTAGCATAGTTGAGTAAGTTGTGTGAAGCTCTCGAAGTGGTAGACTAGCAGATGTAGAGGGTATAGGTGGTACTGTCTACCCAGAAGTAGAGAGTTAATGCTTCCGAAAGACTGTGTCTCGAATCTCTGACCATGGATGTATTTCGAATCTTATGGGAAAAGTGCACAACCTCTGAAGAGTGTACAAACTAATCATGATTAGCCGTGTCCCCGGTTATGGACATCTTGAGTATCTGCTTCTTGGATTTTCATGTGTATCTCAACACTCTAAATTAATTTGCGGGTTAATGATGATTATTTTTGGGTTCGAGTTGGAGGAACCTTCTCATTGTTTAATAACTAACAACGTAGTTAAATAAACTTTGTTCCACTAATATAGGAAGAAATTTGGCTTTATGCAAAACTGTTAACCATAGAGCTTTCCACCAGCCAAATATGCGTGTAGATATAACATTTATTTCTGTTCACTCTCTATGTGTTACCTTGCCAGCATAATACATGTGCTGACCCGTTTCGGGCTGCAATGTTCATGTTGCAGACTTTTCAGATTTTGAGTAAGCACCATAGGTCTTTGTTTTGCACTCAGCTATGCCGTTGGAGTTGATGGACCTACTTTATCTTCCAAGCCTTCCGATGTTATCATATCTAGATGGCCTTAGGCCATATTATTGTAATAAGTTCTCTTTGAGACATTCCTCGTAATATGTGTGTGTTTGCTACTCTATTATAATACCCATCGAAGTATTGTGCATGTCAGCATACCGACCCAGGGATGACACAGATGCATAGAGACTGTACTGATTGAGGTCTGGTCGCTACAGAGGTGGTATCAAAGCACACGTTGACTGTAGGACACGACCACTAAGCTAAAACCATAGGTCACTCCTCTCTTCTCATTTTCTGACTCCTCTCCCCTTTCAAATCTATAGGATGGTGGATAAAAGGAGCAAGTTTACTCAACCGGATGAGGACACACCTTTTGGAAGACACTTGAAGGAAGCCACTAAGTACCTGAACATCAGACTACCAAGGTTCACCGGGACCTTCATCGCCACCCTACCAGAAGAGGAGCGTTGGAAGATTTGAGTTCAAGTTCCAGGAAGGACGTTCATGCCAGTCACTAAGCCCATAGAGTTTTCCTTTAATGCACCAACTTGGGGCATAGGAAAGAGCATGGCAGCCTAAATTACCATGGGACGCATTGGAGAAGTTTATCACCAGGATCTCGAAGATACTATCTACCAGATTTGTGGACGCCGAGACGACCACGGTGAGATAGTCATCCCCTGGAGGGACAGATCCATTGCCTCTTACATCCAGGAATTGAACCAACACATTCGACTCCAAGAGAATCAGATGTATGAGAGTATGGATACTTGACAGAAGGCAATGACGAGGATCAAGGAGCTGGAGGAAGAACTCAAGTCTACACGAGATGGCTACGAGGAGGAGATGACGACACTTGTGGAGAAGAATGATGATTTGATTAAGAAGCTAGAAGTCTTCATGAAGGAGCCCATGATAGGAGGAGATGAAGATGTTCCCCCTAGCCCAAAGAGCTTCATCATCATCGACGACACCGACTCCGACCCTGATGAAAAATATGATGACTATGTTGATGAAGCTGGAGCAGATATCATGGAGTCTTCCGCCGATCAAAACTTCTAGTCGACCACCATATCAGTAGCAGTATTTCCCCATGTAAATATTAGTTGAGCACTTTTGTGAAACGTTAGATATATTGTTTCTATGCTCTTGTTTGAAATTGATTGAGTGATATGATTGTGTTTGTCTCATGAGCATATGGGTAGTGTTTTCTCTTTAGACCTCACTCTATTCTATTTTCTCATCTTTTCTAAACCCCTCAGATGGCCCCTCCGAGACGTGAACCCGAATTTGCTTTCCCGCCAGAGATCACCCAATTGATCCAGCAGCAGAATGCCCTGATGGAGATCCTAGTCCAGAATCAGAATCAAGGGAACAACAACAACAACAACCCTCCGCCACCACCACCACCTGTTGATCACTTAGCCCGTTTCTTAAGGCTAAATACGCCGGTGTTGTCTAGTAGCACCAGGCCGATTGTTGCAGATGATTGGCTCCGCAAGATTGGAAGGGAGTTAACCACTGCAGGATGCTCAAATGCGGAAAGTGTGTGTTTTGCTGCACATCAGCTAGATGGACCCGCGGTATTGGGAAAGTGTGGGAGAATTTCACAGCCACTTACCCCGTTGACACTGTCACATGGGAGCAGTTTCAGCAAGCTTTTTGCACCGTCCATGTTTCAGCAGGAGTTATGGCCATCAAGAAGCGTGAGTTTCGCAACTTACGCCAAGGAGTTATGGCCAGTATGTGGAGGAATTTAGCAAGCTAGCACGTTATGCCCCTGATGACATTGCTACAGATGCCGCTAAACAGGAGAAGTTCCTGGAAGGACTAAATAATGAGCTGAGCATGCAGTTGATGGTGGAAACCCTCAACAACTACTAGGAGTTGGTAGACAAAGCTCTCATGATTGAAGGGAAGCAGCAGCAGATTGACAATCGCAAGAGAAAGTATGGACAAGGGAGGTTCAATTCTGGAGCTCAGCAGAAGCCCCGTTTTACCCTGAACTCGGGAGGGCACATTCACCACAACCATGGGGAAAATCATTCCCATGGAGGGGGTTCGCATAATCATAGTGGCCCCAGTAATGCGAATGGTAATGGAGGAAGCAATGGACAGAACCATTTCACCCCAGCAACGCCCGCCAAGAAGGATCTAAGTCACATTACTTGTTTCAAGTGCGGGAAGAAGGGACATTACGCCACCGAGTGTCCCGAAGCAAAGAATGGGAATGGCAATGATAGCTCTGGGAAGAAGCCCAACCCTTTCAACAGGGGACAAGTGAACCACGTTAGCGTGGAGGAGGTTGAAGCACAACCTAATGTAGTAGTAGGTAAGTTTCTGGTTAAGTCATTTACTGCAATTGTTCTTTTTGATACTGGTGCATCGCATTCATACATATTAAGGGGATTTGTGGATAAGTATAACCTGCCAACCCAAGCCCTTAGGTCACCCATGTTAGTAACCTCGCTAGGAGCAGAATATATGGCTAGCCTAAGGTGTGATCGGATACCTTTGAGGATGGGTAATTACGTGTTTCCCTCAGACCTAATAATATTAGAGTCACAAGGACTGGATGTAATATTAGGTATGGATTGGTTATCGAAGTATGGAGGGAACATTAACTGCGCGAGTATGTCGATTTTACTTACCACCCCGGAAGGAAGAAGGATTAAATATGTATCCCAGCATATACCGAAGAGGACTCGAGTAAATTCCTTATGAGGAGTTGTACAGGAGGAAGTACTAGTGGTGAAGGATTTCCCTGATGTATTTCCAGAGGAGTTGCCAGGCATGCCCACCGGACAGAGACATTGAGTTTTTGACTGAGCTTTTGCCACGCATAGGACCAATATCCAAGAGACCATATTGAATGCATGCAAAGGATTTGGAAGAAATTAAGAAGCAGATTAAGGAGTTACTGGATAAAGGCTATATTCGCCCAAGTTCGTCACCTTGGGGATCACCAGTACTTCTAGTGGAGAAGAAGGATGGATCGTTGAGGATGGTTGTTGATTATTGAGGGCTGAATGAAGTGACAATTAAGAACAAGTATCCACTGCCAATGATCAATGATTTGTTTGATCGTTTGCAAGGAGCTAAGGTATTTTCCAAGATCGATCTGCGATTAGGATACCACCAGCTGAAGATTCGAGAGCAGGATATACCCAAAATAGCTTTTACCACCAGGTATGGGCTATATGAGTATACTGCTATGTCATTTGGTCTGACCAATGCACCTGCCTATTTCATGAACATGATGAAAAAGGTGTTTATGGAGTTTTTGGATAAGTTCGTCGTGGTGTTCGTTGATGATATTTTGGTCTTCTCGAAGAATAACGAGGAGCATGAGGAGCATTTGCGTTTGGTACTTGAGAAACTCAGAGAACATCAGTTATATGCCAAGTTCAGCAAGTGTAAGTTTTGGTTGAAGGAAGTTGGTTTCCTCGGACACGTTATATCCGGAGAAGGAATAGCAGTAGACCCCGCCAAAGTTGACAATGTGACAACCTGGGAATCCCCCACAACAGTTGGAGAGATCCGGAGTTTTCTGGACTCGTAGGATACTACCGGAGGTTCATTGAGAATTTCTCAAAGATTGCAAAGCCCATGACGGAGTTGCTGAAGAAGGACACCAAGTTCAATTGGATTGAGGAATGTGAAGCCAGTTTCCAGGAGTTGAAGAAACGCTTGGTTACAACCCTAGTGTTGATTCTTCCAGATCAACGCAAGGATTATCAAGTGTATTGCGACTCTTCTTGTCGAGGACTCGGAGCAATGCTGATGCAGGAGGGAAGAGTTGTTTCGTATGCTTCACGACAACTTAAACCCCATGAGTTGAACTATGCTACTCATGATCTGGAGTTAGCAGCCGTAGTGCATGCACTGAAGACGTGGAGATACTTTCTCATTGGAAACCATTGTGAAGTATACACGGATCACAAGAGTTTGAAGTATATCTTCACTCAGAAGGAGTTGAATCTCAGACGAAGGAGATGGTTGGAACTCATCAAGGATTATGATATGAGATTGCACTATCATCCCGGAAAGGCAAATGTAGTAGCCGATGCGTTAAGCCGCAAGAGTCATGTCAATACACTCATAACCAAAGGATTGCCCGAGGAGTTGGCCGAAGATCTTCGCGAGCTATGCTTGGAGATAGTTCCGAAGGGTTATGTAGCAGCATTGGAAATTCAGTCTACCCTGATGAGTAAGATCACCTAAGCTCAGAAGTCTGACACAGAGGTTTTCGAGATAAAGGAAAGAATGAGCAAGGGAAAGGCCAAAGGATTTCGTGAGGATGAGCACGATACCTTATGGTTTGAGGATCGCGTATATGTGCCCAATGACCCTGAGATCAGGAAGTTGATTCTGCAGGAGGCACATGATTCACCGTATTTGATTCACCCAGGAAATACCAAGATGTATCTGGATTTGAAAGACAATTTCTGGTGGACTGGAATGAAGAAGGATATTGCGGAGTGTGTGGCAGTTTGTGATGTTTGTCAGAGAGTGAAGGCAGAGCATCAGAAGCCAGCAGGATTGCTACAACCATTGCCGATACCCGAATGGAAGTGGGACAAGGTAGGCATGGATTTCATCACGGGGTTACCCTGAACGCGTTCGGGCTATGACTCGATTTGGGTTGTAGTCGACCGTTTGACGAAGGTAGCTCATTTCATCCGAGTAAAGACTACTTACAATAGTGCTAAGTTGGCGAAGATATACATGACCAGGATCGTATGTCTGCCTGGAGTTCCGAGAGTCATTGTATTAGATAGAGGAACCCAGTTTACCTCAAAGTTCTGGAATCAGTGGCATGAAACCTTGGGAACCAGGCCAGAGTTCAGTACATCCTTTCATCCACAGACAGATGCCAGACCGAGAGAGTCAACCAGATTCTGGAGGACATGCTGAGAGCTTGTGCACTAGATTATGGATCCAGTTGGGACGACAATTTGCCGTACGCAGAGTTCTCCTACAACAACAGCTATCAAGCCAGTTTAAAGATGGCCCTTTCGAAGCTTTGTACGGGAGAAGGTGCAGGACACCGTTGTTATGGGACGAAGTTGGAGACCGTCAGCTGTTCGGACCAAATTTGATTAAGGAATCTGAAGAAAAGGTTAAGTTGATTCGTGATAGACTGAAGGTAGCCCAATCCAGAAAGAAGAGCTATGCAGATTCAAAAGGCAAGGAGACAGTTCATGAAGTCGGAGACAGTATTTATCTTCACGTGTCCCCACTCCGAGGAGTTAAGCGTTTTGGAGTTAAAGGAAAATTAGCACCACATTCTGTGGGACCATACAAAGTTCTGGAACGTATGGGAGAAGTTGCTTACAAGTTGGAATTGCCGGAAGGATTTTCGGGAGTTCATGATGTCTTCCATGTTTCCTAGTTGAAAAAGTGCCACGCAGAGATGGCCGATATTCCTCTAAGAGATACAGTACAACTGGAAGCAATTTAGTTGGATAGTGATTTGACCTACGAGGAGAAACCAGAGAAGATTCTTGAGTATGCCAGCGGAGTCACACGCAACAAGGTTATCAAGTTCTGTAAATTTCAATGGAGCCAGCATACCGAGGAAGAAGGCACCTCGGAACGAGAGGAGGATCTACGGAAAAATCACCCGCACCTATTTTCTAGCCAACCCGAATCTCGAAGGCGAGATTCATCTTAAGGGGGTAGGTTTGTAACATCCCAAATTTCCAATTCGGAATGTTATTAAATTAGAGCATCTTGCATATCATATTTTTTTGCATAATTGCTGATCCTAAAAATTCTAAGCAACTCAAGGACCCTTGGATAGAGTTGGGAATTTATTTATTTTCATATTGGGATTTTCTCAAATAATGAAAAGAGGATCATTGGTTTTTAATTATTTTTCTCTTCAAATATTTCATATATAAAAATATGAGAGAGGAGATAAAATGACTTTCCCAAAATTTAGAAATATTTGAGAGGAAATATTAAAGTCAAATAATAATCTTTATTTGGATTTTATTTGCTATTTTATTTGATTTACAAAAATATGCGTTTTTCAAAATATTATTTTGGCCTTTTAAAAATGTCCACGTTGTAGGGCTCATTTTTATGAGTCGGGCAAAATTTGTTTCATCGAAATCGGAGTTCGTATGGACTTCCGTTTTAATTTTCTATCCCGTCCAATTTAAAAAAACGAACCGACCCCACACGCCTATATAAGCCCCCCTCTGCGCACAAACCCTAGCTGCCGCCTCGCCCCGCCCGCGCCACCGCCCTCGCCGCCGCCGCAGCTCGCCGCCACTTGTCGGAGCACGCCGCCCGAGGTAGAAAAAATAAATATTTTTCAGATATATTATTTTTTATTTTTTGGGTTTATTTAATTAACAGACATTCGTCCGTACGTTCGTTTTAATGAACACTGTTCGTTAATTAATTTCAGACGACGAACGTTCGTTCATCCGTCCGTTCGTCAGATTTATTTTTGGGGATTTTTTCGCGATTAATTTCGATCGCGATTCGTGATCCGAATTTTGTTTTAGTATAACTTTTCACTCGGAATCAGGTGATTCAAACGCCCAGATTTTGGTCACGAAAATCTCTCTCCGATTAATCCGCTGGCACGAGATTTTTATAAATAAAATTTTCAATTTAGTCCAGATTAGTAAACGAATCTCGTTTCTTTCGCAGTTTGAGTTTCGCTGATCCGTTTGATTTGATTCTTTTTGCAAACCGGAGTTCTTTATTTGAACTTTCTGGTTAGATCTTATTCGATTTTACCCGTGCATCTATGTTGTTGCTTATGTGTGCTATTGTTTGTTGCGATAGAATACCTGGGTTGTGAAGCGTGCTACTACGAATCCCTAGGTTTTGCGGATCATCAGCAAGGCAAGTAACACTTTGATCATATCCCTTATTACCCAGTTTTATTGGATTAGATCCACCCTCACACATTGCATGGTTAGGATCTAATTAACATGTGGGTATTGGGAAGTAGATACAGAGGTAGAACCTATTTCCTGTTTACTATCAAACTTTTGGGGAGTTACTTCTACGTTGTGCTATTATTGCCATGCTATGCTCGTAGACGATTATTTGGGTGAGTGATTTCCATGACACATGTGAGTATTGTTAATTAAAGATTAACTTAAGGTGTCTACTTAAATACACATCTGGGTGGATTGCTTGAGGCACCCTGGAATCCCGAGTGGCAGTCAGGATATCCCGGGAGAACCGTGTGATCATCCTAAGGTCCGCCACCCAGCTTCAAAGGGATCATAAGACTATTCATACGTGAAACTTATGTGTGCAGCCGCAAGCTATTATGGGCTCTAGCATAGTTGAGTAAGTTGTGTGAAGCTCTCGAACTGGTAGACTACCAGATGTAGAGGGTATAGCTACCCAGAAGTAGAGAGTTAATGCTTCAGAAAGACTTTGTCTCGAATCTTCGACCATGGATGTATTTCGAGTCTTGTGGGAAAAGTGCACAACCTCTGCAGAGTGTACAAACTAATCATGATTAGCCGTGTCCCCGATTATGGAAATCTTGAGTATCTGGTTCTTGGATTTTCATGTGTATCTCAACACTCTAAATTAATTTGCGGGTTAATGATGATTATTTTTGGGTTTGAGTTGGAGGAACCTTCTCATTATTTAATAACTAACAACATAGTTAAATAAGCTTTGTTCCACTAATATAGGAAGAAATTTGGCTTTATGCAAAACTGTTAACCATAGAGCTTTCCACCAGCCAAATATGCATGTAGATATAGCATTTATTTCTGTTCACTCTCTATGTGTTACCTTGCCAGCATACTCTATGTTATGACCCGTTTCGGGCTGCAACGTTCATATTGCAGACTTTTCAGATTTCGAGTAAGCGCCATAGGTCATTGTTTTGCACTCAGCTATGCTGTTGGAGTCGATGGACCTACTTTATCTTCCAAGCCTTCCGGTGTTATCATATTTAGATGGCCTTAGGCCATATTATTGTAATAAGTTCTCTTTGAGACATTCGTTGTAATATGTGTGTGTTTTCTACTCTGTTATAATACCCATCGAAGTACTGTGCGTGTCAGCAAACCGATCCAGGGATGACACAGATGCATAGAGACTGGACTGATTGAGGTCTGGTCGCTACACGCACATCCGTGGATCTACGTGTAGGCACACGTGTGTGTACCTGGGCTACCTGTGTGGATTTTGTTTTACATCCCGTAGTTCTAGAAAAAACCCGAAAGCCGTAGTTCCTGGCAAAAAACCCAAACCTTCGTTTTTGCCTCCAGCACATGCACACCCGTGGACCTAGCGCTTATGCATTAGTGGATCTCCCGTGAACATATGTGTGGACCTAAAACGTATGCACCCTTGCGTCTACCTTGTGTACATCCGTGGACCGAAAATTTTGGGTTTCCCTCTAGTACATGCACAGTCGTGGATCTGTGGTGTGTACACACGTGTGTCTTCCTAGTGTAGATATGTGGTTTAGAAATCCGTGCGTCTTCCTAGTGTACATCCTGGTTATCGGCTCACTTTTGTGATGTAAATCTTACAGAGAACACAAGCAATAAATAACAATAATGTTTTTTTCAAGCGAGTTATGTAATGTGCTTCGTGGACCCAGGTACGTGGACCTACCGAGTACACATCGGTGGACCTACAGCGTACATACCCGTGGATCCACAGCGCTTGCATTTGTGGATTTACAGCCTACGCACCCGTGCGTCTTGCTAGTAAACATTTGTGGTTTTCGTTTTACATCACTGAAGTACCTCTAGCATAGATCTGTGGATGTACCTTGTACGCACCCGTGTGTGTGTCTATCTCCTTTGACCGTCGTGTTGGCTGACTAGTCGGGTCGGCCTGGGGAACCTCATCGCGCTCACGAGTGGGGCTCGATCAGGTAAGCGGGCCCACGCCGGAACGACTCATCTCCCGCTGGCCCATAGGGCAGTGAGAACGATGATGCCGAGGCTACTTTGACTTATCCACGTCGGAAGGACTCGTCTCCCACTGGCCCACCGGCAACGTCACGTGTCCACTCTACCACCGGGCAGCGACACCGGCGGCTCTTCTAGTTTGACCGGTGCCAACGCACGAACGACTCGTCTCCCGGTGGCCCACAGGGCAGCGACAGCTGCGACGCTTCGGCTGTTCTGATGGGTCCTATTAAATAGGAAGCGACCTTCTTCCCCCACTCGACCACCCCACTCGTCCACCCCACTTCCCGAGCCCAAAAAACCTGGAACGATGCCGAAGCATAACCTCACTGCTCGCGATGGCAACGGAGGTTCGTCGATCCCTAACCGGCGCCGGACGGTGAATGAGAAACCATGCGCGGTACCTCTGGGAGAACAACCTCCCAGTTCCATGGCCAAGCGTCATGCTCCCGCGCCGGTGGAACCTCAATCCCATGGTTGTACGGTCTGAATACCGTGGCTCAGGAGGCTTCCAACAAGTGCCTCTAGGGAGCTTCACTTTGGTGGCTGCGGAGTCTTTCCTCCTGTGCCTGTAGGGGCTACAATACCGTGGCTATGGAGGCTTGACTGTCTTAACTCGTGCCTGTAGAGGCCTCAAACTCATGAATGTGGAGGCTTTCATCCCGTACCTATAGGTGCTTACCTCCAGTGTCTATACATCCTTCAACCCCATGGCTATACGGTCTCAATACTGTGGCTCTGGAGGCTTCCAACCAGTGCCTCTAGGGAGCTTCACTCCCGTAGCTGCGAAGTCTTTCCTCCTGTGCCTGTAGGGGCTACAATACCGTGGCTATGTAGCCTTCACTTTCTTACCTCGTGCCAGTAGAGGCCTCACACCAGTGGATGTGGATACTTCCTTGCGTGCGTGTAGGTGCTTCCGTAAATTTCATGGTGAATCTAGTGATAATGATTTCGTATCCTATATATTGATATTTTTGTTAAACATGGTCAAAATCCCTTATATTTAGCAATGGAGGGAGTATATTTCATGCATCGGTGAATTTGCTAATTAGGCTGAGTAGATTGATGGTTTAAGCCTACTCTTTGCTATGACACTAGAATCGCGGACAACAATGAAATGTTTTTATATATTCTTTTACAAGTTGAAAATGTTTTTATATGCCATTGCACACATCGTCGGAGGAAACCGTCGCATTAATTAGGCCGTGCTTGGATGCTCTAAGTCGGCGCAACTAAAACGTACCCATGGACCTAAAACGTATGAACCCGATGATCTGCAGCGAACGTATCTGTGGAACAAAAACGTACGCACCCGTGCGTCTACCTGGCGTACATCCGTTGTTTTTGTTTTTCAGCACCGAAGTTCCTGGTAAAAAAACCCAAACTTTCGTGTTTCCTTATGGCACATGCAGATCCGTGGACCTACCGCGTACAGACCTGTGCACCTAAGACGAACGCAACCGTGGACGTAAAAATAAGGATACGTAGATCTACGGCGAACAGACTCGTGGATCTATGACGTATGCATCAGTGGATCTACCGCGAACACATCCGTGGACCCGAAACGTACGCACCCATGCATCTACCGGTGTACATCCGTGGTTTTTGTTTTACATCACCAAAGTTCCTGGCAAAAAACCCAAATGTTCGTGTTTTCCTCTAGCACATGCACAGCCATGTACCTGCCACGTACACATACGTGCGTCTTCCTAGGCTCAGTTTTGTGATGTAAAACTTACAGAGAACACAATCAAGAAATAGTACTAATGTTTTTTTGAAGTGACTTATCTAATGTGCTTCGTGGACCCAAGTACGAATCAGTGCACCTTGTACGTACACGTCCATGGACCTCTCGCTTACGTATCCGTGCACCTTCTACGTACGCACACGTGGACCTTGCTAGTATGCACGTGTGCATCTTCCTAGTGTACATCCGTGGTTTTTCCTTTTATAGCACACGCACATCCGAGGTACCTCCAGCACACAGAGATCCGTGGATATACGCGTACGCACACGTGTATCGACCTTCATTTTCCGCCCAGGACATGCACATCCGTGAACCTACCGCATACGCATCAGTGGATTTACCGCAAACACATCAGTGGACCTAAACAGTATGCAACCGTGTGTCTATCTGGCGTACATCCGTGGACCCAAACTTTCGTGTTTCCCTCTAGCACATGCACAGCCATGGAGCTACCACATACACACACGTGCGTCTTCCTAGGCTCACTTTTGTGATGTAAAACTTATAGAGAACACAATCAAGATAAGTACTAATGATTTTTTGAAGTGACTTATCTAATGTGCTTCGTGGACCCAAGTACGAATCCATGCACCTTGTACGTACACGTCCCTGCACCTACAGCGCACGTATCCGTGCACCTTCTACATACGCACACGTGGACCTTGCTTGTACGCACCTGTGCGTCTTCCTAGTGTACATCCGTGGTTTTCCTTTTATTGAACACGCACATCCGAGGTACCTCTAGCACACGCACATCCATGGATCTACGCATACGCATCCGTGGTTTTCGTTTTGCATCACCGAAGTTCATGGCAAAAAACTATCCATATTAACTTCAAGGCGCCCGCGCTGAGTGATCCCAAATTAGCAACACTTCATATGATGCTTATATTCTTATGTCCAAAATTTATACAAAAGCATGCAAAAAAAATGTACTACGTAGCTAATCCTCATCGGAGTTGTTAACTATCTCCTCATCGGATTGCTCCGCTTCGTCCTTGTCTACCGCCATTTCCGCGTCAAGTTCGTCGAAGAGAGCGTCCTCCTCTGCGTGCATCTGCCGTATAACTTGCTGGTTGGCCTCCACATCGGCCTCATCCTGAATGGACTCCATGATGTCCTGTTGCTCTACAATGATCTCTACTACGGTGAGTGAAACGTCTGTTTCCGACTCCTCCATTTCGTCCTCTTCCTCATCTCCCGTCTTCTCCTCCTCCTCCTCTTCCCTCTGCTCCTCCTTCTCATCTTCCTCCATTAGCTCCGGCAGGTGCCTTCCATCCTCGTCTTCTAGCTGCTGCTCCTCCTCCTCTTCCTCATCGTCTCCTGTCTGCTCCTCCTCCTGATCCTCCTCTTCTTCCGTCTGCTCCTCCTCCTCCTCCTTGTCTTCCATCTGCTCCTCCCCCTCCCCCTCCTCGTCTTCCGTCTGCTCCTCCTCCTCATCTCCCATCTCCTCCTCCTCCTCCTTGTTTTCCATCTACTCCTGCCCCTCCTCCTCCTCGTATTTCGTCTACTCCTCCTCCTCGTCTTTCGTCTACTCCTCCTCCTTGTCTTCCATCTCCTCCTCCTCCTCCTTGTCTTTCATCTGCTCCTCCTCCTTGTCTTCTGTCTGCTACTCCTCATCTTTCGTTTTCTCCTTCTGATCCTCCTGCATGAGCTTCGGTAGTTGCCCTCCTTCATCGTCTTCCTTGGACCATTTCTTCTGCTCCTTTGCATCCTCCTCGTGCTCCGGCGAGTTCCAAGGCAAGCCGGCAGCGATCCGGGCGGAGCGCCTAGATTGTATCTCCGCCTCAATCTGCATCAGTCGCTCAGGAGTGATCTTACGATGGACCATGACCATGCGGGAGAGTCTATGAAATCTGAGATGTAGAGGAAAGGAAGAGCTCGGGTGGAGGGGCGGAGAGGAAACAGGTAGGCTTAAATAAACGGACTTGCTTTTGGTCGGCAAGTCAGACGGCTGACACATGGCGTTCACACCACGACGATGGAAGATGATCTAGTGGCGGCGTATAGATGCATCCTTAAAGAGTCAAGTAGACGAACCGTCACACAAAACAAAAACTGCATCTCCATGCATTACACAGAGAGACTGCTAACCTACTCAAATATGGCACCCCACTACCCATCCACACACCTCCACTACCCCTCCACGCACCCTACTACCACACTACCGCCTGTTCAGAGTCCCTTGTAATTCCAATTGTTTCTCCTTTCCTCGGTTTCTCCTATCATCCATTCCCAATCCATTTGTTCGGCGTTTCCTCTCATCCTCTTTTATCATTCATTGGGTCTGCAGGATATTTTGACGGGATCTGATCCCTTTTTATTATTCATTGGGTTGTTTTGTTCCGGCAATTCATTGAGGTCTGCGGTGGTTCCATATTCCTTTGTATTTATTATTATTTATTCACACATCATTGATGAAAGGTTTCATGCGTCAGTGGTGTAAATCTTTGGTTTCTAAATCATTAATATGATTCTCTATGCGATAAATTTCATGTGCTTATTCATTTGATGTACACTAGTTTGATTTTTCTGACCGAAACCCTGAAGTAACCATTTGTTCATGGTTTTTTTTTCTTTTCTCTTTTTGTTGTTTTTCTATGTAGATGTTATGCCTTCAACTAGAGCAAGCATTCCTTTAGTTCCTGATAGTTTTTTTCGTATATCTCGTTTGTTGGAACAGTTATCAATCAAATAGACATTGTTATTCTTCTGCATCTGATTTATTTTGGGTTCTCAATTCTTGTAGATGGACACATATGTTTCCGCATCATCAAAGACAAAAGGAGAACTTGTTAATGTTAGAAATTTGCTTTATAATTACTGTACTACTATGCTTATGTTTTTTTGTGTGTGCTATGTTTTCATATTGTTATTTACATCTTAATCTTTCTGTCGTAGGCCAAGAGGCCCATAGTGGATTGTCATGAAGTTGATGATGACACTCGTCGTGTAAGTTGATTTTTTATTTTTTCTGCCACTCAAGTTTGTGATAGCTTTCTTAATACTGTTTATATGTTTAAAACTTACCGGATATTCATTACTACTATTTTTTCTATATTTTTAACTGTTTTTGTGTTTAAAGACAATTGTTTAGTTGTCTTGTTCACTATCTATTTGTCAAGTTACTATTTTTTTTCTTTTTCGTAGTTGTATGATCGAGCACCACCGGTCCTAGAGATTGCCCTGTCCACGAAAGAGCGGCTAGGCCTACATTACGGTCTGGTTGGCAATGTTGTTGTCTTCTCAGTGTCACGCAGCTTGTTCCCAACATCATTTTGTGTTGCTTATGCACTTCATGACTGTCTTGGCGATTTGTCATTTAAGGTAGCAGACCATTTCATCAAAGACGAGGTTTTTGTCAAGTTTGACAACCTGTACTCTGTGAATGTTGTGCATGGAAAGAATTTCAAGCAAGGTGCAAGCTCTAATAATTATGCAGTTATGATGGCTACCAAAGTTGTGGAGCTGAAGCCTTGCAAGCCTGATTGGTTTGGTCTTACAAAGACTGAAATCATTCGAGTTGTCACTTCTTCAGACAGTGTCTCTACTGTCGATGCTGGTGCTGCTCAAGCTGCCAAACCTGGTACGAGTGGGTCTGTTTGAGGAAAGACATAACTTTATCTGTTTTATGTCTAATTATCGATCTATTGTATGGTTATGAATTAGTGAACTACCATCTACCTCTTGTTTTCTAGTTATTAAATGTAATGTCGGAGGTTCTGAACCTTGTTTGAACGGAGTGTGTGGAAACTATGTTTTTATCAACATGGTCTTTGGAGTTTGTAATGTTCGTGATTTCTTTCTTATTTTGTTATTTTTTTCAAACCTGAAACACATGTGTGTTCGTAGGACCTAATGAGTTATATAATGTGATAGTATGACTTATCTAATGTGCTTCGTGGACCTAAGTTTGTGGACCTACTACGTACGCGCCCGTGGAGCTACCTCGTAGGCAGTCGTGCGTCTATCTAGAGTACATCCGTGGTTTTTCATTTTACATCACCGAAGTACATGGACACAAACTTCCGTGTTTACCTTGAGCACACGGACACTCGTGGACCTACCGTGTACGCACCCGTTCGTCTAAATTACGTACTACATCCGTGGCTGATTGGGGCCTCAATCCCGTGGCTATTGGGGCCTTAGTCCTGTGACTACACGGGCATCACTACTGTGTCTGTAGGGGCATCACACCCGTGTCTTTAGAGATTTGACCCGCCTGCCTATAGGGTCTTCACTCACGTGCATGTAGAGGCTGCAACCCCGTGGTTATAGGGGCTTCACTCCCGTGCATGTAGGGGCATCGTTCCCGTCTTGTTGGGGCTTCACTCCCATGCCTGTTAGTGGCTACACTCCCGTGGATGTACAGGCTGCACTCCCGTGGCTGTACAGGCTTTATAACTCTTTTAAAAAGCACACTTCTTTGTATGCAGAAGGTGTTTCTATCAATGCCTCGAGAACACCACATGCGTGACTGTAGAGGCCTCACTTCTGTGCCTGTAGGGGCTTCAGTCTGCTATCTGTAGAGGCCTCAGTCCCGTGCGTGCAGGGGCTTTCATTCCGTTTTGGTAGGGGCCTCACTCCCGTGTCTATAGAGGATTTACTGTCGTGCGTGTACATACCAGACTCTCATGTCTACATATGCTTCACTACCGTGCCTGTTAGGGGCTGCACTCCGGTGGCTACGGAGGATGCACTCTAGTGACTATAGAGACTTTCAAACTATGTAACTGGGTGTTCAGACGCATGTCACTTGTGACAGCCCGATGCCGACGCCCCAGAAGATTCCCCTTTATTTCCGTTTCCTTCGTGTGATTATTTTTATTTGTTGCATTCATCTTGCGCATCATGGCATCATGCATGGCATCATGTCAACTATGTTCTTTGTCTGTGCTGCTTGTTGCTCCTTGTGTTGGAGTGTTAGTGCTTTGTGAGTGTGGCGTTGTTTTCTTGGTGTGATGAGAGTGGGTGCAACAGAGCCACTTCAAAACCCTGTTGCACCGAGGACATAAAACCCTTCCCTCCTCTCTTATTCTATTTTTTGGTTGCGTTAAAGTTTCAGTTTTAACCCCTATAAAAAGTTCGTCTTCTTTCAAAAAAAACAAAAGAAGGGAGAGAGGAGGAGCCTGCCAAGGCCCAGTGGGCCCACCCGGCCTCCAACCCTAGCGACACCCCGTACCGATCCCTCTCGTCCTTCCCTGCACCGTCATCTCCCTCCTCTCGATCTCGTTCCTCCCCCCGTTCCTTCCTCCCTCCTGTCCCGATGCCCTAGCCTGATCCCCTGTCGCCGGATATCCCCGGTCGCCGCCTAGCCCCGCTGTGCTCGCCTCCCCACGCCGCCCGCCGAGCTACTCTCCCTGCGCACCAGCCTTCGGCCCCGCCGCCTGTAGCTCGCCTGCCGGCGCCATTCCCGCCGCCAGCAGCTCGCCAGCCCGCCGCGTGCGTCCTTCGCCGCCGCGCCGATTCCCCGTCACCCGAGCCGCCCTACTCCCTCTCCCCTGCCGCCGTTCGCCATGGCCGGCCACCGGAGGTCCCCCTCGCCTCGAGCCTGCCATGGCCCTGGCCTCCTCCTTCCTCATTGCTCGCCCTGCCGCCATTCCCCATGCCGAGCACGCCGGCGCCGCCCCTGGGACCAGTTCCCGCGCCGCCCTGCCGCCGATGTGTTGCATGCTGCCACTTGCCTGAAGCCGCTTGCTCTTGCTGTTGCCCGAGGCCGGATGCTGCTGTGCTTGCCTGTCGCGAAGCTGCTAGCTGCTGTTACCGCGTGCTGCTGCTGCATGTTGCTGTTTGCTGTGCTTGCCTGCCTGTGATGCTAGTGCTAGCTGTTGCTGCTAGCCGATGCTGGATGCTGTCACTTGCGTTGCCTTGCTGCTGCTGCTAGTTGCCATGCCGCTATCCAGCTAGTTGCTGCTAGGTTGCTTGCTGCTATTGCTAGTTGCTGCTTAGCTGATGCGTGCTGATGCTGCTAGCTGTTGCTGCCTGCTTACCTGCTGCTGTAGTGCATACTCCTTGCCTGCTTAGCTGCTGTGTGCTGATCCTTGATGCCGTCGTCGCTGTGGTCTGCTAGTTTCTGCCACTGTCGTAGCTTGTTGTTGTTGCTATTCCGCCGTTGCTGCTAGTTGTTGCTGTTGCTTGCCTGCCTGTAGCGGCTGCTGTTTCTAGCCATGCCCGTTGTTGTGCCTGTTGCTAGCTGCCTGCTAGCTTGATGTCGCCGATGTTGCTGTTGTGTCGCCTGCCATCGCCGCGTGCACCATCCCCACCATCGTGGAACCGACAAGATCGCCGAGTACCACTACTCCCACGACGTCCTCAACGACCCCGAACATCTACGGAACCGTGTTCGACTACCGACGCCGAAGCCCCGTGTACCGACGCCAAGAGTATGACTACCATCGATGAGATCGTGTACGACTACTTCCACGACGTCCACGATGATCTTTGATCACCTACACCGCAACGATCTGAACCGCTCCGATATGCACTCTTCGAAGGTATAACGTTGGAACGTGTCGTGTACCGAATGCATATGATGTATCAGATGTACCGTATGTTTGCGCCGTTATATGTTTGCCGGTGCATGCTGTCCCTCTTTCGTCATGCCCTCGACACATGGGAAACCGATAAACGGGATCACCCCATCTTTATTTGGCTTGTCCCCCACACGCTTCCAATTCGTTGGCACCGAAATCTCGTTGAGTTAACGTGATAGGAACGTTGTTGTGGCATCGTTTCCGTCTTGCCGCCATGGTACCCTTTCATTCGCCATGGCGACGCATGCATCTTTTCTCCTCTTGCCCGTGATGTTATGAACTCGCATGCATGACGCATTCATGGCATAATATTTTGTGTTGCATGTTTCTTGTGACGTAGTTCCGATCTATGCTCTGCGTGTTAACCGACTAGGATGACATGTAGGATCATCGCTTCACCCCTTTCCATGTTAACAACAATTTATAATTGCATGTAAATAAATGGGAGTGAATTAAATAATTAAACGTGGAGTTTCGTCGATATGCAACTCGTTGCATATCGAGCTTGTGTTTGTGTGGGGTGAATTGCCAAGCCATGATGTGCATCATTGAACTGTTCATGCATCATAGTAGCGTGTGCATCATGTTGTGCATCGTGTGGTGAATATCTGTGTTGATGTTTGTTTCCGGTTTGCTCCGTCTCGATAGAGTTCCGCAAGCGTGTCGAAATGTGAGGACCCGTTCGACTACGTTGGTTTCCTGAATTCACGGAGTTGTTCTTCTTCCAAGCAGGATCTCAAGCAAGATGCCCATTTCCGCAGATACCATTTCTATCATTGCCATGCTAGTTTTATCGCTTCTATCAATTATGTCTCGTTGCCTACCACATGTTAAATTTCAGCCTCTCAACAATGCCATGAAACCTTCAACCTGTTCGACCTAGCAAACAATTGATTAGCTATGTTACTGCTTGCTTAACCTTGTGTTAGCGTTGCTAGTTGCAGGTGCAGTTGCTTCCATGCGATAACATGGGTCCCTTGTCATATCACCATATTAATTTTATTTTATTTAATGCACCTATATACTTGGTAAAAGATGGAAGGCTCGGCCTTTCTAGCCTGGTGTTTTGTTCCACCTTTGCCCCCTTAGTTTCGGCTACCGGTGTTATGTTCCATAATTGAGCGCTCCTAACACGATCGGGGTTGTTATGGGGACCCCCTTGATAATTCATTTTAGATTAAACCTGGTCTGGCAAGGCCCAACTTTGGTTCTACATGTGCCTAATAACTAATGAACTGCATATGGAGTAATTAACCCAAGGAAATTTAATCAACCCTCGGGCCAGTGCTCCTCATGAGTGTTGGTCCAAAATAGTGTGCCTGCGGGGCAATCGCGAGGAAACTCGAGGTTTGGCACTCGTAGCTAATTCCATCTGCCGTGTCCTGAGAACGAGATATGCGGCTCCTATCGGGATCATTGACACGTCGGGCGGGCTTGATGATTAGTTATACCTTTGACGAAATATCTTGTGCATCGGGATTTCGGTGCTGCTTTGGGTAATCTCAGAGTTGAGGTTTTCCACTAGAGAATCCAACGAGATCGCGAGCTTCATGATTGAGGATTTCTATGCGGCTTGTGGTAATTTGTGATGGACTAGTTGGAGCACCCCTGCAGGTTAAATCTTTTCGGAAAGCCGTACCCGCGGTTATGTGCCAACGTGTAAGCTTTGTTTAACACTGGTTCTAGATAACATGAAGTTAACTTAAATAAAACATGCCAACTGTGTGCGTAACCGTGACTATCTCTTTCGTGAGTTCCTTCTCCGATCGAGGACACGGTGGGCTTATGTCTGACGTAGGTAGGTGTTGAGGATCATTCATTTGATCATCAGTAGTTCACTTCCATTATGTGTAGATCTTCCTTCTCTTATTTCTTGTACTCGTAAGTTAGCCACCATATATATATGCTTAGCCGCTGCTGCAACCTCACCACTTAACCTTGCCTCTCCTAATAAGCTTTGATAGTCTTGATACCTTTGCAAATGAGATTGTTGAGTCCCGTGTGGCTCACAGATTACTACAACATCAGTTGCAGGTACATGTAAAAGTTACTTGACGCGAGCGTGTTGATTGTTCATTTGGAGTTGCTTCTTCTTCTTCTTCTTCTTCTTCTTCATCGATCTAGGATGGGTTCCAGGCCGGCAGCCTGGGATAGCAAGGATGGACGTCGTTCTTCTTTTCTCGTTTGTTTTCGTCCGTAGTCGGACCCTGCTCTTCTTCATGATGTTTATGTATTGTACTATTGTGACTTTGATGTACCTTGTGGCGAGTGTAAGCCAATTCTATATTTATATCTCTTCTTTTCAGTACATGTATTTGTAACGATGTCCATTCTTGCGACACGACGAGATGCGCTTCTATCCCAGACGAGGCCCTCGTGCCAAATTGAGGATAGGGTCGCATCTTGGGTGTGACAAGTTGGTATCAGAGTAGTACCGACCTAGGAGCCTCCTTGATTGATCGAACTTGGCCGAGTCGAGTCTATTGGAAAACTACTTTGAGTCTAGTTATATATCGGAGTTAGGATTCTTTTTTCTCCTCTTCTATGCTCCGGTGAAGAATCTGGACGTAATAATTTATTCTACTCCCCTTCTCACTCAAATTTTTTTAGGATCACGCGGATATTTTTGAAATCTATATGATGACGATGTGACGGAGTTCTATCTTGGTGCCTCCTGTCTGACTTGATTTCTTCCAGGGAGTTGAGCTCCAGGGGATTATCAAGCACATCGTTATCATTCAGATTTCTGAGTATCTCAGAACGAAGGGTGTTCGTAATTGCTTCAATACTAGTAGTGGCGAGATAACCCCGATGTCCCCAGTACTGGTGCAGATTGTTCGGGAGTATTACCATACTTTATATCGTTGTGATCACGACGGTCTGTTGTAGATGAAGGTCCGAGATTCTAGTTATGTGTTGACGGATGTGATACATTGGACAGGTTAGTATAGGAGTTGTGTGACATATTACTCCTTGTATCCATGTACCAGATTGCATGACCATAAATTTCGGGAATTCTTAGGTGGGAATTCAAGTAGTTACCTATAGGACAATCTTCCAACAAATGCATGATGTTAGGTTGGGGTTCGACATCTAGTGGATTCGTTTGTTGACGGTCGACTTACAACGGTTCTCGTTGTGTCTTAAAGAGTCCTTGTAGCTTGCTACGACCCGGGGACGCTTCGTATGTCGGGTGCACTGCCTTGCACTTGATGGCTACTATAAGATCGAGCCCGTGCGATCATGTCCACGAAAATATCGGACGAAATCTTTCTCATGAGTTTGTTTTGGCTTGTTTCATAAGCCTCATTCATTTGTTTTGTTGATTATGGTAATTCAAATTGCTTCGATGTCAAGTGGTGATTTCAGATCTTTCCTATGAGGTGTTCTCATATTTTTATGTGAGAATGCAAATTCATTTGTTCATTCAACTGGTCATATCAATTCTTGTCAACCGGAGTTGTTTTATGTTAATTCTTTTGCAACCAGTGTGCTTCTGTTCAGTTAATTCAACCCTCTCCAATTCTGCAAGATCAAGCTCTCTTTTCTTTCTGGAGTTTCTCTCATCTTCCCCAAGTTGTCTTTGTTTTCCCCGCCCTCCCAGCCTTTTCTTGAGTGATTCAATTTTCATCCAAGAGTTTTCTTTTCATTGTGCTTCCGCTGTCTGTTCTTTTCTCTCTTACCCGGTGATTCATTGTGAAGATTCTCAGGAGCTTCATGTTCATCTTTATTCAGTCTTGTTATCTTTTCTGGTGAATTTAATTCAGTTGTTCGTGTTCATCATATCCTTTTCATCCTTGTAATTCTTCCTATGTTGGAGTTTCTTGTCAGCCAATCTTGTTGTCTTTTCTCTCTATCCTATCTGGAGTGCTGAAGATATCTCTGAGTTTCTTGTTTCAGATCTTTCATTATTTTGAGGTTCTCAACCTCATCTAGTTTTCCTTATACCGGTGCAATATCTCTCTTTCTAAGAAATCCTTTCAATGGTGGTTTCTTTGAGTGGGCCCATAACCCACACGTTTTTCCCAGGATCTTATATTCTCTTCTAATTTTTTCGGAGATCTCTAAATCTTTTCAACTATGACGTAAATATGATTTCCATCAGTCATATTACTTCTTCAAGATCTATTTGTATTAATTCTCATATTGGCTCAACCTATCATTCTTCATTATTCCACAGTGTCTCAGTTATTCTTGATGGTGTTCTCCTCTTCATTCCAGCTTTGATGTCAGAAGGGGTGTTTCTCTCAAATCTTGGTTCATTACCTAGAAGATTCATCATTTTAGCTTGGTGTCATCATCTTATTTGTTCCAATCTTGAGTGATCCCTTTCATGTTATCCGGTGCTTCTTTGAGTTGTCTTCATTCTCGATCCTCCGAAGGCCATCATTTTAGAATATTCATCGTTCTCAGCTTTCAACTTTCATCCTCAATTCTTCTCCATTGTTGACTCTTAGTTCGTCTCTCGTTTATCCGGTGCCTTGTTCTAGTTTTCTCTCACGTGGCTTATGATCTCTTCATTCTCATGTATCTCCAGTAATTCGTGGTGTTCGCATTCAATTCGGAATTCTTACCGGTGCTTCCTTCAATTATGCCTCAAGTGGTGCTTATCTCTCTGCCTCTTCAAGATTCATTTCTAGAAGAATAAGTGGTATGCTAAATCCATTGTTTGTCATCAATTAAACTTGATGAAGGATAAGCATAACATAACTCTTATTCTTGTTTCATCAAATGATTTCATTCTTCTTCCGGAGTGGCTCATGATCTCAATTCCTTTTCTCAAGTGTTATTATCTTTTCTTTTCCGGAGTTCCAAGTTTTCTCAAGTATCTCCTTGAGTAGCTTCATCGAAGACTTTGCAAGGCTTCCATCTTATCCTTTCATCCTTCATATCTTGCATCATCCTTTTGATACGGAGGCTCGTCTTGGTGGTTCTTCAAGGATGTGTTTTTTTCTCAAGTGTTCTTCAAGATTCCTGTTGGAGTACCTCAAGTATTCTTTCTCTTGCATCTCGAGTGCATTTGTTCTTCCTTTATCCATTGAGGTGGTATTATAGCATTCTTGTTAGTGTAGGAGCCTCGAAGAGTTTTCCTTTCAGGAATGAGATAATTAAACCCACCAATTCTTTGATCATGAGATATTTCAACCCATGATTTATTCATTGAGCTATCTTGGTTTAGTTTTCACCTAAATCTTGTCTAGGGATGTTGCTATTATGGTAATTATCTTTTATCCAAGTTCTCAATGTATCGTCTTGGCGAAAGAAGTGTTCATATCTTGTTGCTCCCAATCTATCCTTGTTTCTTTTAGTGGTTGGTTGTCACCTCATAAATGTTGAGATGATTTTCATAAGCCCACTACTATGTTGTTCTTCGTTGTTGGTTTTCCGACTACTACGTCAATTCTCTGTCCGGAGGCTCTTCAATTCTATTGTCATGATAGTTGTCATTATTTTCTTCATTCTCTTCTTCAGTATGAGCTAGTTCCTATTCTATTGTTCCGGAGGCATTGTGTTATTGCTCTTTTCAGTCTAGCTTCTTGTTCTATCAAGATCATGGTGTTCCCTTGTTCAATTTAGCTATTTATTATGAATATTGTCTATTTCTTCCATCTTATCGGAAAAAAATTGTCCCTTTTTCCTACCGAAGTGCTGCCGAAATTTTCCGTGAATTCTTGCTTGTTTCTCATATCATTCATCATCTCTTTGCAACTTTCAAGGATTGTTGGTGTCACTCGTTTGTCAAAGAAGCGACTAAGTTTTTACCTCTTGTTCTTTCTCATCCTCTCCCCCTTTCATTCTTCGATCTCGGGGCGAGATCTTCTTGTAGTGTAGGAGAGTTGTGACAGCCCGATGCCGATGCCCCAGAAGATTCCCCTTTACTTCCGTTTCCGTCGTGTGATTATTTTTATTTGTTGCATTCATCTTGCGCATCATGGCATCATGCATGGCATCATGTCAACTGTGTTCTTTGTCTGTGTTGCTTGTGGCTCCTTGTGTTGGAGTGTTAGTTATTTGTGAGTGTGGTGTTGTTTTGTTGGTGTGATGAGAGTGGGTGCAACAAAGCCACTTCAAAACCCTGTTGCACCGAGGACATAAAAACCTTCTCTCCTCTTTTATTCTATTTTGTGGCTGCGTTAAAGTTTCAGTTTTAACCCCTATAAAAAGTTCGTCTTCTTTTAAAAATCCTTTTATTAAATGTGGGGCAACCCCTTGGGTTTTCCTTTATTTCTCCTTTTGTTTATTTCCAAATAGAGTCCCATTTTATTTATTAAAAAGGGTTTTATTTTATTCTTAAAAAAATGCCCAATCTATTTTTATAGTTGGGGTATGTTTTTCAAGGAGCCCAAAAGTATTTTTTTTATTACTTTGTTTAATCCTTTTCTTTTGTGTGAGTTTTCTGTTTCAAAAAAAACAAAAGAAGGGAGAGAGGAGGAGCCTGCCAAGGCCCAGTCGGCCCACCCGACCTCCAACCCTAGCGACACCCCGTCCCGATCCCTCTCGTCCTCCCCTTCGCCGTCATCTCCCACCTCTCGATCTCGTTCCTCCCCCTGTTCCTTACTCCCTCCTGTCCCGATGCCCTAGCCCAATCCCCTGTCGCCAGAGATGCCCGGTCGCTGCCCAGCCCCGCCGTGCTCGCCTACCTGCGCCGCCGGCCGAGCTCCTCTCCCCGCGCGCCAGCCTCTGGCCCCGCTGCCTGTAGCTCGCCTGCCGGCGCCATGCCCACCGCCTGCGTCCTCTGCCGCAGCGCCGATTCCCGGTCACCCAACCCGCCCTGCGCCCTCTCCCCTGTTGCCGGTCGCCGTGGCCGGCCACCGGAGGTCCCCCTCGCCTCGAGCCTGCCATGGCGCCGGCCTCCTCCTTCCTCGTTGCTTGCCCTGCCGCCGTTCCCCATGCCGAGCACGCCGGCGCCGCCCCTGGGACCAGTTCCTGCGCCGCCCTGTCGCCGATGTGTTGCATGCTGCCGCTTGCCTGAAACCGCTTGTTGTTGCTGTTGTCCGTGGCCGGATGCTGCCCTGCTTGCCTGCCGCGAAGCTGCTAGCTATTGTTGCCGCGTGCTGCTGCTGCCTATTGCTGCTTGTTGTGCTTGCCTGCCTATGATGCTGCTGCTAGCTGTTGCTGCGAGCCGATGCTGGATGTTGTCACTTGCGTTGCCTTGCTGCTGCCGCTAGTTGACATGCCGCTGTCCAACTAGTTGCTGCTAGGTTGCTTGCTTCTATTGCTAGTTGCTGCTTAGCTGCTGCATGCTGATGCTGCTAGCTGTTGCTGCCTGCTTACCTGCTGCTGTAGTGCATGCTGCTTGCCTGCTTAGCTGCTGCGTGCTAATGCTTGATGTCGTTGTCGCTGTGGTCTGCTAGTTGCTTCCACTGCCGTAGCTTGCTGCTGTTGCTATTCCGCCTTGCTGCTAGCTGTTGTTGTTGCTTGCCTACCTGTAGCCGCTGCTGTTGCTAGCCATGCCCGTTGCTGTGCCTGTTGGTAGCTGCCTGCTAACTTGATGCCATCGATGTTGCTGTTGTGTCGCCTGCCATCGCCGCGTGCACCATCCCCGCCATCGTGGAACCGACAAGATCGCCGAGTACCACTACTCCCACGACGTCCTCGACGACCCCAAACATCTACGGAACCGTGTTCGACTACCGACGCTGAAGACCCGTGTACCGACGCCAAGAGTACGACTACCGTCGATGAGACCGTGTAAAATACTTCCACGACGTCCACGATGATCTTTGTTCACCTACACCGCAACGATCCGAACCGCTCCAATATGCACGCTTCGAATGTATAACGTTGGAACCTGTCGTGTACCGAATGCATATGATGTATGAGATGTACCGGTATGTTTGTGCCTTTATATGTTTGCCCGTTGCATGTTGTCCCTCTTTCGTCGTGCCCTCGACACATGGGAACCCGATAAACGGGATCACCCCATCTTTATATCGCTTGTCCCGCACACGCTTCCAATTCGTTGGCACCGAAATCTCGTTGAGTTAACGTGATAGGAACGTTGTTGTGGCATCGTTTCCGTCTTGCCGCCATGGTACCCTTTCGTTCGGCATGGCAACACATGCTTATTTTCTCCTCTTTCCCGTGATGTTATGAACTCGCATGCATGACACATTCATGGCATAATATCCTGTGTTGCATGTTTCTTGTGACGTAGCTCCGATCTCTGCTCCGCGTGTTAACCTACTAGGACGACATGTAGGATCATCGCTTCACCCCTTGCCATGTTAACAACAATTTAATATTACGTGTAAATAAATGGGAGTGAACTAAATAATTAAACGTGGAGTTTCGTCGATATGCAACTCGTTGCATATCGAGCTTCACTTAATGTGTAGTGTTTGTGTGAGGTGAATTGCCATGCCATGCCCTGCATCATTGAAGTGTTCATGCATAATAGTAGGGTGTGCATCATGTTGTGCATCGTGTGGTGAATATATGTGTTGATGTTTGTTTCCAGTTTGCTCCGTCTCGATAGAGTTCCACAAGCGTGTTGGAATGTGATGACCCGTTTGACTACGTTGGTTTGCCGACTTCACGGAGTTGTTCTTCTTCGAAGCGGGATCTCAGGCAAGATGACCATTTCCGCAGATAACATTTCTATCATTGCCATGCTAGTTTTATCGCTTCTATCGATTATGTCTCGTTGCCTACCACATGTTAAATTTCAGCCTCTCAATAATGCCATGAAACCTTCAACCTGTTCGACCTAGCAAACCACTGATTGGCTATGTTACTGCTTGCTTAACCTTGTGTTAGCGTTGCTAGTTGCAGGTGCATTTGCTTCCATGTGATAACATGGGTCCCTTGTCATATCACCATATTAATGCTATTTAATTTAATGCACCTATATACTTGGTAAAAGGTGGAAGGCTCGGCCTTTCTAGCCTAGTGTTTTGTTCCACCTTTGCCCCCTTAGTTTCGGCTACCGGTTTTATGTTCCATAATTGAGCGCTCCTAACACGATCGGGGTTATTATGGGGACCCCCTTGATAATTCCTTTTAGATGAAAGCTGGTCTAGAAAGGCCCAACTTTGGTTCTACATTTTCCTAATAACTAATGAACTACATCAGGAGTCATTAACCCGAGGAAATTTAAGCAACCCCTGGGCCAGTGCTCCTCATGAGTGTTGGTCCAAAACAATCTGCATGCGGGGCCACCGCGAGGAAACTCGAGGTTTGGCACTCGTAGCTAGTTCCATCCGTCGTGTCCTGAGAACAAGATACACGGCTGATGTCAACTGTTCTTCCCCTTGCAACTGCACCAGAAGAATGCTGCTAGCACTCTTCGGCAATCGAAACTAGAAGAATGTTGTTGACGGCCTACCACTACGTGGGATCGTAGCAGTTTTCGAGGGTAGAGTATTCGACCCAAATTTGTTGATCGCCAAAACAGGAGGTGAGAGAATACTCTCGAGTATTAGCAGTTGAATTTGTCAGATTCAACCACACCTGAAAGATTAGTATCTGCAAGCAAAGTAGTAAAAGCAAAGTAGCGAGTAACAGCAGTGGCAAGGAACAGCAGTAGTGACAGCAGTAGCAAATAGCAACAGTAGCAAGCGACAGTAGTAGAAACAGTAGCAGCAGAGCAAGACAAGTAACAGCAGCACGAACAGTAGTAGCAGCAGCAGAGCAAGACAAGTAACATCAGTAGCAATAGTAGTAACAGCAGCAGTAGGACAAACTCGTAGGCAATGGGTCGGTGATTTGTTTGGATGATATTCATCATGCAACAGTTATAACACGGAGAGATATATGGCTAGCTCCCGTCCGTCAATGTGATGTAGGCATGCATTCCATGGGTCGTCATATGTGCTTAGGGAAAAGAACTTGCATGACATCTATTGTCCATCCCTCCCGTGGCAGCGGGGTCCAAAAGGAAACAACGGGATATTAAGGTTCTCCTTTTAATAAAGAACCGGACCAACGCATTAGCACTTGGTGAACACATGAACTACTTAAACTATGGTTATCACCGGGAGTGGTTCCGGTTATTGTCACTCCGGGGTTGCCCGATCATAACACATAGTAGGTAACTACAACTTGCAAGATCGGATCTGAAACACACATATATTGGTGACAACATAATAATTTCAGATCTGAAATCATGGCACTCAGGCCCTAGTGACAAGCATTAAGCATGGCAAAGTAGTAGCAACATCAATCTTAGAACATAGTGGATACTAGGGATCAATTCCCATCAAAACTAACTCGATTACATGATAGATCTCATCCTACTCATCACCGCCCAGCGAGCCTACGAATAGATTACTCACGAATGACGAAGAGCTTCATGGAATTGGAGAGGGAAGAAGGTTGATGATGACGATGGCGACGATTTCCCCTCTCCGGAGCCCAAGACGGACTCCAGATCTGCCCTCCAGATGAAGCACAGTTGGTGGTGGCGCCTCCGTATCGCAAACGTGACGAAAACTTCTCTTTTTATTTTTTCTGGGACGAAAGGGAACTTATAGACCTGAGGTTGGGGGCGTTAGAGCCGTGTGGGCCCCACAAGCATGCCCACCGCCTCCAGGGGGTGGTGGCGGAGCCAGGGCTTGTGGCCCACTGGCCCACCCCCTCAGGTGGAACTTGGCGCAGATATTTTTCATATTTTCCAAAAGTGCTCCCCGTAAATTTTTAGGACGTTTGGAGAACTTTGATTTGTGCACAAAAATAACACCAAGGCAATTCTGATGAAAACAACGTCATTCGAGGTTAGTTCCATGCAAATCATGCAAATTAGAGTCCAAAACAAGGGCAAAAGAGTTTGGAAAAGTAGATACGATGGAGACGTATCAACTCCCCCAAGCTTAAAACCTTGCTTGGCCTCAAACAACTCAGTTGACAAACTGAGAGAGAAAGAAAAACTTTGACAAACTCTGTTTGATCTTGTTGTTGCAACTATGTCTAACTCATAACCAGAATTTCAGCAAGATCACAAGTTAACCACATAAGCAAATGACACAAAGGTCTCACGGTAAACTAATATCAATGGCATAATCAGCTAACGAGCAAATAATAATGAGTTTCAAATACCAACACTTCAATCAAAACAAGCATGAAGCAATATGAATAGGTGGTTTCTCGCTAGCTCTTTCTAAGACCGCAAAACATAAATGCAGAGCACTTTCCAAGATCAAGCGCTGACTAAACATTGTAATTCATAGCAACGAAGATCCAGTCAAAGTCATACTCAATATCAATCAAAAGCAAAGCATAAAAATGACAGAGGTGCTCTCTAATAGGTGCTTATATCAGGGGAGGATGACTCGACAGGAAAATAAATTGACAGGCCCTTCGCAGAGGGAAGCATTGATTTGCAGTGGTGCCAGAGCTCAAGCTTTGAAAAGAGACATAATAATTTTGGGTGGCATGCTTTCATTGTCAACGGAATGACCAAGAGTTCTCCATATCTTCCATGCTACTCATGCTATAGGCGGTTCCCAAACAGAAAAGTAAATTTTTAACTCCCCCACCACCAATCAATCACACTCCACGGCTAGCCGAATCCTCGGGTAACGTCCATACTAAAATCAATCCAGGGGAGTCTTGTTTTACATTTATGTTTTTGATTTAAGCGTGGAACTGGGCATTCCAATTACCGGCCCCTTTCTCGTGAATGACAGTGAATAAATACATGTCGCGGATAACTCTCCTAGCATGGAAGATACCAATAGCCCACTGTCACCACATGAGCGGTTCGGGCACGCAAAACAAATTATTTCTTGAAGGTTTAGAGAATGGCACATGCAAATTTACTTGGAACGACATGTAGATACCGCAAATAGGTAGGTATGGTGGACTCTCATGGAAAAACTTTTGGGTTTATGGAAGTGGATGCACAAGCAGTATTCCGCTTAGTACAAGTGAAGGCTAGCAAAAGACTCGGAAGCGACCAACTAGAGAGCGACAACAGTCATCAAGATGCAATGAGTTTGACTAACATTGAATGCAAGCATGAACATGATATAAATCACCATGAACACGAACATCATAGAGGCTATGTTGATTTTGTTTCAACTACATGCATGAACATGCGCCAAGTCAAGCCACTTGAAACATTCAAAGGAGAATACCATCCTATCATACTACATCATAGTCATTCCAAAATCTATATTGATATTCAAGACAAACCATTATAAACTCTTAGCTAAATAAGCATGGCATCAGAAACTATGATCTCTAAGTTGTCATTACAAACATGGTTCTCTCACAACAAAGCTAAATCTCGGTCGACAAGCTAGTCATATTTACAAAAACAAAATAGATAGAGTTCATACCAGTTTTTCAGTCTCAGTCACCTCATCATATATCATCATTGTTGCCTTTCATTTGCACGATCGAACGATGTGAACGATAATAAGCGCATTGGACTAAGCTGAATCTGCAGGCAAACATAAAGGAGAAGACAAAGTAATATGGCTCTTTGAAAGCTAAACAGGTAAGCATGCAAGAACCACTAAACACTGAAACCAATATCTTCTACCTTGACCCAAAGAAAAAGAAAACTATTTACACGGGAAAGCTCCCAACAAGAAAAAGAAGAAAGAAAAATCTTTTTGGGTTTTCTCACAAGGACACAAAACAAGAAAACAAGAAGACGAAAATAAACTAGCATGGATAATACAGTGGCAAAGTGTAAACACTGGCTAACAAAGCGAAAGCATAAGCATGAATGTAAAGTCGATGAGAACACATACTCCCCCAAGCTTAGGCTTTTGGCCTAGCTTGGTCTACTCCCATGGATGGTCCTCGCGAAACCCAAAGTCATAATGGGTGTTATACGGGAGTGCTGCAGCCACTGCCTGAATAGCTGCCTCACGAAGTCGAGCAGCCGTCGCCTCCCTCTCATACTCCTCTCCTCTCCTATGGTTATGTAGTATCTTCGTTTGACCTGAAAGTCAAAGAAAGCAGGAGGAGGAAGGGTAATATGGAAAACACGTTGCCGGTTAAATATCAAGCAGTATAGGAGGGATCCATGATCTCTCTCAAGGAACTGGTAGCGTGTTAGAGCGACACGATCAAGGTAGGATGTACGGAGAGGAGGGTCTTCTGGACGGATGGATACTCCAAGAAACTTTGCTAAGCATGTAGCATAAACTCCACGAAAGAAATCTCCCTCACTGGCATTTTTATTCAGCCTCCTTGCTATTATAGCTCCCATATTGAAGCTCCTGTCACCTGTTACTACGCTCTTAAGTATACGAAGGTGGGAAGCGCATAGGTGGCAATGTGCACCCTTGCCGTTAATGCACCTACCTATGAAGAGGGCAAGGTAGTGCAAGGCAGGGAAATGGATGCTTCCTATGGTGGCTTGCGTGATATCTCTGGTTTCTCCAACAGTTATACTGGAGACAAAGTCTCTGACCAAAGACTTAGAAGGATCATTAATACTACCGCCATCGGGTATCTTGCAAATCCACGGTATAGGATTTATCGTACAGATCAAACAGTATGGATGAGTCACTACCAACTGAAAATTTAAATCTACGCACGAAAGAGATAGTGAGCATAGCATACTGTTCACATTTATCTGAGAGGAATTCTTCTAACCCGGCATTGCGGACAAGTGTATCAAACTCATCCTTGAAACCTGCATTGATCATGAACTCATCGGAAGGCCATTCACACGGTTGTACCGGTGCATCCCTTAGTTGAAAAGGTTCGGGCTCCCGAAAAGAAAGACAGGGACACTTCTTACTTGAGGAACCACCATGAAACTTCCTCCTGAACATAATTTCCTTTTGCTGAAATTTTTGAAGTTCAAGAGAAAAGTGAATGAAGACCCACCACACCTTGTAGAAATTACTCCTACTAGTGCCTAGAGACCGTATCACGCACTAAAACTACTTGGGACCAGCCAAAATCAACATTTCTAGCTCAAGAACAGGGTCACCAAGGTAGCAAGAATACGCGAAGGATAAACCACTGGAGCAAAAACTAATTGGACCAATGGAGGAGTAACTCACCAAGTAATAATTTCCCCAAAACGGTTCGGAGAATGGTGCTTTGAGCAAGGAGATCGAAAATCACAGCCAAATGAGCAAGAACACGGGTTTGAGCTGCAAAACAATTTTTTCTAGAGGTGGAAGAAGAGGCTGGGAGCTGGAATGAGTGGAGGGGGTCCTTGTGGGCCCCACAATCTTGCACTCCGCCACTAGGGGGGTGGCGGTGGCAGGGCTTGTGGCCCACTAGTCTGGCCCCCAGGCCAGCTCTCAGGCCCAGTAATTTTCAAAAAATCCAGAAAAAATCATACTAAATTTTCATGACCATCGGAGAACTTTTATTTTCAAGGTATTTTTCTCCGGGACGCTAAAACAGAAAACAGGAAAAATTAAACTAATTCTATCATTTTTCTTCTAAGCAACAGAAAATGAAAGCTTAAAACAGAGGTATGTGACTCTTTGATTCATCTGTTTCATGGTTATTGAAAGAAATCCGTCCACGGGATTGATCAAGTCCTCATGACAAAACCTTCTCGAATCGCAAGAGGGAACGGAGAATTTTCGAATAGCCACTAAGTCACCTCAATGGGGATATGTATCTCCCCAACAAGCAAATCAT
This sequence comes from Hordeum vulgare subsp. vulgare, assembly GCF_904849725.1. Lineage (NCBI taxonomy): Eukaryota > Viridiplantae > Streptophyta > Magnoliopsida > Poales > Poaceae > Hordeum > Hordeum vulgare. Next base: position 307,562,868 of record NC_058520.1, on the reverse strand, counting down.
ACTTCATCTTGACACGAGGAATAGGGCATTCAAAGCTCCCAATAAGAATCGATGAAGTCTTTTCGATAGCATTGATGCAATGTACTTGATATCGTTTCTTCGGAAAGTGCACTGTGTGCTCATTAACATTGACATGGAAAGTGACATTGCCTTTGTTGCAATCTATATAGCCCCTGCAGTGTTTAAAAAGGGTCTTCCGAGGATGACAGCCATGGCATCGTCCTCGGGAATATCCAAGATAACAAAGTCTGTTAAGATAGTGGTGTTAGCAACCACAACAGGCACATCCTCGCAAATGCCGATAGGGAAAGCAATTGATTTGTCAGCCATTTGCAGAGAAATTTCAGTGGGTGCCAACTTATCCAATTCAAGTCTACGATAAAGAGAAAGCGGCATAACACTAACACCGGTTCCAAGGTCACATAAGGCAGTTCTTACGTAGTTTCCTTTAATGGAGCAAGGTATAGTGGGCACTCCGGGATCACCAAGTTTCTTAGGAGTTCCACCTTTGAAAGTGTAATTGGCAAGCATGGTGGAGATCTCAAGATCTGGTATCTTCTGTTTATTAGTCACGATATCTTTCATGTACTTGGCATACGGAGACATCTTGAGCATATCAGTTAACCACATCTGTAGAAAGATGGGTCTTATCATCTCAACGAAGCGCTCAAAATCCTCGTCATCCTTTTTCTTGGATGGCTTAGGAGGGAAGGGCATAGGTCTCTGAACCCATGGCTCCCTTTCTTTACCATGCTTCCTAGCAGTGAGGTCATTATTATCGTATTTGTTAGGTTGTGGGTTATCAGGATTAACCGAAGGTTCAATCTCCACATCCTCATCATTGCTAGGTTGAGCATTATTATGAACATCACTGTCCATATTGTCACCAGGTTCATGTTCATCACCAGATTGTGTTTCTACATGAGACGCAGAAATATCATTAGGTTGTTCAGGTGTGACAATATTTGGTGCACTGGCATGCAGGCTTCTATCATCCTTCTTCTTCTCCTTAGGATGACTGGGTGTATCAGCATTGATTCCTTGAGAATCTTGATCAATTCTCTTAGGATAACCTTAAGGATACAAAGGTTCCCGAGTCATTTTGCCTCCTCTAGTAATGACTCTGACAGAGTTGTCATTTAATTCATTGAGCAGGTCATTCTGAGCTTTAAGTACTTGTTCTACCTGAGTAGTAATCATAGAGGCATGTTTACTCAGAAGCTTCTGATCATTGACATTTCTGTCTACACAAGCACTTAAATGGCTAAGCGTACGAGTACTTTGTTCCAAATGTTTGCTAACATAATCATTGAAACTCCGTTGTTTTGCAACAAAGTTGTCAAATTCATCAAAGCATAGGCTAGCAGGTTTGCCAAAAGGAATATCTCTCTCATCAAACCTACGCAGAGAATTCATTTCTACTACCTGTATCGGGTTATCGAGACCATGGATCTCTTCGATAGGTGGTAGATTTTTGACATCTTCAAATCTAATGCCTTTCTCCTGCATAGGTTTCTTGGCTTCTTGCATATCTTCGGGACTGAGGAATAGAATACCTCTTTTCTTCGGAGTTGGCTTAGGAGGTGGTTCGGGAATAGTCCAAGTATTATGGTTGATCAAGATCTTATTCAGTAGAGTCTCAGCTTGTTCTATAGTTTGTTCCCTAAAAACACAACCGGCACAACTATCTAGGTGGTCTCTAGAGGCATCGGTAAGTCCGTTATAGAGCATATCAAGTATCTCGTTCTTCTTAAGAGGGTGATTAGGCAAAGCATTCTGTAGGTGGACGAGCCTCCCCCAAGCTTGTGGAAGACTCTCTTCTTGGTTCTTATGGGGGCAGGGAAATATTTCTCACAGAAGTAATAGACCATCTCCTGGGGACTACTCACACATCGAGGAGCAAGAGAGGTGAACCAGGCTTTAGCGTCATCCTTTAGAGAGAAAGGAAACAACTTAAGGATATAGTAGTGGTGGATCTTCTCCTCATTAGTGAAAAGTGTGGTTATATCATGTAGTTTGGCAAGATGGGCTACGACCGTCTCAGACTCATAACTGTGAAAAGGATCAGATTCGACTAGAGAGATTATCTCAGGGTCGACAGAGAATTCATAATCCTTATCGGTGATAAAGATAGGTGAAGTCGCAAACTTCAGGTCGTATTTCATCTTAGATTTCAGAGATTTTTCCTTCCACTTGAGAAGTAATTTCTCAGCCTCATAGGCATCCTTACACGCAAGAAAATCCTCAGCTATCTGTCCCTCCATAACGTAACTCTCAGGTATACCAGGCAATTCATATCTAGGAGAGCTAGATCTAGCAGGAGCAAAAGCAGGTTCTATCTCAATAGTATCGGCAGTATCAGAAGCATCACGAGCATTGGCAGTAACTCTAGCAATATGAGCATCAAGGAACACCCCTAGTGGAAAATCAGGCAAAGTAGTATCTCTAGCAGTATCAAGCATAGCATCATCAGGAAAAATAGCATCTCTAGCATCATCACGCAAAGCAGTATCAAGCATAGTATCTCTAGCAGTATCAAGCATAGCATCTCTAGCAGTATCAGGCATAGTATCAAGCATAGTATCATCAGGCATAGTATCAAGCATAGCATCTCTAGCAGTATCAAGCAAGTCAGTATCAGGCATAGTATCAAGCATAGCATCTCTAGCAGTAGCATCATAAGCATCATCAAGCACATGCGACATATCAAGATTTCTAGCAGGAGGTGATGTCGCAAACTTACTCATAACTGAGGGTGAATCAAGTGCAGAGGTAGATGGCAATTCCTTACCTCCCCTCGTAGTTGAGGGCAAGACTATGGTCTTCGGATCCTTCAGATTCTTCATAGTGATCAGCAGATATAAATCCCAAGTGACTCAGAGAATATAGCAATACCTCCCCGACGACGGCGCCAGAAAAATGCTTGATGTCAACTGTTCTTCCCCTTGCAACGGCACCAGAAGAATGCTGCTAGCACTCTCCGGCAATCGAAACTAGAAGAATGTTGTTGACGGCCCACCAGCGCGTGGGATTGTAGCAGTTTTCGAGTGTAGAGTATTCGACCCAAATTTGTTGATCACCAAAACAGGAGGTGAGAGAATACTCTCGAGTATTAGCAGTTGAATTTGTCGGATTCAGCCACACCTGAAAGATTAGTATCTGCAAGCAAAGTAGTACCAGCAAAGTAGCGAGTAACGGCAGTGGCAAGGAACAGCAGTAGTGACAGCAGTAGCAAGTAGCAACAGTAGCAAGCGACAGTAGTAGCAACAGTAGCAGCAGAGCAAGACAAGTAATAGCAACACCAACAGTAGTAACAGCAGCAGAGCAAGACAAGTAACATCAGTAGCAACAACAGTAACAGCAGCAGTAGGACAAACTCGTAGGCAATGGGTCGGTGATTTGTTTGGATGATATTCATCATGCAACAGTTACAACACGGAGAGATATGGCTAGCTCCCATTCGTCAATGTGATGTAGGCATGCATTTAGTGTGTCGTCATACGTGCTTAGGGAAAAGAACTTGCATGACATCTATTGTCCATCCCTCCCGTGGCAGCGGGGTCCAAAAGGAAACTACGGGATATTAAGGTTCTCCTTTTAATAAAGAACCGGACCAACGCATTAGCACTTGGTGAACACGTGAACTCCTCAAACTATGGTCATCACCGGGAGTGGCTCCGGTTATTGTCACTCCGGGGTTGCCGGATCATAACACATAGTAGGTAGCTACAACTTGCAAGATCGGATCTAAAACACACATATATTGGTGACAACATAATAATTTCAGATCTGAAATCATGGCACTCGGGCCCTAGTGACAAGCATTAAGCATGGCAAAGTAGTAGCAACATCAATCTCAGAACATAATGGATACTAGGGATCAATCCCCATCAAAACTAACTCGATTACATGATAGATCTCATCCTACTCATCATCGCCCAGCGAGCCTACGAATAGATTACTCACGAACGACGAAGAGCTTCATGGAATTGGAGAGGGAAGAAGGTTGATGATGACGATGGCGACGATTTCCCCTCTCCGGAGCCCAAGACGGACTCCAGATCCGCCCTCCAGATGAAGAACAGGTGGTGGCGGCGCCTCCATATTGCAAACGCGACGAAAAGTTCTCTTTTTATTTTTTCTAGGACGAAAGGGAACTTATAGACCTGAGGTTGGGGGTGGCAGAGCCGTGTGGGCCCCACAAGCCTACCCACCGACACCAGGGTGGTGGTGGCGGAGCCTGGGCTTGTGGCCCACTGGCCCACCCAATCAGGTGGAACTTGGCGCAAATATTTTTCATATTTTCCAAAAATGCTCCCCGTAAATTTTCAAGACGTTTGGAGAACTTTGATTTCTGCACAAAAATAACACCAAGGCAATTCTGTTGAAAACAGCGTTAGTCCAGGTTAGTTCCATTCAAATTATGCAAATTAGAGTCCAAAACAAGGGCAAAAGAGTTTGGAAAAGTAGATACAATGGACACGTATGAGCGGCTCCTATCGGGATCGTCGACACGTCGGGCGGCCCTGCTGGATTAGTTTTCCCTTTGACAAAATATCTTGTGCATGAGTATTCCGGTGATGCTTTGGGTAATCTCAGAGTTGAGGTTTTCCACTAGGGAATCCGACGAGATCGCGAGCTTTGTGATTGAGGATTTCTATGCGGCTTGTGGTAATTTGTGATGGACTAGTTGGAGCACCCCTGTAGGGTTAAATCTTTTTGGAAGGCCGTGCTCGTGGTATGTGGCAACGTGGAAGCTTTGCTTAACACTGGTTCTAGATAACTTGAAGTTAACTTAAATAAAACATGCCAACTGTGTGCGTAACCGTGACTGTCTCTTTCGTGAGTTCCTTCTCCAATTGAGGACACGGTGGGGTTATGTCTGACGTAGGTAGGTGTTCAGGATCATTCATTTGATCATCAGTAGTTCACTTCCGTTATGCGTAGATCTTCCTTCTCTTATTTCTTGTACTCGTAAGTTAGCCACCATATATATATATGCTTAGCCGCTGCTGCAACCTCACCATTTAACCTTGCCTCTCCTAATAAGCTTTGCTAGTCTTGATACCTTTGGAAATGAGATTGCTGAGTCCCATGTGGCTCACAGATTAGTACAACACCAGTTGCAGGTACAGGTAAAGGTTACTTGACGCGAGCGCATTGATTGTTCATTTGGAGTTGCTTCTTCTTCTTCTTCTTCATTGATCTAGGATGGGTTCCAGGCCGGCAGCCAGGGATAGCAAGGATGGACGTCGTTCTTCTTTTCTCGTTTGTTTTCGTCTATAGTCGGACCCTGCTCTTCTTCATGATGTTTATGTATTGTACTGCTGTGACTCTGATGTAGCTTGTGGCGAGTGTAAGCCAATTCTATATTTATATCTCTTCTTTTCAGTACATGTACTTGTAACGATATCCATTCTTGCGACACGACGAGATGCGCTTCTATCCCTGACGAGGCCCTCGTGCCAAATTGAGGATAGGGTCGCATCTTGGGCGTCACATCAGTGCTACCACACATTTGTGTATGCAGAGGATATTGATACCGGTGCCTCGACAAACTCACGTGCCTAACTGTAGAGGCGTCACTCCAGTGCATGTAGGGGCTGCACTTTCGTGCCTGTATGGTCGTAAACCACGTGCTTCTACAGGATTCACCCCCGTGGCTGTAGGGGCTTCACTACAATGCCTGTTTGGGCTTCACTGTCATGCCTGAGGAGAATTCAATCCCATACAAATTCCTATAGATGCTTCACTCCCGTAGCACGCCCGTGCATCTCGCTCTTATAAATCCATGCTTCATATTTTACTCTCCAACAGAAATATTTATCAGGAGAAACAACGATGGAACTATTTCATGCAACTAATGTATGACAGTTGGAATGAACCACCGATGTTTTCAATCTAATATAAATATTAGATGAAAACCATGTCATCGGTCTTATGGATGTCCATTAATATTTCAATACAGCATTTATAACTAGAACACTACAACTACACGGCCTCCATGTCCCACCATAAATTTATACCAGACAAATAGTTTTCCTAATGCTCTCCAATAAACAGGACACCTAAAAATCATTCCTTAGAAGCTCGTATCTAACAATAATTATTCAAGAATTTCCTTTATCTTGAGAAGCTCGTACCTATTCGTAGAGCCTTTCACAACAAGATGAGAGACGACGGTTTGCATCTTCTTCTTATTCCCCTTCAGCATACTCACCTCCTGCTGAAGAAAATCTTTGTCCATCTTGACCTCATATCTCCCCTCCTCGATATTCCTAACAACACCACTAAGATACGCGTGAATGGACTTGAGCTCTTCATGATCGTTGTCGAGTTGGTTCTTCTGCATTTCAAGGTTCTTGAGAATAAGTTTCAATTCTTCCATGTCCTTTTTAAGCTTGTTTATCTCTTCTTCCTGTTCATTGCATTCGTCATTACCCTTATGCAACATCTGCCAAAGCTTGAGGAGGCACCTCTACATTATAAGAGGCCAAGGCTGATCAACCCATTGCATGACTCCACAGTTCACACCTCTCTGCAAGGGAAAAAGGGAATAAACAAGTGGGAATAGAGATTATTAACGTACTACACGAGATTTAAAATTGCACTAAATTTATTCTAAAGAGCCAAATTTAAGTGCACCTCGCAAAGATACAAATGTGATCAGCCAACATCAGTAAAACTAACTTATTTAGAAAGTACACATTAAACTGGAAATTGACTAAGAACAAGTAATATGTTTTCTTGAAGAGACTAGCGAACCTTAAAATTTTGTTTGTAAATGCCTACTATAATGGTCCCAACTAGAAAGAGCGCTCATCACTTTTTTTGTAACCATGTCTCCTATATTTTGCAACATGTTTGATGCAACAAAGAAGTAACAGGGATTTTGAAAGTGGCTAACTTTAGCAGCACAGCCATAGAACCTCCTTCCTTTGTCACTTCCTTCGAAGACCACACACCTAAGAGGGTTGGTGTCGTGGAGCACGCAATACAGAGGTAGGTATTTCTCTTTACCATCAACATCTTGATCTACTATTGTATCAGGGTTCTCCTACAATTACACAATTACCTTTTGAGGTCAAATCAAATACTCCCAACAACAAAACACCAAAATTAGAACTGCCCATGAAAGCGGAAAATCTCTACATAGAAATCGAAATCCATGTCATGGAAGCTAATCTCAGACGTTGACATGGTACAACGGTTGTGGGTATAAGCGTCGCCGTCTTAGTCATCGTATCAGTGAATATACAAGACGGATTTTGATGGTGGATTGGACAAATGGGGAAAGAGGGCTACGGACGCGGTGATACAGGAAGAAGGCACCGCACATGGCACGAGGATGCTTTGCCATTTCGCACCCTGTGGTTCTGGCGCTAACACGTGGGTTCATCGGGAAACAGACCCACATGTCAGTAGGCGAGCCCTCGCAGGAAGTTTTCACATGGTCCCACTCCACCACCAAACGTCTGTCGAGGTGATGAAAGATCCCATCTACTTATCACCTTTTTTTCCTGGTATTTTTCTTGTGCCAGGAGGATTACTTGGCGTGGCAAAGCGGCATCTCCGTTTCTACCTTTACCTCTCTTTTATTACAAACAATTTTTAGTTTCATCAAGACATCCATTTCTCCAATAATTACTCCGTAAATACGAGGCTCTTTCTATCTCGTAAACATAGTTACTTGATCTTCTGCATTATGCTCAGATCTAGTTCTTTCAGCTTAGCACGTTCCCCTCTTTCTGTCTATGGTTCGTATGTCTTACTTAGATCTCCACTCTTTTTACAGTTTGATTCAGCTAGTGTATGTGGGATTCCTGCATATGTTACATGTTTTAAGTATTTGGGGAAACAACCTTAAGGGAATGGAGTTGGTTATTTTCCGCCAATCTCTGCCACTAGTGGTAGGTGTGTGAATTTTTCAATATATAAACAGTAACATAGAAGGATATATATAACTATGTCTTTTCTCATTAGATTGAGTATATAACACCGATGCATAGTCTTGGCATAAATGGTTACACATGTTGTCTAAGTTCTATATAATCTTTTTCCAATTCTGTTGCAACTCAATCTTATATATTGTTTTATTTACACATGTTGTCATAAATCTGTTGCATCTAAGTCTTATATATTGTTTTATATTCTTAGACAACGATGAACTACGATGTTTGCTAGAACCTCGGTTGTCATGGTGGTAAATCCGTTGTTGACCACTCTTTCATGATTGTCCCTTTGCTACATTGTTATGTGCCGTACCTGGTAAATTTTTTGTACCGGTAACAAGAACATTTGTTTTGTGCCTTTGCTTATACCATTCTTACATAAGCAATAATATTAATCGAGCAATATAAGATATATAAATAGTGACACAAAATCATTCTTGGTAGAAGCTTTTTGGCATGGTTTTTTGATATATGATTCAAACTTATTTTTTCTTCTTATTTGGCAGTATGTCCCTTGCTATTACCGGAAGTAGGTCCTCTATTTGATTTATTTTTGGCAAGAAGAAGCTTTAGATGAGGGTTTTGAAAATGATAGTTTGAACCTTATGTTTGGCACCGACGAGGAGTTTTCATACAATATTAAGTTTACCGATAGCGCTAACAGGTTCAAGTTTCATGGTCCTCGGTGGGAAAAGATGATACACAACTATGATCTTTGTTACGGTGATATTATTAAAGTGGATTTGCAAGGCGAAGATTTCTTCTTTCACATTGAAATGGAGTTGAATGAAGCTCGAGGTAGTCACAAAGCCGTTCCCAAACCTTCTGTTGGTACGTTACACTCGCCTATAAAAAGATCATGCCATCTGAACCTCGATGAAGATTGTAGGACTGAATATTTATTTTTACTGTTCGACCGCCATTTTTTTTGCTTCAAAAACGTTTACTCATAGAATATTTTATTGCTATAGCTCTTGAAGATCTCGGTATATCCCAGATAAACTATTTAGAAAAGACTCTCTACAACCGAGGCATAAAACTTTGATATACTGAAATGGTGTATGTGACGAGCCTTGTTTTATGTGCTAAAGACACCCCTCTAATTGCCTTCGTGCACTGTCTAAATTTTAGAAATGTTCACAAAGGATGTTTGGTTATTCATTTTTTCTTTCACCAAATGTCATTCCCCTTGATGCAATGGCACAACTTACAACGATTTGTTTTTGTACAGAAAATACCTACTATTGTTGCTGGTGCTCTAAGGATGAAGCTTCGATATTTTCCTCTAAAGGGCAGCATCAGACTTGTTCAACTTTCTAGTTCTGTCAAATTGCCTGGCACGCACTTCTTGCACAAAGATGGATGGTTGGCAATATCTGGGTTTTCTTCTTTGAAAAATGCAGCTGATTTGATAGTATACTCGGTTGTGCTCTTCAGAATCAACAAGGGAGTCGTAGCCGATAAGGAGTTGCTCTCACTTGTAGTTGCTGATCTCTAAAGGAAAACTGTGTGAAGTGTGGATCTTGCAGTAGGGCTCGGTTGCACAAACAAGCGTTCAACTTTTGTGTCGTTTCTTAGCTAGATACACAACTGCATGTGGGACTAAAAACCCGTGGCTCTTTTGTATGAAAACCCGTGCGTACTCTTAATGAAAAGGCGTGCTTGTGTTGGCCGTGCGGCCGTAATCTTCTGTGTGAACATGTCATTCCAATTTTCTAAGATACCACATTACCCGGGCACGACCGTCCAAGGGTGTACCTTTGACAAAGGTGCGGAATCGTACCTTTGACAACAAAGGTCTGGCTGAAAACATTCCTAATACCATAACTAAAAATGACACGGTCCATTTCCGACACGCATGATCGTGCATCTCCGATAGCAAAAATGTGCCTCTAGAGGAAGCACAACCGTGCCTTTGTCCGAATAAATAGAGGAGTTTTTTTTCATTTCTGAGAGGCACAGTCGTGCCTCTAGAGAGAGAGAAAAACGTGCCTCTAGGCGGAACGAAAAAACGTGCCTCTCACAGAAGGAAAAACATGCTTATGCTATCACTATGATATTATAACTAATTGGTGTGTCAAAAGTAACAATGATATTAGGCACTTATCTCATTGCAGGGCTGTTTTTGCCTTCACATCATGAACCTCCACATCGTGTTAGTCCAACTTGTTCTATCTGCCATTATTACCACCTACACAACCTACAGCTGGGATACGTAAATTCAGAATAGCACTACCATTTGACGCGATACGTGTAGTAGCAATTAAATTAGGCCATGGAAAAACCCACTCACGGTTGAGGAACCGAGGAGTCTACTACTACCACTACCGCTGGGTGGTTGCCACGTACAGAAACTACAACACCCACTTCTTTGCTCGTACGAACTGCCTTCCTCTCCACTACGAATCAGCCGCAGAGAAAATACCTTCCTCCCTTCATCTCCACCACTCTCCATCGCCATTTTGTCTCCAACTTCCCCATAAAAACCACCCAACACCACTGTCACGAAGGCCCGTTCGTTTTCTTAATGAAAAGGCGTGCTTATGTTGGCCTTGCAACCGTGATTCCGTGTGTGAACTTGTCATCCCAATTTTCACATTACACGGGCACGACCGTCCAAGGGTGTACAATTCAGCGGAAATGTTTGCAAGGTGGGGAGTAGTACCTTTGGTAATGAAGGTGCGGCTGGAAACATTCGCAGTACCTTCCCAGAAAATCCACGGGAAGCAATGGCAGCCATGCCATCCTAAAAGCGTCTACGTGCAGAGTTGTCGGAGCAGGACGCCAAGCTTGAAGACGACGATGTGCACGTACCAGGAAACGCACGGCTGTCATCTCGCGATAGCAAAACCGTGCCTCTTGTGGAAGCACAGCCGTGCCAATCGCCAAAAGAAGAGAGAACAGAAAACACAATTCTTTTTTCGTTTCTGAGACGTACGGCTGTGCCTCTAGAGATAGACAAACATGCCTATCGAGGAAGCAAGAAACGTGCTTCTCGCAGAAGCAAGAAACGTGCCTCTCACGGAAGCAAGAAACGTGCCTATGCTATCACTGTGATATTATAACTAATTGGTGCCCCAAAAATAACAATGATATTATGTACTTATTTCATTGCAGGGCTGTTTTTGCCTTCGCATCATGAACAGTCTGGACTACCGGTAGTCCAACTTGGTCTATCTGCCATGATTACCACCTACACAACCTACAGGTGGGACACATAAATTCAGAATAGCATTACAATTGACGCGATAGGTGTAGCAGAAATTAAATTAGGCCATGGAAAAACCCACTCGCGGTTGAGGAACCGAGGACTCTACCACTGCCACTCCCGCTGGGCATTTGCCACGTACGGAAACTGCAACGCCCACTCCTTTGCTCGCATGAACCGCCTTCCGCTCCACTACGAATCAACTGCAGAGAAAATACCTTCCTCCCTTCGTCTCCACAACTCTCTATCGCCTCTCCAACTTCTCCATCACCTTCCTCTTTCACGCCTTCCTCTCCGCCTGAGCCTCGCCATTCCACTGACTCCATCTTCCCAGAAAAACCACGGGAAGCAATGGCAGTCGTGCCATCCCAAAAGTGTCTGCGTGAAGAGTCGTCGGAGCATGCCGCCATGCTTGAAGACGACGTCATGCACGACGAGAAGCATGAGTACACAAAAGTACTGAAGGAGGTTGAAGCCCACAACAAGGATCCCCTGTACGTCGTGTGCACCAGGAATCCAAAAAAAGCCGATGAGATGATCCAGAAAATGAGGATGAAGATCGGTGGCATGGTCGACAAGATCATCGGCATTGATGTTGAGTACACAAGAGAAGACGAGCCGAACTAGAGGGCGGCAGTTCTGCAACTTTGCCTGGAGGAAATGGTGCTCATCTTCCACATCACCGCGGCGACAAAAATGTGAGTAAAACTACTCATTCGACCTATTCTCGTGCAATTTTGTGCATCGATGTTGATGCCTGAAAGTTTGATTAAACTAGTTTCTGAACTAGATGTTTTAACTAGAGTTCAAATATAGCGCAAAGGTGAATTTGTTGCATGAAGTTCTACTTGAATACTACATGCAATTCATTTATTACAAAAAACATATAACAAGTATTAAAAAGAACGCGGACAATTCAAACATCAAATTCTTGTATTGGAGAAGTTAAAAAAATTCTACAGGAGAAGTTCTGCTATACCAATAGATGATATATTACAAAAAATAAAAAAAAGGAGTAAGCAGGAGAAACACAAAGAAAACAAAAATGAAGTTCAACATTTCTTACTGAGAAGTCCTGGTGGCAATATTACATGAAAAGAGTTAGCAGGAAGTTTAATAAAACTAGTTTAATCAATAAGTAGTACTGTAGCGTGAAGTTCAATGAAACTAGTTTATGAATTAGATGTTGTTTGTAGACTACAACATATTTTTCACAAAAGATGTTCTGACACGTGTTGCACAAAGGTAATGAGGAAAAAACATACAAACAAAAACAAATGAAGTTCAAAAGATTCCTTATGGAGAACTCCTGTTGTACATACCAGTATGTGCTAAAATTGCATAAAATCTGTAAGTAGGAAGTCATATGTTCATCGGTGTAGCTGCCTGAAGTTTAGTTAAACTAGTGATATGCTACGTTTCCTCCAAACTTGCAGTCCCGACTGGCTCGACGGATTCCTTAAGGATAAGATGTACACCTTTGTTGGCTTTGACATAGCGAGGGACAAAGTGATGCTGAGCAACTCGGGATTGGAGATCAACCCCGAGAAGTTCATCGACATGCAGAAGAAATGGAGGCATCCATACACCGACAAGTCGTACGACTCCCTGGCAGACGTTGCAAGCAAGGTCATCCACCCGTTCTATAAGCACATGAAGCAAAAGCTCAACCGCAACGAAGACCACAAACTGTGGGGGATAGCGCCACTCCTAGACTACCTCATCCAGTATGTAGCGATAGATGCATATGCCACATACAACGCTTGGGCGACAATCGACATCGTCATCAACGGTTTGTACATGCTGAACTATGATGAGAAGTTTGGAACAACCTGCGACTATTAGGGATGATGGAACAACAATGTCTGCGGCTTTAAAAAGATGCGTGTGCCTTCTTTTGTTCACTTCTGTAGTTCGCTTTCATTATGTTGAACAACTTTGCTTATTATTATGTCTGTCAGCATTGAACAATAGTTTGCTTATATCATGTTCATAATTTGGTTGTGTGGATTGAACAAGTTTGCAAGGTTGCTATTCTCTCTATGCATCATGTCAAAAATTAGTTAGTTTCAAAAGGAAACAATGAGGCCGCACTTCAGCAATAGTTATGGGAAAGGCTAAAAAGAAACAGAACTAGCAAGTAAAAAAACAGAATACAAGGGAAATTTCCTACGTGAAGTTCTACTTGAATATTATGAGAAGATCTTGTATTACAAAGGAGGTAAATATAAAAGGATACATTTTACAACTAGAACGAGTTGAAGAACAATTAAAAGACCCGACAATATATTTTACAACACATAATGGTATTCTACGAAAAACTGCAATCCAATAAGAGAACATGCAGAAGTTCTACACCAGAAGCTGCTAAAATATTCTTGTATACCAGCACCTGCTGAAATTGTATATAAAATGAAGTACAATAACCATAAAAACCGATGAACTTCAAATACTGGGTGAAGTTCTAGCTGAATACTATATCTAAATCCATGCGTATTCTTAATGAAAAGGCATGCTTGTGTTAGCCGTGCGGCCGTGATCATCTGCGTGATCGTGTCATCCCACATTACCCGAAAAGGCACGGTTGTGCATCTCACATAAAAAAACCGTGCCTCTTGTAGAAGCACAGCCGTGCCTCTCGCTGAAAGAAGACAGAGTAGAAAACACAAGCACGCCATTCCACGCCTTCTTCTCCGCCTCAGCCACGCCATTCCATCCGCTCCATTTTCCCAGAAAAACCACAGGAAGCAATGGCAGTAGTGCCATCCCAAAAGTGTATGGGTGAAGAGTCGTCGGAGAAGGACACCAAGCTTGAAGACGATGACATGCATGCACCTGGAAAGGCACGGTTGTGCATCTCGCGATAGCAAAACCGTGCCTCTTGCGGAAGCACAGCCGTGCCTCTCGCCGAAAGAAGAGAGAGCAGAAAACACAAGCACTCCATTCCACGCCTTCTTCTCTGCCTCATGCTCGCCATTCCACCCGCTCCATCTTCCCATAAAAACCACGGGAAGCAATGGCCGCCGTGCCATCCCAAAAGTGTCTGCGTGAAGAGTCGTCGGAGCAGGCCGCCAAGCTTGAAGACGACAACGTGCACGCACCCGGAAAGGCACGGTTGTGCATCTCGTGATAGCAAAACCGTGCTTCTAGTGGAAGCACAGTCGTGCCTCTCGCCGAAAGAAGAGAGAGAGAGAGAGCAGAAAACACAATTAGTTTTTCATTTTTGAGACGCACGACCGTGCCTCTAGAGATAGCAAAACGCGCCTCTCACAGAAACAAGAAACGGGCCTCTCGCAGAAGCAAGAAACGTGCCTATGCTATCACTATGATATTATAAGTAATTGGTGCCTCAAAAATAACATGGATATTATGTACTTATATTCATTGCGGGGCTGTTTTTGCCTTCACATCATGAACATTCTGGACTACCGGTAGTCCAACTTGGTCTATCTACCCTGATTACCACCTACACAACCTACAGGTAGGACACGTAAATTCAGAATAGCGCTGCCAATTGACGTGATAGGTGTAGCACGAATTAAATTAGGCCATGGAAAAACCCACTCATGGTTGAGGAACCGAGGAGTCTACCACTGCCACTCCCGCTGGGCGGTTGCCACGTACGGAAAATGCAACGCCCACTACGTTGCTCACACGAACCGCCTTCCGCTACTCTACGAATCAACCGCAGTGAAAATTCCTTCCTCCCTTCATCTCCACCGCTCTCCATCGCCATATTCTCTCCAACTTCCCCATAAAAAGCACGCAAGGCCACTATCACGATAAGGGCAGCACCGGCTGCGTCTGGCCGACGGAGAGCTAGATGAGGGCGGCCTTCTGCTTGTGCGCTGACTCGTTGGTATACTCGACATCAACTCCGACGATCTTGTTGCGTTGTATCTGGAGGTGCTGCTCGTACTGATCGATGATGGCCTCCACCTTCCGAAGTCGTTGGTGTGGATTACGTGTAGCTTGGTGGTGCCGTGAGCCTGAACCTCCTTGAGTTCTCTAATGAACCCCATGGCATGTAGAAGAGTTTTTGTGGAAAACGATCAGTGGGGCACACTTGCGTTGTCGATTGTATGTGGAGTAGGATCCATGCCATGCGCGAAGGCCTGTATTTATGGCGTCGCATGCTGATAACCGATGAGTGCACGGTCTCTCTTCAGATGCGTTCGTGCAGATCGTGGGTTTGCGACGCAACCGCTCAAATTCTGATTGGATTTTTTTGATCCATGCGAATTTGTTAATTGTAAACTTTCCACCGCAATTTTTCCGTCAACAAAAAAATGTTACTAGCCTTAAGTGGGGAGGGGGAGGTGAGGGGTCATACACACGGGTGTGTGTGCAATAAATACACGGGTGAGCGTCTGGGCGTAAGCAATAAATACACGGGTGTGTGTGCAATACACGGGTGAGTTTTTCTGTTAATTCCGTGTTGATATGAAGCACATTTTTAATGAATATGCACGTGTGTGTACACATGAGATGCACGGGTGAGCATGCGTTAGGCACGGCTGGTGCAGTAACACGAAGCATGGCTTTAGACGGGAAAAATATGAAATCATGGGATTTAGGCACGAACGTTCATGATGGAAAACCTGAACACGGAATATTATTAGGCAGAAGCACGGATGTGCACATGCACCTCCACTGTTGGTCCATGGTTGTTTCATATATAAAACAAAATTGTACACACGATCTACCTCACAAAGCTCTGCACCGACCTCGGAGGCAGCGCCACACCCCAGACAAATGGAATTGTAGATAGAGATGATTATGGAGATGGATGAAATTGGAGATGGAGATGAAGAGGAGCATGAAAATGGAGATGGAGTACACAGCCTCTAGCAGGAACACGACACCATACTCTAGTGTTTCGACGGTGCTTGAAGGGGCGAGAACAGGCATTGCCCCTGGTCCTCACATCGCCAGTGCCATCCCGGATGCAATCCTAAGTGATATCCTCTCATGTTGCTCAAAACACCCCATGTATCGAAAGTTGGAATATCAAATAGTGAAATGACCAGTGAATCATGTAAGGAAAAGAGATGGAAACATCTAGCCCCAAAGCTATTTTCAGCACTTACAAGTGAATGGATCCGTTGAATCCAGGTGCTCAAAACGTGCGTATCTTAGATCCAGGTGCTTGTGGTCGCAACTTACCGACAACCTAAGGCAAGCATATTTAGAAGCCTTTTGTCCCATTGAAGCACCTCTCGTTGCTGTTTGTAAAATCCTTCCGTGAAGTCTCCATGAGAAAGAAACTTAAGTCTGATGGTCTCCAACTGTCTTGAATTGAGGATACAGAATGTTGCAAATTGAATGCTTTTCTCGCATTGTTTATAGCCTAAAAGAACATCGTACTGGTGCTCACAAGAACGATCGTCCATAAGATTTTCCTCATTAGAGACTCCTCCTTACATAGGAACAAAGATTTATTATAATGAAGGTCTATAATGAAAAATTCTGTTGAAACAACAAGTCAATCATTAATTCTAATTACCTCTGTTCTGATGAAAGCTTACTAATTGTTATTATTATTACTTTTTTGTTCTAGACATAGATGTGGGTAATACATACATATTTGTCCATGACTTACAGATCTAAGACAAGACTTTTTTCACGAATGGAGTAGTACACCATGCATGTTATGTGTTTTCATTGTGCATGAGAATGATCACCTCGATATACAAGTTTTCCAAGCTGCTAAAGCATTGCACCAAGGCAACATTGTGCCCACATTATAATCCATTTTGATAAGAAACGTCTTGACAGATTGTACCGCTGTGGATGAGCTGACTCTCAGCAAACACTTCATGAAAAATAAAACATAATATTAATATAGAGTAAAGATTGAATTACATCTAACTTGCTTTCTTTGAATGAATGCAACCGAAAATATCGTGCAAAGTTAGTACCTGAATAAGTATACGGTCTCGTGAGATGCTGGATTTATCACAAATATCACATATTTTGACCAAGACATCCAGTTTAGGTGTAGTGATGATATCTATCTGCAAGTTACTGCTATGATCACAACAAATCAACCGTTGAAGTGAGCAGGCATCCTCTATAACTACTTTGCCACGAGAAGCAGAGATGCCAATGGTTATAAGGTTAGGTGAGTTTATTATGATGCATTGTCTCTCGACTGTCCAAACAAGCATCATGCATTTGAGTGCAGGGCAAATGCTACAGTCGATTATGCTTTGTAATGAGACTTCGGATACATCGACATCCACAAGCGAGAGTCTCCTAAGCAGTGGTAGTTTAAGCGCCCGCACCTTGTAATGTACCATGTTTTAATTTTCTTGTAACTTGCAAAGAGAAAAGGTGATAGTGTGGAGAGAAGAGGAAATCTGGGGGTTCAATGCCAGTGGTGATGGCGTAACCGAAGGTGATGAGATTGGTAGTTTGTCACCTTGTACCAGAAGTCGTGGTAACATGTAGTAAAACTCAAGCACCTGGACTAGAGGATTCGAGCTAGTCGTCGATGGTCCAGGGTCTGCACTGGAGGTAAAACACCTGCATGCATAGGCTGTGAACTGCGTTCTCATGACCGGAGATGATGGCCTCTAGAATGTTCGAATCAACATCACCGACAATTTCTTCACTAAAGAAAGTTCTAGTGTACGTTATGCGGTGGAGCTCCTCCGGTGCGGATTCGTAACCAGAAATGAACTCGAAATCTACTTTATCGAAGCGGTTAAAAACTCGAGCGAAAGGGATCTCACGACAATCCAGATTGAGAGGAACGGTGCGCCAAAGAGGGTGCCACCGGGTTGAGAGGATTTTAGTGCGGATGCCCTCGTTAGTGGAGAGACGGGAGATGATCTCACCGAGGATGGAGTGCGGGAGGTCGGTGATGCAGTCCGGACCAGACTCATCTTCCTGATCATGGGTTCCATCCAACCCTCGCCGCTAGAAGCCTCTACCGCCAAACCGCCAGAGCAGCGCGTCGCCGGTGGCGCGAGCCTCTCCATCTTGGCCCTCGGAGCACCGGGCTAGATATCGATCTCCCTCTCAATTGGTTGGTTCATGCAATCTACGAGAAGAGCTCTATCGGTGTGGTCTAGATCTGGACAGACGACTAGGTCTTCACTCTTCACTGCGCGCAGATCCAGACGCATGGTCTCTTCTAGAGTATATAACTCTGCCATTTTAATATTTGGATTGACACATTTCCATGCCCTTGTGTGTTGGAGATTGTCGAGCTGCACAGGCACGTTTTGATGTGTAGTAAAGCCATGACCGTGTACTAGAATTTTAACAATGCCTGTGCACGGGCTTGTAGCCTCTGCGTCCACGGTTTTGCAAGCATTAACACAGTAACATGTTTTACCCTCTTATCTTACGTGAGAGACGACATTCGTTGCTCTAACGTGGTGCTCGTCTTTCGTCGGCAAAACTCAACAGGGGCATTGATCTTCCGACAACTGGGGCACGCTTATTCAATGGGAAGGGCCACGGGCGTGCCCCTGTGTGTTGGCAATCGTTGCCATGCCACACCGTTTCTGTGAGTGCGCTGGCTGTTCAGGCAATGTTCTGTGTGCAGCAAAGCCATGACCGTGTACTAGAATATTAATAGTGACTGTACACAGGCATAGTAGAAGAACAATGAGCACTACTCTGTCTTTTAGCAGAAGCATTGCAATTCAACACAATGAGTTGGTGTACACTTATGAGTTTAGTTGTGAGATCAAATTACGAGTTTAGTTGTGAGATCAAACTGTACACATAATTTTTCTACTATGGTCCACGAGATAGTGTCAAAGCATCCCTCAAATGCATAGAAAACAACCGAAATGAACATTTGTAATTCACCCCAGTTATGTGTACTAAAGTGATGAAGGTAAACATTATACCGTTTTAACACTCAAGTTAGATCACTGTCTAGCCGGACATGATAATGTATTTAGTATATACGACTACCTCCAGTCATAATTATAAACTAAAATGCATCATGCAGTCTACTGGGTAAGACACTACCAGAACACTATTCAGGAGAGATCATTAATTGTAAGGCGCAGTTAGCTCATATGTCACATTCTTGGCCAGTCCTTTTCAATCGTGATCAGCACTATTGAGCCAACCCTTAGCTGATATTCTTCTACAAAATCCGAAAACCCCATCACTTCCATTCTTCCATCAGCTCGTATCTAGTAAGTCTTCTTAACATTGATTTCATCAAAGTTCTGTACAAGGCTTACGACGCCTCTAGGTGGAAGGTACACAAGCTTGGCCTTCATTGTCTTTACAACAATTGACGAAATTCTCTCCAGATTGTTATGATGGAGAAGCACCAAATTTTTAGCACGCACACAAAACTAATTAATAACTAGTCAAAATTAGAAGTATGTGAAAATAAATAAAAAAACACTTACTAGCCTGCGAGTCTTGATATTTGTGACGTTGACACGATGGACAAATGGTATTGTTGGCAAGTCGTGGGTGTTAAAGAGATAGTAAACAAGGTGTCCCATTTGTCTGTAGCACAGTTGTAACCCTGGTGTATGGTCTATATTGTTGACATATTCTTTCTTCGAAGCAATAAGTTCGTCCAGAGCTAAATAAATAAAAACTTGTTATGCCAATTTGCTTGAAGTAATAATGGAAGTTATACAGAGACAAAATCTTTGGATTCAGTTAGAGCAGTTAATGGCATTAATATTTAAAATGACAAAGTGGTAGGATATAAAATGACAAAGTGGTATGACAAAATCTTTGGATTCAGTTAGAGCAGTTAGAGCAGTTAGTGGTTTTATTTAAAATGACTAGTACCTTTTAATAGTTGTCTGAATAGTTTCGTGTATATAAAATTTAAACAAAGTGGTAGGATCATTAATATTAATTAAAACAGGGTACATTGCCAATAGAAAATTGATAACGCAAATAAGAAGTTCTTCTACGGGTAGATGAAAACCATACCAACTGATGGTTTTGGTTGTGCTCTGTGACCTCCTTGACCTTCATTGAACCTCAGATCAATTCGAATGGAGAGACCTTCGCCATCTAAGTTTATAATCATGATATCTTGCTGCCGAAGGTCATAATCACTCATTAACTTTGTCCAGCAGGTGCATGAGTTTTAGACCTGACAGTTTCTTCAGTCATGTTTACTTCATCCGAGAGATTTTCATTTGTCGGAAGCACGGGGTTCTTAATTTTGCCTTCCTCTTCCAGAGCTCATTGCTTCCATCGGTTCACCAAGGAAACAACATGCTCCCTGCAGTAGCATGGTATGTACTGCAAAAAAATTAAAATGCTTCAATCAGTAAGAAGGAATTCTTCAATCAGTTAAAATGTAGGGTTTTCCTGACTCCTAAAAAATGATTGACGCAGTAGTCTAGCATTTGGTAAAAGGTGTGCCTTGAAAAACACAATCATTTCGTTGATTATGCAAGTCTAGTTCTTCTGTGAGAATCGTAACATGGTATTAATTTATATGCATGTCGTGCCAAAACTTATCTACTTACAGTACATGTCTCCTAACACAGCGGTAGGTGAAGTGTTATTGTAGTACATCAAAAGCCTGTTTCTATTCCAGCACAATTGATGTTCTTACAGGTTCTGCAACTCATAATTCTACTGCAAAAAATATATAGATGATGTATAAGAAGTTACATATGAACTTTTGTATACACGAAATTATCAACACAAGCATGTTAGAGTAAAGTGATGTTTACATGCGAAGACCTGAAAAATCCATGTGCAACTTGATTATTGTCAGTTCATTTCGTGCAGCAATTATAACAAGAAACTAGTGTTTACTTCATTGCCAATGCAAAAATGTATGCCTATCTACTTATGTAAGTACCATTGCGAAATAGATTTTTTCCTCAAAACTTATCTAAGTAATTATGTATGGTATTAGCGACTTGCATTGTATTACACACAACTGTATCTAATAATACGATAGCCAGTTGCGTCCAGAGGCTTAGATCTCCTTTCTAATTCCGGCACCTTCCCCAACTGATGATCCATAAGTGTCATCCACGCCCACACAACCGCTCTCACCACACCATTGTCAGTAAGGAATACAGTGCAACACCTCATCCACTTTCCCCTTTAACCTCCGCTCACACCGTTTTTAGCTACACAACTACTGAATTTTCTCTAACCTTCACCTTTAACCTCCTACGTGTGAGATGTCGTACCTCACTATCAGTTGTAGAGCTTTCTCCTGCTCGAAGGAGGTCGTTGATGTCGGAAATTAACGGAGTGGAATCCTTCGTCCTGGCATCTAGCGGATCTGTATGAGATCACCACAAAATTTTAATCATAATAGCATAGATCTATCGATTTGCAGCACGGAGAAACAAAAATCTCCAAGATGGAACAACGCATACCAATAAATTTTTGCGGAAATGGAGATATAATGTACGAATCGTAGAATTAGTTTGAGGACCGAAAGAGAAGAGAGAGCGAGAGAGAAAAAGTTAGTGTGGTACAGCTGGTTAGTGATACGTCCATTTTGCATCATGCTTTCATGTTGATATTTATTGCTTTTGGGGCTGTTATATTACTTGTGGTACCATATTTATGCCATTTCTCTCTTATTTTGCAAGGTTTATTTGAAGAGGGAGAATTCAGGCAGCTGGAATTCTGGACTAGAAAAGGAGCAAATCCTAGTCCACTATTCTGCACATCTCCAAATGCCTTGAAAAGTTACGTGGATTTTTGGGAGTATATAAAAAATACTAGGCGAAAGAACTACCACAGGGGGGCCGTGAGGGCGCCACAAGCCCTGATACCACCACCCCCCTAGTGGCGGAGTGGGGGCTTGTGGGCTCCCTGACGGCCCACTAGCCCCCCCTCTTTTTCTATATGAAGCATCTTGGTCTAGAAAAAATCAGACGAGAGCTTTTTCGTGGTTTCGCCGCCGCCACGAGGCGGAACTTGAGCAGATCCAATCTAGAGCTCCGACAGGACAATCCTGTCGGGGAAACTTCCCTCTCAGAGGGGGAAATCGTCGCCGTCGTCATCACCAACACTCCTCTCGTTGGAGGGGAGGCATCTTCATCAACATCTTCATCAGCACCATCTCCTCTCCAATCCCTAGTTCATCTCTTGTAACCAATCTTCGTCTCGCAACTCCGATTGGTACTTGTAAGGTTGCTAGTAGTGTTGGTTACTCTTTGTAGTTAATGCTAGTTGGATTACTTGGTGGAAGAGTTTATGTTCATATCCTTGACGCTATTCATTACACCTCTCATCATGATGATGATTATGTTTTGTGAGTAGTTACTTTTGTTCCTGCGGACATGGGATAAGTCATGTTAATAATAATCATGTGAATTTGATACTCGTTCGGTATTTTGATATGATGTATGTTGTTTTTCCTCTAGTGGTGTTATGTCAACGTCGACTACATAACACTTCACCATATTTGGGCCTAGAGGAAGGCATTGGGAAGTAGTAAGTAGATGATGGGTTGCTGGAGTGACAAAAGCTTAAACCCCAGTCTATGCGTTGCTTCGTGAGGGGCTGATTTGGATCCACTAGTTTAATGCTATGGTTAGACTTTGTCTTAATTCTTCTTTTGTAGTTGCGGATGCTTGCGAGAGAGGTTAATCATAAGTTGGATGCTTGTCCAAGTAAGGACAGTACCCAAGCGCCAGTCCACCCACATATCAAACTATCAAAGTAACAAACGCGAATCATATGAACATGATGAAACTAGCATGACAGAAATTCCTGTGTGTCCTCGGGAGCGTTTTTCCTCCTATAAGACTTTGTTCAAGGTTGTCCCTTGATACAAAAGGGATTGGGCCACTTGATGCACCGCTGCTACTACTTGTTACTTGTTACTTTTTGCTTGCTACGTTTCACCTCGCTACACAATCACTTGTTACCGCTACTTTCAGTGCTTGCAGTTATTACCTTGCTGAAATCCGTTTATCAGAGCCTTCTACTCCTTGTTGGGTTCGACACTCTTACTTATCGAAAGGACTACGATTGATCCCCTATACTTGTGGGTCATCAAGACTCTTTTCTGGCGCCTTTGCCGGGGAGTGAAGCGCCTTTGGTAAGTGGAAATTGGTAAGGAAACATTTATATACTGTGCTGAAATTTATTGTCACTTGTCACTATGGAAATTGTTCCTTTGAGGAGTTTGTTCGGGGTATCTTCACCACGAACGGAAGCAGGAGGAGTTGTTCCTCACCCTGAGTTACCTACTGAAAATATCTTTTATGAAATTCCTTCGGGTATGCTTGAGAAACTGCTGGCTAATCCTTCCATAGGAGATGGATCTTCACATCTAGACTTGCATCTAATCTATGTAGATGAAGTTTGTGGTTTATTTAAGCTTGCAGGTTTGCCCGAGGATGCGGTAAAGAAGACAGTACTTCCTTTATCTTTGAAGGATAAGGTGTTGACATGGTATAGGCTATGTGATGATACTGGGTCATGGGGCTTCAATCGGTTGAAATTGGAATTTCATCAAAAGTTCTATCCTATGCATTTAGTACATCGTGATCGGAACTTTATTTATAACTTTTGTCCTCGTGACAGGGAAAGCATAGATCAAGCTTGGGGGAGGCTTAAATCAATGCTATATTCATGCCCCAATCATGAGCTCTCGAGAGAAATCATCACTCAAAACTTTTATGCTCGACTTTCTCATGAAGATCGTACCATGCTTGACACTTCTTGTACCGGTTCTTTTATGAAGAAGGATATTGATCACAAGTGGAATTTATTGGGGAGAATCAAATGTAACTATGAAGATTGGGAGCCGGAGTAAGGTAAGGAGTCAGGTATGAATTTCTAGTTTGATTGCGTTAAATCTTTTGTTGAGACAAACACTTCTAGAGATTTTAGCGCTAAGTATGGATTTGACTCTGAGATAGTAGCTTCTCTATGTGAATCTTTTGCTACTCATGTTGATCTTCCCAAAGAGAAGTGGTTTAAATATCATCCTCCTATAGAAAGCAACATAGCCAAAACCAATCTAGTTGAGGAAAAAGTCATTGCTTTTAGTGATCCTGTTGTTCCTTGTGCTTATAGTGAGAAACCACCATACCCTGCTAGGATAAAGGATTATTCTAAAGCTCCAACTATGATACGTAGGGGTTACATAAGACCACATGCACCCCCTGAAGATATTAGAGTTGAACCTAGTGTTGCTATTATCAAAGATCTCTTAGCCGAAGACATAGATGGGCATGTTATAAAATTCTGTGAGGACTCCGCTAGAATTGCTAAACCTCATGCGAAAGACAAACACGATCATGTAGTTGGCCTGCCCGTTGTTTCTGTTAAGATAGAAGATCACTGTTACCATAGTTTATGTAATATGGGAGCTAGTGTTAGTGCAATACCCCGTTCTCTATATGATGAAATCAAAGATGAGATTGCACCTGCTGAGTTAGAACCCATTGATGTCACTATTACGCTAGCTTATAGAGACACTATCTACCCTCTGGGAATTGTGAGAGACGTAGAAGTCCTGTGTGGTAAGATGAAGTACCCTACTGATTTCCTCGTCCTTGGTACTGCCCCAGATAGCTTTTGTCCCATCATATTCGGTAGACCCTTTCTCAACACTGTCAATGCTCACATTGATTGCATTAAGCAGACTGTCACAGTAAGTTTCGAGGGTGTGTCTCATGAATTTAACTTCTCCAAGTTTGGAAGACAACCCCATGAAAGAGAGTCGTCTGGTAGAGATGAAATTATTGCTCTTGCCTCTATTTCCGTACCTCCTATGGATCCTTTAGAGAAATATATTCTTGAGCATGAAAATGATATGCATATGGAGGAGAGTGATGAGATAGATAAAATTGTCTTAGAACAATATCCTATTCTCAAGAATAATCTGCCTGTTGAACTGCTTGGGGATCCTCCCCCATCAAAGGGTGATCTTGTGTTCGAGCTTAAACAGTTGCCTGATACTCTTAAGTATGCCTATCATGATGAGAAGGAGATATATCATATCATTATTAGTGCTCTCCTCTCAGAGCACGAAGAGAAGAAGTTATTAAAAACTCTCAGAAAGCACCGCGCTGCTATTGGATATACTCTTGATGATCTTAAGGGTATTAGTCCTACTCTATGTCAGCACAAGATTAAAACCGATCCTGACTTTAAACCAGTTGCTGATCATCAAAGGAGATTAAATCCTAAGAGGAAAGATGTTGTTAGAAAAGAAATATTAAAGCTTCTGGAAGCAGGAACCATTTATCCTGTTGCCCACAGTGATTGGGTAAGTCCAGTACATTGCGTACCTAAGAAGGGAGGTATCACCATAGTTCCTAATGGTAAGGATGAACTAATCCCACAAAGGATTATTACCGGCTATAGAATGTGATAGACTTCCAGAAACTGAACAAGGCAACCAGGAAAGATCATTATCCTTTGCCGTTTATCGACCAAATGCTAGAAAGGCTATCAAAACACACACACTTCTTCTTTCTAGACAGTTATTCAGGTTTCTCGCAAATACCTGTTGCACAATCTGATCAAGAGAAAACCACTTTCACCTTCCCTTTCGGTACCTTTGCCTATAGTTGTATGCCTCTTGGCTTATGTAACGCACCTGCCACCTTTCGAAGATGTATGATGGCTATATTCTCTGACTTTTGTGAAAAGATTGTCGAGGTTTTCATGGATGACTTCTCTGTTTACGGGTCTTCCTTTGATGATTGCCTCAGCAACCTTGATAGAGTCTTATAGAGATGCAAAGAAACCAACCTCGTCTTGAATTTGGAGAAGTGCCACATTATGGTTAATGAAGGTGTCGTCTTAGGACACAAAATCTCTGAAAGAGGCATTGAAGTTGATAAGGCTAAGGTTGATGCAATTGATAAAATGCCTTGCCCCACAGATATCAGAGGTATATGAAGTTTCATAGGTCATGCTGGTTTCTATAGAAGGTTCACTAAAGACTTCTCTAAGATTTCTAGGCCTCTTACCAACCTCTTGCAGAAGGATGTTCCTTTTTTTTATGAGGATTGTGAGGAAGCCATCAAAATACTTAAGAAGGCTTTGATAACCGCACCTATTGTTCAACCACCTGACTGGAACTTGCCCTTTCAGATCATGTGTGACGCTAGTGATTACGTTGTTGGTGCTGTTCTAGGACAAAGAGTTGACAAGAAGTTGAATGTCATTCACTACACTAGTAAAACTCTAGACAGTGCCCAAAGAAACTATGCCACTATGGAAAAGGAGTTTTTAGCAGTCGTGTTTGCATGTGAAAAGTTCAGATCTTACTTAGTTGACTCCAAAGTCACTATTCACTCTGGTCATGCTGCTATTAAGTACCTCATGGAGAAGAAGGACGTTAAGCCTAGGCTAATCAGATGGGTTCTCCTGCTACAGGAATTTGATTTGCATGTTGTTGATCGAAAGGGTGCTGATAACCCTGTAGCAGATAACTTGTCTAGGCTAGAGAATGTCCTTGATGACCCACTACCCATTGATGATAGCTTTCCTGATGAGCAATTAAATGTCATCCACACTTCACATAGTGCACCGTGGTATGCAGATTATGCAAACTATATCGTAGCCAAATACATACCACCCAGTTTCACCTATCAGCAAAAGAAGAAATTATTCTTTGATTTGAGACATTACTTTTGGGATGATCCTCACCTTTATAAGGAAGGAGTAGATGGTGTTATTAGACGTTGTGTGCCTGAACATGAACACGGACAGATCTTGTAGAAGTGTCATTCCAAAGCCTACGGAGGACACCACGCTGGAGATAGAACTTCCCATAAGGTATTGCAATCAGGTTTCTATTGGCCCACTCTCTTCAAGGATGCACGTAAGTTTGTCTTGTCTTGTGACGAATGCCAAAGAATAGGGAACATCAGTAAGCGTCAGGAAATGCCTATGAACTATTTACTCGTCATTGAACCATTTGATGTCTGGGGCTTTGATTATATCGGACCCTTCCCGAGTTCCAATGGGTACACTCACATCTTAGTTGCTGTGGATTATGTTACTAAGTGGGTAGAAGCTATCCCCACTAAAAATGCTGATCACCACACCTCTATTAAGATGCTTAAAGAAGTCATATTCCCAAGATTTGGAGTCCCTAGATCCTTGATGACTGATGGCGGTTCACACTTCATTCATGGTGTTTTTCGCAAGATGCTAGCCAAGTATGATGTCAACCATAGAGTTGCATCTCCTTATCATCCTTAGTCTAGTGGTCAAGTGGAGTTGAGTAATAGCGAGATCAAGTTGATCCTACAAAAGACCGTCAATAGATCTCGAAAGAACTGGTCTAGCAAACTTGACGATGCACTATGGGCTTATAGGACTGCTTATAAGAATCTCATGGGCATGTCGCCGTATAAAATGGTTTACGGTAAAGCCTGTCATTTACCTCTTGAGATGGAACACAAAGCTTATTGCGCAATCAAAGAGCTCAACTTTGATTTCAAACTTGCCGGTGAGAAGCGGTTGTTTGATATCAGCTCGTTAGATGAATGGAGAACCCAGGCATACGAGAATGCCATGTTTTTCAAGGAAAAGGTTAAGAGATGGCACGACAAACGAATACAGAAACGAGAGTTCAATGTAGGTGATCATGTCTTGCTATACAATTCTCGTTTGAGATTCTTTGCAGGCAAGCTTCTCTCTAAATGGGAAGGTCCCTATGTTATCGAGGAAGTATATCGTTCCGGTGCCATCAAAATCAATAACACGGAAGGAAATTTTCCTAGAGTGGTAAATGGGCAAAGAATCAAGCATTACATCTCTGGTACTCCCATAAATGTTGAGACCAATATCATCAATGTCATAACTCCAGAGGAGTAAATAAGGGATGTTTATCAGCCTGTTTCAGACCTTGAAAACGTAGATGTATCTGTTTCGGTAAGGAATTGGTCTTCGATGCTTTTCCAATAGGAAATTTCCTCTGTTTTGGAATTTTTGAAAAATTAGAAAAATAAAAAGTAGTCCGGAGAGTGAACGAGGCGGCTACATGCCCTGCCACCGCCCCCTACACCCCTAGTGGCGGAGGGCAAGCTTGTGGGCACCTTGTGTGCCTCCCGGACTCCGTTTTCTTGTGGAGGACTCCTTCTGGCCTAGAAAAAATCAATATATAATCTGCCACAGGTTTTGATCTCCGTATCGCGTAGTTTTCCTCTGTTTTTGTATCGAGCCTATTTCTGTGACAGATCTAGATCATCATGACTTCCCCAAACGCTCCTAAGGACAAGATCTTCGAGAAGGTCATCAATCCCTACCTCACGGAAGTGCTGAAACACCCTCAATCTATCAAGATGAGCGAGGGGATGTTGCACATCCGTGATGTTGAGGGGCCTAAGAAGACCGGAAGCATGGAGACGAGGCTCGAAGCAATGGAGCAACAAGTCTTCAAGTGCCAAGGGATGGTGGAGCGTGGACTCAACGCCAACCACACGATGATCACGGGGTTCACTAGCAATCACAAGATGGATGCCATTGATATTGGGAAACACCTCTCCAGGCTCTATGACAGGGTTGATCAACTTCAGGGCCAGATTTATGACCTGCAGAACCAAAACTGTGAGTATGAGTACAGATTTAAATCAATAAGGTTGGCTACAGATTTGAGGATTCTGGCGACTCGTTCATCCTGCCATGATGGAGCACCTATGCCTTGGAAGACGGAGGATCAGACTACTCCAACAACTCCACCACTATCACCACCGAAGGAAGGCAACTAAGCATTGGTATGGGCAAACCCCTTGGCTTCTGCCAAGCTCGGGGGAGTTGCCCTGGTATCGTATCACCTTTATATCTTTTGCTTTTACCTTTGTTTATTTCTTTCCTTTTCAGTTTTTATTTCTTCTCTTAGACGAATAAGTCTTTAGTGGTTAGTTTGATTCTTTTGCTTTTGTCTCTCTCCCGATGTATTCGGGCTTACGAGCTATATAATAAAGAGTGTCTTAGTCAAGGACTTTGCTTTGTGCCATGATCAAAAGTATGAAAAGAACGATAGCATGAAAGATCATGAGACGATCTTATGGAAAGTGATGACTTCACGTATGACACTTATGATGATTGAAACTTGTTGAGTATAAATCAACATAGACCTCAGTCATTTTTGCAATTAATAAGAAGTAATAAGTAAAGAGAGGTTCACATATAAATATATCATCTTAGACACTTTTTACAATTGTGAGCACTGACCAAACTATTACATGCTTAGGAGTAGATGTTGGACAAGGAAGACAACATAATGAATTGTGTTTGCTTGGTTCCAAACAATGTTATATGATTAGAGATCCCTTAGCATGTGACGATTGCTTCCACCTCATATTAGCCAAAACTCCCGCACCAAGTAGAGATACTACTTGTGCATCCATAAACCTCCAACCAGTTTTGCCATGAGAGTCCACCATACCTACCTATGGATTGAATAAGATCCTTCAAGTAAGTTGTCATCAGTGCAAGCAATAAAAATTGCTCTCTAATATGCATGATCTATTAGTGTGTGGAAAGTAAACTTTGTACGAACCTGTGATGAGGAAGACATAAAAGCGACAGACTACATAATAAAGTTCTTTATCACAGGAGGCAATATAAAGTGACGTTCCTCCACACTAAGAGGACACACATTCAAACCTCAAAAGTGCATGACAACCTCTGCTTCCCTCTGCGAAGGGCCCATCTTGTACGTTTACTTTTTGCCCTTGTAAGAGTCATGGTGATCATCACCAATTCCCTATTTTTACCTTTGTCTTGGCTACCGTCACATGCTTGGGAAAGATCTATATTCATATATCAACTTGGAGTTGAGTACTTATGCTTTATTGTTGTTGACTTTACCTTTGAGGTAAATGGTTGGGAGGCAAAACTATAAGCCCCTATCTTCCTCTATGTCCAGCTGAAACTTTGACACCATGAGTACCACGTGAGTTGTAACAGTTGTGGAAAACAAAAGAGATGATTGAGTATGTGGGTTTGCCTTACAAAGTCTTATTTGACTCTTTCTGATGTTGTGATAAATTGCAATTGCTTCAATGACTATGGTTTATTGTTGGTTACTTCTTGGTAAGGTTTTTGCTTCATGCATTGCATTTGTGAAGGAATTGTTAATTTCCCATAAGAATCTTTATGATGTATTGATGTCCTATGTGTGATCATGATGCCCTCATGTTCGTATTATGTTTTATCGACACCTTCGTCCCTCAACATGTGGACATGTTTATGGAACTTGGTTTTCGCTTGAGGACAAGCGAGGTCTAAGCTTGGGGGAGTTGATACGTCCATTTTGCATCATGCCTTCATGTTGATATTTATTGCTTTTTGGGCTGTTATATTACTTGTGGTACCATATTTATGCCTTTTCTCTCTTATTTTGCAAGGTTTATTCGAAGAGGGAGAATTCAGGCAGCTGGAATTCTGGACTGGAAAAGGAGGAAATCCTAGTCCACTATTCTACACGTCTCCAAATGCCCTGAAAAGTTACATGGATTTTTTTGGGATTATATAAAAAATATTGGGCGAAAGAACTACCAGAGGGGGGCTGCCAGGGTGCCACAAGCCCTGACACCGCCACCCCCTGTTGGTGGATTGGGGGCTTGTGGGCTCCCTTATGGCCCACTAGCCCCCCTCTTTTGCTATATGAAGCGTCTTGGTCCATAAAAATCAGACGGGAGCTTTTTCGTGGTTTCACCGCCGCCACGAGGCGGAACTTGAGCAGATCCAATCTAGAGCTCCGGCAGGACGATCCTGCCGGGGAAACTTCCCTCTCGGAGGGGGAAATCGTCACCATCGTCATCACTAACACTCCTCTCGTGGGAGGGGAGGCATCTTCATCAACATCTTCATCAGCACTATCTCCTCTCCAATCCCTAGTTCATCTCTTGTAACCAATCTTCGTCTCGCAACTCCGATTGGTACTTGTAAGGTTGCTAGTAGTGTTGATTACTCTTTGTAGTTGATGCTAGTTGGATTACTTGGTGGAAGAGTTTATGTCCAGATCCTTGATGCTATTCATTACACCTCTGTTCATGATTATGATTATGTTTTGTGAGTAGTTACTTTTGTTCCTAAGGACATGGGATAAGTCATGTTAATAATAGTCATGTGAATTTGATATTCGTTCGGTATTTTGATATGTTGTATGTTGTTTTTCCTCTAGTGGTGTTATGTGAACGTCGACTACATAACACTTCACCATACTTGGGCATAGAGGAAGGCATTGGGAAGTAGTAAGTAGATGATGGGTTGCTGGAGTGACAGAAGCTTAAACCCTAGTCTATGCGTTGCTTCGTGAGGGGCTAATTTGGATCCACTAGTTTAATGCTATGGTTAGACTTTGTCTTAATTCTTCTTTTGTAGTTTCGGATGCTTGCGAGCGAGGTTAATCATTAGTGGGATGCTTGTACAAGTAAGGGCAGTACCCAAGCGTCGGTACACTCACATATCAAACTATCAAAGTAACGAACGTGAATCATTTGAACATGATGAAACTAGCATGACAGAAATTCCCGTGTGTCCTCGGGAGCGTTTTTCCTCCTATAAGACTTTGTTCGGGCTTGTCCCTTGCGACAAAAGGGATTGGGCCACTTGCTGCACCGTTGCTACTACTTATTACTTGTTACTTTTTTCTTTTTACGTTTCACCTCGCTACACAATCACTTGTTACCGCTACTTTCAGTGCTTGCAGTTATTATCTTGCTGAAATCCGTTTATCATAGCCTTCTGCTCCTCGTTGGGTTCGACACTCTTACTTATCGAAAGGACTACGATTGATCCCCTATACTTGTGGGTCATCAGTTAGTCGGATATTCTTTTTGCAGCGGAGAGATGGTTGTACTTGGGTGCACCAAAGCAAATGGTGAGGTTTTAGATTCCCACGTTCAAAGCTTCCGTTGCCTGAAGAATCACGATCGTGCCTTTGTGCTTCGAAATATTCTGGTTGGACGTTCACTTAAACATTCACGGTTTTATAATCCAAGGGGGCACGTGAATTGAAAATGTTTTAATTGACCGGTAGAGTATGAGAGGGTCCATTAACGCCCTAGTTAAGGCACGAGCCTACATGATTCACATGCAAGATGTTCCATTTGTTTCCTTAAATTTTTCAAGTGACGACAGATTCAATGAGAGAGCTAGGGGCACGGATCTAACTCTGGGTAAAGCACGTTCGTGCGCGTGGGAATGAGATATTTTGTATAACGACAAGTTCAATGACACGAGGCATGGACTACATAGGCACGGTATTGTGTCTCTGTTCACTCTATCCTTTCACTATATTTTGAGTGTCGTAGGCATAGGCTTGAAGCCATGAGAGACGTGGAAGCACGGACCAACACCATATTCGCCCAAATGCTACAGTGCATCAAAGTTAGATGCTAAATCAGTGATATTTAGCATGCTCAACCCTTCTTTCTTATTTTGTTAAGACATACATGGTTGCACAAACACGTAGTGAACATCACAAGACAAAACACAGTATTGATGTCATAATTATTGTTGCTACTAAACACAACATAGTCTGACAAGTTTACACAAGACCTCTATGCTTTACATAGTAATTAGAAGATGACAACTGCATCTCCCAGGTCTTGATTTCAGCATTCGCAAATGAAGGATTTGACAATTCCAAACACTCGACACATGTGTTTGCTAAATCCAGATGCAGATGCTCGCAACTTGTTGTTAGTTCAAGACTAGAACACCTAGAAGTCCTTTTGTGCATCTGAAGCACCTTTACTTGCTGTTTGTAAAATTTAACCGTGAAATCTTTGTGCAAGCAAAACTTGAGCTTGATAGTTTGTAGTATGCTTGCATTCTCAATAAACAATCTCACAAACTCAATGTTTGCCATTGTGTCTTCATATTCTTCAAGTGTTATTGTCTTCAAATAAATACCATGATTCTTCAAAAAGACATGATGCTTTTGGCACCATTCATTTGTTAAACCTCTCTCATGCCATCCTGTTTCCTAGATATACACGGAGACTGAAAAATGGTTAATGTCTGGAAAGCACCTAAGATACCGCTAAAAATGTTCACTTCCTATTCAAACACAAAATAAAAAATATATATAAAGAGAAACTAAAATTGTTATTGTGTTACGACTATGTATGGGGAAGCCCATGGGATACCATACATGTGAAAGCTATAGAATACTATGTATGGTACTGTGGTACGGGTTGTCATCGTGTGTTAGATGATCACCTCGACAAATGGGTTCTTCAAGCATCTGAAGCATCGCAACAATCCAAGAACCTCATCTAGATTAAAACATGTCTGCGAGATACATAAGGTCTTGATGGAATCCATCACTCCTGGTATGTTGTGTATGCACAGACCCTTCATTTGATCATAGTAGATTACGTTATTAATTTGTGTTCCTAAAAGTCAATGCAGCACAATATAATGTGGAATACCAGTACCTGAATAACTGTAGAACCAAAGACGATCTTCGATTCATCACATAGATCTGAATTTTTCCCAAGGTGTCCAATTTAGGCGCATAAACAATAGTTATTTGCAACCATGTATCTATAGAATTGTGGAGCAATCTTTGAAGTGAATGCACATCCTCAATGTTGAGCTTTCCTCTGTAACAACGAATGGCAATGCTGATAAGATTAGGTGAATTTATTCACAGGCAGCGGAATTCCTTGTTGAAAACAACTAGCAGGTATTGCACGGCAGGGCAATAGGAGTGGATCATGTTGTATAATGAAACATCCGATATGTAAATTTCCACCAACGATAGTCTCTTGATTACTGGGAGGTGAATCATTTCTACTAGATTGTCTATTAGTTTGCAGAGGGTCAATGTGAGCGTGCGGAGGGAGGAGTAGAACCTCGAGATGGACATCGATGCTGAGGGCATATATGAAGGGAATCGTCATGGTTGGTTGATGGCCAGATGCATGAATTTTGGGAACACATGGTAAACCTCAATCACTTGGATGTTGTCAAGTTTTGAGGATTGGAGCAACTCAACGACAACACTGGGTTCGGACTCGAGGTAGCTCATCGGGATGCAGAGGCGGTGAACGGACCCCTCATGGCCCGAAATAATGGCTCTAGCAAGGATAACATCATCAGCGACAGATTCTAATCTGCAGTCGTTACCGAGAGGCTGGAATTGAGTTCTGACCTAAGTGAACTGCGCAACCTCCTTGCTGGTTAGAATGCAGATAATTTCACACCTGAGAGACATGAGAGACCGGGATATCACGACAGTCAAGGTTCATCAGAGCGGGATATCACGACAGTCGAGGTTCATCAGAGCGGTCCACCATAGATTTCGCCACCGAGAGGCCATGGCTTTGGTTCGGATGCCGTCCTTGAGAGGCAGACGGTAATGATCTCGCCAAGGATGGCGTCTCGGAGGTCCTTGATGCAGTCCTTAGAAGATCCACCTTATTGTTAATGAGATCCACCTTCTTGTTGCTGAAATCCACCTTCTTGTTGCTCAGATCCACCTATGTACTCGAACAACATGATCCTAGGGAGCGTACACTCTCCCCTCCTGTTCTTGCACCTAGTGGAAGGACACTCCGCCCTCCTCGTCGGCAGATGTACAACGTTCCTCCATGGTGGCACGAACCTCCTCTTCTTGCTGCTGGAGGCAGCAGATTCCATCTCCGGTGCAGTGTTCGCGGCGCCTCCGTTGAAGCTCTTGTGTGGTGGATCTATACAAAGTTTTAGGGTTTCATGATATCTCCCTTCTCTTTTCGAAGTATCGTATGTATACATAAAACTATTAAATGAGACTAGTTTCGACGCAATGAATTGACGGCTGGATGAGACATGGTTGCAAAGAAGCAGAGTGTGTTGATAACCCCCACCTCGGGGCCCATAAAGGCTTCACTGTGGTGCCCGTATGGGCTTCACACCCGTGCGGATGTAAGTTCACAACCATGCCAACATAAGTTCACACCCATGCCTGTAGGAGCTTGTAACCCGTGTGTATACAGGCTTCCCCACCATTCATGTATAGGCTTCAATACTGTGGGCGTAGAGGCTTCACTCTCATGTCTATAGTGCCTTAACTCCCATGCCTATACAGGCTTTAAAACTCTCTAACAGGGGGTTCGGACGCATGCCACTGCTACCGCACGTTTGTATATGCACAACGTGTTGATACCAGTGCATCAAGAACCCCACGTGCGTGCATGTAGAGGCTTCACCCACGTCACTTCAGAGGATTTACACCCATGCATGTATGGGTTCAATACAATGGCTAGGGAGTATTCATACCCGTGTCTCTAAAAGCTTCACCCCCGTGGCTGTGGAGGTTTTCCTCCCGTGACCGTGCCTGTAGGAGCCTTAATGTCGTGGTTGTGATGGCTTCAAACCCGTGACTGTAGAGGCTACAATGCCATGGACGTGTAGGTTGTGGTCCCGTGGCTGTGGAGCCTGTCATCCCGTGCATGTAGGGGCTTCAGTACTATAGCGTGGAAAGTTCACTGTTTTGCCTGTAGAGGTTTCACTCCTGTGGCTATAGGGGTGGTACACCCATGCTGGTAGGGGCCTCACTCCCGTGTCTCTAGAGGCTTCAATTCTGTGCCTGTGGTGGCTTCCCAGTTGTTCGTATGAAGGCTTCACTCCGTGCCTACGAAGTCTTCCCACGTGTGCTTGTACGGGCTACAATACCTTCGCTATAGAGGCTTCACTTTCGTATCTCGTGCCTGTAGAGGCCTCAAACCTATAGTTGTGGAGGCTGTCCTATCGTGCATGTAAGTGCTTCCCTCCCGTGTCTATAGAACCTTCAATCCCGTGGTTGTACGGTCTCAATACCGTGGCACTTGAGGCTTCCAACAAGTGCCTCTAGGAACTTCAATCCCGTGGCTTCGGAGTCTTTCCTCCTGTGCCTGTAGGGGCTACAATACTGTGGCTATGGACGCTTGATTGTCGTGTCTCATGCCTGTAGAGGCCTCACACCCGTGGCTGTGGAGGCTTTCATCCCGTGCTTGTAGGTGCTTCCCTCACGTGTCTATAGAGCCTTCAAACCTGTGGATGTACAGTCTCAATACCGTGGCTCTATAGGCTTCCAGCCAGTGCCTCTAGTGGCATCACTCCCGTGGCTATATAGGTTGTCCTCTCGTGCCTGTAGGGGCTCCAGTACCATGGTTTTGGAGGCTTTACTCTCGTGTCTCCTGCCTGTAGAGGCATCACTCCTGTGGCTATGGAGGCTTTCCTCCCGTGCCTCTAGGTGCTTCCCCCCTGTCTATACAACCTTAAATCCCGTGGTGGTACAGTCTCAATACCGTGGCTCTAGAGGCTTCCAGCCAGTGCCTCTAGCGGCTTCACTCTCGTGGCTATAGAGGTTGTCCTCCCGTGCCTGTAGTGTCTTCAATACCGTGGCTCTGGAAGCTTCACTCTCCTCCGCCGTGCCTATAGGGGCTCCAATACCGTGGCTCTAGAGGCTTTCATTCCATGTCTCCTACCTGTAGAGGCATCACTCCCGTGGCTGTGGAGGCTTTCCTCTCGTGCCTCTAGGTGCCCCCCATGTCTATACAACCTTAAATGCCGTGGCTGTATGGTCTCAATACCGTGGCTCTGGAGGCTTCCATCCAGTGCCTCTAGTGGCTTCACTCCCGTGGCTATAGAGGTTGTCCTCCCGTGCCTATAGGGTCTTCAATACCGTGGCTCTAGAGGCTTCACTCTCCTCCGTCGTGCCTGTAGGGGCTCCAATACCGTGGCTCTGGAGGCTCTCATCCCGTGCGTGTAGGTGCTTACCTCCAGTGTCTATACAGCCTTCACTCCCGTGGTTGTATGTTCTCAATACCGTGGGTCTGAAGGCTTCGATCCCGTGCTTCTAATGGCTTCACTCACGAGGCTCTAGAGGTTGTCCTCCCGTGCCCGTAGGGACTTCAATACCGTGTCTCTAGAGGCTTTACTCTCGTGTCTCGTGCCTGTAGAGGCTTCACTCCCGTGGTTGTGCAGGCTTTCATCATGTTCCTATAGGTGCTTCCCTCCCATGGCAATAGAGCCTTCAATCCCATGGTTGTACGTTCTCAATACCGTGCACCATTAGGCTTCCAATCAATGCCTCTATGGGCTTTACTCGCGTGCTTATACAGTCTATCCTCCCGTGCCCGTAGGGCATCCAATACCGTGGCGAGTTTGGAGGCTTTACTCTCGTGTCTCGTGCTTGTAGAGATTTCAATCTCGTGGCTGTGGAGGCTTTCATCCCGTGCCTGTAGGCGCTTCCCTCCCATGGCTATAGAGCCTTCAATCCCGTGGTTGTACGGTCTCAATACCGTGCCTGTGTAGGCTTCCAATCCGTGCTTCTATGGGCTTTACTCCCGTGGCTATACAGGCTATCCTCCCGTGCGTGTAGGGCCTCCAATACTGTGGCTCTGGAGGCTTTACTCTTGTGTCTCCTGCCTGTAGAGGCTTCACTCTCGTGGCTGTGAAGGCTTTCCTCCCATGCCTGTGCTTCCCTCCCGTGGCTATAGAGCCTTTAATCCTGTGGTTGTACGGTCTAAATACCGTGCATCTAATGTCTTTACTGTCGTGGCTATATAGGTGTCCTCCTGTGCGTGTAGGGCCTTCAATACCGTGGCTCTGGAGGCTTTACTCTCGTGTATCGTGCCTTTGAACATTGTGAATGCTTTATTGTCGTGCCTATAGGGGCTTCACTCCCGTGTCTGTACTGGCTTCAGTCGAGTGCCAGTTAGGGGCTTCACTCCCGTGTGTGTTCACTCAAATACCTGCTAAAGGTAGAAACGGAGATGCCGCCTTCGACCAGTGGCTTTAGTCCGCTGATACCTGTTAGGAGCTTCAGTCACGTGGTTAGAGGCTGCACTCCCGTGGCTATAGTGATTTAAAAAATATTTAACTTGGTATTCGGAAGCATGCCACTTTTCTGTATGCAGAGTGTGTGGATACTAGTGCCTTGGGAAACCTCACTACCGCGTGTCTGTAGGGCCTTAAATCACGTGGCTATAGGGGCTTCATAACCGTGCCCGTAGAAGCTTCAATCTCGTGTGTGTAGGGGTTGCACAACTGTGGCTGTAGGGGCCTCACTCCCGTGTCTATAGAGGCATCCACCCCGTGCCTTTAGGAGCTGCACAACCGGACCTACAGACTCTAAAACTCTCTAACTAAGTATTCCGACGCATGCCGCTACTACCACACTTTTGTGTATGCACAGGGCGTTGATACAACTGCCTAGACAACCCCACATGCGTGACTGTAGAGGCCTCACTACGTGCCTGTAGAGGAATGAGTCGTGTGCCTAAAGAGGATTAACACTCGTGGCTGTAGAGGTTGTACTGTCATGTGTGACACTAGTGGCAGTAGAGTGAGGCCTCCACACAACAGCATACACTACACTGTCATGCCTATATAGGCTTCGCTGTTTAAACCATGGGTGTGTTGGTCGTGCAGCGTGCAACCTCCTAGACATACAGCCTATGAGTGGACAAAGACATGTGTATGAATTTTCTAGACACATGGTTCATGAGTCTCTGGAGGCATGTGTGTGAATCTTTTAGAGGAAGATTCTTGTAGAGAGTAGTAGGATCAAACCATCAACAGAGCCAAGTGTGTGAATTTTCTAGACTAAGGATTCACGAGTCTTCGTATACATATACAGATGGACATGGACTTTGTACACATGCTTTCAAATACACGTTTACAAGTTTAGATTGGGGAAAACAACTAATTAAGGTGACAGTTTCACCGTGCATTTTTACAAGTATTGCTCTTCATCCTTATGTAAAAGCTTTAGAATCTCTTGACCCATTGCATCAGGTTTGACTTCATTTACTTCACTGAGAAGTAGCATGTATAGTGTTTCCACCTTCCAGATTTCCAGATCATCCTACGAAAATTCACCAAGAATAATTAAATAATATGTATCTTGGCACTAGTGCGTAAGTAAAAGAATTTCCAGTTTTTTATATAATCCTAGCACTGTGAGGGAAAACTTACATCAAAATGATCTATGTCTTCGACGAATTTAATGCCATTGTACACCACTACAAGCTTCAAAGCAACATATGTTGATTCACCCTTGTCAACCATTGGCATCTCTTCCACAAAATTTACTTGTCAATTACCCTTCTGCTTGGTTCCCATATCTCTGTGATGTACCACGTCGAGAACTAATTTAAATCTAGGTACCTGCAAGAAGAGTTTTTTTTTGGGGGGGGGGGGGGTTGTAGAAAACAACAAGTGGAAATTTTAGAATTGGATATTTTTGTATTTAGGATACTTACAACTTTCAATTTGTGTTTGTGCTAGGCATCAGAGTCTCTATTCCTTTTACTCTTTCTTGCATAAAAAACGTCAAGCAGCTTACCTGCTTCATGATCGGTCAATCTGCTAAAGTCTAGATTTTTTCTTCCTCTATTTCTTTGCGAGGTACTTTAATAGGATCTATGACATGGAATTTATTCGTGTATTTGTCAAGCATATATACGGTGTAATGGCTATGCTTCTCCATTATTAATAATATCTGCGAACACATAAGTTTTTTTGCTATTTAATGCTATATGAATGAATTTGATGAAACAACATATTTTGCTTGCGTATTGGAGAGAAGGCTTTTACCATATTTGTTGTTAAGAGCTTATTCAGTTTTTGTTCGCTTAGGTACAGGGGAATCAATTGTTTCTTCTCTTTATCCAATTCCCCTTTAAACTTAGCAACGCCTAGATTGTGATTATTTATTTTTAGTAGATGCTGCACCAAAAAGAAATAAATTGTTATCGATAGGAAACTTGCAAATTTACAATGATGTGCATGCTTTTTTAAATTTTACCTCTGAAAAATACGGGCCTAATATTATTCTGTCTTCATCACTATCTTGTGAAGGTTGTCTGCTATCCCAGATATGTGCTATTTGGTTGAGCACCCTCTTTTCAAGGCGAGGTCTAAGGAGTTCTAGTGTTGGTCCAAATGCCGCCTTCAGTTGCGCTCCAGTTAAAATTGTTTCTCACTGTCCATGCCTCTGCTTATATAGATTATTGCTGTGAGAAGGGAAAAAAAGAATTATTGATGTGGGGCGGACTATGAAAAGTATCTTGAGGTATTTTTATGCATGCATGAGTAAACAAGTCACTTATTGAATTCGTTTTGCCATCTGTAGCTCATGATTAGTTGCAGGAGCTTGACTGCATCATCCGTGTGCTCAAAGCATGGTGGTTCATGCTTTGGATACGTCACGTTGTTTCGTTCTTTTCCCTTCTTTTTTCTCCTTGTCTTTATCAAAGCATCTAAAAATTAATGGTCATTGTTTCTATGCTAGAAAATATATGTCAAACTGTATGGTCATAGCTTGTAAGCGTGCGCTACTCCAGTAAAGTCATCTCACCTTCCTAGCTAGAAAAAAGATTTGAATTCATTGGATTGAATTCTTTAATTGATGTAGGCAGCTGGTCCCACTTTATTTGATTACTTTTACCGAATATCACTGTGTATAGGAACTCTGGTTTCCATTCGTCATTCACCTTACTATGTTGCAGTCATGATATCCAAATACTTACTACTTTCATGGAAACATTGATGCTGAAAATAATTTAAAAAATCTAATGTTAACTTACATGCAGTTCGTCATCTTACTTCGCTAGTGATTGGTCGTTCTAGTATATTGCAAATTGGACCATGAATTGTCCGCATTGTGTATCCCTTTGTTTCGGTGTGCAAACTCTTTTCGGCCTCGTTGCCAATTGTCCCCAATTTGGCTCGCCGTGGGCTTTTAGTGTTGCTTCTCCGTAATGCCTCCTCAGCAGTACATACATCCTTTCAACCTGTAAAAGACAACCTGGAAATTCTTCATTAATTTCACAGACGATTTTTTGAATACCGACGTCTTCGTGCCCTGCTTAATTATGAGTTAGCAGATAAGGTTTGTGACATAATATTTACTGTAAACAGTAAGACATAATATTTACTATAAACAGTATGACATTATACATGAGATATACAATGCCTTTGGTAGACAATAAGGTACTATGCGAGCATTTTGAAAGCATTGTCATTTTAATGCAGCATGTCATTGGAATTAGGGTACACCAGAAAAGAGATGTTACTTAGAATCACGGTAACAGTTACCTTGTTTCACTGTTGGATCAACAACATTACCTATTTTCTCTTGGTCATTTTCTACGAAGTCCTTCGCACCATCCATTTCTACATGTAAAACAAACGTGTTGTGAGGTACCTACTTGGATTTGACAGCAAATTAGGTGCACATGATGTGGAAAAAAATAATATAATTTGTATAGGCATGGTTTGTTTGATGCTTGAAGTACGAAATTTTTACACATGGAGCACGGATTTTGACAATCAGGTGACGTAATTTCAAATCTTTAAGATGCAGGTATGTAAACAATCGTGGCTAATTATTCTCCCACGCTACTTGTACTTGTCAGTTAAGTTTAGACAAAGTATTCTAAAACAGATTTAGTGCGGTTGCTAGGGTTTTCTATTTGGCGGAAATAGACACTACAAGCGAATTCGTGCAACATGGGCTGAAATGCAGAAATGTTTACCTTGGATTTCGCGTGTGGGACTCCTCAAATCCATCCGCTTGGTCTGTCCCTGCTCTTCCTTGTTATCTTCGCCGCTGTTTTTTTTACCGTAGTTCTTCCTGAGCGGTCGCCGCCAGCGGGGCGGGATCTTGTGGCGGGCACCTTTCAAGTGCTTCGTGTCACAGTGGAGGGCGGTTACCCACGAGGTTATGGCCAGTTTTTGAACTCGCCGTGCTTGACATGGAGACGAGAGAGCGTGCGAGAGGGGAAGTGTTTGAGATTTTCAATTCGGGGAAGGAGAAGCAAGGCAGTAGTAGGGAGAGCGAGGGAACCGATGGAACGGTCCTGAAAATTGCATCAAGATTGGTAAGGAATCGGTTTATTTTTTGTTTAGTATTAACCGTCAAGGAGCGTGACGCTATAATCACGGGCGTGTCACACCACACTACATGCATGGATTCCAAAATAGACATTTAGGTAGCCACTATGTGAAAAACGGATGTGTGGACACAAGAGTCACATGAGAGTCAAAAGAGAGTGATGGATTGGTAGGCACAAGAGTCATGGGACAGTCACGTGGTAATAGACATTTAGATACCCGTCCACACGACGAAACACGCGCTCCGACCTATGACCCCCCTTCAAGATGTATATGAATGCTAACCAAGATGAAGGCGAGCTAGTGTCGCGCCGCCGGAGACGCCGTCTGCACGCGGGCACGACAAAACATGCATGCACGAAGAAACACACACTCCAACCTATAACCCCCCTTCAAGATGTACATGAATGCTAACCGAGCCGAAGGCGAGCTAGTGGCGCGCCGCCGGAGGCACCGTGTGCACGCGGGCATGACGAAACATGGCTTTTAATATTGATGAGCAGTGCCTCTAAATATTCATGGAACATGCCTCTAAAGATTCATGATCCGTGCCTCTAAAGATTCATGGTCTGTGCCTCTTCTCATCGCACAACAGGTCCCCATTTTATTATTTCCTTGTATCATAAGTGTGCCTCTAAAGATTTATGAACCGTGCCTCTATTTATTCATGGGGCGTGCCTCTAAAGAGTTTTATTATCTAAAGGTCGGATCAGGGCTGTGAAAGTTGAATGTTTAAAGTTGTACACACGAGTTGAAAGTTGACATTTGATCGTGTTGGAAGCTCCCACCCGTAACTTCCCCTCAAATCTCAATTTCCCGGACATATAATGGGAAAAAAGGGAAACTGGGAAACACGAAACATGGCTGAACTAAAAACAATAAAAGTTCAAGGGGTTAGTTGAAAAAAGTTTGACACCGGGAACCTAAAATAGAAACCGGAAATGGAAACGGAAAACCAGGAATATTCGTGGGTGTGCTCCGCGTGTGACACTTGTCGCGCGCGTGGCACACGCGAAACGTTCCTTCGCTTCGCGCGGAGCGCACGCTCGCCAACTAGTTGATATCCATATTGTTTTGTCGATATCTCCATGCTCTGGAGGAATTTGAAGGTGATTCCAATTGGGATGGAAAGCACATAAAACCTACTTTTCAACCCAAAACGAATCATCCAATTCGGTATCCGGATATAAAAGTTGAAGACGTTTTGGTACAGGTATGTCTGTGCAGTCTCAATCTGAGTCCAGAACGTGAAAGACTTGGTCTCTATCTTCTCTTGTGCTAAAAGAGACGTGAGAGAA
This sequence comes from Hordeum vulgare subsp. vulgare, assembly GCF_904849725.1. Classification (NCBI taxonomy): domain Eukaryota; kingdom Viridiplantae; phylum Streptophyta; class Magnoliopsida; order Poales; family Poaceae; genus Hordeum; species Hordeum vulgare. The sequence continues at coordinate 307,519,621 of NC_058520.1, read as the reverse complement.
CTTCTTGAACAGTAACTAATTATTTCCTTTGACATGAGAGGACCTCTTGAATAGCACCCAATCATAACCTATTCCCTTGTCATCAGACATGGTTCATAGAAGTGTTTGGTCATTCTGCATTTAGGCATAAAATAAAAACAGGTGAAGTATTTTTGTTCTGGATAACATAAATAAATTAATGCATGACTTTTATCAGAAATCACCTCAAATAAATACGCATATGCAATGATTGTAATAATATCCAAGGTAGTCATGTCCTCATCAACGGGGGTAGATAAGACTACCCGAGTCGTCCTTCTCCCTCTCAACAAAACCCTAGCACCCCCAGCCTCGATTCCCTTCTCCCTCTTGCCCCCCCCCCCCCCCCCCCCCCGCCGATCTGGAGAGGCGCCCGACGCGGCCGTCGCCACTCGCGGTTGACCCGGCGGCCATCATCGCCCCCACTGGCTAGAAGCTCGTCCTAGATCTCAGCGCACTACTGATTTGTCCTCCCCAACCATAGGTTCGAGTAGGGCGCAACTCAGTCACGAGCATCGACCTCACCTTCGCCCCAGCATCCACATGTCGTTGACGGTCCCTGCTACTCTGGCGATCCCCGACCATGTCGAACCCGTCCATGACCTTCCTGGGTGAGCCTCTGCCCCTTTCCCCCCTTCCCCCTTCTTCCTAACGTCATGGTCGCCACCCCTAACACACCCGGAGCTCAGCTCTGTGCATGCTCGCGAGCCTCTGGCAGGTGTTTGGAAGGGGGATTCAGTAAACTGACCTTGGCCAGCAAGCAGAAAAAGTCCGCTCGCACATAGGCCCCACCCCGCTCGCGCTCCCGCCTCGCCCCATGTTGTTCGCTGCCTTCCGTTGCCGCTGTGTTGTACTGCTGTTGCGTCCTGATGACCGCCGGCACCACCGTAGGTCGTGCCCGCCGCTGCCTGCTCCTGGCCTTGGCCGCCAGTGCCCCTGTGCTCGGGCAAGACCAGCCAGAGAGGCCGCGTGGCTCTCTTCAAGATGGGGTCGGACGTGTTAATTAGTCGGGCTAATCCCCCACTAAGATGATCACCCCCACTTTCGTGTTAAAAAACAAGAACAAAAAACAATGGAAATAAATTTTTATTAATTAATTAGTTAAATAATTATATAATTAACTTAATTAACCCTATCAGATTTGACCCATGCCTATAATAAGGGGGGCCACCCCTATGTTGACCAGTCAATTTTGACTGGTCAACTAGGACCCGATGGACCCATGTGGTAGTCTCCGTGGTACACTGTTGTGTACCTAAACCTGGGCTAACCTAGAAATTAGCCTATTTATAAATATATGTATATATATATATATATATATATTACAGAATAACATTAAAACTTTGAAAATTCATATAAATAATCTGTAATCCGGATGAAAATAATTTATACATGAAAGTTTATCAGAAAAATGAGACGAACCCGGATACGCTATCTGTTCATATGTCACGCGTCTCTATTATAGCGAACGTGGAAGTTTTACATAAGTTTCTCCTGTTCGGTAGTAGCCACACACGTGGAAAATATCATTAGATATTTTCCCGATCCATCTGTAATGTTCACTGCCGCGTTAGTGCATGCCTAGCCCTGCATATTGCCATGTCATGCTTAGTCTTGCATCTGTATTTATATTTACTCTTTCTTGACCCCTCTTCTTACCGGTAGACCCCGATACTGACGCTGCTGTCGGGTACGACTACCCTCCTGACGACCAGCCCTTTGCCGCAGAGCAACAAGGCAAAAAAAACCCTTGATCATAGCCTATTCTTTCTCCCTCATGCTTGCTTTCGAATTTTTGTACTGTTGTACTTAGCTCCAATATCTGATGCATAGCCCGTTTTCGATAAACTGCTACTTTATTCTAGTGCACCTTAAACTGTTAGTATAGGAGGAGGAGTCATACCCTTTGGCCCTTAGTCCAGTTGCCCCTGCTTTTTCCTCAAGTTTCGATCATCTGATCGACGAGCCATGACCCGCCACTTCACTCACACCCCCCTTAGTTGTACGATGCTGCAGAGCTACTATCGAGTACCGATGGTGACACCTCGTTACGTACTCCGATGTTAGCATTGTACTGTAGTTGACCGGCAGTGGTTTTCGTATGGTGATTCCTCCTTCACCACCTCCGATAATGACTCTGTCGTACAACCCATCAAGCATGGTCCACCGAGGGTGATTCCTCCTTGACCACCTTGATGGTTACATCATTCAGAATAGATCGAGGGTGATACCTCAGATCCCTCTAATGTTACAACCACACAGTTACTTGACTGTGCTACTAGGAACATGAATGGTGTGTTGCGGGTGGATTCCCGCATGGATGTGTCATTGAGTTAATTAAAATGCAAAGTATTTGGGTATTTGATCTGGGTTGGTCAAAGACCTTTTCGCACTAACCGTCTACGTGGGAAGAGTTATGGGTTCTCGACGTCGTAGTATCAGTCGAAGCTCTTCAGGTGTCTTCAATGGAGCGTTGTGCGCCTGAGTTGCCCGGATAAGGATCGTTCTTGGGTAACAGGTGCTAGGACTGACATCACCCGCCCTCGCATCGTGCAGGAGTGCAAAGGGTGATGGGCCCATGACCCCTGCGCGCTTAGGATTTAGACCGGCGGGCTGGCCTCTCTCTTAACCCTAGGTGGGGCTGCGACGTGTTGATGTTCCGAGGCCGGGCATGACCCAGGAAAGTGTGTCTGGATAGAGTTTATGAAGCGTGACGGGAAACTTGGTGCAACCGTGTAGGGAAGAAATTTAACTATTCGAATAGCCGTGTCCAGGATTACAGGACGACTTGGACTTGTGCCCCGATCTGAAACAACTACAACTGTTACTTAACTGGAATCTTTGCTCTGAGATTGCTTCCTCACAAGGGAGTCTAGGAAGAATCTCTGGGCGTGACCTTAATTTAATATTTCTGTAAAAATATGACTATTAATTGTGTTATGTATTGTACTCTCGTCTATTGCTGCAAGACGCTGAAGATGTTAGTCACTACTGGAATCCAGTTCTTTGCCGTCAGCCATGTCTTTGCCGTCTGCTGGCTGATGGCAAAGAATCTCTTTGCCGTCAGTTGACACAAGGCGGACGACAAAGGGCTGACAGATGGCAAAAATACTATTTGCCATGTGTCGGCCCTTTGTCGTCTGCCAGCGTACGGCAAAGGGACCAAGGGCAGACGGCAAAGAGCACGGGTGGGTGCCCGACGGAAGGCTAGTTTTGCCGTGTGTCGGCCTTTGCCGTCTGCCGTTGGGGCCTTTGCCGTCGGGGGGCGGACGGCAAAGGGGCCGACCGTGTAACGGCCGTCTTCTCCCCCTCGCGCTCACTATCTCTCTCTTCCCCCCACAGTACTCTCTCTCTCCCCCTCGCGCTCACTGTCACTCGCCCCCGCCGCCGCACCGCCTCGCTCCCACCGGCGACCCCATCCCCGCGGCGCTCCCCTCCCCGCGGCGACCCCCTCCCGGCGGCCACCCCGGCCCCTTCCCGCGGCCACCCCCTCCCCGCGGCCACGCCCCTCCCCGCGGCAACCCCTCCCTGCGGCCACCCCCTCCCCGCGGACACACCCCTCCCGGCGACCCCTCCCTGCAGCCACCCCCTCCCCGTGGCCACAACCCTCCCGGCGGCCACACCCCTCCCTGCGTCCACCCCCTCCCCGCGGCCACACCCCTCCCGCGGCAACTTCCCTGGTGAGTTCAATTTTTTTTTCTTTCTTTTTTTCATTTCAGTGCATCTGACAATGAAGTTTCCTTGTACCTGACTCTAGATAGCTTTAGACGATGAATCCATGAACCATGGGAGTCCAATTGGATCTGAGGTTGATGTACATTTTCTGATCAGAACAAGAGATGATTCAGTCTCCTAGCTAGGCCTTTTTCTTTCTTCCCACTAACCTTAATTAAATCATATGAAAGCAAAAGTGATTAATCCAAGATGATGTGCTGTCCATTAATTTAGTAATCTGCTGCCACAAGATACATACATGCCACTTGCCGTGTTGATGACAGGTGGGCCCGGCCCCGCCTTGTCATGGATGCAACATTTGGAAAATAGAAAATTCCGGTGGCACATATAAGAAATGAAAGTTATCCCGAGATATATGCATCGGTTGCTTCTTTGTGCTTTTGCAATGGTGGTCTCTTCTTTCAAGGAGGAAAACAAAAATCTAAAAAAACACTAGATTCTAGATAGTTTCCATTTCTAGTAACGGGGGTTAATAGAAAGTTAGAGTTATGGAGGCCGAATGAGGTCACAAGGGATATACAAGAAGAAGAAGAAAAAGAGGAGAGAGGAGAAGAAGAAAGAAAAGGACCCCGACCCCCGACCCCCCGCCCACGACCCCAGACGCCCGACGCCACCAACCCCCGAGGCCCGATGCCACCAACCCCCGACCCTCGACCCCCGACCACCGACCCCACTAACACCCGACTCCCGACCCGTGACACCCGACACCCGACTCTCGACCCCCGACGCCCGACGCCACCAACCCTCGACGCCCAATGCCACCAACCCCCGACCCTCGACCCCCGACCCCTGACGCCACTCACACCCGACTCCCGACCCCCGACCCCCAACGCCCGACACCACTGACCCCCGACCCCCAACTCCCGACGCCCGACACCACTGACCCCCAACCCCCGACCTCCAACCCCCGACTCCCGACCCCGACCCCCGACCCCCGACGCCACTGACCCTCGACCCCCGACCCCCTAACCCCGACCCCCGACGCCACTAACCCCCAACCCCGGGCCCCCGAAACCTCTTTGGCCTCTTGTTGATCGAAAAGACCCCAACCCCCGATGCTAGTGACCCTCGACCCCCGATGACACTGACCCCCGACCATCGATGCATTTAACCCGACTCCCGACCACCGACACCCGACATCACCGACCCTCGATGGCACTGACTCCCGACGCCACTAAGCCCCGACCCCCAACACCTCTTCTGCCTTCTGTTGAGCGAGAAGGTGCTTTTCGGCCTTCTAGAGGCCCACGGGGTCATAATTTTGTAAATTATGAGTTAGGTCAAATATTTTCCGATTATGTTAATTATAAAAACATCGTATTTGTGTTGATCGTGTGAATTTCAATGTGCAGTTGTTCGACGACCTCCGCCCTTGCGTTTGTTGGTGAGCACAAATGACTTCTCCTCCTACCCCCTTAATTTGCTCTGTCCCGGTCTTCGTGCCGATGAAACTTGCTAGCTATAGGTTTCTTCAATCATGAGTATGCGTGACCAGTATGCGTCTCCCGTTTGAAAGGGCGACATCTATAAATATGCATGTCTTTGCATATTTATAACCGCCATCCTTTCGAATTGTCCAACACTATCCATGGACAGGCCGAGTATGTGTAGATTGGGTTTGTTTTCCCGTAAGCTGTGCTCCGAATCTGATGCGGAATTTCGTCAGTGCCTCCCCTGTTGTTCTTCGGGTACACATCCTCTCTGCTTATTGCCCAGACGTGTATCAGGAGAACAGCGGGGAGGTGCTGCCGAAATTCTGCGTCGCATCTGGAGCAGAGCATGGGAAAACGAACCCAGTCTACACATACTCGGGTGGGATTAGGACCTATCTTTACCTATTAGCGTGTAGGTTGCATGGACGTAATAAAACTGACAAACTTGATTAGCGTATGAATATAGATGATGAATTATATATTTATTTCTTGTGCCCCCATAGGTAGCTAGGCAACATGAGTGATCGTGCTTGGATGTACACTGGTCACCCTAGTCAGAAAGACATGACCCATGAATGGTTAACAAAAACCAGGGGGTTTGTGACAGCTGCATTTGCAAATGGCCAGCATAAAACATGGTGCCCCTGTCCCAACTGCGACTACTGGAAAAAGCAGACAGAGTTTGAAATGGGTAAACACGTGCAGAAGTGGGGTTTTACGCCTAATTATACGGTGTGGACTTTTCATGGTGAGTCTGACCAACATGCCAGAGCTGAGGTGATTTGTCATCGCACCGACGAGCATGGTACCGGGATTGAAGACATTGTGCAATACTTTGATGATGCTCGTGATTCGGACAATGAGATGGAGGAATCTGCAAAGGCCTTCTATGAAATGCTGGAGTCTTCAAAACGTCCTCTCCACGAGCAGACTGAGCTTTGTCAGCTGGATGCCATCGCGCAAGTAATGGCTCTGAAGGCTCAATTCAACCTAGGCAGAGAATGCTACGAGGCGATGATGACCATATTTGGACGCTTTCTACCCAAAGGCCATGTACTGCCTGCAAAACTGTACCAATCAGAGAAAATCCTCCGTGTACTTAAGATGCCCTATGAGAAGATACATGCCTGTGAGAATGGATGTGCCTTATTTAGGCTTGAGTATGCGGCCTTGAACTATTGCCCCATTTGCAATTCTTCCAGGTATGTTGTGGTAGACAACGGCATGGGTGAGAAGAATCAGACCAAAATCCCCATTAGTGTTCTTCGATATCTGCCAATCATACCAAGACTTCAACATCTTTTCATGGTCGAAGAGACGGCCAGACAGATGACATGGCACAAATTGGGCAAAAGAACCGAACTAGATGCGGATGGGAACAAGATGCTGGTACACACTTCAGATGGTTTTGCGTGGAGGCACTTCGATGCATTACATAAGGATAAATCGGAAGATCCAAGGCAACCTAGAGTTGCCATCAGCATGGATGGGTTCAATGTGTATGGTAGACGACAGCACAATACAGTTGTTGGCATGTATTTGTCATTCCACTAAATTTGCCACCCGGAGAGATTATGAAAAGAAAGAACATTTTCCTGACGTTGATAATTCCAGGGCCCAACTATCCGGGGAAGAATATGAATGTGTACATGCAGCCGCTTAAGGATGAGTTACAAGAAGCCTGGGATAATGGGATGGAGACCTACGACATGGCTACCAAAACAAAATTCAAAATGCATGTGTGGTACATGTACTCGACGCATGATTATCCGGCGTTTGCGCTATTCGCTGGCTGGTGTGTGCATGGAAGGTTCCCGTGCACCACATCCAAGGCAGCTCTTCAGTTCCGTTGGCTGCAGGCTGGTCGCAAGTATTCTTGCTTCGACATGCATAGACAATTCCTGGATCCTGACCATAAGTTCAGAAAAGACAAGAAGAATTTCATCAAAGGTAGAGTTGTCAAAAACACTACACCAGCTACATTGATAGGCCAACAGACCCTATGGGATACTTCAAAGACCATAAATTTCTCGAGCCTCATCCTTTGCGTCCAGGATACTTCAAAGGGTATAATACGGAACACGCCTGGACTCAGAAGTCATGCTTATGGGATCTCCCTTACTTCAAACACCTCCTTTGCCCACACAACATTGACGTGATGCACACTGAAAAGAATATTGCGGAGGCCATTTTTGGTACATTGTTCGGCATAGAGGGGAAGTCAAAAGATAATCCTAAGGCTAGAATCGACCTGGAGGCTCTAAACTTGCGACAACGGAAAGGAATGCAAAGCATAGAGAAGCCAACGGCATGGTTCAATCTTGTAAGGCCAGCTATGAGGGAAATGCTATTGTGGGTGAAAATGCGGTTGATGTTCCCCGATGGGTATGCTGCGAATCTAAAGAGGGGAGCGAGTCTTGAGAAATTGAAAATATTTGGGCTCAAGAGTCATGATTGGCACATATGGATTGAACGGGTAATGCTAGTGATGTTGCGTGGCTTTATCCCTGAGGATGAATGGCTAGTATTGGCAGAGCTGAGCTATTTCTTCCATTCTCTTTGTGCGAAAGAACTATCGCCTGGCGTGCTAGATGAAATGGAAGAGTTGGCACGGGAGTTGATCTGCAAATTAGAAAAGATCTTTCCACCAGGCTTCTTTAATCCAATGCAACATTTGATTTTGCATCTCCCAACCGAGGCAAGAATGGGGGTCCGTTCAAAATCGATGGTGCTACTCAACTGAGAGGATGCAGAAGACGCTTCGAGCTAAGTGTAAAAATAAACGTAGAATTGAGGCATTCATTACTGAGGAGGCGGCAAACTTCGTGACAACACACTACGAAGCCAAAAATCGTCATTTGCATAACCCGAAGCCTCGGTACAAATATGGCGATCGAGAAAAAGTTCGGTCCAACCTTAGCCTATTCAACGGTAAGCTCGCACCATCCGGTGCTTCGAAAGGGAAATCGTTGGATGTCGAAGAATGGCGGACCATTTCATTGTATATCTTCACCAACCTAACAGAAGTGCGTTCGTACATCGAGTAAGTTCTCTGTAATTTATTGTTTCACAACTTCTAATTGCTTTGAACTACTCTTATTCCCGGATATTTGATATAGTCGATACGTCGCCGAATTCTCGGATGGAGCGGTCATCGAAAAGGATTCCGTCGAAGAGTATGAGCTTCTCGCAAAGCGTGGAGGCGACTATCCTGGTTTCATCTCTTGGTTCAAACAAAGGGTAATTAATTACCATTAAGGGCCCATTTGATTTATTGGTCTAATTTGCAGCTAATGCATCCATTCTTTCGTATTAAACTTGTAGGCTGATGCAGAGTCTATGGACGCCGAGTTGAGACAAGTCGCTAATGGTTTTGACTATAAGGTTCGTTCATTTGACAAATACAACATCAACAGGTATCACTTTTGTACCTTTGGCAAAGAGCTATCTATGCCCGACCTAAAGACTACAAATTGTTCTGTCTCTGCTATCGGCGAAGGAGACACCGAGTATTATGGAAGAGTTGAAGCAATTTATGAACTTCTATTCTATGGTGAAAACCCACCGACCGTCGTAGTCTTCAAATTTCATTGGTTTGAGTCGGGGGAGACTAGAAACACTCATGAACATATAGGACTAGTCGAAATCAACCAAAACACCCACTTAGATGTTCCCGATGTCTATATTACGGCTCAACAGACGACACAAGTTTTCTATCTACTGCGGGCCTGCCAAACTGATCCAAATCTCAAAGGTTGGGATGTCGTTTATGAAGTGCCACCACATTTTAGACCACCTACCCTCAATGAAGAGGATTACGAACCTCACATTAACCCAGACACATATGGAGGACAATTCTTCCAAGAAACACGTATGTCCAAGAAACATTTCAAGAGCCGCTCTACTTCACCCCAGAACATTGAAGTAGACAGCGACAGTGAATCCGTCTTAACCCATGAACCCAAACAGGAAGAGCTGGAATAAGAAGAGGTTACTGCTGCGGATGACCTCTCACTTCTTGACCGATTACATAATGGTGGCCTTCCACATGTTCTTCGTGATAGTGATGATGATGATGCATTTATTGATGATAGTGATGATCATGATGCATTTATTGACCCCGAAGCATATATAGACGAGGACGATTGTTATTAGTTCATGTCAGGTATTCAACTATTATACCATATATAAATTTTGAGTTCATGTTAGGTATTCAATTTTTATTAGTCATGTTGGTATTTATGACGATGATACACTTAAATTATATACATTTTATTACTCCTGTTGGTATCTATGTTGTACTAATTTCATTTACTCTTTGTCATGACAGGTGTTGAAAGATGGTGGCTGCTTCTTCGTCGGCGGGTGATGGGATGGGTACTTCCATTCCTGCCTCGCCTCTTCGGAGAGTGTTGCTCTCTACTATGCAAGGAGCGCCCCCCGTGAGAGGAGGTCGACCCCCCGCGAAGCTGAGAGGCACTAAAGGTACACGTTGTATTCATGTTGGTATTTATGTTGTACTCATGTTGTATGCATATTGGTATTTATATACATTTTATTACTCATGTTGGTATTTATATGCTTTTGCGATTTCCCTTCCTCCGTCAACCCCTATGGATGACTACATACAAATTTCGTTCATATTTTCTTTCAAGTTACTCTTGTTATTACAAGGTACATCAAATTATGTTACCGGGTATTCGTTCTTCCTCAGTTGCTCATGTCTTCTACAAAGTCCTTTGAATTACTATTAGATCTTCCGAAATTATGAGTAGCGTATTGCTATTGACCTTCATCACCTGCTTGCATTATGGTTAATTCCATGTGTATGACGACCATCATTTGAATCCTTTATGATTGTCCTTTGGTCTTATTGATTTTACCTATGTGTGGATGCACACAGATCATCAGTTGACCTCCCAAATTATTTGTCCGGCTCAGACGTCTTTCCAAACTGGAGCTGGTTCTCGACAAATAACTTTGATTAATTGGCCATCCGAGTCCATTCAACTTACTTGTATTTGATCGGAGCATGTGATTCTGATACACGAATCTGGAAATCATAATTCCTTCGGTAGTTAAGTATCGATATTTTTTAGATGTTCTAAAATCCGATGCCATGCGTTCTATCTTCCTCTCGTTGAGTACCAATACTCACATCAGGTTCTTTGTGGAATGCCATACCCATTATTGGGTTATCATCCGACGACATCCTTTACATTCAAAGTTCTTGTGATATTTTCCCCTGATACTTGAGGCCATCGGTAAATTATGTCTTCTCCCTTTGATAGGTTCTATCCTATGCTTTTGTCAGCCATGCTCTGTTGTCAAGCATGTGTTAATTACTCTTGAAGTTTGTGGTATATGTTCCTAGGATGCCCCGATGGGTTGAACCTATGCCTTACCAAATCCGTATGATCCCAAGAGTTTTCAGAGTCTTACTGTTCTGGTGTTTTACCAGATAATCTCTCCAAGCTACAACTTCGTCGAAGGCGAGGAGTAAATGGCACGTGATGCATTGATGAAGTGGGAGTCGACCTTGAACTTTGTGTTCATGCCCATGGAAACGATGTTAATCCTATCATAGAAGTTTCTCATATTAATAATCATTCATTGTATGATTTGATCTTGTATATGTGATTTGGTACTTTGCAACCGTGGTTCCTACCATGATTGATACTCTTCGAATTCCATACGTACGCAAGTTAAGACACTTGTCTTCTTCAGATCAATACATCGGTCGAAGCTTTAATATTGATCTACCTCCGAGTATTATCCCTTGTAGCTCGAGAATATCATGGAGCTATATAACTTCTTGTGAGCTCCCCATCAACTATGATATATTCGTTGATTCCAGTTTCCTCGTGTTTTGAGTTGTTGGACACTCAAGGACACCGATAACTGAATCGAGTATGCATTGCGATTCAACAACTCTTAGTAACCTTCTTTGCCTATGAGTTTGTACTCGATCATGTCTTTTCAAGCTCTTAAGGTACATCATCATCGTCATGCTAATGATTGACCATGCTATCTATGTCCTCCATCCCTGGAACACATTCCCAATAGTATGCTAAGCTTATATCAAGCTTTCAACGTCATGTTGGGTGTCCTGATAGGAAATTTCGATTTTGAGCTAGCACTCTTATTTGTGGTTCCGACAACCTTATGCTTCTTCATTCCTTTGCTTGATGTCATCGCTAAACAATTACATCTTCATGAAACTTCCCGAAAAATGTGTCATGATCATCATCAGCATTCTGGGCTATCCCAGGATATCAATCGAATTCATGATGAGAAATACCATCCTTGTCCCTTGATGATTTCTGTAACCATCGACAAACCTTTTTTCCTTCCCTCCAACACAAACGTGTTCATGTTTTGTGTTGTCCCTTAAGTTCCTTGCTATTCGCCTTATGCTATCTTCAACCTTGGGATATTACCATCTTTTATGTCAAGAATGATGCACCTCTTAAGAATTCTTCATATGATGTTACTTCTCGCCATCACCATTCATTGTTGGTCCTCGTCTTGTTTCTAACCGGATTACAAACAAGTGAACTCTGATGTGCGGTTCCAATACTTCTGGCAACCCTATTGCTATGAAGTTAATGATTGATAGTTTTATTCTTGGTGGGTTGGTTGTTGAGTCACCATTCTAGCTTTGGTCGGGCTACTCTTTCTGTATTTCCGAGTGGAATCTTCAACCAATGTTTAATTGTTGTTGTTCCCTCAAGCATACGTCATTATTTCATTTGAGTTGACAAATGCTATCTCCTTGATCTTATAATTTTAGAAATTCAACCCTATCAAAATCACTAAGGGATTCTTGCTGAGCCCAGCGGCCACACCCTAAACTTCTCCATGTTCCATGATGGAGCTCTTGAAAGCATTATCTTTATGCCTAGCTCATGAAGAATATGTTTGATAGGAGAAATGGTTTCCCAAAGTTTACATGCATTCTTGGTGCCGTGAATATGGAAAAGTTTTATGTCGATTCCTCTCGGGTCATCCCAAATCATTCACGCGTGTGTGAGGTGTTATATGTTTTGAAGATTTGCTATCCTCAATTCATATAACTTTCTTAGCAGGCCAAGCCACTAACTGATTTGATCAAGAAAAAAGGTTCCTTCATAAGAGCTAATCCAGGCTTACACAAGGACCTTGATATCCTCGATGATGGTTCCCAAATTAGAACTCGGTTGCATTTTGTTGTCAGAATTTCATGTGGGCACGAATGTCTTGACATTGTGTTCATGTGTCTTACAATTCAACTCATTATTCAAGACTTGCTTCCATAGTTCATATCCTGAGAATCTTGCATCATCATCTCGTGAATTTTATTGCCCCCTTTTATTCTCACCATCTTGAGCCTGAGGTATCTTGACACCAATCAGATCTGAATCTCGAGCAGATGTGATTGTTGTGACATTTCACAATAATTATAACTTTGGTCTTATGTAACCAGGTACTGTGATGTCTTGTCTAGCACACCTGGCCGGAGGACCTATCGTTATAATATCTTGTTTAGCAAGGTTAGCCATTCTCCCCTAAGGAAATTGTAAGACTGTTTTTATAAGTTGTTCCTGATGGATCCCTTGTGTACCACAAATCCAACCTTTATCTAATGACCATGTTGAGGCTACCTCGAAGCACGAATGTGGTACTTCATTTGTCAACAAGAACATTGGAAGCGCAATGCTAAATTTTTCCCGATCAACTATCCAAACCGTATGGTATGGGTAAACATCATGATTCCCGTTCCCTTTTATCAAAATAGTTATGTAGTAGATGAACTATCATGTATACCATACTCTATTTTTCCTCGGGGATGGTATACTCTAATACTTGTGTGTGTGAACACATTTTCCTTTCGATTGGTCTGTTTAACCTTCGTGTAATCTAACTTATCTGAGCAGTGGTAGTTCCCTGCTTAGGTAAAACCTCGGTGTACAACTCTGTCAGTAAGACCCTTTTACTATTGTGGATAACATTCTGGTAGCCACCAATGGACGAGAATTTTGACTATTGGTCCGCCTCGTTCCAGCGAGCAGCAAAATGGTTCTATTCGTCCCCCGCCCTTGGTGCCGACGTTGTTGCCAACATAACTGACAAGCTATCCTCTGACATGTCTTGCTACGAAGACCGTGCAAGATGTCACCGCTCGGCCTACTCTCAACTCACATGGTAGTCCCATAATGCAAAGTTCCACATGATCGAAACCTGACTCTCCTATACATCTTTGACTTCAGAGTATCCTTTACACTTATCTTTGTATGAAATTTTTGAGCCACCGTCCAATGGGGCGATATATTCTTGTACCAGACGCAATATTTATTTTGTTGCTCTAAACTCCCCTTCCATATCTATTTAGGCATAAAACGATTTCCTAATCGTTTGAAACCTCTGTAGCATCATGTTGTATTCCCAATGAATTTTGTGAGTTACGATTTGAGGAATAATTCGTGTCGTCTTCTTTGAGTTTGTCGTTAGGTGCCCAACTTTGTGAGGCTATGTTCTTTCAAAAATTCCCTAGTATCGCATTCGTAGGGCGATGAAGATCCCGAAGGAAGATAGACAAATTCATCAGGATGACGTAAGTCAGAGAATTGAAGACTTCAACAAAAAGGATAAATTTCTTCGGGAAGAGCAACCAAGACAAGAAGAGTCATTATATCTTCGTAACCAAATGTTTCCCCTTACCTCTACCTCTTAATTCTCGGAACGAGAATTTATTTTAGTGGTGGAGAGTTGTGACACCCCGGTAGTTAAGCTACAATAACCAGACAACAATGGTACCACGTCATCAAGTTTAACAAGTTAATTTTCCACTTGACAAAAATCATAGCCATTTTCAAATTGAATATAAAGTCAAACAAATAATTTCTTCAAACTATAAAAGAAAAATCTTTGTTGGGCTGCAAATATTCTTGAAGTATTTGTCTAATTGAAACCAACATTTTTGCGAGTACCTAAGTGCCTCATAACAATTAAAACCAAGGCCAAAACCATATTTTAAAAGCTTTTTAAATTATATAAATTCCCAAACCACCTGAAATAAAAATCAAACTTTTTGTGGCAGTGTCTAAAAATGTAATGTAATGATGGACCTAATGCCATAATTTTACAACAGTATTTTAGTAACTAAAATACATATATAAAAAAAATAAAACAGAAAGGAAAATAAACATACACCCCTGGCTGTGCCTCAGCCCAAGTGACCAGCACAGCTGCCAGCGTACCGGCCCATCCCAGCTAGCCCTGGTCGTCCCCCACCTCGCTACAGTGGGGTGACCGAGGGGAGCGCGTACGCGCATGTCGCTGTCGGACCACCTCAACGCTATAGGGACACGAGGGTGGATAAGACCACCCCAGCCGTCCCTCTCTCTCTCTCCCCGAAACCATAGCGCCCGCGGCTCGATTCCCTCCCCCCCCCCCCCCCCCCCCGTCAATCTGGAGAGCCGCCCGACGCGGTCGTCGCCGCTCGTGGTTGACCCGGCGGCCACCGTCGCCCCCGCTGGCAAGAAGCTTGTCCAGGAGCTCGGCGCACTGCTGATCCGTCCTCCCCAACCACACGTTCGAGCTGGGCGCATCTACATCATGGGCATCAACCTCACCTTTTCCCCGGCCGCCACACGTAGTTACCGGTCCCTACTATTCCGGCCATCCCCGACCACGTCGGACCCGTCCATGACCTTCCCTCGGTGAGCCTGTGCCCCTTTTCCTAGTTCCGCATTCTTCCTAACGTCGTGGTCGCCTCCCCCCATCGCGTCTGGAGCTCTCCTCCCGTGGATTCTCGCGAGCCTCTGGCTGTGCTCCGCTCGTGCACATGCCCTGCCCCCATGTTGTTCGCTGCCTTCTGTCGCCGTTGCGTTCTGCTGCTGCTGTGACCTGATGGTCGCTCGCACTATCGTAGGCCATGCCCGCTGCTGCCTGCTCCTAGCCTAGGCCGCTGGTGCCCCTGTGGCCGGGCATGCCGAGCCAGAGAGGCTGCTTGGCTCTCTTCGAGATGGGGTCAGCCGTGTTAATTAGTGGGGCTAATCCCCCACTAAGATGATCACCCCGAGTTTCGTGTTAAAAAAACAAGCACAAAAAACGGAAATAAAATTATATTAATTAATTAGTTAAAGGATTAGTTAATTAACTTAATTAACCCTATAAGATTTCACGTGTTCCCATGACAAGGGGGCCCCACCCCTATGTTGACCAGTCAATTTTGAGTGGTCAACTAGGACCCCATGGACCCACGTGTTAGTCTATGTGGTACACTGTTGTGTACCCAGAGATGGGTAAACCTAGCAATTACACTTTATATATATAAAACAATCCGTAATCCGGATGGAAATAATTTATACATGAAAGTTGATCATAAAAAAGAGACAAACCCGGATACGCTATCCGTTCGTCTATCACGCGTCTCTATCATAGAGAACGTGGAACTTCTCCATCCATTTCGCCTATCCGGTAGTAACCAGTGACCCAAGAAATATCGTCACATATTTTCCCGATCCGTCTATAACGTTTAATGCCGCGTTAGTGCATGCCTAGCCCTGCATATTGCCATGTCATGCTTAGTGTTACATCTGTGTTTATATTTACTGTTTCTTTCCCCCTCTTCTTACCGTTAGACCCCGAGATAGACACTACTACCGGGTACGACTACCCTCCTGACGGCCAACCCTTTGCCGCAGAGCAACAAGGCAAGCAAAACCCCTTCGATCATTCCTATTTCCCCTATTCTTTCTCCCTCATGCTTGCATTAGAATTTTGATACTCTTGTAGTTAGCTCCTATATCTGATGTATAGCCTGTTTTTGATAAACTACTATTTTATTCTAGTGCACCTTAAAACTGTTTAGTATAGGAGGATCAGTCACCGCCTATATCCCTATGTCCAGTTGCCCCTGGTTTTTCCTCAAGTCTTGATCATCTGATAGACGAGCCATGAGCCGTCACAACACTCACACCCTCCTTAGTTGTAAGGCGCTGCAGAGCTACTATCGAGTACCGAGGGTGACACCTCGTTACGTACTCTGATGTTAGCGTTGTAGTGTAGTTGATCGGCGGTGGTTCTCGGTGGGTGATTCCTCCTTCACCACCTCCAATAACGACGCTGCCATACAACCCATCAAGTGTGGTCCATCGAGGGTGATTCCTCCCTGAACACCTTAATGGTTACATTGTTCGGAATCCATCAAGGGTGATACCTCGGATCCCTCTAATGTGACAACCACACAGTTACTTCACTGTGCTACTGGGAACATGAATGGTGTGTTGCGGGTGGATTCCCACGTGGATGTGTCGATGAGTTAATTAAAATGCAAAGGATTTGGGAATTTGATCTGGGTTGGTCGGAGACCTTTTTGCACTAACCGTCTACATGGGAGGAGTTATGGGTTCTCGACATCGTATTATCAGCGAAAGTTCTTCAGTCTTCAGCAATGGAGCAGCGCGCGAGCGAGTTGCCCGGATAAGCATCATTCTTGTATAAGAGGTGCTAGGATTGACATCGGCCGGACTCGCATAGTGCAAGACCGCAAAGGGTGATGGGCCCATGACCCGTGCGCACTTAGAATTATACTGGCGGGGTGGCCTCTCTGTTGACCCTAGGTGGGGCTGCGACGTGTTGATGTTCCGTGGCCGGGAATGACCCAGGAAAATGTGTCCAGCCAGAGTTTATCAAGCGTGACGGGGAACTTGGTGCACCCCTGTAGGTAAGAAATTTAACTAACGAATAGTCGTGTTCATGGTTATAGGACGACTTGGAGTTGTGCCCCGATCTTATACAACTACAACTATTACTTAAGTAGAATGTTTGCTCCGGGATTTCTTCCTCACAAGGAGTTGAGGAAGAATCTCTGGGCGTGACCTTAATTTAATATTGCCGCAAGAACATGACTATAAATTGTGTTACTTGCTCTACTCTCGTCTATTGCTGCAAGACGCTGAACATGCTAGTCTTCGATAGGACTAGGCCTTCTCTCTCTATTCTCACATCACTACAGTCAGTCCACATATGACCCCTTCCTTTGATACTGATGCATAACTTAGCATAGTTCCGATGTCAGTCTTGTGAGTACTTTGGATGACTACTCACCATTGCTTTATTCCCCCTTTTCCCCTTGATTTGATTACTGCGACAAGACGATGCAACCCAGGAGGTGGCATATCCCGTCGTCGACGACTTCTACCCCGACGGTGCCTACTACTATGTGGAGGCCGCTGAAGACCAGGAGTAGTTTAGGAGGTTCCCATGCTGGAGTCCTCGCCTTGTTCGATCCCTGTATATTTTGTGCCAACCTTCTCTAAGGCATTATCATGTTTCATGTGTTTACTTTATATTTGTTGCTTCCGCTGACTCGTGTGTTTATCGGGCTTCTGTATTCTAGCCCTCGAGGCCCTTGGCTTTTAATATGAAGCGTGTATGTTTTTATTTGTGTTTAGAGTTGTGCTGTGATATCTTCCAGTGAATTATTGAGCTTGGTCGTACACATTTGCAAGTATGATTAGCGTATGATCAAATCGAGGGCGTCATAGAGATCTCTTGTTAGTATTGGAGAGTTGTAACAACCCGAGGCCGACGCTCCAGAAGACTCCCCTTTTATTCTATTGTCGTCGCGTTATTATTTTGTTTGTCGCATTCATCATTGCATCATGCGCATCATCTACATTGCATCGTCACTCCGTTGTCGACAGTTTTCAAAACCTGCATCCATTATTAGTTGCCAGTTCTCTATGTTTTTTTCCTTGACCGTTTTCGAGACCAACCACACACGAATGCGCCGGGGCATCATTTTTAAATATTATTTTAAAGGTGTGTATAGAATATTCCCGGATTGGGTTGAAACTTGGTGTGCGGCCGCGGCCTGCCATTTCCGTAGAAGGCCCTCCTGGGCTCAAAGGGTGCCGCCGCCAGCCTGCGCAACCACCTCCCGCGCTGTCCGAGCTCCCCTGTGGAGAGCTCCGCTCCGGCTGGTTCCCTCCCAGCATCCCCACGCCATCCCTACTGGTCGCCGGAGTCGGCGAGCAGCCCGCCGGACCTCCTCCTCCCTCATTCCTTTCCTATGATGTTGCATCACGTCACCACGCCCACTCTCTCCTTCGTAGATCCCAAGCCACCAAGGTCGCCGACCCCCGATTTGCGTTGTCCGTCTCCTCTAGCCGCAGTCGGAGAGTCGGCGCTGCCGGAATTGGTCGCCATCGTCGGCGAGCCACCGGATCTCGCCGCCCCAGCAAGCCCCCGCACCACTGCCGGATCTGAGCCGCCGGCGCCCTGCCTCCTGATCCAGTCGGGATAGGGGATGAGCAAAAGCGTCACCGCTCCTGGGACGCCACCTCCCGTTGGGCGCGCCAGGCCCAGTCGCTCCGGCGGCCCAGCGTCAGCCGAGGCCAGCATTCGGCTTAGCCTTCCTCTCTAGCTGGCCCAAGAATCCGAGGTGAGAACCCCGACCACCCCCTCTATTTTTTGCCCGAGCACGTGTTTTCTATACAGCGCCACCAGTTCGACCCGTGTTTGTTTTTATTTCAACCCACGATTTTAATTATTTATGTATTAGTGCATATATTAAAACGTCTATACCTTTTAAACCGTGTGACGGATCAGAACAAGTTATATATGAAAAATGTGTAGAATTTCTTTAGATTAATATTTTCCAACTTGCATGCATATTTTAAACTCTTTGACCTGCTGTCTACATAGAATTGTGTGCTATTATATTAAGACGTATTATTCCATAGCTATTTAAGCATGCATCTGAATTGATCAAGCTTAGTATGTAAAATGTTCATGTTGTTTGCAATGCATTTGCATGCATGGTAAAATTAGTCATCTCACTGTTTGATGTAGTTTTATTTCTATGTCGGGTTTATGTCGGGTTTATGTCATATTCTCGCATATATGTGGTGGCACTAGTTTTATTTCAAAACCTGCATATTATATATGTTTTTAGGGTAGAAAAATCCATATAATTTAATTGTGCATTTAGTTTTATCTTTTGAGCAAGTTAGAATCCTTGATATTTTGCCATGTTGCCCTTTTGTTTATTTTCTGTGATTTAATCCGTGCATGATATGAATTACTAGTGAACATGAGTTATGCCCTTGGACATGCATGTTAGCCCCTGGTAATTTTAGTTGCTATAGAAATCCATGTTTAGGTGTTGTTTTCTTGTTGCCAACATGCTAGAAAATAGTGCTGATTTGAGATGCTGAAATATTTCTTAGTTTGGAATCCCTAAAATTTTGTTGCTCTCCTGCGATGAGATTTGCTAGTGATCTACAACCCCTTTGTGGTTTGTGCAATGGAGTTATTTGTAGTGATTAAGATTCTCTAGCATGCTGAAATTTTCATGTCATTCTATGCCCTATAGCATATAGTTTTACTGCTGCCAATATGCCTTCTGGTTGAAAACTGCATTGTCAAAACTATTATTTTCACTATGTCTGAAACTATGTGCAACATGCCATTTTGTGAGTTCTTTCCCTTGTGATCCATGCTTCCATGCTAGTTGTATTTAGTAGGGTGATGTTGTTCAACTTGCCCACTACTGCCACATGTCTTGTTTGAGCATTTTAGAATTATGTAGCTTGTTGTTTTGGGGTGTAGAAAATGCCATGTTGGTGTTTTTCGCAGATTGTAGCTATTTCTTGTTTTGGTTGTAATTGTTGAACCGTTGCTCCGTTTGGAAGGTGTCATATATGAAACTTGCTTAGAATCTCATGTACTGCCATTATATCTTGTTACCTTCATTGTTTGAAATGCTTGTGGCTGTCATTTGCATACATATGGCATTCATGGTATCATATCTTGCGGTGACCATATATTTTGAATCGTAGCTCCGTTTACAGTGATCTCTATATGCAAAACGACTAGAATTACGTGTAGAGTCACGTGAACCTATTTATTCTGCTGTTTAACAAACATTAAAACATGTTAGTTCAGATATGGACAGATTTCTTAATTAACATATGGGTTCATTTCGAAGATGCTACAAGTTGTTTCCGACCTCATTTAAAATGCCAAGATAGGTAGTTTATTTGTGCTTCACCTCGTGCCATGTTTAAACAACATTTAATATTGCCGTGTACCTAAACAGGAGTGAACTAAATAATTCATATGTGGAGTTTCGTCAATATGCAACTCGTTGCATATTGAGCCTCACTTAATGTGTAGTGTTTGATTGTGTGAATTGTCATGCCATGCCTTGCATAATTGAAATGGACATGCATCATATTTGGTCGTGCAACATATCGTGCATGTACCGTGGTGAATATCGTGTGCTGATTCTTGATTCCAGTTTTCTTCGTCTCAATAGAGTTACGCAAGTGTGAAGGAATGTGAGGATCCGTTCGACTATGTCGGTTCGTCTGCTTCACGGATTCGTTCTTCTTCCAAGCGGCATCTCAGGCAAGATGACCATTTCCCTAGATACCATTACTATTGATGCCATGCTAGTTGTCTCGTTTATTTCATTCTGTGTCGTTGCCTACCACCTATTAAATGTCAGCCTCTCAACATTGCCAAGAAAACCCTCAACCTTACTACAACCTAGCAAACCACTGATTGGCAATGTTACCGCTTTCTTAACCATTGGATAGCGTTGGTAGTTGCAGGAGCAGTTGCTTCGATGTGATAACATGGGTTCTTGTTATATCACCATATTAATGCTATTTAAAGTAATGCACCTATACACTTGGTAAAAGGTGGAAGGCTCAGCCTTTCTAGCCTGGTGTTTTGTTCCACCTTTGCCGACTTAGTTTCGGCTACAGGTGTTATATTCCATAACTGAGCGCTCCTAATACAACCGGGGTTGTTATGGGGACACCCTTCATAATTCTTTTTATATTAAGAATGGTCTCGCAAGGCCCATCTTTGGTACTACATTTGCATAATAACCTTATAAAATTGCATAGGGACTTTCTAAACCTCGTGGGTAATTAATCAACCCCCGGGGCAGTGCTCCGCATGAGTGTTGGTCCAAACCGGGCGATGTCTGGGTCCCCCTGGTCATCCGGGGTTTCAGCCAACCCGACGTCTTACCCATCCGTTCGTGCCCTCATAACGAGATATGCGGCTCCTATAGGGTATGTCGGCACGCCGGGCGGCCTTGCTGGATTGGTTTTACGTTTTACGAAATATCTTGTGCATTGGGATTCCGGTGATGCTTTGGGCTATCTCAGAGTTGAGGCTTTCCATAAAGGAATCCAAGGAGATCATGAGTTTCGTGATTGAGGCTTTCTATCCAGCTTGTGTTGTTTTGCGATGGACTAGTTGGAGCACCCGAGCAGGGTTAAATCTTTTGGAAAGCCTTGCCTGCGTTTATGTGGCAACGTGGAGACTTGGTTTAACATCCGGTGCTAGACGACCTGAAGTAAACTTAATTAAAACATGCCAACTATGTGCGTAACCGTGAATGTCTCTTCTCATGAGTTCTGTATCCGGAAGAGGATATGGCGGGGTTATGTTTGCCTTAAGTAGGTGTTCAGGATCATTCATTTGATCGTTAGTAGTTAACGTCCTCTATGTGTAGATCATCCCTGTATTGTTCTTGTACTCGTAAGTTAGCCACCTCAAATAAATGCTTAGTCGCTTGCTGCAACCTATCCAATTGACCATACGCCACCCATTAAGTAGGTACTCATGAGGATGTTCCTTTCATTGATTGTGTAAAAGCCTTTGAAACACTTAAGAAAGCCTCAACTTCTGCACCAGTTGTTCAAAAACCTGATTGGAACTTGCATCTTGAAATTTTCTGGGATGCTAGTGATTATGTTGTTGGTTCTATTCTAGGACAAAGAGTTGATAAGAAATTAAATGTTCTCCATTATGCTAGTAAAAATCTAGACATTTCCCAGAGAAATTATGCTACGAGTGAAAAAGAATTCTTAGTAGTTGTATTTGCTTGTGATAAATTCAGATCTTATATTTTTGACTCTCCAGTAATTGTTCACACTGATCATGCTGCTATTAAATATCTTATGGAAAATAAAGATTGTTAGCCTAGACTTATTAAGTGGTTCTTTTTCTACAAGAATTTGATTTGCACACCATTGATAGGAAAGGAGTAGAGAACCCCTTAGTTGATAACTTGTCTAGTTTAGAAAATGTTCTTGATGACCCACTACCTATTGATGATAACTTTCTTGATGAACAAATAGCTGTGGTCCATGTTTCTCATAACACATCGTGGTCTGCTAATTATGGTAATTATATTGTTGCTAATTCATACCACCTAGTTTCAACTATCAACAAAAGTAAAAATATTCTTCCTTGATTAAAGACATTTCTTTTGGTATGACCCACATCTTTATAAATAGGGAGTAGATGGTATTATTAGATGTTGTATACTAAGAATGGATAGTAACGAATCCTTTGTAAGTTTCACTCCGAGGCTAATGGAGGGCGCCATGCATGAGATAGAACTGCACACAAGGTACTAGTGTCTGGATTTTATTGGCTTACTCTTTTCAAAGATGCTCGTATGTTTGTCCTTTCTTGTGATGAATGTAAAAGAATTTGTAAAATTAGTAAATGTTGGGAAATTACTATGAATTATTGCCTTGGTATTGAACCATTTAATGTTTGGGGATTTAATTACATGGGACCTTTTCCTTCCTCTAATGGGCATACACATATTTTGGTTGCTATTAATTTTGTCACTAAATGGGTAGAAGCTATTCCAACCATAGTGCTGATCATAACACCTCTATTAAAATGCTTAAGGAAGTTATTTTCTGACCTTTTGGAGTCCCTGGATACTTAATGACTGATGGTGGTTCAAACTTTATTCATGGTGCTTTTCATAATTTGCTTGCTAGATATGATGTTAACCATAGAATTGCATCTTCCTATCATCCTCAGTCTAGTGGTCAAGTAGAATTAACCAATAGAGAAATGAAATCAATATTGCAAAAGACTATCAATAGGTCCCTAAAGAATTGGTCTAAGAAATTAGATGATGCATCGTGGGCCTACAAAGCAGCTTATGAAAATCCGGTGGGCATGTCTCCTTACAAAATGGTTTATCGGAAAGAAGGTCTTTTACCTCTTTTGTTATAACATGGAGCTTGTTCGGCAATTAAATAACTCAACTATGATTCCAAACTTGCTGGTGAAAGGAGGTTATATGTTATTACTTCATTAGATGAATGGAGAACCCAAACCTATGGAAATGCCGAACTATTCAAAGGAAAAGTTAAAAGATGGCATGACAAGAGAGTCCAAAACCGAGAATTCAAAGTTGGTGAATATGATCTATTGTACAATTCTAGTCTTAGAGTTTTTGCAGGAGAACTTCTCTCCAAATGGGAAGGACCATATATCTTCCAAGAAGTTTATTAGTTTGGATCTGTTAAGATCAATAATCCCGAAGGCACCCGAAGTGGTCAATGGACAAAGAATAAAGCACTATATTTCAGGTACACCAATTAATGTTTAAACAAATATTATCCGAACCATGACACGGGAGGAGAACATTAGGGTGACCTTCCAGAATACTCGAGAACCGTTAAAAGGAAGAGGTATGTGATACGGTAAGTAAATGGACTCAGAAAAATCTGAAAAAATATTTTCCGCCAGTTTTGGAATATTAGGAAAATTAGGAAATTGAGAAACACATGGGAAAGCAACCCAGGTGTCCACTAGACATGAGGGTACACCAGGCCCCCCTGGCATGGCCTGATGTCTAGTGGGCCCCTCAAACACCTTCCGCACTCTGTTTTCTTGTGGGACACGTATTTCCTTGTATAAAAATTCTCTCTATATATTTTTCCGATGATTTGACCCCTGTACCACGGAGAAATCCTCTATTCTTGTTTTGTGTTGTTTTTCTAACAGATCAAGATTACCATGGCCTCATCAAGCTCCTCAGAGGACAAGTTTGAAGCTACCTCTTCATCTACCCCACCACCTTGATCTTCACCACCAAAAAAGGAGACTTGAATACATGGATATGTGCACTCCCCTTGGCTTGTGCCAAGCTTGGGGGAGGTGCCCCGGTATCGTATCACCATCACTCTTACTTATCTCATCCATCTTAGTTTGGTCTTTAGCTATTTCATGATTTAGTCAAATAAAAGTTTAGTTCAATCTTTTTCTTCTAAGTGCTAGTTTTGTGATCTATCTATCTATCTATGTAATCGAGTGAGAGTTATATAATAAATTTCATTTGAGTTTTGCTTATTTACTTTCTTCTTGCAATCAAAATTAAGGAAAATAATGAAAAGATTATATGCCAATCTTATACTCCCTCCGTCCCAAAATAAGTGTCTCAACTTTATACTAGCTCTAGTACAAAGTTATACTAAGCTTGAGATAGTTATTTTGGGACGGAGGAAATAGTAAGTACTGACATCACATAAGGAAAAGTATAAGTGGTAAAATTTGTTGAAGGTTGACAAACATGGCATTGGTCGGTGATTCAACACATGAAAAGATTAATAAGGGAAGATAAGATTTACACGCAAATACACTATCCTTGGTATCTTCTATGATTTTGAGCCCCCATTATTTATAATATGCCAAAATTGTTGATATTGGACAAGCAAGACAATGGAATGACTTATACTTGTTCACGTTTACATAGAAGTTATATTGTTATAGATCCTCTAACATGTGGTACTTTCCTAATACCTTTGCTAGCCAAAACTCTGCACTAAGTAGAGATATTACTTGTGCATGACTAACCTTAAACCCAAATCCATGTTTCAAGAGTCCACCATACCTACATACGGATTGAGTAAGATCCTTCAAGTAAGTTGTCATCGGTGCACAAAGCAATAAAAATTGCTTCTAAACATGTTTGATGATTTAGTGTAAGGGAAATTAATTATTTTACAAACTTGTGATGGCGATAATAAAAGCGACGGACTGCAAAATAATGGTTGACATCACAGGGGGCAATATAACGTTACGTTCCTTTGCACTAAGAGATTTAGCATACAACCAGAAAGCGCATGACAACCTCTGCTTCCCTCTGCGAAGGGCCTATCTTTTACCTTTATGTATTTACTTTTGTGCAAGAGTCAATGTATTTTCCGCTACTTCCTTTATATTCTCTTTGGCAAGCATCATGTGGTGGGGAAAGATCTAAACATATATATCGAGATGAATGTGAGTGGTCATGATTTATTATTGTCGACATCACCCTTGAGGTGAATATGTTGGGGGGCAACACTATAAGCCCCTATCTGGCTATGTGTCTGGTTGAAACCTTTTTTCTCATATTTATGCAGTGAGTGTTAGTAATAATAGAAGGCTAAATGATGGTTTAGTGTGTAGACTTGCTTAAAAGCTCTGATATGTGACCCTTCCTGAAAGTATGATGAATTGTGTTGCAAAGTTTACTGAAAACATAGTTTGTTAGTTTTCAATAGAGTTTATGCTTCTTACTTCAATGTTGTGATGAATTGCTACTTGTTTATAAGAAGCCTTTATCATAAAAGTTATATGATGAAAATGTTGTGATAAAGTATTTTATAAAGTTTTATTTTCCGTTATAATATTGAGCATGATGTTGCCATGTCCGTATTTTGTTTTTATCGACACCTCTCTATCAATCCATGTGGTCATGATTTTCATTATCAGCTTTCGCTTGAGGTCAAGCCTAGTCTAAGCTTGGGGAAGTGGATACGTCCATTTTGCATCATGTTTTGTTATAGTTTTATGCACTTTGCCACTTGGTGGAGCAATTCTAATGACTTCTCTCATAATATGCAAGGTTTGCGTCAAGTGGGGGAATGCTGGAAGATGGAATTCTGGACCTGAAAAAGCTACGTCACACATACCTATTCTACACATCTCCAATGGGGCTGAAAATTTACGTAGAATTATTACAGCGGAGAAGTATCGCAGCGGGGCTACCATACACCCACTAGACACCCGGGTGCACGAGCCCCCCCTGGCGCGGCCTGATGTCTAGTGGGCCACATGGCCCACCTCTGGCAATCATCTTGTGGTATAAAATCCCTTTTACCCTGAAAAAAATGAAGAGAAGGACTTTCGGGACGAAGCACCACCGTCTCGAGGCGGAAGCTGGGCAGGAGCACTTTTGCCCTTTGTCGTGGGAACGAGCCTGACAATAGAGGCGAGGGGTACGTAAGGAGAGGGCAAAGTCCTAGCTACGACAAGTTTGTACACACGATGTATGAGTTCAGGCCCCTCTTATGGAGGTAACAACCCTACGTCTCAGTGCTCTGGAGCTCTTGTCGTGTGGAATTGTTGTGTTACGCGGGGTGCGAACCCTTGTGCCAGAGGGGAGGGGTGGCTTATATAGAGTGAGCTACCCCTCATCAAGGCCACACAACCAAGGGTTCGATTAATAGAGATAAAGGAGTATGCTAGTGGTAACATACGTAATAAATGTTACTTATGACGACCAGTCGAATGCCCGCTCGTTGGCCTACTTGGAGTGGTTTCTGAACTTCTGCGGTTGACTCGCTTCTAGTTCTTCCGAGTGAAAGTCTTCTGTCGAGTGGAGGGAGAAAGTCTCCGAGTGGATATTCTACCGAGTGACGCATGTACCATCGCGAGTCAGTTGGAGCCTTCCTTGAAATCTTTAAGTTCTTAATGTTGTGTCCTTGGCTAGGACATGTAGGTCAGGTCTATGACCCTGCCCTAGGTATGTATCCCCATCATGAGCCCCCGAATGGATCGGGGTCCGAGTGGGAAAGGGGTAGATGCAAATTCCAATAATTCATGCAAAATCCGAATGCACATCAAGGCTTGGCTGAAGTGTGCGTCGATTGAAGTCTTTGTCGTTCACCCTGATCGATTCTATCTTGAAATGCATGCCAGTGAATTTGAAAGTGAAAACTGCTCCGAGTGATCAACATGATGTTTTGATGTGATGGTCACTTCGTATGGTCCGGATTTTACGAAATTCAAAAATTTGGTAAGCACGCGTCGCGCTATGATGACGCAATTGTTGGGTAACGTAGCATAAATTCAAAATTTTCCTACGCATATTCAGATCTTCCTATGGAGAGACAAGCAACGAGAGAAGGGTAAGAGCATCTTCATACCTTTGAAGATCGCTAAGCGGAAGCGTTGCTAGAACGCGGTTGATGGAGTCGTACTCGCAGCGATTCCGATCTAGTGCCGAACTACGGCACCTCTGCGTTCAACACACGTGCAGCCCGGTGATGTCTCCCGCACCTTGATCCAGCAAGGAGGAGGGAGAGGTTGGGGAAGAACTCCAGCAACACGACGGCATGGTGTCGATGGAGAGACGAGGTCTCCCGGCAGGGCTTCGCCAAGCACCGGCAGAGAGGAGGAGGGAGAGGAGTAGGGTTGCGCCGAGCGAGAGGAAAAACCGTGCGTCTCAATTGCCAAAATTGCCCGATATATATAGGGAAGGGGAGAGGGGGTGCGGCAGCCCCCCCAGATGGGAGGTGCGGCGGCCAGAGGGGGAGGAGGGGGGTGGCGCACCAACTGATGGGCCTTAGGCCCACCTGGCTTAGGGTTTGCCCCCCCTTTTCTCTCCCCTGCGCATTGGGCTGAGTGGGGAGGCGCACCAGCCCATCTAGGGCTGGTTCCCACCTCTACTTGGCCCACCTTATCTCCCGGGGTCGGTGCCCCCCTTCGATGGTCCCCGAAGCCACCTCCGGTGGTCCCGGTGGTCCCGGTACGTTACCGGTGACGCCCGAAACACTTCCGGTGTCCGAAACCATCCGTCCTATATATCAATCTTTACCTCCGGACCATTCCGTAGCTCCTTGTGACGTCCGGGATCTCATCCGGGACTCCGAACAACTTTTGGTAACCTCGTATAACAATTCCCTATAACCCTAGCGTCATCGAACCTTAAGTGTGTAGACCCTACGGGTTCGGGAGACAGGCAGACATGACCGAGACACCTCTCTAGCCAATAACCATCAGCGGGGTCTGGATACCCATGGTGGCTCCCACTTGCTCCACGATGATCTCATCGGATGAACCATGATGTCAAGGATTCAATCAATCCCGTATACGATTCCCTTTGTCTGTCGGTATAGAACTTGCCCGAGATTCGATCGT
Source organism: Hordeum vulgare subsp. vulgare (assembly GCF_904849725.1). Taxonomy (NCBI): domain Eukaryota; kingdom Viridiplantae; phylum Streptophyta; class Magnoliopsida; order Poales; family Poaceae; genus Hordeum; species Hordeum vulgare. The sequence goes on along the minus strand of NC_058520.1, from coordinate 307,491,425 downwards.
CGGTATACCTATACCTTGTTCAATCTCGTTACTGGTAAGTCTCTTTACTCGTTCCGTAGCACGTCATCGTGTGACTAACTCCTTAGTCACATTGAGCTCATGATGATGTTCTACCGAGTGGGCCCAGAGATACCTCTCCGTCACACGGAGTGACAAATCCCGATCTCGATTCGTACCAACCCAACATACACTTTCGGAGGTACCCGTAGTGCACCTTTATAGTCACCCAGTTACGTTGTGACGTTTGATACACCCAAAGCACTCCTATGGTATCCGGGAGTTGCACAATCTCACGGTCGAAGGAAAAGATACTTGACATTGTCAAAGCTTTAGCATACGAACAATACGATCTAGTGCTAGGCTTAGGATTGGGTCTTGTCCATCACATCATTCTCCCAATGTTGTGATCCCGTTATCAATGACATCCAATGTCCATGATCAGGAAACCATGATCATCTATTGAGTAACGAGCTAGCCAACTAGAGGCTTGCTAGGGACACATTGTGATCTATTTATCCAGACATGTATTACTGTTTCCTGTTAATACAATTATAGCATGAACAATAGACGATTATCATGAACACGGAAATATGATAATAACCATTTTATTATTGCCTCTAGGGCATATTTCCAACAGTCTCCCACTTGCACTAGAGTCAATAATCTAGTTACATTGTGATGTATCGAACACCCATAGCATTATGGTGTTGATCATGTTTTTCTCGTGGAAGAGGTTTAGTCAACGGGTCTGCAATATTCAGATCCGTGTGTACTTTACAAATATCTATCACTCCACTCTGGCCATGGTACTGAATGGAGTTGTAGCGGTGTTTGATGTGCTTCATCTTCCGGTGAAACCTGGGCTCCTTGGCTATGGCAATGGCTTGTTATCACAGAAGAGTGTATAGGACCCGACGCGCTTGGAACCACTCCAAGGTCGGTGATGAGCTCCTTCATCCAAATTCCTTCATGAGCCGCTTCTGAAGCAGCTATGTACTCCGCCTCACATGTAGATGCTGCCACGACTTCTTGCTTGCTGCTGCACCAGCTCACTGCCCCACCATTGAACACATATACGTATCCGGTATGTGGCTTTGAGTCATCCGGATCTGTGTCGATGCTAGCGTCGACGTAACCCTTTACGACGAGCTCTTCGTCACCTCCATAAACGAGAAACATTTCTTAGTCCTTTTCAGGTACTTAAGGACATTCTTGACCGCTGTCCAGTGTTCCATACCTGGATCACTTTGGTACCTCCCTACCAAACTTATGGCAAGGTTTATATCAGGTCTGGTACACAGCATGGCATACATTAGAGAGCCCACGGCTGAAGCGTAGGGGACAGAACTCATCTTCTCTCTATCTGCTGCCGTGGTCGGCGACTGAGTCTTACTCAATCTCATACCTTGCAAAACTGGCAAGAACCCTTTCTTTGAGTTTTCCATATTGAACTTCTTCAATATCTTGTCAAGGTATGTACTTTGCGAAAGACCTATGAGGCATCTTGATCTATCTCTATAGATCTTGATGCCTAATATGTATGCAGCTTCTCCAAGGTCCTTCATTGAAAAACTCTTGTTCAAATAGGCCTTTATGCTCTCCAACATCTCTATATTATTCCCCATCAATAATATGTCATCCACATACAGTATGAGGAAAGCTACAGAGCTCCCACTCACTTTCTTGTACAGACAGGCTTCTCCGTAAACCTGTATGAACCCAAACGCTTTAATCACCTCATTAAAGCGAATGTTCCAACTCCGAGATGCTTGCACCAGCCCATAGATGGAGCGCCGGAGCTTGCACACTTTGTTAGCACCCTTAGGGTCGACAAAACCATCTGGTTGCATCATATACAACTCTTCCTTAAGGTTTCCGTTAAGGAACGCTGTTTTGACGTCCATTTGCCAAATTTCATAATCATAAAAGGCGGCAATTGCTAACATGATTCAGACTGATTTCAGCTTTGCTACGGGAGAGAAAGTCTCTTCGTAGTCAATTCCTTGAATTTGTCGAAAACCCTTTGCGACAAGTCGAGCTTTGTAAACGGTTACATTACCGTTTGCATCAGTCTTCTTCTCTAAGATCCATTTATTTTCTATGGCTCGCCGGTCATCGGGCAAGTCCACCAAAGTCCATACTTTGTTCTCATACATGGATCCTATCTCGGATTTCATAGCCTCAAGCCATTTGTTGGAATCCGGGCCCGCCATCGCTTTTTCATAGTTCGAAGGTTCACCGTTGTCTAACAACATGATTTCCATCACAGGGTTGCCGTACCACTCTGGTGCGGAGCGTGCCCTTGTGGACCTTCGCGGTTCAGTAGTAACTTGATCCGAAGCTTCATGATCATCATCATTAACTTCCTCTTCAGTCGGTGTAGGCGCCACAGGAACAACTTCCCGCGCTGCGCTACTATCCTGTTCGAGAGGGGGTGCAATTACCTCATCAAGTTCTACCTTCCTCCCACTTACTTCTTTCGGGAGAAACTCTTTCTCTAGAAAGGATCCGTTCTTGGCAACAAAGGTTTTACCTTCGGATCTAAGATAGAAGGTATACCCAATAGTTTCCTTAGGGTATCCTATGAATACGCATTTCTCCGCTTTGGGTTCGAGCTTTTCTGGTTGAAGTTTCTTCACATAAGCATCGCAGCCCCAAACTTTAAGAAACGACAACTTAGGTTTCCTGCCAAACCATAGTTCATACGGTGTCGTCTCAACGGATTTAGACGGTGCCCTGTTTAAAGTGAATGCTGCAGTTTCTAATGTGTATCCCCAAAATGATGGCGGTAAGTCGGTGAGAGACATCATAGATCGCACCATATCTAATAAAGTGCGATTACGACGTTCAGACACTCCGTTGCGCTACGGTGTGCCAGGCGGCGTGAGTTGTGAAACGATTCCACACTTCCTTAGGTGTGTGCCAAACTCGTGACTTAAATATTCTCCTCCATGATCAGATCGCAGACATTTAATTTTTCTGTCACGTTGATTCTCAACCTCACTCTGAAATTCCTTGAACTTTTCAAACGTCTCAGATTTGTGCTTCATCAAGTAGATATACCCATACCTACTCAAATCATCGGTGAGAGTGAGAACATAACGATAACCACCTCGAGCTTCAACGTTCATTGGACCACACACATCAGTATGTATTATTTCCAATAAGTCGGTTGCTCTCTCCATTATTCCTGAGAATGGAGTCTTAGTCATCTTGCCCATGAGGCACGGTTCGCATGTGTCAAATGATTCAAAGTCAAGAGACTCTAATAGTCCATCAGTATGGAGCTTCTTCATGCGCTTAACGCCGATATGATCAAGGCGGCAGTGCCACAAGTATGTGGGATTATCATTATCAACTTTGCATCTTTTGGTACTCACACTATGAATATGTGTAACATCACGATCGAGATTCATCAAGAATAAACCATTCACCAGCGGAGCATGACCATAAAACGTATCACTCATATAAATAGAACAACCATTATTCTTTGACTTAAATGAGTAGCCGTCTCGCATTAAGCAAGACCCTGATACAATGTTCATTCTTAAAGCTGGTACTAAATAACAATTATTAAGGTTTAAAACTAATCCCGACGGTAGATGTAGAGGTAGCGTGCCGACGGTGATCACATCGACCTTTGAACCATTCGCGACGCGCATCGTCACCTCGTCCTTGGCCAGTCTCCGCTTATTCCGCAGTTCCTGCTTTGAGTTGCAAATGTGAGCAACATCACCGGTATCAAATACCCAGGAGCTACTACGAGCGCTGGTAAGGTACACATCAATAACATGTATATCACATATACCTTTAACATTGCCGGCCTTCTTGTCGGCTAAGTATTTGGGGCAGTTCCGCTTCCAGTGAACCTTTCCTTTGCAATAGAAGCACTCAGTCTCAGGCTTGGGTCCGTTCTTTTTCTTCTTCCCGACATCTGGCTTACCGGGCGCGGCAACAGCTTTGCCGTCTTTCTTGAAGTTCTTCTTACCCTTGCCTTTCTTGAAACTAGTGGTCTTGTTGACCATCAACACTTGATGCTCTTTCTTGATTTCTACTTCTGCAGACTTGAGCATCAAGTACAACTAGGGAATGGTCTTCTCCATCCCTTGCATGTTGTAGTTAAGCACAAAGCCTTTGTAGCTTGGTGGGAGAGACTCGAGGATTCTGTTAATTATAGCATCATCCGGAAGTTCGACTCCAAGTGAAGTCAGACGACCATGTAACCCAGACATTTTGTGTATGTGCTCACTGACAGAACTGTTCTCCTCCATCTTACAGCTAAAGAACTTGTCAGAGACTTCATATCTCTCGACACGGGCATGAGCTTGAAAAACTAGCTTCAGCTCCTGGAACATCTAATATGCCCCGTGTTGCTCAAAACTCCTTTGGAGCCCCGTTTCTAAACTGTATAACATGCCACACCTAACCAGAGAGTAGTCATCACTCCGCGTTTGCCACACGTTCAGAATGTCCTAGGTTGCTGCGGGAGCGGGAGGGTCACCTAGCGGCGCATCAAGGACATAAACCTTTTTAGTTGCTTCAAGGATGAGCTTCAAGTTGCGAACCCAGTCCGCATAGTTGCTACCATCATCTTTCAGCTTGTTTTTCTCTAGGAATGCGTTGAAATTGAGGTTGAAGTTGGACATCTACAATGTTTATAAAGACAATTTTTAGACTAAGTTCATGACAATAAAGTTCATTTAATCAAATTAAGTATGAACTCCCACTTAAATCGACATCCCTCTAGTCATCTAAGTGATACATGATCCATGTTGACTAACCCGTGTCCGATCATCACGTGAGACGGACTAGTCACCATGGTGAGCAACTCCATGCTGATCGTATTCAACCATACGACTAATGTTCGACCTTTCGGTGTCTTGTATTCGAGGTCATGTCTGTACATGCTAAGCTCATCGAGTCAACTTAGGTGTTTCGCGTGTGTAAATCTGGCTTACACCCGTTGTATGCGAACGTTAGAATCTATCAGACCCGATCATCACGTGGTGCTTCGAGACAACGAACCTTCGCAACGGTGCACACTTAGGGGAATACGTTCTCGAAATTTTAAGAGGGATCATCTTATTATGCTACCGTCGTTTTAAGCAATAAGATGTAAAACATGATAAACATCACAATGCAATCATATAGTGACATGATATGGCCATTATCATCTTGGCCCTTTCGATCTCCATCTTCAGGCATCGCATAATCATCATCGTCACCAGCGTGACACCATGATCTCCATCATCATGATCTCCATCATCGTGTCTCCATGAAGTCGTCACGCCAACTACTACTATCACTACTACTATAGCTAACCGTTAGCAATGAAGTAAAAGTAGTAAGCACATGGCGTTTGCATCTCATACAATAAATTAAGACAACTCCTATGGCTCCTGCCGGTTGTCATACTCATCGACATGCAAGTCGTGAAACCTATTACAATAACATGATCATCTCATACATCATACATGCAACATCACAACTTTGGCCATATCACATCACATGTCAAACCCTGCAAAAACAAGTTAGACGTCCTCTAATTGTTGTTGCAAGTTTTACGTGGCTGATTTGGGTTTCTAGCAAGAATGCCTTCTTACCTACGTGAAAGCCACAATGATGATATGCCAAAGCTATTTACCCTTCATAAGGACCCTTTTCATCAAATCCAATCCGACTAGAGTAGGAGAGACAAACACCCGCTAGCCACCTTTATGCACGGTGTGCATGTCTGTCGGTGGAACCAGTCTCACGTAAGCGTACGTGTAAAGTCGGTCCGGGCCACTTCATCCCACAATACCACCGGAAGAGAATAAGACTAGTAATGGCAAGCAAATTGACAAATCATCGCCCACAACTTTTGTGTTCTACTCGTGCATAGAATCTACGCATAGAAAACCTGGCTCTGATACCATTGTTGGGTAACGTAGCATAAATTCAAAATTTTCCTACGCATATTCAGATCTTCCTATGGAGAGACCAGCAACGAGAGAGGGGTAAAAGCATCTTCATACCTTTGAAGATCGCTAAGCGGAAGCGTTGCTAGAACGCGGTTGATGGAGTCGTATTCGCAGCGATTCCGATCTAGTGCTGAACTACGGCACCTCCGCGTTCAACACACGTGCAGCCTGGTGACGTCTCCCGCACCTTGATCCAGCAAGGAGGAGGGAGAGGTTGGGGAAGAACTCCAGCAACACGACGGCGTGGTGTTGATGGAGAGACGAGGTCTCCCGGCAGGGCTTCGCCAAGCACCGGCAGAGAGGAGAAGGGAGAGGAGCAGGGCTGCGCCGAGAGAGAGGAAAAACCGTGCGTCTCAATGGCCAAAAGTGCCTGATATATATAGGGGAAGGGGAGAGGGGGTGCCACCCCTAGGGTTCCCACCCTAGGGGGTGCGGCAGCCACCCCAGATGGGAGGTGCGGCGGCCAGAGGGGGAGGAGGGGGGTGGCGCACCAACTGGTGGGCCTTAGGCCCACCTAGCTTAGGGTTTGCCCCCCCCTTTTCTCTCCCCTGCGCATTGGGCTGAGTGGGGAGGCGCACCAGCCCATCTAGGGGCTGGTTCCCACCTCTACTTGGCCCACCTTATCTCCCGGGGTTGTTGCCCCCCTTCGGTGGTCCCCGGGGCCACCTCCGGTGGTCCCGGTGGTCCCGGTACGTTACCGGTGACGCCCGAAACACTTCCGGTGTCCGAAACCATCCGTCCTATATATCAATCTTTACCTCCGGACCATTCCGTAGCTCCTCGTGACGTCCGGGATCTCATCCGGGACTCCAAACAACTTTCGGTAACCTCGTATAACAATTCCCTATAACCCTAGCGTCATCGAACCTTAAGTGTGCAGACCCTACGGGTTCGGGAGACAGGCAGACATGACCGAGACACCTCTCTGGCCAATAACCATCAGCGGGGTCTGGATACCCATGGTGGCTCCCACTTGCTCCACGATGATCTCATCGGATGAACCACGATGTCAAGGATTCAATCAATCCCGTATACGATTCCCTTTGTCTATCGGTATAGAACTTGCCCGAGATTCGATCGTCGGTATACCTATACCTTGTTCAATCTCGTTACTGGTAAGTCTCTTTACTCGTTCCGTAGCACGTCATCGTGTGACTAACTCCTTAGTCACATTGAGCTCATGATGATGTTCTACCGAGTGGGCCCAGAGATACCTCTCCGTCACACGGAGTGACAAATCCCGATCTCGATTCGTACCAACCCAACAGACACTTTCGGAGGTACCCGTAGTGCACCTTTATAGTCACCCAGTTACTGTGTGACGTTTGATACACCCAAAGCACTCCTACGGTATCCGGGAGTTGCACAATCTCATGGTCGAAGGAAAAGATACTTGACATTGGAAAAGCTTTAGCATACGAACAATACGATCTAGTGCTAGGCTTAGGATTGGGTCTTGTCCATCACATCATTCTCCCAATGATGTGATCCCGTTATCAATGACATCCAATGTCCATGATCAGGAAACCATGATCATCTATTGACTAACGAGCTAGCCAACTAGAGGCTTGCTAGGGACACATTGTGATCTATTTATCCACACATGTATTACTGTTTCCCGTTAATACAATTATAGCATGAACAATAGACGATTATCATGAACACGGAAATATGATAATAACCATTTTATTATTGCCTCTAGGGCATATTTCCAACAGCAATGACCGGGGCAAGTGGGAGCACGACGTCTCGATTAGCGTGCCGTCCTTATCGCCACATATCACGTTTCCTGTGTTATCGGGATATATAGAGATCTGGCGGGCCCATAGGTCAGCGACTCACTCGGGCGGCTATGACATTGGCCGGTGCTAGGGTAGGAACAATGCTCCTCCTCAATTCCCCTCCTTTTCTCCATCACCTCTGTCTCACGAGTGCCGCTTAGATCCATCTCTACCACCACCGCTGAGATGACGAAGGGGAAGACATGGAAGCATGGGAGGGCCAAGTAAGGTGCTAATGCCAAGAAGCCGTCAGGCGCTCGATCTGGGGTGCCGTCGGGATGGATCCAGGGGAATTTCCTCCCATCAACCGTCAAGGAGGTGGACGTCCTGAACCTTATCAAGGACGGGTTGATAGGCGTAGAATCATGGAGGTTGTCGGAGGGGGATGTCGAGACGGGGCTGCGCGAAGGTGAGAGTGTCCATCTCCTCACCCATGTCGAGCGAGGTTTTTCTTTGCCTCCTCACATATTCATCCACAGATTCTTAAACTTTTTCGATGCTCAACTCCACCACCTTCCTCCAAATGCTATTGCATACCTTGTTGCGTTCATAACGTTGTGCGAATTTTTCTTGGGTTGTTCTCCTCGTTGGGGACTGTTCAAACATATCTCCATCGTATGTTCTCAGTCAGTAAAGAAAGCCAATCCTAGAGATAGTAGAACCAACATCATCCAGCTGTGTGGTGACTTGGGGATCCATAAAAGGAGTAAGAGTGCGTTTCTGCAAATGACTCTTCCTGAATCCATCCGAGGTTGGCAATCAACTTTGTTTTATTGCAAAGATGTTGTAGCCCCAAATATGTGGACTCGTCTTCCCCCGTTCACTTTGGAGCGACCCACTGCTCCCACAACGCTGACTGTGTTAGAGGGGGAGAAGGTCGAGGTAGTAATTCTGGTGAATGCATTAGTCGATATGATCCATGGCGGGGTGACTAGGATGGACCTACTTGAGACATTTCTCAGTCGGTGTATCCAACCTCTTCAAGCAAGAGACCACACCATGTGGCATTACTTAGGTCCCGAGGACTCCACTTGGTCACACCCATAGGAGGTCTGCGAGGAAACCGTGGTGCAGTGGCTCAGAAGGATCACTGGGGCCTACGACAATCCGCTGGGAGCCAAATGGATCTTGCCCTTCTCTGGTGAGAATAAGCCACCGAACATGGTGAGTTATGCCCTTGCCGAATACTTTCATATCTATGTCGAGTGATTGAATCTCCAGTCGACTAACTTTGATACTTTTATATCTTGTAGGAGTTGACAAATATGTATTCACCTGTGCCAAACAGGGAGCAACTTGACGTGAAGTGAGTGAAGACGCAACACGAACAGTGATTATGCTGAGGACAGCGAGGACAGTGAAGACGACTCGAAGGAGAGTGAAGAAGAGATTCAGTCTCCTCCGCGTAATGAGTCTTGATCGAAGCATTGCCAAGACCCGGCGGCTACCCCACGCAAGACCCTGGTGTCCAGCACCAGAAATATGAAGCGTTACCAGGACACAACAACTGAGTCATTAGAGAAGGCTGCGAAAGAGCCCAAACCTCACGCTCCGAAACCTCGAAAGGCTTTGCCCTGAATGAGGATCGTTGTGCGTGTTTGATAACCCGCAAGTATAGGGGATCGCAACCGTTTTTGAGGGTAGATATTCAACCCAAATTTATCGATTCGACACAAGGGGAAGCCAAAGAATATTCTTGAGTGTTAGCAGTTGAGTTGTCAATTCAACCACACCTGAAAGACTTAGTATCTGCAACAAAGTTTCAGTGGCAAAGTAGTGTGATAGTAATGGTAGCAGCGGTAACAGTAGCAGTAGTGACAGGAGTAGCAGTAAAGTAACTTACCAAGGACCAGTATAGGAAAAGCTCGTAGGCATTGGATCAGTGATGGGTAATTATGTCGGATGACATTCATCATGTAACAGTTATAACATGGGGAGATATGTAACTAGATCCAGTTCGTCAATGTAATGTAGGCATGTATTCCGTATTTCGTCTTACGTGCTTATGGAAAAGAACTTGCATGACATGTTTTCTCCATCCCTCCCGTGGCAGCAGGGTCCTAATGGAAAGGAAGAGATATTAAGGTCTCCTTTTAATAGAGAACCAGAACAAAGCATTAGCACATAGTGAATACATGAACTCCTCATACTATGGTCATCTCCGGGAGTTGTTCCGGCTATTGTCACTCCGGGGTTGCCGGGTCATAACACATAGTAGGTGACTACAACTTGCAAGATAGGACCAAGAACACACATATATTGATGAAAACATAATAGGTTCAGATCTGAAATCATGGCACTCGGGCCCTAGTGACAAGCATTAAGCATAGCAAAGTATTAGCAACATCAATCTTAGAACATAGTGGATACTAGGGATCAAACCCCATCAAAACTAACTCGATTACATGATAGATCTCATCCAACCCATCACCGTCCAGCAAGCCTATGATGAGATTACTCACGAACGATGGAGAGCATCATGGAATCAGCGATGAAGGATGGTTGTTTATGACGACGGTGTCGATTTCTCCTCTCGGGAGCCCATAACGGACTCCAGATCTGCCCTCCAGAGGAAGAACAGGTGGTGGCGGAGGCTCCATGTCGTGAAACGCAATGAACTCTTCTCTCCTAATTTTTTCTGGGCGAGAGAGAATATATAGAGCTGGAGTTGGAGGTTGCGGATCCACGAGGGCCTCACAAACCTGCCAGGCGCGACATAGGGGGCGCGCCTCCTGGGGTTGTGCGCTACTAGCTCCGTGTCTCCAGGTAATTCTTGCGCCAGTATTTTTTATATATTCTACAAAAAATCCTCGTAAGTTTCCAGGTTATTCTGAGAACTTATATTTTTGTGCAAAAACAACACCATGGCAATTATGCTGAAAACAGCGTCAGTCCGGGTTAGTTCCATTCAAATCATGCAAATAAAGTCAAAAACAAGGGCAAAAGAGTTTGGAAAAGTAGATACGTTGGAGACATATCAACTCCCCCAAGCTTAAAGCCTTGCTTGTCCTCAAGAAATTTAGTTGACAAACTGAAAGAGACAAAAGAAGAACTTTTACGAACTCTGTTTGATCTTGTTGTTGTAATTATGTCTAACTCATATTCGGATTTTCAGCAAGATCATAAGCTAACCACATAAGCAATGACATTTAGGTCTCATGGTGTACTCATATCAATGTCATAATCAACTAGCGAGCAATAATAATAAGTTTCAAACATCAACACTTCAATCAAAACAAACATGAAAATAATATGAACAGATGGTATCTCGCTAGCCCTTTCTGAGACCGCAAAACATAAATGCAGAGCACCTTCAAAGACCAAGGGCTGGCTGAATATGGTAATTCATGGCAAAGAAGATCCAGTCACAGTCGTACTCAATATCAATTAATAGCAAAGCATAAAAATGACGGAGGTGCTCTCTAACTGGTGCTTTTTAATAAGAAGAGGATGACTCAACAGAAACGTAAATAGATAGGTCCTTCGCAGAGGGAAGCATTGATTTGCAGAGGTGCTAGAGCTCAAGCTTTTAAAGCAGAGATACATAATTTTGGGGTGGCATGCTTTCATTGTCAACGCGATGACCAAGAGTTTTCACCATCTTCCATGCTACACATATTATAGGCGGTTCCCAAACAGAAAAGTAAAGTTTTGACTCCCCCACCACCGATCGATCACACTCCATGACTAACCGAGTCCTCGGGTGCCATCCATACCAACAACAATCCAGGGGGAGTTTTGTTTGCAATTATATTTTCGATTTGAGCATGGAACTGGGCATTCCAATTACCGGCCCCTTTCTCGTGAGTTTTGTTTAATTGGCCCCTTTCCAATTAAACATGTATCGAGGATAACACGCCTAGCATGGAAGATACTGACCGCCCCTTGTCACCACATGAGCGGTTTAGGCATACAAAACAGATTATTACTTGATGATTTAGAGAGTGGCACGTGCAAATTTACTTGGAACGGCAGGTAGATACTGCATATAGGTAGGTATGGTGGACTCATATGGAACAACTTTGGGTTTATGGTAGTGGATGCACAAGCAGTATTGCCGCTTAGTACAAGTGAAGGTTAGCAAAAGACTGGGAAGCGACGAACTAGAGAGCGACAACATTCATCAATAAGGATTGAAATTAACCAACGTCGAGTGCAAGCATGAGTAGGACATAAATCACCATAAACATGAATATCTTAGAGGCTATGTTGATTTTGTTTCAACTACATGCGTAAACATGTGCCAAGTCAAGCCACTTGAATCATTCAAAGGAGGATACAATCCTATCATACTACATCATAATCATCTTGAAATTCATGTTGGCATCCAGGACAAACCATTATAAGCTCCTAGCTAATTAAGCATGGCATCAGAAACTCTGATCTCTAAGTTGGCATTGCAAACATGTTTATCTCATAACAATGCTGAATTAGGAACGATGAGCTAGTCATATTTACAAAAACAAAATAGGTCGAGTTCATACCAACTTTTCCAGGCTCAGTCACTTCATCATATATCGTCATTATTGCCTTTCACTTGCATGACCGAATGATGTGAATAATAATGAGAGTGTCCGTGCATTGGACTAAGCTGGAATCTGCAAGCAAACTCAGAGGAGAAGACAAAGTAATATGGCTCTTTGACGGATAAACAATAATGCATATGAGAGCCACTAAACATTTTAATCATGGTCTTCTACCTTGACCCAAAGAAAAATAAAACTATTTACACGGGAAAGCTCTCAACAAGCAAAAGAAGAATAGGAAATATTTTTGGGTTTTCGTTTTAAAAACTACTAAGCATGCTGGAAAGTAAACCTACAACTAATTTTTTGTTTTTCTCAATTTAGACAAACACACAAGAAGAAGCGAGAAAAAGAAATAAACTAGCATGGATGATATAATGGCAAGGTGTGAACACCAACTATCAAAGTGAATGTGTGAGCATGAATATAAAGTCGGTGAGAAACACGTACACCCCAAGCTTAGGCTTTTGGCCTAAGTTGGTCTACTCCCAAGGCTGGTCCAGGCGATATCCAAAATCATAATGGGGGCTGTACGGGAACGCAACAACTACCGCCTGAATAGCTGCCTCACAGAGGCGATCAACCTTCGCCTCCCTCTCATACTCCTCTGCCTCTCCTCTGGTTATTTAATTTCTCCATTTTACCTGAAAGTCAAAGAAGGCAGGAGCAGGAAGGGTAATATGGAAAACACACTGTCGGTTAAATATTAACCGGTATAGGAGGGATTCATTATCCCTCCCAAGGAACTGATAACGTATCATAGTGGCGCGATCAAGGAAGCCATATGGAGCGGGGGATCTCCTATGCGGATGGGTATTCCAAGAAAATTTGCTATGCGAGTGGCATAGATCCCACCAAATAAATCCCCTTCATTAGCGTTATTATTTAGCCTCCTCGCAATTATAGCTCCCATGTTGAAACTTCTATCACCCGTTACTGCGCTCTTAAGAATACTAAGGCCAAGTGCGCAGCGATGACAATGCTCAATCTTGCCGTTAATGCATCTACCTATGAAGAGGGCAAAATAATGTAAGGCAGGAAAATGAATGCTCCCCAAGGTAGCCTGCGTAATATCTCTAGTTTCTCCAACAGTTATACTAGAAATAAAATCTCTAACCGAAGACTTAGGAGGATCATTGGGACTACCCCAATCAGGTATCTTGAAAATTCTATTGAAATCCTCTAAATCCATGGTATACGATTTTTCATAAAGATCAAACAGTATGGATGTGTCACGGCCAACTAAAAATTTGAATCTACGAACAAAAGAAGCAGTGAGTAAAGTATACTGTTCACATTTATTGGAGAAGAATTCTTCGAGCCCGGCATTGTGATCAAACGTATCAAACTCGTCCTTGAAACCCGCATCAATCATGAATTCATCGGAAGGCCATTCACGTGGTTGTACCTGTGCGTTCCTCGGCTGATAAGGATCGGGCTCCCGAATTGCAAGACGGGGACCCCTTTTGCTTGAGGAAGCACCATGATAGTTTTTCCTGAACATCTTCTTTCTCTGAAATTTTTAGTGACTCAAAAGAAAAGTGAACAAGGCTCAACAAAACTCATAGCAACTACTCCTACAAGTGCCTAGAGGCCATATCATGCATCAAAACTACTTGAGACCAACTAAAATTAACATGCAAAGCTCAAGAACAGGTTCACCAAGACAGCAAAAATATGCAATGAATAAAGCACTAGAACAAAAACTAATTGGACCAATGGAGGAGTCACATACCAAGGAACAATTCCCCAAAACAGTTTGGTGAATGGGGCTTTGCACAAGGAGATCGAAAAATGCAGCAAGAAGAGCAAGAACACGGGTTTGAGCTGTGGAATGATTTTTCTGGAGGTAGAAGAAGGAGATGGGAGCTGGAATAAGTGGAGGGGGGCCACGCGGGACCCACAAGCCTGCCAGGCGTAGCCAGGGGGGTGCCTGCGCCTCCTAGGCTTGTGGCCCACTAGTGCATCCCCCTGACTACCTTCCTATCTCAGAAATTTTCAAATATTCCTCAAAAAATCATTTTGAATTTCAGGGCATTTGGAGAACTTTTATTTTCGGGTCACTTTTCTAAGGGACGAAGAAAGAAGAAAACAGGAAAATAAAGCTAAATTTATCATTTTTCTTCTAATCAACAGAAAGTAAAAGTTGGGAGCAGAAGGCTGTGACTCCCAGATTCATCCATCTCATGGTCATCAAAAGAAATCCGTCAATGAGGTTGATCAAGTCTCCTTGTCAAACTTTTTTCGAATCACATAAAACCAGAGAATTTTCGAATAATCACTAGGTTACCTCAACGGGGATGTGCATATCCCCAACAAGTAAATCATACTTCATCTTGATAGTAGGTATAGGGCATTCAAAGCCTCCAATAAGAATTGATGAAGATTTTTCAATAGCATTGATGCAATGAACTCGATATTGTTTCTTCGGAATGTACACCATATGCTCATTACCATTAACATGGAAAGTGACATTACCTTTGTTGCAATCAATAACAGCCCCTGCAGTGTTTAAAAAGGGTCTTCCAAGCATGACTGCCATGGCATCATCCTCGGGAATATCCAGAATAACAAAGTCTGTTAAGATAGTAACGTTAGCAACCACAACAGGCACATCCTCGCAAATGCCGATAGGAAAAGCAGTTGATTTGTCGGCCATTTGCAAAGACAATTCAGTAGGTGTCAACTTATCCAATTCGTGTCTATGATATAAAGAGAGAGGCATAACACTAACACCAGCTCCAAGATCGCATAAAGCAGTTCTAACATAATTTCCTTTAATGGAGCAAGGTATAGTGGGCACTCCGGGATCACCTAGTTTCTTAGGAGTCCCACCCTTGAAGGTGTAATTAGCGAGCATGGTGGAAATCTCAACCTCAGGTATCTTCCTTTTGTTAGTCACAATATCTTTCATGTACTTAGCATAAGGACACATTTTGAGCATATCTGTCAAACACATTTGCAAAAAGACATGTCTAATCATTTCAACAAAGCGCTCAAAATTCCCAACATCCTTTTTCTTGGATGGTTTGGGAGGAAAGGGCATGGGTTTCTGAACCCATGGTTCTGTTTCTTTACCATGCTTCCTAGCAATAAAGTTATTCTTATCATATCTCTTGCTCTTAGGTTGTGGGTTATCGAGATCAACAACAGGTTCAATCTCCACATCCTGATCATTACTAGGTTGAGCATCAACATGAACACCACTATCAATATTATCACTAGACTCATGTTCATCACCAAATTGTGTTTCGGCATCAGAAACAGAGACATCATTTGGATTCTCGGGTGTAACTGCAACAGGTTTGCTAGCATGCAAGTTCCTATCATCTTTCTTTTTCTTCCTATTACCAGGATGACTAGGTGCATCAGTGTTAACTCCTTGAGAATCTTGTTCAATTCTCTTAGGATGGACCTCAGGATACAAAGGTTCCTGAGTCATTCTACTACCTCTAGTGACAACTCTTACAGAATTGTCATTCAACTCATTGAGCAAGTCATTTTGAGCCTTAAGTACTTGTTCTACTTGAGTAGTGACCATAGAGGCATGTTTACTCAAAAGCTTAAGATCATTGATATTTCTATCCACACAAGAACTTATATGATCAATCGTACGAGCATTTTGTCTCAATTGTCTGCTAACAAAATCATTGAAACTTTGTTGTTTGGCAACGAAGTTATCAAATTCATCTAAGCATAAGCTAGCAGGTTTATCATAAGGAATATCACTCTCATTGAATCTACGAAGAGAATTTACCTCTACTACCTGTGTCGGGTTATCAAGACCATGTATTTCTTCGATAGGTGGTAGATTCTTAATATCTTCAGATTTAATACCTTTCTCTTGCATATATTTCTTGGATTCTTGCATATCTTGAGGACTCAGGAATAGAATACCTCTTTTCTTAAGAGTTGGCTTCGGAGGTGGTTCGGGAATAGTCCAAGCATTATCATTTCTCAAGATATTATTCAATAGAATTTGAGCTTGTTCCACAGTTCGTTCCCTGAAAACACAACCAGCACAACTATCTAGGTGGTCCCTAGAAGCATCGGTTAGTCCATTATAAAAGATATCAAGTATTTCATTTTTCTCAAGAGGGTGATCAGGCAAAGCATGCAGTAACTGGACAAGCCTCCCCCAAGCTTGTGGGAGACTCTCTTCTTCAACTTGCACAAAGTTATATATATCCTGCAAGGTAGCTGTTTTTTATGGGCAGGAAAATATTCCTCAAAGAAGTAGTATATCATATCCTGGGGACTACACACACAACCACGAGCAAGAGAAGTAAACCAAGTCTTAGCATCACCCTTTAGTGAGAAAGGATACAACTTAAGGATATAGTAATGGTGATTTTTTTCCTCATTCGTGAATAGTGTGGCTATATCATTCAGTTTAGTAAGATGTGCTACAACCGTTTTAGATTCATAACCATGAAAAGGATCAGATTCAACCAAAGTGATTAACTCAGGATCGACAGAGAATTCATAATCCTTATTAGTAACAAAGAAGTGCAAAGTAGCAAACTTAGGATCGTATCTCATTCTAGCATTCAGAGATTTTTCTTTCCACTTGCGTAATAAATTCTCAAGATCATAGCTATCCTTACAAGCAAGAAAGTCTTCAGCTACCTCTCCCTCCATAACATAACCCTTAGGTATATCAGGCAATACATATCTAGGAGAGCTAGGTCTAACAGGTGTAACAGCAGGTTCCACTTCAATAATTTCATCAGTTTCAGAAGTATCATCACATTCAGCAGTAACTCTAGCAATTTGTGCATCAAGAAATGCACCGAGTGGCAAATCATTATCAAGCAAATCATAATCATAAGCATCATGGATAGCAGAAGTAGCATCATAAAGCACAGGCGACATAACAGCATTACCAATAGGTGGTGGTGTCGCAAATTTACCCACAACTGAAGGTGAATCAAGTGCGGAGCTAGATGACAGTTCCTTACCTGTCCTCGTAGTTGAGGGAAAGACTTTAGTCTTTCTATCTCTCGGATTCCTCATAGTGATCAACAGACGTAAATGCCAAGTGAATCAGAGAATAGAGCTATGCTTCCCCGGCAACGGCGCCAGAAAAAGGTCTTGATAACCCACAAGTATAGGCGATCGCAACAGTTTTCGAGGGTAGAGTATTCAACCCAAATTTGTTGATTCGACACAAGGGGAAGCCAAATAATATTCTCGAGTGTTAGCAGTTGAGTTGTCAGTTCAACCACACGTGAAATATTTAGTATCTGCAGCAAAGTTTCAGTGGCAAAGTAGTGTGATAGTAACGGTAGCAGCGGTAACAGTAGCAGTAGTGACAATAGTAGCAGTAAAGTAACTTATCAAGGACGAGTATAGGAAAAGCTCATAGGCATCGGATGACATTCATCATGTAACAGTTATAACATGGGGAGATATGTAACTAGCTCGAGTTCGTCAATGTAATGTAGGCATGTATTCCGTATTTAGTCATACGTCCTTATGGAAAAGAACTTGCATGACATCTTTTGGACATGTCTCCCATGGCAGCGGTGTCCTAATGAAAACTAAGGGATATTAAGGTCTCCTTTTAATAGAGAACCGGAACAAAGCATTAGCACATAGTGAATACATGAAATCCTCATACTATGGTCATCTCCGGGAGTGTTTCCGGCTATTGTCACTCCGGGGTTGCCGGGTCATAACACATAGTAGGTGACTACAACTTGCAAGATAGGATCAAGAACACACATATATTGATGAAAACATAAGAGGTTCAGATCTGAAATCATGGCACTTGGGCCCTAGTGACAAGCATTAAGCATAGCAAAGTAGTAGCAACATCAATCTTAGAACATAGTGGATACTAGGGATCAAACCCCATCAAAACTAACGCGATTACATGATAGATCTCATCCAACCCATCACCATCCAGCAAGCCTACAATGAGATTACTCACGAACGATGAAGAGCATCATGGAATCAGCGATGAAGGATGGTTGTTGATGACGACGGCGTCGATTTCCCCTCTCCGGAGCCCAGAACGGACTCCAGATTTGACTTCTAGAGGAAGAACAGGTGGTGGCCGCGGCTCCGTGTCGTGTAACGTGATGAACTCTTATCTCCTAATTTTTTTGGGCGAGAGAGAATATATAGAGCTGGAGTTGGAGGCTGCGGAGCCACGAGGGCCTCACAAGCGTGTCAGGCGTGACCTAGGGGCGTGCGCCTCCTGGGCTTGTGGGCTCCTGGCTCCGTGTCTCCAGGTAATTCATGCGCCAGTATTTTTTATATATTCCACAAAATCCTCGTAAGTTTCCATGTAATTCCAAGAACTTTTATTTCTGCGCAAAAGCAACACCATGGCAATTCTGTTGAAAACAACGTCAGTTCGGGTTAGTTCCATTAAAATCATGCAAATAAGAGTCCAAAACAAGGGCAAAAGAGTTTGGAAAAGTAGATACATTGGAGATGTATCAGTGTTGCTTCAGCGTGAGTGTTTACTTCCTTTCTTTTGTTGTTGTGGAATTTCATGCCTTTGATGTACGAGTGGAATTTGCTTGTCACAGCTGCTACCTCGGTGATGTCACCTCCTGGAGACGAAAAGGATCACATGGGCGTGAATGCTGCACACGTGGTCAACTCCCAACGAGGTATAACAAATCTCCACTCTGTTCTTTTTTTTGGATAAAATTTATTGATTGGATAAACTAACATTGTCGATTGACAGCTACAGACGTCATCCACTTGGAAGACGTTGATGAACTGCATCGGTCGACCGCTGAATTGCCTTCCGAACTTGGTGACTCGTCCCGACCCAAAACTAGGCTTCATATTGCAATGTCGAATGCTCCTTCGGCGAGTTCAATCCTTGTGACTCCAGCGCAGATTGAACCACCTCCGGTAACTCTTGTGAACTCGCCTGTAGTGCTGACTCCTGCAATGCCTGCATTCGCTCTGCGCCGTGTCCCAGAAGACCAGACTGGAGCCGGTAAGGAGGCCATGATCCAGGCCGAGCAGATGATGTTCCAAACCAAGGAGGCGTATGAGGCCAACAAGTTGGCCTATGATGCCAACTCGACGCTTCGTGCTAATGTCCGAGTAAGTGGGATTGTAAGTTCATTTCTCATTGAATGTTTATTTCTGATTGAATTTTGTCCATCTTGACTCTACACCCACTTGGTGTTTTCTTTTGGCGCATACTTGCTTGAATCTGGTCTAGTGCGGGCACGCTGAGTGCACCCACTGGGTGTAGTCCCCGAGACCGCTGTCGAATGACGTTGACATCGGCTGGGGTCTTTGATTGGTTTTCGATAGTCGTTGACACTCCACAAGGCAGACCTACGCGAGTGATAATAAGTCCAGTGGGGGCACGCTGAGTGCACCCACTGGGTGGAGTCCCCAAGAACGTCGTCAAGTGCTTGCATCGGCAGGGGTTTGATTAAAACAATTTTATATATTTACTTTCTCTTTTTTTGACTCAGACAGGCCGGAGCTGGTCGAGTGGTGTCGTATCAGGTGGGGTCACGCTGAGTGCACCCACTGGGTGTAGTCCCAGAGACTACTGTCGATGGTGTATGATGGGAAGTAGTCTAAGAACTTGGACTGAGGGTCCTTTTTCATACTTGTAGTACTTTTATCACTTGGTCTGTCGAGTGAATGTTTTTCCTTAGTGTCTCCACCGCCGAGCTTTTGCCGTATGGACGAAAGGGTCTGGACCAGCAAGATTTATCCTACAGGTTTCATGGACATCATTTCCATCAACCATGATATGACGCTTGGCAGGGGTGTGGGGTTGGGCGGCTGGCTGCTATCTAATCGACTAAACTGCTCTTCTCCACTTGGGTGTGGAGAAATATTAGTGTCGACTGAACTACTTTTTGATGATTTCAGAAATCTTGTGAGATTGTGGTCAAGTTCATCGACTTGGAAAAGGAGAAGAACCAACTTCACCTGGACTTGGAGGTGACCACAAATGATCTGAACCTCTTGAAGCAGGCTATCAAAGACAAGGACAAAGCACTTGCTGATGCTAAGGGGACATGTGAGGCCGCAGAGAAGAAGTTCGCTGTAGCCAGCAAGTTGGTGGAGGAGAATGGCAAACTGAAGTAGGAACGAGCCGACTGGAACAAGAAGCTCGAACAAATGACAAAGAGGAGGAATGGCCTGGAGAACTACTTAGGCAACTTCAAAACAAGATGTTCGGCATGCTTACAGGTAACTTTTTTTTGTCGTTTCCCTTCTCATAGACTTCTGCGAGGACTTTTATAAGGAGAGGGAAGATATCGAGCCGAATCTGGACCCCACCAAGTCACTCGTTGGGGAAGAAGTGGCCATGAACATGTTTCGCCTCAACACTCATCTCAAAAAAGTTCAAGAATATGTCGCTCGACCGAGTGCTGCACTAGAGAGGATTGACAAGGAACTTTGGCCAGAAGACACTCTCCAGATTGACCTTGAGTGAATGATGAGCTGCCTTAACCAGATTCCAAGTCGAGTGCAGGAATGGAAGAAATCTGTTGCGTGCTATGGAGCTGATGTGGCTCTTTCACCTGCCCGGGTCCATTGCAAGGAGGCTAAGGAGGAAACACTGAAGGCGCTCCAGGTGGCTTCCATGAAAAAGCTTCAGTTCGAGAACTTCATGGAGACCTTCATCGACGCAACCACCCACATTGCTGATGGGATTGATCTAGACACCTTCGTCGAGCCTGCGAGTCCCGGCGCACCTTGAAAAAACTTTGATTTCATTTTAAATTTTACTTGCCTCGGTATGCCGAGAGATGCTGTAACCAATTCAAAATTCGTTCGGGCCTTATGTCCAAGTATTTTCGTTTGCGTAGACAACATTAATCCATGCTGGAGATCTTGAGTTTATCTGCATTTGGCTTGCCAATCTTTTGCTTGACTAAGCTTCTTCAGTTTCCGAATGAACTTGATGTTCATTATTGGGAAGAATTTTGAGCTTAGGCGAAGCCTTATTCGCGGCCAAGTCTCCAAGTAAGAGGAGTGCTCGTCATTCGGGAAAGTTTTTTACTTAGGCGAAGACTGATTCGCAGCTAAGTATCCGAGTGAATAGGTTGTTATTCACTCGGTTGGATTTTAACTTAGGCAAATACTTGTTCATTGCTAAGCCCCTAAGTGTGAGGGTCACTCTTCACTCGGAGTGTTTTTAACTTAGGCAAAAACTGGTTCACAGCTAATCCTCCGAGTGAGAGGATCTCTCACCACACGGAATATGTTTGGAACTTAGGCGAAATCTGGTTGGCAGCTAAGTCTCTGAGTGAGAGGGTCGCTTGTCACTCGGAGTGTGTTTTGAACTTAGGCAAAAAATTGTTTGCAGCTAAGCCTCTGAGTGATAGGATCGCTCATCACTCGGAGTGTTTTTTACTTAGGTGAATATTGGTTCGCAGCTAAACCACCGAGTGTGAGCGTCACTCTTGAGTTGGAATGGCTTTTTAACTTAGGCGAATACTTGTTCGCAGCTAAGCCTCCAAGTGAATAGGTGGCTATTCACTCGGCTGGGTTTTAACTTAGGCGAAAACTTGTTTGCAGCTAAGCCCCCGAGTGAGAGGATCGTTCTTCACTCGGAGTGTTTTTAACTTGGGTGAAAACTGGTTCGCAGCTAAGCCTCCGATTGAGAGGATCGCTCACCACTCGGAATTTGTTTGGAACTGAGGCAAAATCTGGATCGCAGCTAAGTCTCCGAGTGAGAGGGTTGCTCGTTAGTTGGAGTGTGTTTTGAACTTAGGCGAAAACTTGTTTGCACCTAAGCCTCCGACTAAGAGGATCGCTTAACACTAGGAGTGTTCTTTTACTTAGGCGAAGACTGGTTCACAACTAAGCCCCCGAGTGAAAGGATCACTCACCACTCGGAGTATGCTTGGAACTTAGGTGAAATATAGTTCGCTGCTATGTCTCTGAGTGAATAAGTTGCGATTCACTCGGCTGGGTTTTAACTTAGGCGAAGACTTGTTCGCATCTAAGCCCCCAAGTGAGAGAATCGCTCACCACCCAGGTTGTTTTTAACTTAGGTGAAAACTTGTTCGCCGCGAAGCCGCCAAGTGAGAGGATTGCTCACCACTCGAAGTATGTTTGGAACTTAGGCAAAATCTGGTTCGCAGCTAAGCCCGTGAGTGAGAGGATCACTCACCACTTGGAGTATGTTTGGAACTTAGGCAAAATCTGGTTCGCAACTAAGCCCCCGAGTGAGAGGATCGCTCACCACAACGAGTGTTTTTAACTTAGGTGAAAACTTGTTCGCAGCTAAGCCCCGGAGTGAGAGGATCGCTCACCACTCGGAGTGTTTCTAAGTTAGGTGAAAACTTGTTCGCAGCTAAGCCCCCGAGTGAGAGGATCGCTCACCACTCGGTGTATGTTTGGAACTTTGGCGAAATCTGGTTCGCAACTAAGCCCCGAGTGACAGGATCGCTCACCACTTGGAGTATATTTGGAATTTAGGCGAAATCTGGATCGCAGCTAAGCCCCCGAGTGAGAGGACCGCTCACCACTCGGAGTGTTTCAAACTTAGGCAAAATCTGGATCGCAACTAAGCCCCCAAGTGAGAGGATCGCTCACCACTCGGAGTCTGTTTGGAACTTAGGCGAAACATTTTCGGAGCTAAGCCCCCAAGTGAGAGGATCGCTCACCACTCGGACTATTTTTTTGAATATGAGACCGTACGATCGGAATTGACAAAAAATGCGGGAGTCATAATTTTGATAAGCAACATTGTCTTGGTACACTCTTATTACATCGAACCACTCAATCGTCAAGCGTAAAAACGTCGAAGCAAATCTACGTTCCAAGCATGTGATTTGTCAATTCTCTTCTTGAGGTTGAAGAGGTGGTAGGCCCCATTGTTCAACACTTCGGTAATGATGAAAGGACCTTCCCATGTGGGGGCGAGCTTGTGAGAGCGCTGCCGATCCACTCGGAGCACTAGATCACCTTCGTGGAACGACCAACTCCTGACATGCATTGCATGGAAACGACATAGATCCTACTAGCATACCATCAACCGAATCAAAGCCAGATCGCACTCTTCTTCCAGAAGATCTACACCATCTTGTCGCACCTGTTCGGCTTCAGCCTCAAGATAAAGCTCTACTCGGGGAGAATTGTGAAGGAGATCACTTGGCAATACGGCTTCAGCTCCATATATCAAGAAGAAAGGAGTGCATCCAATCGATCGATTGGGAGTCGTCCTCAAGCCCCACAGTACTAACGGTAATTCAGTAACCCAAGCTCCAACTGCGTGTTATAGATCTCGCATGAGTCGAGCCTTCAACCCTTAAACGATAAGGCCATTCGCGTGCTTATCTTGACCTTTAGTTTGGGGGTGCGCGACGGACGCGTAATCCACCACAGTGCCTTGGGCAGAGCAAAACTATCTGAATTCTTCCGTGTCAAAGTTGGAACCTTTATGTGTGATGACAGTGTGGGGAACTTCATACCGGAACTTTATTTCATTTAGGAACTTGAGTGCAGTATGTGAATCCAGCTTTTTTATCGATTTAGCTTCAATCCACTTGGTGAACTTGTCGACCGCTACAAGCAAATGTGTGAATCCACTCTGGTCCATTCCAAGAGGACCGACCATATCCAAACCCCACACAGCAAACGACCAGATGAGTGGAATAGTCTTCACGGTAGACCCAGGCTTCTGCGACAAGTCTGAGTAAAACTGGCATCCTTTGAAGTGATCCACGATTTCCTTAGCCATTGCATTAGCGCGATGATGACCACAGGTCCCCGAGTGAATTTCCTCCAGAATCAATCGACCTTCCTCAGGAGAGATGCACCCCTGAGCTATGCCAGTTACACTTTCTCTCTAAAGTTGTCCATTCATTACAGTAAACGCCTTGGACCTGCGGACAATCTGTCGAGCTTCAACCTCATATTCTGGGAGTTCTTTCCTCAGTATGTATGCCATATATGTCACCTTCCAATCGAGCGTAATCACCAGAATCTCCATGACCAGATCTATGACTGCTGGGACATCGACTTCAGTCGGATTGTAAGTGCTTATAGCTTGCCGGGGCTCTTCGGTGAAGGGATCTTCTTGCACCGAAGGAGAATGTAAGTGTTCCAGAAACACATTTCTAGGCACAAGCTTCCGAGTGGATCCAATATTGGCTAGGTCATCAACTGCTTGATTCTTTAGTCGGGGAATATGATGAAGTTCTAGACCTACAAACTTCTTCTCAAGCTTTCTCGCTGCGTTGCAATACCCAGTCATGGCAGGGTTCCTGACATCCCATTCCTTCATCACTTGATTGACCACCAAATCCAAATCACCGTATACCATCAGGCACCGGACGCCGAGTGAGATTGCCATACGTAACCCATAGAGGAGTGCCTCGTATTCAGCTTCATTATTGGAGGAATCAAAGTGAATATGGAGGACATAGCTGAGCTTGTCGCCCTTTGGAGATATCAAAACGATGCTGGCACCAGACCCATTCAACATTTTAGATCCGTAAAAAACATGGTCCAGTGTGCCGAGTGAATTTGATTCGGTTGTTGATGTTCTACCCACTCGGCCATAAAATCAGCAACCACTTGATACTTGATTGCCTTCTTTGCCTCACATTTGATATCAAAGTATAGGAGTTCGATGGCCCATTTGGCCACTCACCAGTCGCATCTCGGTTGATGAGGATCTCAGACAACAGAATATCACTGACGACTGTGACTGAATGATCTTGAAAGTAGTGTGCCACCTTCTTTGCTCATAAATATATGTCATAGAGGAGCTTCTCATGATGAGGCACCTTTGTTTCGAAGGAGTCAACACTTCAGAAATATAGTAGACTGGATGTTGGACTTTGTAAGACTTGCTCTCTTCTTCTCGCTCAACAGTTAGAACTGTGCTGACACCTTGATTTCTAGTTGCAATGTATTGGAGCAGGGGTTCTTTGTTGTGCGGAGAAGCAAGCACCTGTTGGGTGGAAAGCAGGGCTTTCAGCTCGACAACCGCTGCTTTTTCCTCGGGAGTCCACTCAAACACATAAGACTTCTACACGAGTCGGTGTAAAGGCAATGCCTTCTCACCGAGGCGAGAAATAAATCTACTCAACGCTGCTAGGCAGCCTATGAGCCTCCGGACATCATGCACACGCTCAGGGCTTTTCATTCGGGCGATGGAACCGATCTTCTCGGGGTTGACGTCAATCCCCTATTCGGATACGAGGAAACCGAGTAACTTGCCATGAGGGACTCCAAAACTGCACTTAGCCGAATTCAACTTGATATCATATTTTCTCAGATTGGCGAATGTTTGTGCCAAGTCGGTCAGCAGATCGAAACCTTTGCGATACTTCACTACGATATCATCCATATAGGCCTCGACATTCCGACTGAGTTGATCAAGCAGTATTTCTAAATCATATGCATGAAAGTAGCGCTAGCATTTTTCAAACCAAAAGGCCTAGTGATATAGCAAAAACACCCGAAATGGGTGACGAAGGCCGTTTTTATTTCATCCACACCAAATAGACGGATCTGATGGTAACTAGATTATGCATCAAGAAAAGATAAACACCCGCATCCTGTAGTCGAGTCGATGATCTGGTCGATGCGGGGGAGCAGAAAACGATCTTTTGGGCAGACCCGTTTGATATGTTTAAAATCTATACACATGCAAAGAGACATGTCCTTCTTGGGGACCGTGACGATGTTTGCGAGCCGCTCGGAGTGGTAAACTTCGCGTATGAACTTTGCCTCCAAGAGTTGAGCCACCTCCTTGCCGATTGCTTTCCATTTCTCTCCTACCGACCGATGCAAATGCTCTTTGACGGGCTTTTCTTTTGGATCAACCCTCAGTCGGTGCTCAGCCAGTTCCCTAGGTACACCCAACATGTCAGAAGGCTTCCATGCAAAGATGTCCCAGTTCTCATGGAGGAACTAGATGAGATCGGCCTTCTATTTGTCTCGAGTGCCGTCGAGATGTTGGTCGGGGCAGCATTAGTTTTTGTCGAGGTGGATACTGATATTTTAACTTCACCTACTAACAGAAAAGAAGACTTAGAAGCGGGCTTCTTGGAGTGCATCATATCGGCAGGATCACTATTCTTCTGGTATTCTTCCAGCGCACCACAACCATCTGCTGATTGGCAATCTTGGAGCCTCGTTGTAAGCACTCCTCAGCTCACTATCGATTCCCTGTGACTGTGATCACGCCCTTGGGTCTAGGCATCTCCATTTTGAGATACACGTAACATGGGTGGGCCATGAAACGAGCATAAGCTGGACGACCAAGGATGGCATGATATGCACTCTGGAAGTCCACAACTTCAGTCGTTAACTTCTCCTTGTGAAAGTTCTTGTGAGTGCCGAATACTACATCCAGCGCAATCTGGCCTAGTGACCTAGCTTTTTTACCAGGGATGACTCCATGGAACTGCATATTGCTCTCGCTGAGTCTGGACATCGGAATGCCCATCCCCTTGAGGGTATCTGCATACAGAATGTTCAACCCACTTCCTCCATCCATCAAAACCTTGCAAAGACGAACGCCTCCCACAACTGGGTCTACCACCAAAGCTTGTTGACCAGGGGTAGGGACGTGAGCAGGGTGATCCGACTGACCAAATATTTTGGGGGTCTGAGACCACTTGAGGTATGTGGGGGTGGTGGGAACAACCATGTTGACCTCTTTGTTTATACCCTTCAATCGACTTTTGCTCTCTACATTAGCAAAAGTCATTAAAGTGGCGTTGACTTCCGGAAAATCAACTTTATCTTCTTCATCCTCCTTTTCAGGAGTTTTCACATTTGACCGATCTTGTTTGCACTGTTGAATCAACAACCTGCACTGATGAGTGGTATCCTTGGGCAATATCAAATTGTCGTCTTCAGCTTTCTTCGTGTGGATTGCACACGACAAATCTAGGACATCTGTTTTGGACTGATTCTTTGACTTCTTGGGAGGAAACTGTCCATTGGACTTCCCCTTATTATTGCCCTGTGCCGCTAGAGCATCCACTTCTGCCTGAGCAGAACCATAAGCATGGCGCTTCTGCTTTCGATTGGAATTTCCACCACCAGCATCCTTATCGTCTGCATTTCCCTTACCGATGCGGAAGCGGTCTTCCTCTTCACCATTGGCGTATCGAGTGGCGATCTCCATCATTTTGCTCATGGACATGTCTCCCATTCGACCAAACTTCAAATAAAGTTCCCTGTACCTGACACCAGCCTTGAAGGCACAGACTACTTGATGCTCATAAACGTTGTTCACCATGTGTTGGAGGGTGGTCCAACACTGGATGTAATCTCTCACAGACTCATTTGGATTCTGCACACAATATTGTAGCTCATACAAACCAGCAGGACGTTTGCACGTGCCCTCAAAAGTTTTGGTGAACACTCGGGCAAGGTCCTCCCAGCAATAGATGCTAGAAGGGGACAATTGATACAGCCACGCCCAGGCCGAACCATCCAACATCAGGGACAAATTCTTCATCGCAACGTTGTCATTTCCTCCACTAATCTGCACTGCCACTCGGTAATCATCCATCCATGTTCTAGGGTTTGACTCTCCCGTAAACTTGCTTGTTCTAGCCGCCAATGATACGACTCCAACGTATCTATAATTTTTGATTGTTCGATGCTATTATATTATCTGTTTTGGATGTTTTATATGCATTTATATGTTCTTTTATATTATTTTTGGGGCTAACCTATTAATCTAGAGCGTAGTGCAAGTTTTTGTTTGTTCCACGTTTTTGAGTATTGCAGATAACGAATATTAAACGGAGTCCAAACGGAATGAAATCTCCAAAAGGATTTTTCTTGGACCACAAGAAATGCAACAGACTTGGAGTAGGGGGCAGGGCATCTCCCGGGAGGCCACAAGCCTGCATGGAACGCCCTAGGGCGCGCCCTAGGGGGTGGCCGTGCCCCCTGGCTTGTGGGCCCCCAGTAGGTCTCCTAACCCCATTCTTTGGCCTGTAAATTCCCAAATATTCCCGTATCCCCAAAAAGAGCCACAAAAATACTTTTACACCGCCGGAAGCCAGCGTTCCCGTGAGATCCAATTTGGGAGCTTTTTCCCGTAATCTGTCAGAGAGGGAATTGATAACGGAGGGCATCTACATCAACTCCATTGCCCCTCCGATGATGTGTGAGTAGTTCACCACAGACCTACCGGTCCATATCTAGTAGCTAGATGGCTTCTTCTCTCTCTTTGATCTTCAATACCATGTTCTTCATGATCTTCAAGACCATGTTCTTCATGATCTTCATGGAGATCTATCCCATGTAATACTCATTTGTGGTGTGTTTGTTGATATCCGATGAATTGTGAGTTTATGTTCAGATTATCCATGAATATTATTTGAGTCTCTTCTGAATTCTAATATGCATTATTTCATATATTTGCAAGTCTCTTCGAGTTATTGGTTTGGTTTGGCCAACTAGATTGGTAATTCTTGCAATGGGAGAAGTGCTCAGTTTTGGGTTCAATCTTGTGGTGTCCTCACCCAGTGACATAGTAGGGGTAGCAAGGCACATATTGTATTGTTGCCATCGAGGATTAAAATATGGGGTTTTCATCACATTGCTTGAGTTTATGCCTCTACATTATGTCATCTTACTTAATGCGTTACTCTGTTCTTCATGAACTTAATACTCTAGATGCAGGCAGGAGCCGGTCGATGTGTGCAGTAGTAGTAGTACATTCAGAATCGTTTTGCTCTACTTGACACGGACGTATTGCCTATATTCATTATCATTTCCTTGGATATCTTCATAATTATTCGCTTTTCTATCAATTTCTCGATAGTAAACTGTTCACCCACGGTATTTTTTTCCTTTATGAGAAAAGCCTCTAGTGAAACCTATGGCCCCGGGTCTATTTTCCATATTATATTTTCAGAACTATAAACCAAAAATACCAAAAAATACTTTGCTGCAATTTTGTTAATTTTGTTTCCGCAATCTTTTATATCTATCTCTATCAGATCTCATCCTTCCAAATAACTCTGAAGGGTTTGACACCCCCTTTATAGCGTTGGGTGCAAGTGTTTGATGGTTTGAGTAGGTACTACTATTGGGGCCTTGCTTGTTCCTCCTACTAGATTGATACATTGGTTCTCAACAAACTGAGGGAAATACTTATCTACTTCGCTGCATCACCCTTTCCTCGTCAAGGGAAAACCAATGCAAGCTTAGGAGGTATCAAGAAGTATTTTTGGCGTCGTTGCCAGGGAGGATACATAGCAAGATCACGCCTACCAAGTACCAATCACAAACTCATCTTTTGCATTTACTGTATTTGCCATATGCATGTCATTTTGCTCTCCCCCACTTCTAAAACAATTTTCAGAAAATACCAAAAAGATTTGCCTTTTTATTCGCCATTTTTTCATTCGTCTTTTTGTTTGCTTGCTTGTGTGCTAGATCTATTCGTTGCCACCATGTCTGAATCTGAGAAGGTTTACAGAAAAGGATAGTAATAATCTTGATGAGAATAATGATTCCCAAAGGGAACCTACTATCATTCATACAAAAAAAACTCTACATAGGTAGTGGCAATATCATTGGAAAAGGCGTTATTCAAGATTTCTTTACTTGTGCTAGTATGCTACCTAATTTAGGAGGTTCTATCCTCAGTAAAACCAATAGTCTTGCGGATGCCATAACAATTCTAATAATTGAACTTGAGAGACAATTTGTTCATATGCATCTTTGCATACAAAGGATTTTTCTTGAGTTCTCTAATATCCAGCTTGCTTCCGTTAAGTGTGCCGCCACTATATTTCTAGCCCACAAGTTTAAATTCATTAGGAAAGAGAATAGTGAATTTTTTGCTCATTATAAAATTAATGGTGGATGTCCCCCCATTAAGGAGATCCTTTTTAATCAAGAAGAAATAATGAGATTGCAGTCCCCGGATTATGTGGCTTATAATGAAAATTGGAAAAAGGGTTCCTATTGAGGTTTTGGTTGATAGGATTTCTGAACTAAATGATGATTTTTCTATACAAAATAATGGATTAAAGTTCATACTAAGAGATAAACTTATGACCTTCCGCCAAAGGAAAGACTAGAATGATGAATTGATCATACACTATAGAGGAGACTATAGAGGGCCTAAGGACGAAGCTATTCCTCCCACACTTGATCTTAATCATCCTTATCCTATTAAATTTAGACCTTTTGATTACTTTTGCTTTCCACAAAGGAAACTTTCCGCTGAAATAAGGGAGTATGAGAAGAGCATTGATAATCTCCCTTACTATGATGACAATACTTAGATCTATTCCATTATGCCTTGCTAGGGGTGTTAAACAATAGCGCTTGTTGGGAGGCAACCCAATTCTATTTGTTTTTGCTTTTGTTTTTTGTTTCTGTTTTTGAGTGCTGCACACATTATTATCTATTTAATAATTGTGTTTTATTGTTTTAATTAGTGTTTGAGCCAAGTAAGACCTTTGGGATGGTCTACGGTGTTTGCAAGTTGATTTTGCTGAAAAACAGAAACTTTCACTCTCAGTTCAGGAAGTTTATAAATGCACTGGAACATGATTTTGATATGAGTTTTCTATACAATATTAGCTTACAAATTTCCCATATTGGCCTAACTTTTCAGAATTGTTGGAGTTACAGAAGTGTTCGAAGTAAACAGATTGCTACAGACTGTTCCGCTTTTTACAGGTTCTGTTTTTTTGTGTTGTTTGCTTATTTTGATGAATCTATGGGTTGTATCGGGAGGTATAAACCATGGAGAAGTTGTAATACAGCAAATATTACATGAATATAAATGAAGAATGAGTTCAAAGCAGTACCTCAAGTGGTAATTTTTTTTTCTTATACTAACGGATCTCATGAGTTTTTTGTTGAGTTTTGTGTTGTGAAGTTTTCAAGTTTTGGGTAAAGATTTGATGGACTATGGAAGAAGGAGTGGCAAGAGCCTAAGATTGGTGATTCCCAAGGAAACCCAAGTCATATTAAAGGATACCAAAGAGCCTAAGCTTGGGGATGCCCTGTAAGGCATCCCCTCTTTCGTCTTCAACCCATCGGTAAATTTACTTGAGGCTATATTTGTATTCACCACATGATATGTGTTTTGCTTGGAGCATCTTGTCAGATATGAGTATTTACTTTTTAGTTTGCCACAATCATCCTTTATTCACACATCTTTTGAGAGAGATACATGCTGAATCATGAATTTATTAGAATACTCTTTGTGCTTCACTTATATCTTTTGACCTAGGCAATATTTATCTAGTGCTTCACTTATATCTTCTAGAGCACGGCGATGTTTTATTTTATAGAAATTATTAAACTCTCGGACCTCACTTATATTATTTTGAGAGTTCTTTAAATAGCATGATAATTGGTTTAGGTTATGAACTTAGTCCTAATATAATAGGCATCCAAGAGGGATATAATAAAAACTTTCATATTAAGTTCATTGAATATGATGAGAAGTTTGATTCCTTGCATACAGTTTTGAGATATGAAGATGGTAATATGAGAGTCATGGTAGTAAGAAATTGGGAATTAGAAAAAATACTTGCATTAAATCTTGTGATTCTCGTAGTATGCACGTATGGTGAACCGTTATGTGATGAAGTTGGAGCTTGATTTGTTTAATGGTTGTGAACCTCTGTGTGGAGGTCGGGATCGCGCGATGGTTAACTCCTACCGACCCTTCCCCTAGGAGCATGCGTCTAATACTTTGGTTCGATAACTAATAGGCTTTTGCAATAAGTATGTAAGTTCTTTATTACTAATGTTGAGTTCATGGATTATACGCACTCTCACCCTTCCACCTTTGCTAGCCTCTCTCGTACCGCGCAACTTTCGCCGATACATTAAACCCACCTTCCTCAAAACAACCACCATATATTTTCCTCAAAACAACCGCCATGTCTACCTATTATGGCATTTTCATAGCCATGCCGAGATATATTGCCATGCAACACCACCGTCCCGTTTTTATGACACGCACCATCACTTCCATATTGCTTATAGAGTCATACTTTGTTCTAGATATCAAGGTGTAATCTTTTGAGTTGTAAGTAAATAAAAGTGTGATGATTTGCATTATTAGAGCATTGTCCCGTGTGATAAAAGGATGATGGAAGCTATGATTCCCTCACAAGTTGGGATGAGTATCTGGACTTTACAAAAAAATAAAAGAGGCCATCGAAGGCCATAAAAAAGAGAGGCCAAAGATGCCCACAAAAAAGAAAAAAATTGAGAGAAAGAGAGAATGGACAATGCTACTATCTTTTTCCACACTTGTGCTTAAAAATAGCACCATGTTCTTCATAGAGAGTCTCCTATTTTGTCACTTTCATATAACTAGTGGAATTACAACTTTTGCACAACCAGTTAGTTTTGTTTTTGAGCTTTCATACACTTATGGCTCTAGTGCATTTGTTGAATGACAATCCCTACTCACTCACATTAATATCTATTGATGGGTATATCCATAGCCCGTTGATATGCCTAGTTGATGTGAGACTATATTCTCATTTTTCTGCAACCTCCACCACACTCTATTCCACCTATAGTGCTATATCCATGGCTCACGCTCATGTATTGTATGAGAGTTGAAAAGGTTTGAAAACATAAAAAGTGTGAAACAATTGCTTGATTTTCTTCGGGGTTGTGCATGAGTTAGATACTTTGTGTGGTGAAGATGGATCATAGCCAGACCATATGATTTTGTAGGGATAACTTTCTAAGACCATGCTATTTTGAAGGGAAGCAATTACCTTATTAGTATGCTTAAAGTATTATTATTTTTATGTCAATATTAGACTTTTGTTTTGAATCTTATGGATCGGAATATTCATGCAACAATAGAGAATATTACATGGATAAATGTCTTAGGTAGCATTCTACATCAAAAAATGTGTTTTTATCATTTACCTACTCGAGGACGAGCAGGAGTTAAGCTTGGAGATGCTTGGTACTTCTCCAATGTATCTACAATTTCGATTGTTCCATGCTATTATATTATCTGTTTTGGATGTTTTATACACATTTATATGTTGTTTTATATTATTTTTGGGACTAACCTATTAATCTAGAGCCTTGTGCCAGTTTCTGGTTTTTCCACGTTTTTTAGTATTGCAAATAAGAAATATTATCTGGAATAAAAATATCCCAAAGGATTTTTCTTGGGCCAGAAGAAACGCAACAAACTCATAGTAGGGGGCAGGAAATCTGCCAAGAGGACACAAGCCTACAGAGCGCTCCCTGGGGGGTTGCCGCACCCCCTAGTTTGTGGACCCCCTACAAGTCTCCTAACCCTATTCTTTGGCCTATAAATTCCCAAATATTCTCGTATTGCAAAAAAGGGCCACAAAAATACTTTTAGGCCGCCGGGAGCCTCTGTTCCCGTGAGATCCAATCTCGGAGCCTTTTCGGTAATCTACCGGAGAGGGAATTGATCGCGAAGGGCATATACATCAACTCAATTGCCCCTCCGATGATGTGTGTGTAGTTCACCATAGTCCTACGGGTCAATAGCTAGTAGCAAGATGGATTCTTCTCTCTCTCTTTGACCTTCAATATAATGTTCTTTATGATCTTCATGGAGATCTATCTGATGTAATACTCTTTTGTGGTGTGTTTGTCGAGATCCGATGAATTTTGAGTTTATGTTAATATATCCATTAATATTATTTGAGTCTCTTCTGAATTCTTACATGCATGATTTCATATCATTGCAAGTCTTTTCGAGTTAGTGGTTTTGTTTGGCCAACTAGATTTGTAATTCTTCCAATGGGAGAAATGCTTAGTTTTGGGTTCAATCTTGCGGTGTCCTCACCTAGTGACATAGTAGGGGTAGCGAAGCATGTATTGTATTGTTGCCATCGAGGATTAAAATATGGGGTTTTCATCATATTGCTTGAGTTTGTCCCTCTACATCATGTCATCTTACTTAATGCTTTTCTTTGTTCTTCATAAACTAAATACTCTAGATGTAGGTGGAGTAGTAGTAGTATATGTAGAATCATTTCGGTTTACTTGACACGGACGTGATGCCTATATGCATAATCATTGCCTTGGATATCTTGATAATTATTCACCTTTCCACCAATTGTTCCACAGTAATTTGTTCACCCATCGTATTATTTTCCTTTATGAGAGAAGCCTCTATTGAAACTTATGGCCCCTGGGTCTATTTTCCGTATTATATTTTCAGATCTATAAACCAAAAACACCAAAAATAATTTTCTGAAATTTATTTACTTTTGTTTCCGCAATATTTTATATCTATCTCTATCAGATCTCATCCTTGCAAATAAATCTGAAGGGATTGACAACCCCTTTATAGCATTGCATGCAAGTGTTTGTTTGTTTGTGTAGGTACTACTATTGGGGCCTTGCTTGTTCCTCCTACTGGATTGATACCTTGGTTCTCAACAAACTGAGGGAAATACTATCTACTTCGCTGCATCACCCTTTTGTCTTCAAGTCAAAACCATCGCAACCTCAAGAGGTAGCAGCCAACCTGAAGTTGAGGGGAATATGAGCAGATTGAATAGCTCTGCTGAAACTCTCTCGACCAGAGACAATGACCCCACTTACACTTGGATGATCTCTCTCATAACCATCTCTGTGAGCCCTGCCCATGTCAATCCGCTTCTGAGACAGTAAATTCGTTGCATCAAACCCGGGACTCTGCTCATCATCGAATGGGTGTCTATCATCGTAGTGTCGAGGCACATATGAGCCACTCCGCGGGGGAGAATGCACTCGACGGTGGTCATCACGTTGATAACATGGAGTAAAATCATTCCACGTCTGATCTCTGTATTGATCCTCATGGTAACCTCCGCCCCTGTGATGCTGAGGTGACCATGGACTATAAACTGATCGAACTATGTGTTCGCTGGGTGAATTACTATTTAATCTATTGAGCGACTAGGAAATAGCCGAATTTTGTTGTTGTCGACCGGAAACTGGAGGACGTTGGCGGGCGTGCCCATACGACGACTCTCCAACCTCATGTCCATTGCGGCCCAAACCAGGCGGGCTTTGCATCGATCCCTCCTTGAAAACCTCAGCTGCAGGATTGCAGCTCTCACACTCGGAAGGAACGTCAGACTGATGTGACGCTGAGTCGAACACGCCATGAAGTGAGTTGGCGGGCTCAATAGACGCAACCTACGGAGACGATGCTTGGAAAGCCACCGCATGCCTCACCCATTGCTGGAGTCGCGAGCGGCCGGATCGCTTGTGGTGATGAAAAACAGGGAGAGCAATCGACACCGGAGTCGACGGCTGTCGAAGAGGAATGCCGCAAGAACTTGCACGGAAGTGTGTCACCCTGCGGAACGAGAGTGCCTCGACATCGAGAGGCACCTCCTGAAGCCATGCCGAGTCATCGGCCACGAAGGTGAGCACGCCGAGATGGATCTCGTGGCCCAAGAATAAATTGCCGCCAGAAGACATGATGAAGAAGAAAATCGCAAACATGCTGAAAGTCTCTTAGACACCTACCCCTCGGTAGGCGCCAACTGTCGTGGGCATGAAGCTGACAGTAGAGGTGAAGGGTACATAAGGAGAGGGCAGAGTCCTAGCTACGGCAAGTTTGTACACATGATGTATTAGCTCAGGCCCCTTTCATGGAGGTAACAACCCTACGTCTCAGTTCTGTGGAGCTCTTGTCGTGTGGAATTGTTGTGTTATAGTGGGTGCGAACACTTGAGCCATAGGGGAGGGGTGGCTTATATAGAGTGCGCTACCCCTCATCAAGTCCAGGAAACCAATGGTTCGATTAATAGAGATAAAGGCGTACGTTACTGAAAACGTACGTAATAAATGTTACTTATGACGACCAGTCGAATGTTTGCTCGCTGGCCTCCCTGGAGTGGCTTATGAACTTCTGTGGTCAACTGGCTTCTAGTTCTTCCGAGTGGAAGTCTTCCGTCGAGTGGAGGGAGAAAGTCTCCGAGAGGATATTCTAGCGAGTGACCCATGTACCATGGCGTGTCAGTCGGAGCCTTCCTTGAAATCTTGAAGTCTTTAATGTTGTGTCCTTCGGTAGGACATGTAGGTCAGGCCTATGACCCTACCCTAGGTACATATCCCCATCACCCTCCGACGGAGCGATTCCACTATAGGAACCTCCCTCCTAAAGTGGGGAATTGATGCCATTGTCATCACCAATATACCTCTCATCCTTGGGAGGCCAATCTTCATCAACAACATCATCAGCAACATCTCCTATCAAAACCCTAGTTCATCTCTTTTACTCAATCTTGTACGGAACCTCGGATTAGTACCTGGGGTAGTGTTGATTACATCTTGTAGTTGATGCTTTATGATTTATTTGGTGGAAGAACATATGTTCAGATTCATAATGCTATTTAATACCTCTCTGATCTTGAACGTTTTTATCACTTGTGAGTAGTTACTTTTGTTCTCGAGGCCACGGGAGGAATCATGTTGTGAGAAGTCATGTGAAGTTGATATTTGTTCGATATTTGTATGATATGAATGTTGTGATTCCCTTAGTGCTATTATGTGAACGTCGACTACATAACATTTCACCATATTTGAGCCTAAGAGAATGCATTGTCGAGTAGTAATTAGAGGGTGGATTGCGAGAGCGAGAGAAACTTAAACCCCAATCTATCCAGTACTTCGTAAGGGGCTGATTTGGATTCCTATGTTTAATGCTATGGTTAGAATATATTCTTATTTTTCTCGTAGTTGCGCATGCTTTCGAGAGGGTTAATCATAAGTGGGAGGCTTGTTCAAGTATGAGAAGCACCCAAGCACCGGTCCACCAACATATCAAATTATCAAAATACCGAACACGAATTAACCCACATGGCGAAACTGACTAGATGAAATTCCCGTGTGCCCTCAAGAATAATTTGCCTATTTTAAGAAATTGTTCTGGTCTGTCCTTTGCCACAAAAGGATTGGTCTACCTTGCTGCACCTACTATTACTATTGCTACTTGTAACTTGTTACAATTATCTTGCTATCAAACAACTTGTTACGGCTATTCTAGTGCTTGTAGAAATTACCTTGCTGAAAATCGCTTGTCATTTCCTTCTGCTCCTTGTTGGGTTCGACAATATTACTTATTGAAAGGACTACTATCGAGCCCCTATACTTGTGTATCATAAGAAGCTCCTCGACCCAAGCGCCGGCCGAGCGCTCCATTCGCGAGACTAGCCCTGGTTTCAGGCCGGCCAGGATTAGACCATTGGCCTGCTCTGCCTGGACGATCGACTGTGGGTGGGCCATGGACGTGAGGTCCGACCTGATTCCCAGTGCCTTGCAGTAGTGAGCCAACGCGCCTTTGGCGAAGTTTGTGCCGTTGTCGGTGATGATGCTATTCGGCTGTCCGTAGCGGACATTGATGTCCTTGATGAACATGACGGTAGTCGGGCCATCGAGCTTCTTGATCGGCTAGGCCTCGGTCCACTTCGTGAGTCAATAACCACCAAGAGATGCCTCACGCCGCCCTAGACAGTCTTCAATGGGCCCACCATGTCCAGGCCCCAGCCGACAAAAGGCCATGTGAGCGGGATGGTTATGAGGGCGGTAGCCGGTTGGTTGCTTCGCGTCTTGAAGCGCTCGCCGCCGTTGCACTTGACGAGCAACTCCTTGGTGTCAGCATGGGAGGGCAACCAGTAAAACCCATGGCGAAAGGCTTTGGCCACCAGGTTGTGCGAGGTGGCATGGTGATCGGACTAACCCTGGTGGATGTCCGAGAGGATCTTGTGGCCCTTCTCCGGCTCAACACACCGTTGGAATGGCCCAGTCACGCTGCGCTTGACAAGTTCATTGTTGATTATTGTGTAGGTGGCGGACCACCATTGGATTTGTCGGGCCTCGACCTCGTCGACGGTAAAGTCGCCATGTACAAGGTAGTTGAGGATGGGTTGCACCTAGGACAGGGCCGTGACCATCGTCAGGACGGCTAGCACCACTAGGACGGCTAGGGCGGGGTCGGTAGCCAGTAGGCTGACTGGCGTAGTCCCCGGGCCGGGTGGGCCAGACTGTGACTTGGTGGAGGCAGCCCCCAAGCCGGGCGGTGCAGTTCTTGGGCTGGCTCGTGCAAGCGGCGAGTCGGTGCCTACAGCCCCCCGACCAGGCAAAGTAGTCCCCAGCTCGGAGGACACAATTCCCGAGCTGGGCGGAGCGGTCCCCGAGTTGGTGCCGGCAGCCCTCGGGACAGGCGGGGCAGTGCCCAGTATTGTGGGAATGAACGTGATAGTAGAGGTGTAGGGTACGAAAGGAGAGGGCAGAGTCCTAGCTGCGGCAAGCTTGTACGCAAGATGTATGAGTTCATGCCCCTCTCATGGAGGTAACAACCCTACATCTTAGTGCTCGGGAGCTCTTGCAGTGTGGAATGCATGTAACAGGGGGTGCGAACCCTTGTGCCAGAGGGGAGAGGTGCCTTATATAGAGTGCGCTACCCCTCATCAAAGCCCTGGCATCTAAGGGTTCGATTACTGGATCTTAAAGGCGTACGTTACTGATAACATACGTAATTAATGTTACTTATGACGACTAGCCAAACACTCGCCTGTCGGCGTTCTTGGAGTGGCTTCTGGTCTTCTGCATCGACTGGCTTCTCGTTCTTCCGAGTGGAAGTTGACTATCGAGTGATGGAGAAAAATCTTCCAAGTGATTTCTTCCTAAGTGAATCAGATGCTACGGCTATCCAATTGCAGTCCTCCTTGTAGTCTTCAAGTCTTTAATGAGGTGTCCGTAGGTAGGACATGTAGGTCAGGCCTATGGCCCTAACCTAGGTACATATCACCATAACTAGCCCCCGAATTGATCGGGGTCTGAGTGAGGAAGGGGTCGATGCAAATTTTCTTGAGTAAGACAGATCTTGAACATGCTTTGTGGCTTAGTACAACTATGCGGCGATTGAAGTCTTGATCATTCACCCTGATCAATTCTGTTCTGGAGTACGTTCGATAGAATTTGTGCATTGAAATTGATCCGAGTGACCAACACGATCTTGCGATGTGATTGGTCACTTTGTCACGTCCGGATTTCACGGGATTCGAAATTTTGGTTAGCGTGCGCTGCGCGGTAATGATGCAACAACCAGTGCAAGTGGGGCAACGATGCCTCGATTATCACGTCACCCTTATCACCATGTATCACACCCCGTGTGTTACCGGGATAGACAGAGATCCGACAGGCCCACCAGTCAGCGAATCACTCATGCGGTTATAAATCCGACCAATGCTAGGGTTGGATCAATGCCTTTTCTTGATTCTCCCCTCCTTCCTCTCCATCTCCGCCTTGCAGGTGCTGCTTTGATCTGTCTCCGCCGCCGCTGAAATGACGAAAGGCAAGACGAGCCTGCTTGAGCGCACCAAAAAGGACGAAAAGTCAAAGAAGTCACGCGACCAATCTGTGTTGCCGCCAGGGTGGATCCAGGGAGGTTTTCTCCCTTCAACCGTCTGGAAGGAGGATGTTCTGGAGCTCGTTGAACACGGGATGATAGCTGAGAAGTCGTGGAGGCTACCTGATGGGGAGGTCCAGTCGGAGCCACGCGAAGGAGAACGGGTCCTCCTCCTTACTGACATAGAGCAAGGTTTTTCTTTGCTACTTCATCCTTTCATCCGCGGTTTTCTGAATTACTTTTGTGCACAACTTCATCATCTTCCTCCCAACACCATCGCATTCCTTGCTGCATTCGTAACGATGTGCGAATGTTTCTTGCATTGTCCACCTCAGTGGGGACTGTTTAAAAAAATCTTTAGTGTGCGCTCCCAATTTGTGAAGGAAGTTAATTTGAGTGATAGTAGGACTCATGTCATTCAGTTGTGTGGTGGTTTGGGCATTCAAAAGAGGAGTAGGAGTATGTATCCCTAGATGACCCTTCCCGAGTCAGCCCAGAACTGGCAGTTGACTTGGTTTTACTGCAATGCTATTGCATCTCCAAATATGTCGACTGGCCTCCCCCCTTTCACTTTGGAGGGACCGACTGCTCCTAGAATGATAAACGTGTCGAATGAGGAGAATACTCAGGTAGGGATCTTGGTAAATGAGGTGATTAACTTGGTCCGTGGAAGAGTGACTGGGATGGACTTGCTTGAAACATTCCTTGGTCAACGTATTCAACCTTTTCAGGCGAGGGGTCATGCTATGTGGCACTATTTGGGCCCTGAGGATTCGACTCGGTCGCACCCGGAGGAGGTTTCTGAAGTAACTATGGCTCAGTGGCTCAAAGGCATCATTCGAGCCTGCGACAATCCATTAGGAGCCAAGTGGATCTTGCCTTTCTCTGCTGAAAACAAGCCACGGAACCTGGTGAGTTATTTCCTTGCCGATTATTTTCATGTGTGTGTTGAGTGATTGAATCTTCGGTCGACTTACTTTTCTATTTTTACATATTGTAGGCATGGAGAAACATGCATTCACCCATGCCAAACGAGGATCAGTTTGACGTTGGTGGGGAAAGCGAAGGTGGCATCATCGACAACGACTATGCTTAGGACAACGAGGGGAGTGACGATGACTCAGATGAGAGTGTGGAAGAGAACGATTCTCCTCCGTGCCCCGAGTCTCGATACAAGCATCGCCATGATCCGGTGGCTACCCCAAGCAAGACCTTAGTGTCGAACACTAGGAATGTGAAGCATGACCGAGCTGCCGCAACTGAGTCGGCAGAAAAGGCCGCCAAACAACCCAAGCCTGACGCTCCCAAGCGTTGGAAGGCTTTGCCCCGAATGAGAGTTGTCATGCCAGTCGCTTCAACATGAGTGTCTATCTCTTTCTTTCTTTCATCATTGTGAAATTTCATGCCTTTGACGACCGAGTGGAATTTACATG
The DNA here is from genome assembly GCF_904849725.1 of Hordeum vulgare subsp. vulgare. NCBI lineage: Eukaryota > Viridiplantae > Streptophyta > Magnoliopsida > Poales > Poaceae > Hordeum > Hordeum vulgare. The sequence goes on along the minus strand of NC_058520.1, from coordinate 307,450,391 downwards.
CCAGAGCTGCTACTTGGATGCCGTGGACATGCCTCCTCGAGATGAAGAAGGTCCCATGGACCTGGATGCCGTGGACATGCCTACTTCCCAACGAGTTATGACAAGTCTTCATTCTGTTATGTTTTCTGGATGTAATTCGTTAATTGGACTAACTGGCATTGTCGACTAGCAGCTACAGATGTCATCCTCTTGGATGACGATGAAAAATTGCGGTGGTCGACTACCAAATTAGCTAAAACCATGCCTGAAACACCGGTGTCGAGTGCTCCTCCAGCCAGTTCGATTGCTGTGACTACAGCTCCTCCAGCTGGTGCGATTGTTGTGACTACAGTGCCGACGGCGCCTCTTCCGGTAACTCCTATTACCTCTGCTTCACCACCGCCCCCTTTAATGCATGCATATCCTCTGGACCGTGTCCCGGAAGACCAAATTGGAGCTGCTAAAGAGGCCATGATTCAGGCTGAATAGGCGATGAAGCGGACCAAAGAGGCATATGAGGCTAGCAAGTTGGCGTACGATGCCAGCTCGACGCTTCAAGCTAACGTCCAAGTAAGTGCGATTGTAAGTTCATTTCCGATTGAATCCTATCCATCTTGACTTTGCACCCAGTGGGTATTTTCTTGTGTCGTATGGTTGCTTGCTTTGGACCCGGTGGGGGCAAGCTGAGTGAACCCACTAGGTGTAGTCCTCGAGACCGCTGTCGAGTGCTTGCATCGGCAGGGGTCTGATTGGAAGTCTTCTTTTTTTGACTCGGCCAGGCAGGACCTGGGCAAGTGGTTTAGTATCCAGTGGGGGCACACCGAGTGCACCCACTGGGTGTAGTCCCTGAGACCGATGTCGAGTGCTTGTCTTGGCGAGGGTCTGATTGGAAGACACAATCTTCTTCTCTCTTTTTTTGAATACGCCAGGCCGGACCTGGTCGAGTGGTTTTGTATCCAGTGGGGGCACGCAAAGTGCACCCACTGGGTGTAGTCCCCGAGACAAGTGTCGATCGTTTACGAAGTGCGATAGTCTTTAAGAACTTGGACGCAGGGTCCTTTTTCGTACTTAGAGTACTTGCACCACTCTGTCTGTCGAGTGAATATGTTTCTTTTGTTCAGTCGACTGAACTACACTTCTCCACTCGGGAGTTGAAAAATATTAGTGTCGACTGAACTATTTCCTTGATCTTTTTAGAAAACCAGTGAGATTGGAGCCAAGTATGCCAAGTTGGAATCAGAGAAGAACCAGCTTCAGCTGGATCTGGAAGTGAGAACCAATGACCTGAATGTTTTGAAGAAGGAACTCGCGGATAAGGATAAGGTCCGCGCAGAGGCTAATAAGAAAACAGCGGCCGCTGAGGAGAAGCTCTTGGCAGTCAGCAAGTTAGAATAAGAGAACGCCAAACTGAAGAAAGAACAATCCGAGTGGGCCAAGAAACTTGAGCAGATGGACAAAAAGGGAAACGCCATGCAGAAGTATCCGGGGGACTTCGTGAGCAAGATGCTCGACACGCTCACTGGTACACTTCTTTCACCGAGTGAATCTCTCCAAACTTTACCGAATGAACTGTGACTGACCTTTCATTTTTCCTTGACATAGAATTATGCCGCGTCCTTGATAAGGAGACTGAAGAAGTGGAGCCGCATTTGGACTCTATAAAGTCATCCGTTTCACATGCTTGTCCATGAATATGTTTCACCTCAATGCTCGTCTTCTGAAGGTCCAAGGGTACGTCACCCGACTGCGAACCGTGTTGGTGAAGAACGACAAGGAGTTGTGGCCCGAAGACAACCTCTAGACTAATCTGGAGTCAATAATGAGCCGCTTGGACCAGATTCCCAATAGGGTGCAGGCGTGGAACAAGTCTACTGCATGTTGGAGAGCCGACGTGACACTTTCTCTCGTCCATGTCCATTCCAAGGAAGCTAGGGAAGATAAGTTGAAGACGCTCTAGGTGGCTAATATGAAGAAGCTCCGGTTTGAGGACTTCATGGAGACCTTCATCGACGTGGGCACTCGCACTACTAACAGGATCGATCTTGACACTTTTGTTGAGCCCGCGAGTCCCGGTGAGCCTTGAAAAGAAACTTTGATTACGGTCCAAACTTTTATTCGCCTCGGTATGCCGAGTGTTAATGTATCCGTTAAAACTTCGTTCAGGCGTTGGTCCCGAGCACTTTCGTCCGCATAGACAATCTTAATCCGTGCTGGATATCTTTGAGTTTATCTATGTTTGGTTGAGTTTGTTTGGTTTTTGAATGTTCTTGACATTAAGGAAATGTAACACCCCAAAAATCGGGTTATCAATTTTTGTGCTGTTATTCCTTCCTAGCTTTTCTCTCCCAGATTTTTCTTCTGGAATTTGGCAAATGACCAGGTAAATCCAGTCCATCTCAACCTCTTTGTGCTTTTCCCATGTCCTTATGCCAGCTTGCCCTTGTTGAGTAAACCCCGAACCTCTTTGAAACCCTAGCTCTGAAATATTGGAACTCGGAATCCTGCCTTTGTGTTTACAAAGGAGCCATCATTTCTCTTGCTCTGTTGATCCTCCAAATATTCCTAGAGATCATTCTTCCCTCATAAACGCTAGATGTGCAAAAATATTGCCAAGTCATATGCAATATTTCTCCTCTAGAATTAATTCCTGATTCTGTCCTTTTGAGGAATTAAATCCAAGAAAATATCTATCCATCTCCCAAGGTCATAAAAACTTGTGGAGATATTCTTTGTGATCATATGAAGCTCTCATAAAATATTGGCCATCACTAAGTAGTGAAAATAACTTTTTCCTATTTAAAGTCAATATTACATTTTGGGGCCTTTCCAAAGGAACTACCATTTTGGTAGCTAGGAAAAATCCCAAATATCTATGGAGCTTCTCTTATCCATATATTCATCATTTCCATCAAAATATCAAGTTCGCCAATTCAAAAATTGAGCACAACATCCCTTTGCAGATTTTGTCCAGATTTTCTGTTTGCGAAGGAAGTGCTTGATTCCTTGTTTCCCTTGAGCTGAAATTTTTCACAGTAGTTCATGATCATAAATCATCATTGTCCACCAAAATTTAGCCCATTCCCTTTAGCCAATCTTCCTCGGCAAATTATTTAAAATTCTATCCAGATCGGAGTACTGTGAAGGAAGTACCATTTATATTTGTGAACATGGTATGAAACTTTTACAACGACTCCACATGCCTAAATCATGAGTCTCCTCCAAGTTTCAGCCATTTCCATCTAGCCAACTAACCCCAGCATCATCTTCTTAATTTTTGGTCAGTATGCCAAGTTACAAAGGAAGTACCCCTTAGACTTATTGGATTGTCCGGAATTTTGGCCAGGATAGTGACCTTAGTGAGTGGTCAACCTCAGCCAATTATCATGGCAAGAGGTGCACTGTGGTGGCCACACCATAGCACAAACACCTTGTTGTTGGAACCTATTTGGCCTTAGTTTGGTCACATCATTCCTCGCCAGTGCTATCCTGATGCATAGGTCAACTCAAAACAGTGTGTAGATAAGCTTAGACATGATTTTAGAGCTTGTGGGGCATGGCAATGCCCTGGCACCGTGGTGACCACTTGTAGAGCGTGCGAAAACACAGCTCTGTGCGTTTGAGTTGACGGGAGCTCGATTCCAGTGGGTTCTAGCTTGTCTCGAGGTGCCAGCAAGCTACCCACTGTCCTCCTGCACCCTCTAGAGCCCTCTCCCCCTTTGTTCCCTAGCCGTGGAAGCCCCTGCCATGGTCCCGAAGCTTCGGCCGTCGTCATGGAGCTTCGGCCATCACCGCGAATCTTCCTTCCGAGGCTATTTAAGAACGTTCCCGAGCCCTCCTGTCGAGCGGCAAACCCCCAAATCCCTCCCCAAGCTCCTGGAGATCCATTGCCTCCAAGGGCCAAAGCATACTCCATCGTTCCCCATGGACGAAGCCCTCCCCAAGTCCCTCTTCCTTCCTTTCTTTGTCGTTCAACCAGGGAGGTCGTGCCAGCATGGCACTCCGCCGAGCCCTTCGGCCACCGTGGCCCTGGCCCTGGCGAGGGCGTTGCACGCCACCTCGGTCACCTGTGCGGCCTCCAATGGGAGCGGAGCGGCATGGCGGAACCCTGGTGCTCCCCGGCTGGCCCGCGAGGGCAGTGAGACGGCGAATCCCGCCGGTGGCCTGGCCCCCTCTGTTCGGCGGCGGGAGGTAGAAGAAGCTGCCAGAGGAGAGAGGGAGGATGGGATGGACCCCAGGCGTAAGATAGAGAGGAGAGATAGGCGGGACCCGCTCGTCGCTCAGAGAAAATAAGTCAACCCCGAGCCCGTGCGTTTTAAGTGAAGACGTAAACAGTAAAATACACTTTCGGTTTACCGAAAGCGTATTTCACCGAAATGTGCCTTTGTTTCAAAACCCGCCGGCCGAACTGCCAAAGTTGTGGATGTTCACTGGTTTAGACCGAAAATGAATAAGTTTTTATTTGTTTCTTCCTAACCAACGAACGGCCATAACTTTGTACTCGTAGCTCCGATTGAGGTAAAACTAGTGCCCACGTCTTCGTATCGTCGAGCTGGTTACGATAATGTAATTTTCATAATATTTTTGCACAGTAGAAATGATTGTTTTTCCTTTGCCCTCTGATTGAGCCCTCCGAGAGGGAAACCTCTCCGGCAAATCTTCCAGGTGTTTTATCGCGCTTCTTCCGAGAGTATTCGTCGACCCTCAGGCAAGCCAACCTCTTACCATGAGCTCTGGACTTGCGTGATAACTATGCTTGCACTCTGTGTGTTTATTTGTATCACCTGTTAGCCTGCATTTGCATATAACTGTGATGGCATCAGGACTAGTCACTAGTATTACTTTTCATCTAATATATGCCCTCAAACCTTACTATGTGATGCTCTTACATATTAAATTTATAATGCGTATGTCCGAGGGTATAGTGATATGCTGTGTGTGACTTTGACGAACCCTTGCTCACATTCTCTTCAATAATGGCACCATTCCTGAGTATGAGATGTATCCGGTCGTCCGGGGTGGATGCCAATTTTATATTTCTTTTGTCAGCATTTGTCCCGTGTTTTGAGCTGATTTTCGGCCGTCACGGGCAAATGTTGAATTTCTTTCCATGGCGGTGAATCTATGCTCTGAGCTGTTCTTCGACCGTCTTAGGGAACTGCGACATTCTTTTTGTCAACACCGTCTCATGCTCTGAGCTGCTTTCCATCCGTCTTGAGTCGGGGTTGAATTATTCCGGTAATGTCCCAAATCTGTGTTGTAAAGACCGTTCTGGTGGCTACCGATTTATTTGCCGATTTTATGCGAGGGTTCCGAAGGTCTAACGTATAGATAGAATCGGTAAAGTATTAGTTTGCTAGTTACATTATACTTTTGAGATTACTGTCTATGATTACTTTGTGTTTCATCCGACAGTTTATGAAAATGGTTTAACAGTAGTGGCTATATCTTATTAGTTATCGGATTGCTGTGACATTGTAGCGTCAGCTATGACAAATAATATTCAGGATAATATACCTAGTTGGTTGATCAGAGTCACCTGTCCGGGCTCATCAGTGCAACCACATTTGCTGATATGGGACGACCTTGACTTGGTCTGATCGCGTGCTCTTTCACCGGTACCTCCAAAGAGGGAGGGTTATGCAAGCGTGCTACCCTGATCAGGTAGGTGGTGATAACCCTGTGAGCCAGTTGGGTTGTTTGTGCCGGCGTCCCCGGATGGGACAGTTTAGTTTGGCCACGACAGTGGCAGGTGTCATGAGGACACAGGGCCACCCAGGGCAGGACTCCGGGGGAGGATGAATGCCGGTGGTATGATGGAAGAGACACGGGTCAGGCAGGTTTCGTTGGAGCAATGCTGGTCCACCCGAATGGGATCACGAGGTCAGTGCTCCATAATGTGGGGAAAGTGTGCATCTTCTCCAGAGTTTCAAACCTGTTCGAATAGCCGAGTCCATGGTATTGGACAGCCCGACCAGACCTCAGTAGACGGTCAACCATAACAGTGTTAGAAATTTATGATAGAACTCGTCTCGTGTGAACATCAGAGGATGTTGATAACATGATGTGTTGGCCAAGAGAAGGCTATATGATGAATGGTCAGATGACCATGTGATGTGATTTGAATCCGTTCAGATTGGATTACGAGTATAGCAAGGGTTATGCGACAACCCAGAAGAGAGTAAGTTGATATTCGGTGACAGTAAGTTGGTTAAGCAATTCTCGTGATCTTTGTCCTGTTAGTAAGGTAGATTACATATTTAGTCCATGTCATGCTATGCTTGATGCATACTTTCCTGTTAATTCCATGTCATGCTTAGAATAGCTGTTGTATAATTATTATGCTTGCTTTATTATCTGCTATTTGGATGATATGTATTTGGTTGCCTTGCGAGTACATTCAAAGTACTCACCTGGCCTTGCACGTGGCGAGTTGCAGGAGAAGACTCGTCGTGCTAGATCGTAGCCCAGCCAGTCCTGCGAGTTATAGAGCTCAGCCAGGGACGTCGTTGTCGCTGTATCAAGACCTCTACTGCCATTTAGTTAGCTTTGGAGTTGTGTAATATTGTTGTAAGCAACAGTATTGTAATACTCCATTATATTAATAAAGCAATTTTTTCCTAGAATTTCTGTATCATGTCTTTGGCGTGCGTACGGTCTTATCCTGGGGACGGATGTGCGTCGGCCCTCTATCGGGGTGCCACAAGACGTGGTATCAGAGCTACGTTGGTTGTAGGTTACCCTAGCACCCAGACCACCTTAGGTTCAACCAGTAGTGAGCCCGATAGATTTGACCCGTCTCTGGAATCCGACATGACCACTATTGACCAATAGATAGCGCAGTTGGAATGGAGGTATCCCTACCCAGTTGTCTGCCCACCCAGCCACTCTAGACTGGACCGTGACCCTACCCAGTTGTCGGCCGTGCCAGCGTATCTTCTACCCAACACAAGAAGGATCTACGCCATCCTGGTGTGTTCCAGCCCGACTGCCTATTTAAACCCTTCCACTTGTGAGCCGTAGCTCTCACCACCGAGTAAGCCAGAGCCTTGCAAGAGAACCCAGACTAGTATCCCCAAACCAGCAGCCTTGGCCAGTTCCTCCAAGACACCCACCTTCCACAGCCGAACCCTAGCCAATGGTTATCCTGGCTTTCCACCCATCCTTTCGAGTATGCTCTCCCGAGCCCTTGGCCTTAGTAAGCCCCCAGTGTATTTGGTGTTCTAGTCGGAATCCGTTCCCCATCTTTGCCGGTTCTATGCAAAGGTGCATATCCACCCAGGTCCAGCAGCGGATGGGAAAACCACGAATATTCGTGGCAAACCCATGCCCACTCCTGTGTTGGCTGTCCGGATAGCCGCTGCGGAAGGTATCACCCGTGTTCGGCCTCAGTTTCTGCAAGTGGCGGAGATGCAGGAGTTTCACTATTGCCCCCCTGCATCAGACGCAGGCGGAAATTTCTCCGGCACAGTCGAAAATGCAGACCCAACAACAGCTCGTTTGATCCAGTGAGCTGTTGCCTAGGGATTATTGCTCTTCGACATTCTTAGAGAGTTCAAGGCCGTGGATCATGACACCATGCGGGTTGTTACGGAAGCATACCGTGCGGCCCGTCAAGATGCGCCCCAGCCAACCCAGTCCCTATTGCCAAACTTAATGCCACCCTCGCAGCTGGTACTACCTTCGCAACCCGTGGACCCATATCAGCCTAGAGACATCCATCGTAACTCCAATCTGGGAGCTATCAGGCGCCTTCGTCGTCGGGATGTGTTCCGTCAAGTTCCCCTTGCACCTCCAGCAGTTTAGCCCCAACCCATAGAAGTGCCCTAAGACCGAGACAAGAGTTGGCTCGGCCTTCGTCCCCCAGGAGAGCCCCAACAAGAGTAAGCCCATTTGTGGCTTCGGCAGTGAGCAAAGCCAGGAGATGCTGCCACGACGTGTGCTGTGAAGACGGTTTATTCGCCCGCGTATTGGATTAGGACGCTGTAGTCTGGAGTGAGTTGTTGTTAGCCGCCCAGTAAGGCCACATGTTGTGGTGCTGCTTGCAGTGTGTGTGTCTGTGTGCTGTTGTAATGTTATGTATGCTTACTTGCCATGTGTGCTTGGTTCGTCTGTCACCCTGTTAAGAAGAAATGTTTAACAGAGCTGGCATTGGATTTATTAACAAGATTATGGTCAGTAGAGCACTTACACCTAATAACAACGGACCCACCTAGGGTGCCTAATAAAATGAGAGATGGTATAGGTGTATGTATGCCAGGAGTACATACACCCACTAGCATTAAAAAACCTTAGTGTAATCTGCTTGATTGGATTCCTTCTTTGCGTGCATTTTGCCATCATGTGCATTCTCCATCTTCTTGCATATTAGTCTGAATAGATTACCTGCGCATTGTGTGAGCAATGTCTGCATACTAGTTGCAATCTCGGAGAAATCCTTAGAGATTTTATTGCAGCATAGATTGTTACAACCCTTCTAGACCAAGACCTAAAACTAGATTTTAACCCTAATACCCACTAGTCGTGGATGTTTCTCAGCAAGGAGCAACCAGCAATGTGGTCTCCACACTGCTAGAACTCCGCTGACTGGACCACACTAACCCCAAACCCACCAGCGCCTTTGTCACCATCTGGTGTGATGTTGACAGGTCGCGTTTTCCGCCCCCGCCAGCGCTTATTTTGCTGGCCTGAGACGACGTAGTTGACCCTCAGCTATCCCTCTAGCCGTGGCATCACGACGGTCATCAAGGATCATCGCGCACAGTAGCAGTGAGCCGCCGACCAACGCTGCCAGTAGACCAGCCAGGAGGATTGTGAGCAGCTCTGAACCCACGCCCGCCATTAGCGCCTTGCCTCGCGCTCCTACAACCAGAAAGAGAAGGATAAGAGGAGGAAGAAGTGAGGTAGGATGCGAGGTAGAAGAGGAAGGAACCGCAGTCGCTTTAATAGCCCTAGTCCGGCAACGATGAGCGAGGTCCAGGAGGTCGCGCACTGCTCGATCACCGGCGTCCAAGAGGGAATCCGAGAGCAGTTAAGACAGGCGTTGGCCCGCGATTGGAGTGCTCTCTGCGCTGGACTCGTGCATGCCGCGCACTACCGTCGTAGGGTGCTTTACGCCCTAGGAGCTAGGCGTGCGCACTTCCTAGCCGCACTCTGAGCGGCGAGAGAGAGAGAGAGAGAGTGAGAACCGTTGGCTGGAGAAAGAAGAAGAAGGCTGCCAGTGGGCCCTGGTCTGACTTGCTAGCGGAGGAGGCCACTGTTCAACGTGGCGCCCCTAGCATTTTTGGAAAAAGGAAATTCTGCTTTTTCCAAAAATGACAGGGCTACCTAGTGACCCCCGCGTGTAGAGTAGATCACGCGATATTTGTGTCTCGAACTGGGTGTAGCAGTTTTGGTGCTCTTTAGTCGGTTGTTTTCAACCACAGGGTTAAGACCAATCCCAGAAGTTTTCATAGGAGGCATAGTAGTAATAGTTGTTGTGCTAAGCTAACCCTGGGAATCTCGACGATGAGATTCTTGTAAGGGGGAAGGTTTGTAACACCCCAAAAATCGGGTTATTGATTTTTGTGCTATTATTCCTTCCTAGCTTTTCTTTCCACGATTTTTCCTCTGGAATTTGGCAAATAACCAGGTAAATCCAGTCCATCCTCAACCTCTTTGTACTTTTCCCATGTCCTTGTGCCAGCTTGCCCTTGTTGATTAAACCCCAAACCTCTTTGAAACCCTAGCTCTGAAATATTGGAACTGGGAATCCTGCCTTTGTGTTTACAAAGGATACATCATTTCCCTTGCTCTGTTGTTCCTCCAAATATTTCCAGAGATCATTCTTCCCTCATAAAGCCTAGATGTGCAAAAATATTGCCAAGTCTTATGCAATATTTCTCTTCTAGAATTAATTCCTGATTCTGTCCTTCTAAGGAATTAAATCCAAGAAAATATCTATACACCTCCCAAGGTCATGAAAACTTGTGGAGATATTCTTCGTGATCATATGAAGCTCTCATAAAATATTGGCCTTCACTAAGTAGGGAAAATGCCTTTTTCCTCTTTAAAGTCAATATTGCATTTTGGGGCATTTCCAAAGGAACTACCATTTTGGTAGCTAGGAAAAATCTCAAATAATTTGTGGAGCTTCTCTTATCCATATATTCATCATTTCCATCAAAATATCAAGTTCCCCAATTCAAAAATTGAGCACAACATCCCTTTGTAGATTCTGTCCAGATTTTGTGTTTGCAAAGGAAGTGCTTGATTCCTTGTTTCCCTTGAGCTGAAATTTTGCATAGTAGTTCATGATGATAAATCATCCTTGTCCACCAAAATTTATTTAAGATTCTGTCCAGATCAGAGTACTGTGAAGAAAGTATCATTTATATTTGTGCAAATGGTATGGTATGAAACTTTTATAGTGACTCCACATGCCTAAATCATGAGTCTCCTCCAAGTTGCAGCCATTTCCATCTAGCCAATTAACCCCAGCATCATCTTCTTCATTTTTGGTCAGTATGCCAAGTTACAAAGGAAGTACCCCTTAGATTTATTGGATTGTGATGAATTTTGGCAGGACAGTGACCTTAGTGAGTGGTCAACCTCAGCCAAATATCATGCCAAGAGGTGCACTGTGGTGGCCACACCACAGCACAAACAACTTGTTGTTGGAAACTATTTGGCCTTGGTTTGGTCACATCATTGGTCCCCAGTGCTATCTTGATGCATAGGTCAACTCAGAACAGTGTGTAGATAATCTTAGACATGAATTGAGAGCTTGTGGGGCATGGCAATGCCGTGGCACCGTGGTGACCATGTGCAGAGCATGCGAAATGAGAGCTCTCTGCGTTTGAGTTGACGGGAGCTCGATTCCTGTGGGTTCTAGCTTGTCTCGAGGTGCCGGCAAGCTCCCCATTATCCCCCGCACCCTCTAGAGCCCTCTCCCCCTTTGTTCCCTGCCCGTGCAAGCCGGTACCATGGTCCCAAAGCTTCGGCCGTCGTCATGGAGCTTCGCCCATCGCTGTGAATCTTCCTTCCGAGGCTATTTAAGAGCGTTCCCGAGCCCTCCTGTCGAGCGGCAAACCCCCAAATCCCTCCCCAAGCTCCTGGAGATCCATAGCCTGCAATGCCCAAAGCATTCTCCATTGTTCCACATGGACGAACCCCTCCCCAAGTCCCTCTTCCTTCCTTTCTTTGTCGTGGGCAACGCCCCCTGGAGCTTGCGGAGCCGCTGTCGCGCTCCGTTCAACTAGGGAGGCCCTGCCGGCATGGCACTCCGCCGAGCCCTTCGGTCACCGGGGCCCTGGACCTGGCGAGGGCGTTGCAGGCCACCTCGGTCGCCTGTGTGGCCACCTCGGAACCCTGGTGCTCCCTGACTGGCCCTCGGGGGCAGTCAGACGACGAATCTCGCCGGCGGCCCGACCCCCCTCTGTTCGGCGGTGGGAGGTAGAAGAAGATGCCAGGGGAGAGAGAGAGGATGGGGTGGACCCCAGGCGTAAGAGAGAGAGAGAGAGGACAGACAGGCGGGACCCGCCCGTCGGTCAGAGAAAAGAAGTCAACCCAGGGCCCGCGGGTTTTAAGTGAAGACGTAAACGGCAAAATACGCTTTCGGTTTACCGAAAGCGTATTCCCCGAAATGCGCCTTCTCTTTTAAAACCCGCTGGCCAAACTGCCTAAGTTGTGGACGTTCACTGGTTTAGACCGAAAATGAATAAGTTTTTATTTGTTTTATTCCTAAACAATGAACGGCCATAACTTTGTACTCGTAGCTCCGATTAAAGTAAAACCAGCGCCCACGTCTTCGTCTCATCGAGCCCGTTTCGATAATATGATTTTCATAATATGTTTGCACAGAAGAAATGATTGTATTGCCCTTGCCATCTGATTGAGCCCTCCGAGAGGGAAACCACTTCGGAAAATCTTCCCGGTGTTTTTGTCGGGACCCCGATCCTAAGCCATAGGAATCCAGCCTGTAACACATCACATCTCTTTGCGGTCTCACGCACGGTTATCCCCATGGCTGCAGCCTTACCTTAGCCAGGACCGTTTGCGCCTTTTGACTCACGTATGCAATTGTGTCGCTAGCAATCCAATGACAAAGAACCCGGATCGACATGTCTAGTCATAAACCAAAGCGACAGTTCCGCACAGGGACAGGCATACATGACCCAGCAAAGAAGGTGTCGATCACCAGCGAATGTAGACGAGTCGTAGCAAGCTACAAGGACTCCATTACATCGTGTGACATTTCCCCAAATGGGACAGACACAGCAGCTAAGAAGGACACATGCCGGTCAACCAATGTGTCTGGAGCAGTAGCGAACTACCATGGCTCGTTAGAATCACAAAGGGGCATTTCCCTGTAAGGAGTGCTACTAAAGCCTACGGCTAGGTATTCGAACCCCATACATATCAACTACAACACACGTACATATGGCATACCGATATGTATAGATACATCGATGGCATCACAACATAACCATGAACATACAAACTTTATTTAGAAGGCTCGGAAGAGCCACACACATAATATTACAAGGTAGGGGTCTCACGACCCATCATCACAAGTCATACACACAATTCTTACAAGCCAGAGGAAGATTTAAAACTGTCTAAGTATATACAGAGGGAAAGATAACGACACATGGCCTGACTATCTACACACCCATTCTAGGGCCAGATCGTAGCTGGGATACCAGCTACTCGCCGTCGTCGTTGTCTAGGTAGAACCCTCCATTAGGGTCATTAACAACCTCTGCAACAATTTATTTAACAAACGTGAGTACAAAAGTACTCAACAAGACTTTAGGAAATCTATCTACTCATGCAATGTATCAACAAGGAGTTGTGGGGTTTCATACGGAAAGCCAGCATTTGACTCATGGCTAGACAACTTGCATTTTTAAATAGTTTTAACAACTTTCATTTCTCGCACACGAGTCCACTAACACCACAACAATACTCCATCATGGAATCATTCCGTCTCCATATGGAAATGCCGTCCACGACACTCACGCTTATCTTGACAATTTTATGAGTAGCCATTATTGTTATCTATGAACAACATATGTTTCCAAGTAGTCCATATCCACGGACGCGGCTATTTGAATAGATCATAACCCTGCAGGGGTGTACTTCTTCACACACGCTCTCGCCACTTATCGCCATGTGCAGGTCATGCACCTCGGCAACGTTCAAGCGGAAGCCCAGCGAGGGAGTCGGCCACGACCTTTAACCACGTTAATACTTAGTCCAGGTATATCGCCTATCTGAGGTACCCGCACGGAAGTCCGGCCGAGGTTTCCGCCATGGCCCCAAACGATGTGCGCAGGGTTCCCAAGCCCACCATCCGGGTGGCACTTGGTACACCGTGCCACTGCCTACCCCATCATAGCCCACCTCTAAGGTCAGCGCTACGCACGGCCTCCAACATGACTATAAACACCAGAAACTACTTGCAACTCCTGGACCGAGTACTAAGCAATGAATAAGTCGAGCGGGGTCATATTTCAGGGCCCAGCATGTGGTAGTATCTCGTCTTGGATTACATACACGGAACTCAGTTCCTAAGGACGGTTCCAATGAAACAACCCGCCATGTACTCGTACACAGCCTTTCACCGGTACCTTTACCAAATCAGGTTCAACACACAATGTTTACTTATTGAATCACGTTTCCATAATTCTATTCATCACCCAGATGATAGACCATACACAACTCTAAGCATAGCATGCATAGCAGGATAAGGCACATCTTGTCTCAAGCATCTACCACGTATGCTAGGTTGCAAGGTTCAGCTATTTACTGTGACAAGGACAGGTCATGCAAAGGAAGTGGGTTCAACTAACGTGGTAAAAGCAGTGAAAGCATTTTGACCTAATGCAATAAGTAAGAGCAGGAGCGAGAACATGGGATTTATCTGGATGATCAAAATGGTTGCTTGCCTTGTTGCTCAGCAGAGGGACAATATCCTTCAGTCAGATATTCGGTGGAATCCGGAGGAGCGGAGCCTACCGGAATAACAACAATCAATCAATATCAAACATATGCAACAAAATGATGCATGAAATGCAATGTAGCACGGTTTGAAAAGACTAGCAGAACCCTTTGGGGTGATCTTAATTTGAAATCATAATTCAAATATCATTTGAATTATATTTATCATATTCTTTTAATTGATTTGACCTGATGTTGTTTCATAACTTTGTTTTTCATGCATTTTCATCATTGGATTCCTTGAATTTTTCGGATCCATTTACATATATTATTTGTCAAATTTGGAGTTATAATCAATTTTCTAGGAATTTCGAAACTTTTTGAACTTATTCTGGAATTATTTTTAAACAGAAAAGTCTTTATTGCATCAGCATGACATCAGCAAGTCAATCTGGCCGTTGAAAGTCAAACCTGACCAGTGGGACCCACTAGTTAGTGTCTCTGGTCAGTTTTAATTTAGATTTAACTTAATTAGTTAACTAACAGAGGAGGACCCACTTGTCAGTGTTTGATTAAGTTAATTAGATAAGTTATTTTAATATTTTTTACTAATCTTAATTAACTAGGGGGGGGGGCACGTGTTAGTGACTCAGGGCAGCTGAGATCCACCGGCGGTGAGGTGGATCTCGCCGGCGATGGCCTCCGGTGACCACACAGATGGCGGAGGGCATCGAAAATCCCATTCCGGCGGCCATTTGCGCGGCAGAAGGCACCAGACTGACCAGCGTTCACCCGCCGTTCCATTTTTGCATAAAACCGGGGCTGATCTGGCCGGAGATGACGCCGGCGACGAGCTCGGCGGCTGCCGGAGCTCGGGCGATGTTGGGCTAGTCGAAACTGAGGTGAAAATGTGCGGTGTCGAGCTCCTAAAGCATCTACGCGATGTGCTGAAGCATTTGCAAGACTCAGAACAACGAGCCGATCACCCGAGAGCCACCGGCGACGAGCTACCGCGGCGGTCATCGTCGGGCTCCGGTGGAATCAGGTGCTAGAGCTCGGAATCGAGAGGGGAAATAGAGGGGAAAGGATCCAGAGCTCACGAGGAGTGAGGAGGCGTTGAAAGTAGGCTCAGTGGAGGCCTGAGGAGGAAGAATGACGACGATGAACGTTGGCGATCCGAGGAGGAAGAAGGCGACTTCTCGGTGATTCACTGCATCTCGGCGTCGAGTTTGTGGCTAGGAAGCTTCAGGGGATCCTTGCGGTTCTTCTACATGGATCAGGTGGGTAGGAGGCAGGCTAGAGCGACGGCGAGCTCGAGCTCTGCTCGGGCTCCAATGGCGGCCGAGAGGAGAGAGGGCAGGGGGAAGAATGAGGAGGGGGAGAGATCGGGCATGCCTGCGGGGAGGTTTATCTCCACCCTCCAACACATCAGGCGAGGCAGGCAGGCGTGCAGCTGCGTGGGTGCACCGGAGAACGCGGCGGCACATCCTGCTGCACACTGGCAAGGAGGAAGAAGACAAGCGTGGAGGTGGGTTGGGCCAACGTGAGCGTAGGATATGACTTTTCCATTTTTTCTGTTTCTGTTTTATTTGCTGACACTTGTTGCTATTTATTTTTGGCACTGAAATCAAATCTAAAAATAGTGTGAAAAATGTTGTGGTGTTAGTTGGAATATTTCCAATCACCCATAAAGTTCTCAACATTCTTGAAAGCTTATATATTTTTGAATTCAAATATAAGTTTGAATTCACGGACTTGCTTGTTTTAAATAAAATGCAAAAAGTGATTTGAGAATAGTTTTCACCCCTGATAACTTATTTCCAATATTTATCAGAAAAGATGAACTTTTCTTGAGGCCATTTTGGGTTCATTGATTTTGGCAAAATTTGAATTTTCCTTGAATTTTCCAATATTTATTTGAATTTTGAATTTTGGCCTAACTAGGGTCTAGTTTTTGGTTTGAGTTGCACCACTTCTTTGGAGTTTATTTCAAATTCTTGAATGCAATGGAAGAAAACATGAGCACAAAGACTAGACCCTAGTTAGGGATCTAGGGATGTGACAACTCACCCCCACTCAAAAGAATCTCGTCCCGAGATTTGGAAGTCGTCGGGAATAGCGCGAGATACTCAAGTCGGAGACGATCCTCTCTTTCCCATGTTGCCTCCTTTTCGGAATGATTTGACCATTGAACTGTAGGAAACTTGAGGTTATCAACGTTGAGTGGTATGCTCAGTTTGATAAAGAATACGCACAGGGTATTCTCGGTATGAAAGGTTATCTTGGAGATCAAGCATTTCGTGGTCCACTTCACGGATAGGACCCGAAAAGCAACGCCTGAGTTGCGAGACGTGGAAAACATCATGAACATTGGAAAGATGCGGAGGAAGTTCCAATTGGTAGGCAACTCCTCCTCGTTTGGCAAGAATGCGAAAAGGACCAACTTAACGAGGAGCCAACTTGCCCTTGATACCGAATCGATGGGTACCCTTCAAAGGTGTAACCCGAAGGTAAGCCTTCTCGTAAACTTCAAAGGTCACAACCTTATGACGACTATCATATTGGCTCTTTTGATGAGACTGGGCTGTTTTCAACTTTTCACGAATAATGTGAACCTGCTCTTCTGCATCCTGGATCATATTCGGGCCAAAGAGTTGCCTCTCTCTGGTTTCTGACCAATTAAGAGGTGTTCTACATCTTCGTCCATAGAGAACTTCAAAAGGAGCTTTGCCCAAGCTTGATTGATAACTATTGTTATAAGCAAATTCAGCGAATGGAAGACACTTCTCCCAATTCATACCGAACGATATAACACAAGCTCGGAGCATATCTTCTAGGATTTGATTCACTCTTTCTACTTGACCACTTGATTGAGGATGGAAAGCAGTGCTAAAAGATAGGTGAATCCCCATAGCATTCTGAAAACTCTCCCAGAAGCGAGAAGTAAAGATACTTCCACGGTCTGAGTTAATCTCCAAAGGAACACCGTGAAGAGACACTATTCGAGAGATATATAACTCTGCTAGGTGGCTAGCTGTTATACTCTCATGAACTGGAAGAAAATGAGCTACTTTGGAAAGACGGTCAATGACCACAAAGATAGCATTATATCCTTTCTTTGTCTTGGGAAATCAGGTAATGAAATCCATACTGACTTTATCCCATTTCCATTCAGGAATAGCTAAAGGTTGAAGGGTTCCAGCAGGCCTTTGATGTTCTGCCTTAACTCGACGACAAATGTCGCAGTTAGCAACGAACTCAGCAATTTCTCTCTTCATCCTAGTCCACCAAAACCTCTGGCGTAGGTTCTAATACATCTTAGTACTACCAGGATGAATGGTGAGAGGAGAATCATGAGCTTCCTTAAGTATTAACTGCCTTAGATGTGGATTCTTAGGAACCACTAGACGATTCTGGAAGAACACAACACCTTGATCATTTATGGAGAATTCATTAGCGTTTCCGCTAATAATATTCTCCTTGATCCATGATATACCCTTATCACGCTTCTGGCCAACTATGATTTGACCCTTAAGAGTAGGCTTCGACACTAGGGTAGAAAGGAATCCTTAAGGGACAATATGAAGATTTAACTTCCGAAATTTCTCATAGAGATGTGGTTAACCTTGTTGTAGCATCAAATTGTTACAATAAGACTTACGACTTAGTGCGTCAGCCATAACATTGGCCTTATCCGGGGTGTAAGTTATCCCTAAGTCATAATCCGTGATCAACTCAACCCACCGACTTTGTGTGAGATTCAAATCCGGCTGGGTGAAGATATATTTCAGACTTTGGTGATCGGTGAAAATTTTGCAACGATTACCAAGAAAGTAATGTCGCCAGGTTTTAAGTGCATGGACTACAGCTGCAAGCTCAAGATCATTTGTGGGATAATTATCCTCATGTGGACGCAACTGTCGAGATGCGTATGCAATCACATGATGATCCTGCATGAGAATGCAACCTAATCCTTGTCGCGAGGCGTCGCAGTAGATAACAAAGTCCTTAGAGAAATCTGGTGGTAGCAACACAGGTGCGGACGTCAGGCGTCTTTTCAGTTCCTGAAAACTATGCTCGCACTATGGTGTCCACTCGAACTTTTTATCTTTCTTGAGGAGTTCAATTAGAGGCTTTGCAACCTTGGAGAAATTCTCGACAAAGCGGCGACACTAGCTCGCTAGACCAAGAAAACTCCTAACTTGCTTAACCGATTCAGGTTGAGTCCAATCAAGGACATCTTGAATTCTCTCGGGATTGACAACAATACCCTTACCAGAGATTACGTGAGCTAGATAGGTCACTTCTGGTAACCAAAATTCACATTTTGAAAACTTGGCATAAAGGCGATGCTCCCGAAGTTTCATCAATACCAGCCTTAGATGCTCGTCATGTTCTTGTTCGTTCTTCAAGTAGATAAGAATATCGTCGGGGTATACTACGACAAATTTATCCAAATACTCCATGAAGATTGAATTCATCAAGCGAGAGAAGGTGGCTGGGGCATTGGTTAAACCGAAGGACATGACGGTGTACTCGTATTGGGCATAACGAGTGACAAACGCCGTTTTTGGAATGTCCCCGTTCTTGATCTTGATTTGATGGTATCCCAACCTCAAATCCATTTTTGAGAAGACTGAGGATCCAGCGAGCTGATCATACAGATCGTTGATCCTGGGGAGCGGATATTTGTAATTTATGGTGACCAGGTTAACTGGTCGGTAATCCACAATCATTCGATCCGTTCCGTCTTTCTTCTTGACGAAGAGGACGGGACAAGCCCAAGGAGAAGAGCTAGGACGAATGAAACCTTTATTCAGGGCCTCATCTAGTTGCTTCTTAAGTTCGGCTAGCTCCAGGGGTGACATCTTATATGGTCTTCTGGATATTGGAACAGTTCCCAGAACAAGATCTATCACAAACTCTACATCTCTATCAGGTGGAATTCCTGGCAGTTCCTCTGGAAAAACATCCGGGAAGTCACGGACTACCGGAATGTCTTCAAGTTCTGGAAGAGTGTTGGCATTAAGGGAATAGAGTTGGCATTTGGCAACTCGAGTAAAGACATTGACAATCTCACCCGAGGGATGGGTAGGCTGAACATTTCTAGAATGAGTATCAATCTTGGCATAGTGAGCTGGCATCCAGTCCATACCCAAGATCATATTGATATTCGAATATTTCAAGGATATCAAGGATGCTAGAAAAACTAGCCTGTCTACTAGAATTTCATTGTCATAGGTTATCCTGGAGGTTTTCCACTTACTACCAGGGGTTTGGACAACCAATGGGATTGGCATATCACAGAAAGACATGTTATGCAACTGTGCATAACTTTCTGAAATGAAGGAATGAGAAGACCCAGTGTCAAAAAGAACAGACGCTAGGTGATGATTAACAAGGAGCGTACCCAGTATGACGTCGGGATCCTCTGCAGCTTCTTCTGCTGAAACATAGTTCACACGGCCACGCGCAGGAGTTGGCTTCACATAATAAGATTTGCCCGACTTGCCTTGCCCGACGGACTTTCCAGGTTGCTTGGCACCCACATTCTGAGGACACTCTCGGGAATAATGCCCTGGTTCTCCACACTTGTAACAGATCACCTGACTGGCACGTGGTGCTGCATTGCTAGCTGGGCCACTATAGGTTTTTGCTAGGGGGTTGGTCTAATTCGTCTGAGGCACCACATAGGATGGCCTCGGAGTGTATCTTGGCGGCAGGGAACTACTTGGAACCCACAACCTGCATTTTGGGAACGCGGAACCAGATGATGAGGCAAAGTCACAGGAGTGCTTCTTTGTGGCTTCATAATCGGTATGACCAGTCTCGGCACTGATCGCCTTGTTGACCAGGGCTTGGAAGCTTGTACATTCGTGGAGGCGCAAATCATGACGAAGCTCAGGGCTCAGACCCTTAGGGAATCTTGCTTTCTTCTTGGCATCAGTAGACACCTCCACTGTTGCATAGCGGGCGAGGTTACCGAACTCGCGGCTATAGGCATGCACGGTCAACTTCCCCTTGGTGAATGCACAAAACTCCTCTCTCTTTCTGTCCATCAGGCCCTCTGGAATATGGTCCAGACGGAAGGCTGCACTAAAGTCTCCCCATGTGGCTGCTGGTTCAGCAGGACACATAGCTTCAAAGTTCTCCCACCACAAATTGGCGGGTCCTTCCAGAAAGTACGCCGCAAAGGTCACCTTGTCGGCCTCAGAAACATTCGCAGAGCGAATCTTGCGTGATATACTGCACATCCAATCATCAGCATCAAGGGGATCGACGGAGTGATGGAACTTTGGAGGATTCAGCTTCACAAAGTCATTGAGGGACACTGCAGCATTCCTAGGCTGACAAGCCATATTTTGCTCAATACGCTCTAACAGACGGTTGGTCTCCCTTTTGTTTCTCTCTGCCTCAAGCATAACTTCTGCCAGAGAGGGCGGGTGAGGCAGTTCCTCCTGCGACGCTTGACTACCCTCGCCTTGCTCATGAGCAGGGGCACGGTTCAACCTGGTGAACACCATCCTAACAAACAAACTCATAGCTTAGACCAATATCAATATCAATACTATCTATGGATTAAGAATGCACTGAACACATGGAATGCGGAAATGAATATCCGAACAAGCAACTGCTATATATACACCATGGTTCATACACACCATTACATAGTTCAGTACAACCTTAACCGAAGAGCAAACTACTGAAAACATGAAACTACTCATCAGAGGCTTCGAAGCTTCCTATACATTATTTATCTATGCCTCCGGAATTCATTTCACGACACAAGCATACTTCACAAATCACACAGGACTGTGAAAGTACAGCTACTACCGTACTATCCTTCCACTCACGTTTCAGGCATCCGCATAGAACATCTCATAAAGATTGCCTCCATGGCCTGGAAGCTCAACCCGCGGATCAGGAAATACTCCATCCTGAGACCCCTGGGATTCATAAGGACACGGGTGGGGCCTTGGTCCGTTGACAGGTGGTAGTAGAGGTCCCCGAAGAGGGGTGACTCCTCCTATAGCAGGCCAGACAACATGAGCCGGAAGATGGGTCCTAACAAGGTTCAGCACCTCCATATCTCCATACCCTGTCTGGACTACAGGTGCCAGCTGTGTCAAAGCCGTCCACAGACGGGCACATGTAGCATAGAGTTCCGTACGAAGGGCACGAGCATCCCTGTCTCTATTCTCCAGCATCTCAGCAGTGGACTGCAGGAGCGGATCCTCCATAGAGGAATCAAAGTAGACCCCACTGAGGTATCCTTCTTCACCTGGCTGAGAGGCAGGAACATAGCAGAACTCTGAATTCTGCAGTAGTGCATGTCTAGCCCTCATGATGGTCAGCATTGAACAGGCAGCATCTTGTACTGCATGTCAACAGTGACCCCCAATCCATAAGACCAATGGATCGGCTCCTCAACTCCAGGGTAATATGGGAATACCCTAACAGTGAAAAGTTACTGGCTCTGATTCAAATCCCGGTACTGCTCCTCCACTGTGTACTCTGGGTACCAGCGATAACCGGACACTGACATAATCCTGATTAGCATGGCCGTATGACCTGGCACATCAATGCACCTAGTCAGACGAACCACCTGACGAGAAGGACGGCCAGGCATGTGAAAATAGAGAGTAATGCAAAAGCTTTAGAGCTCTGAAGACAAAATTGGGCAGTATAACGGCTGTAAATGCTCAAAAACAATTTTGAGACAACCCATGAAAATAGGATAGCGTAACCACTCAACTATCAAGTTCAACTCTCTGATCATCAAAACTTACTTCCTTTTCCTTGGAATAAAAGAAATCCGAAGTAACTCTCGACTTGTTGTCCTATAATCTATCGATCAGAAACACGAGCCTAAGAGAAGATAAGTAACCTAGTCCTTAATCCCCGTAGAAAAGACGAGGATGACTAGAATAGAATAACTTGAGAAGAGAAGCAAGAGTCTTACGTTCCCTTCCACAAACAATTCCCTTATATATAACTAAAGAAATTCTAGACTCAACTTCGACCAGTTTGGCTTAGTAATCCTACAGTCATTCAGGCTCTGATACCAACGCTGCCGGGACCCTGATCCTAAGCCATAGGAATCCAGTCTGTAACACATTACATCTCTTTGCGGTCTCACGCACGGTTATACCCACAGCTGCAGCCTTACCTTAGCTGGGACCGTTTGCGCCTTTTGACTCACGTATGCAATTGTGTCGCTAGCAATCCAATGACAAAGAACTAGGATCGACATGTCTAGTCATAAACCAAAGCGGCAGTTCCGCACAGGGACATGGATACATGACCCACCAAAGCAGGTGTCGATCACCAGCGAATGTAGACGAGTCGTAGCAAGCTACAAGGACTCCATTACATCGCGTGACATTTCCCCAAAGGGGACAGACATAGCAGCTAAGAAGGACACATGTGGGTCAGCCAATGTGTCCGGAGCAGTAGCGAACTACCATGGCTCGTTGGAATCACAAAGGGGCATTTCCCTGTAAGGAGTGCTACTAAAGCCTACGTCTAGGTATTCGAACCCCATACATATCAAGTACACCACACATACGCATGGCATACCGATATGTATAGATACATCGATGGCATCACAACATAACCATAAACATACAAACTTTATTTAGAAGGCTCGGAAGAGACACACACATAATATTACAAGGTAGGGGTCTCACGACCCATCATCACAAGTCATACACACAATTCTTACAAGCCAGTAGAAGATTTAAAACTGTTTGAGTATAGACAGAGGGAAAGATAAAGGCACAGGGCCTGCCTATCTACAGACCCATTCTAGGGCCAGATCGTAGCTGGGATACCAGCTACTCGTCGTCGTCGATGTCTTGGTAGAACCGTCCATTAGGGTCATTAAGAACCTGTGTAAAAATTTATTTAGCAAACGTGAGTACAAAAGTACTCCGCAAGACTCATGGCATGTATCAATAAGGAGTTGCGGGGTTTCATGCGGAAAGCCAGCGTTTGACTCATGGCTAGACAACTTGCATTTTTAAATAGTTTTGACAACTTTGATTTCTCGCACACAAGTCCACTAACACCACAACAATACTCCATCGTGGAATCATTCCATCTCCATGCGGAAATGTCGTCCACGACACTCACGCTTATCTTGACAATTTTATGAGTAGCCATTATAGTTATCTATGAACAACATATGTGTCCAAGTAGTCCATATCCGCGGACGCGACTATTCGAATAGATCATAACCCTGCAGGGGTGTACTTCTTCACACACACGCTCTCGCCACTTCTCGCCATGTGCACGTCATGCACCTCATCAACCTTCAAGCGGAAGCCCAGCGAGGGAGTTGGCCACGACCGTTAACCACGTTAATACATAGTCCAGGTCTATCGCCTATCTGAGGGTAACCCGCACGGAAGTCCGGCCGAGGTTTCCGCCACGGCCCCAAACGATGTGCGCAGGGTTCCCAAGCCCACCATCCGGGTGCCACTTGGTACACTGTGCCACTGCCTACCGCATCATAGCCCAACTCTAAGGTCAGCGCTACGCACGGCCTCCAACATGACTATAAACACTAGAAAATACTTGCAACTCCTGGACCGAGTACTAAGCGATTAATAAGTCGAGCGGGGTCATATTTCAGGGCGCAGCATGTGGTAGTATCTCGTCTTGGATTACATACACGGAACTCAGTTCCTAAGGACGGTTCCAATGAAACAACCCGCCATGTACTCCTACACAGCCTTTCACCGGTACCTTTACCAAATCAGGTTCAACACACAACCTTTACTTATGGAATCACGTTTCCACAATTCTGTTCATCACCCAGATGACAGACCATACACAACTCTAAGCATAGCATGCATAGCAGGATAAGGCACATCTTGGCTCAAGCATCTACCAGGTATGCTAGGTTGCAAGGTTGAGCTATTTACTGTGACAAGGACATGTCATGCCAAGGAAGTGGGTTCAACTAACGTGGTAAAAGTAGTGAAAGCATTTTGACCTAATGCAATAAGTAAGAGCAGGAGCGAGAACATGGGATTTATCGGGATGATCAAAATGGTTGCTTGCCTTGTTGCTCACCAAAGGGACAATATCCTTCGGTCGGATATTCGGTGGAAACCGGAGGAGGGGAGCCTACTGGAATAACAACAATCAATCAATATCAAACATATGCAACAAAATGATGCATGAAATGCAATGTAGCATGGTTTGAAAAGGCTAGCAGAACCCTTTGGGGTGATCTTGATTTGAAATCATAATTCAAATATCATTTGAATTCTAATTTATCATATTCTTTTAGTTGATTTTACCTGATGCTTTTTCATAACTTTGTTTTTCATGCATGAAAATAGCATCATTGGATTCCTTGAATTTTTCTGATCCATTTACATATATTATTTGTCAAATTTGGAGTTATAATCAGTTTTCTATGAATTTCCAAAGTTTTGAACTTACTTTGGAATTATTTTTAAACACAAAAGTCTTTATTGCATCAGCCTGACATCAGCAAGTTAATCTGGCCGTTGAAAGTCAAACCTGACAAGTGGGACCCACTAGTCAGTGTCTCTGCTCAGTTTTAATTTATATTTAACTTAATTAGTTAACTAACAGAGGAGGACCCACGTGTTAGTGTCTAATTAAGTTAATTAGATAAGTTATTTTTATTTTTTTACTAATATTAATTAACCAGGCGGGGCCCACGTGTCAGTGACTCAGGGCAGCTGAGATCCACCGGCGGCTAGGTGGATCTCGCCAGCGATGGCCTCCGGCGACCACCCAGACGGCGGAAGGCATCGGAAATCCCATTCCGACGACCATTTGCGTGGCAGAAGGCACCAGACTGACCAGCGTTCACCCGTCGTTCCATTTTTTGCATAGAACCGGGGCTGATCTGGCCAGAGATGACGCCGGCGACGAGCTCGGCGGCTGCCGGAGCTCGGGCGATGTCAGGCTTGTCAAAACTGAGGTGAAAACGTGCGGCGCTGGGCTCCTAAAGCATCTACGTGATGTGTTGAAGCATTTGCAAGCCTCAGAACAATGAGCCGATCACCGGAGAGCCACCGGCGAGGAGCTACCGCGGCGGTCATCGTCGGGCTCCGGTGGAATCTGGTGCTAGAGCTCGGAATCGAGAGGGGAAATAGAGGGGAAAGGATCCTGAGCTCACGAGGAGTGCAGAGGCGTTGAAAGTAGGCTCAGGGGAGGCCTGAGGAGGAAGAACGATGACGATGAACATCGGCGATCCGAGGAGGGGAAGGCGACTTCTCGGTGATTCACTGCGTCTCGGCATCGAGCTCGTGGCTTGGAAGCTTCAGGGGATCCTGGCGTTTCTTCTGCGTGGCTCAGGAGGGAAGGAGGCAGGCCAGAGCGACGACGAGCTCGAGCTCTGCTCGGGCTCCAATGGTGGCCGAGAGGAGAGAGGGCAGGGGGAAGAATGAGGAGGGGGAGAGCTCGGGCATGTCTGCAGGGAGCTTTATCTCCACCCTCCAGCGCATCAGGCAAGGCAGGCACGCGTGTAGCTGCGTGGGCGCGCGGAGAATGCGGCGCCACCTCCTCCTGCACACTGGCGAGGAGGAAGAAGACAAGCGTGGAGGTGGGCTGGGCCAAGGTGAGCGTAGGATATGACTTTTCCATTTTTTCCGTTTTTGTTTTATTTGCTCGCACTTGGTGCTATTTATTTCTGGCACTAAAATCAAATCTAAAAATAGTTTGAAAAATGCTGGGGTGTTAGTTGGAATATTTCCAATCACCCATAAAGTTTTCAGCATTTTTGAAAGCTTATATATTTTTGAATTCAAATATAAGTTTGAATTCAGGGACTTGGTGGTTATAAATAAAATGCCAAAAGTGATTTGAGAATAGTTTTCACCCCTGATAACTTATTTTCAATATTTATCACAAAAGATGAACTTTTCTTGAGGCCATTTTGGGTTCATTGATTTTGGCAAGATTTGAATTTTCCTTGAATTAGAAGTGGCTAGGGTTTTTGGTTTGAGTTGCACCACTTCTTTGGAGTTTGTTTCAAATTATTGAATGCAATGGAAGAAAACATGAGCACAAAGACTAGAACCTAGTTAGGGATCAAGGGATGTGACAGTTTTATCGCGCTTCTTCCCGAAGTATTCGTCGACCCTCAGGCAAGCCAACCTCTTACCATGAGCTCCAGACTTGCGTGATAACTTTGCTTGCACTATGTGTGTTTATCTGTATCACTTGTTAGCCTGCATTTTCATTAGGACTAGTCACTAGTATTACTTTTCAGCTAATATATTCCCTCAAACCTTACTCTGTGATGCTTTTTCATGTTAAATTTATAATGCTTATGTCCGAGTGTATAGTGATGTGCTATGTGTGACTCTAACGAACCCTTTCTCGCATTTTCTTCAATAATGGCACCATGCCTGAGTCTCAGCTATTTCCGACTGGCAGGGGTGGATGCCAATTTTATATTTCTTTTCTCAACAGCTATCCCGTGTTCTGAGCTGCTTTTCGGCCGTCTCGGGCAATTGTTGAATTTCTTTTCGTGGCGGTGACTCTATGTTCTGAGCTGTTCTTCGGTCGTCTTCGAGAACTGCTACACTCTTTTTTATCAACACCGTCTCATGCTCTGAGCTGCTTTCCAGCCGTCTTGAGACGGGCTAGAATTATTCCGCTAATGTCCCAGATCTGTGTTGTAAAGACCGTTCTGGTGGCTACCGATTTATTTGCCGATTTTATGCGAGGGTTCCGAAGGTCTAACGCATAGCTAGAATCTGTAAAGTATTAGTTTGCCAGTTACATCATACTGGTTAGATTACTGTCTATGATTACTTTGTGTTTGATCCGACAGTTTATGAATATGGTTTAATAGTAGTGGTTTGATCTTATTAATTATCGGATTGCTGTGACATCATAGCGTCAGCTATGACAAATAATATTCAGGATAATATACCTAGTTGGTTGATCAGAGTCACCTGTACGGGCTCATCAGTGCAACCACATTGCCGATATGGGAGGGCCTTGACTTGGTCTGATCGCGTGCTCTTTCACCGGTACCTCCAAACAGGGAGGGTTATGCACGCATGCTAACCTGATTAGGTAGGCGGTGATAACCCGGTGAGCCAGTTGAGTTGTTTGTGCCGCTGTCCCCGGTTGGGACATTTTAGTTTGGCCACGATGGTGGCAGGTGTCATGAGGACACAGGGCCACCCAGGGCAGGACTCCGGGGGAAGATGAATGTCGGTGGTACGATGAAAGAGACACGGGTCAGGCAGGTTTCGTTGGAGCAATGCTGGTGTTCCTGAATGGGATCACGAGGTCAGTGCTCCATAGTGTGGGTAAAGCATGCAACCTCTGCAGAGTGTCAAACCTATTCGAATTGCCGAGTCCACGGTATTGCACAGGTCGACCAGACCTCAGTAGACGGTCAACCATAAAGTGTTTGTAATGATGACAGAACTCATCTCGTGTGAACATCACAGGATGTTGATAACATGATGTGTTGGGCAAGAGAAGGCTATATGATGAATGGTCAGATGACCGTGTGATGTGATTTGAATCCGTTCAGATTGGATTACGAGTATGTCGAGGGTTGTGGGAGAACCCAGAAGAGAGTAAGTTGATATTCCGTGACAGTAAGTTGGTTAAGCAATTGCCGTGATCTTTGTCATGCTAGTAAGGTAGATTACATATTTAGTCCATGTCAGGCTATTCTTGATGCATATTTTTCCTGTTAATTCCATGTCATGCTTAGAATAGCTGTTACATAATTATTATGCTTGCTTTGTTATCTATTATTTGGATGCTATGTATTTGGTTGCCTTGCGAGTACATTCAAAGTACTCACCTAGCCTTGCACGTGGCCAGTTGCAGGAGAAGACTCGTCGTGCTAGATCGTAGCCCAGCCAGTCCTGCGAGTTATGGAGCCCAGCCAGGGACGTAGTTGCCGCTGTATCAAGACCTTTGCTGCCATTTAGTTAGGTTTGGAGTTGTGGAATATTGTAGTAAGAAACAGTATTGAAATAGTCCATTATATTAATAAAACCATTTTTGCTTGGAATTTCTGTATCATGTCTTTGGCGTGCATCCGGTCTTATGCTGGGACGGATGTGCGTCGTCCCTCTACCGGGGTGCCACAGGAAAGTCCCTTACTTAAGCTAAGTTTGATTCGAAGTTAAGTATCTGAGTGGAAATATTGCCTTTCACCCGGCCGGAATCTATCTTAGGCGAAGACTGATTCGCTGCTAAGTCTCCGAGTGAATAGTTTGCTATTCACTCGGTGGGATTTTCTAACTTGTTCGCAGTTAAGCCGTCGAGTGAGAGGATCGCTCGTCATTCGGAGTGAGTTTTATACTTAGGCAAAGACATGTTCGTAGCTAAGTCCCCGAGTGAGAGGATTGCTCGTCACTCAGAGTGAGTTCTAAACTTAGGCGAAGGCTGGTTCTTGGCTAAGCATCTGAGTGAATAAGTTGCTATTCACTCAGAGGGGTTTTTAACTTAGGCGAATACATGTTCATAGCTAAGCCCCCGAGTGAGAGGATTTCTCATCACTCGGAGTAATTTTTATACTTAGTCAAAGACTGGTTCGCAGCTAAGCCCCCGAGTGAGAGGATCGCTCGTCACTCGGATTATATTTTGAGTGAGAAATTGCTTGATCAGAATTGACAAACATTGTACGACTCATGACTTTGACAAGCAACATTGTTCAGAAAATTCTCTTATTACATCAAAACAATCGGTTGTCAAGCAAAAAAGCATCGGAGTAGGTCTGCATTCCAAGCACGGGATTTTGCCGGCTCTGTTCTTGAGGTTGTAAAGGTGATAGGCTCCATTATTTAGTACCGTGGTGACAACGAAAGGTCCTTCCCATGTGGAGCAAGCTCCTGAGGTCGTTGTTGATCCACTCGGAGCAGCAGATCGCCTCCATGGAACGCCCGACTCCTGACATGCCTCGCATGGAAGCGACGTAGATCCTGTTGGTATACTATCGACTGAATCAAGGCCAGTTCACGATCTTCTTCGAGGAGATCTACTTCGTCCTATCGTGCCTGTTCATCCTCAGCCTCAGAGTATAAAACCACATGGGGAAAATTGTGAAGGAGATCACTCGGTAAGACGGCTTCGGCTCTATACACCAAGAAGAAGGGTGTGCATCCAGTCGACTGGTTGGGAGTTGTCCTCAAGCCCCATAGAATAGACGGTAATTCAGATACCCAGGCTCCACTTGCATGTTCCAAGTCTCGCATGAGTCGAGGCTTGAACCCTTGAAGGATAAGGATATTTGCCCGCTCAGCTTGTTTATTGGTTTGGGGATGTGTGACGGATGCATAATCCACCCGGGTGCCTTGAGCAGACCAAAAGCGTCTGAACTCTTCCGAGTCGAAGCTAGACCCATTGTCTGTTATGATGTTGTGAGGAACTCCATACCGGAATGTTATTTCCTTCACAAACTTGATGGCGATGCGCGAGTCTAGCTTTTTTATAGGTTTGGCTTCGATCCATTTAGTGAATTCGTCGACTGCAACAAGAAGGTGTGTGAACCCACTCTGGCCCGTTCGGAAAGGACCGACCATATCCAAACCCCAAATAGAAAACGACCAGACGAGCGGGATGGTGTTCAAGGCAGATGCAGGCTTTTGAGACAAGTTAGAATATAACTGGCAGCCTTCATAGTTATCAACGATATCCTTAGCCTTCTCATTAGCGTGCGGCCAGAAGAACCCAACTCGTTAAGCTTTGGCAACAATACTCCGAGAGGATGCATAATGACCACAGGTCCCCGAGTGGATTTCCTCCAGGATCAGTCGACCCTCCTCATGGGAGATGCATCATTGAGCTACGCCAGTACCACTTTCTCTGTAAAGTTGATCGCCTATCACAGTAAAAGCCTTTGATCTGCGGATAATCTTCTTAGCTTCAGCTTCGACTTCCGGGAGTTCTCCCCTCAGGATTTTTGCAATGTATGGTAGTGTCCAATCGGGCGTGTTCACCAGAATTTCCCTAACTAAATCAACGACTGCTGGGACATCAATCTCAGTAAGATTGGAGGTGCTTATCGGTTGTGGGGGCTCTTTAGTGAAAGGATCCTCTTGCACCGAAGGAGCATGTATGTGTTCCAGGAACATATTGCTAGGGATACGTTTCCGAGTGGACCCAATCTTGGCCAGTTCGTCAGCTGCTTGATTTTTCAATTGGGGAACATGATGGACTTCCATACCTTCGAACTTCTTCTCAAGCTTCCTTACTGCATGGAAAGACCCATTGATGGCGGGGTTTCTAACATCCCATTCCTTCATCACTTGATTGACCACCATATCCGAGTCGCCGTACACCATCAAGCGTCGAATGCCGAGTGAGATGGCCATACGCAACACGTAGAGGAGCGCTTCATATTCAACCTCGTTGTTGGAGGAATCAAAATGAATCTGGAGAACATAGTTGAGCTTTTCGGCTTTTGGGGACACTAATACCACACCTACACCGGACCCATTCAACATTTTAGAGCCTTCAAAGAACATCGTCCAGGGTGCTGAGTGAATTTGAGCTGGCTCCTATTGTTCCACCCACTCGGCCATGAAATCAGTAAGCTCTTGAGACTTGATAGCTTTCTTTGCTTCGAACTTGATGTCAAAGTATAATAGCTTGATCGCCGATTTAGCCACGCGACCAGATGCATCCCGGTTGTTAACAATCTATGACAGTGGAGCATCGCTGACGACTGATACTGAATGATCTTGAAAGTAGTGCGCCACCTTCTCCGCTGACATATATGTTCCATAGAGGACCTTCCGGTAATGAGGGTACCTTTGCTTCGAAGGGGTCAGTACTTTAGAAATGTAGTAGACTGGGCGCTGGACTTTGTAAGATTTACTTTCCTCTTCTCGCTCGACAGACAGAACTGTCATGACGACTTGATTAGTAGCTGCGATGTATAAGAGGAGGGGTTCTTTGCTGTGCAGAGCAGCAAGCACCGGCTAGGTGGAAAGCAGGGCTTTTAGCTCGACAAACATTGATTCTACCTCGTCATTCCACTCGACCACATCACACTTTTTCATGAGTCGGTACAGAGTCAATGCCTTCTCACCGAGATGAGAGATGAACCGACACAACACTGCCAAGCAGCCTGTGAGCCTCTGGACATCGTTCACACGCACAGGGCTTTTCATTCACACGATGTCGCCGATCTTCTCGGGGTTGACATCTATCCCACGTTCGAAAATGAGGAAACCGAGTAACTTGCCGCCAGGACTCCGAAAGTGCACTTAGCTGGATTCAGCTTGATATCATACTTTCTTAGGTTGGCGAATGCATGTGCCAACTAAGGCAACAGGTTGGAACCTTTGTGATACTTGACCCCAATATCATCCATTTATGCTTCGACATTCCAACTGATTTGATTAAGCAGGCACTTCTGAATCATACGAATGAAAGTGGCACCAGCGTTCTTCAAACCAAAAGGCATGGTCATATAGCAGAAACACCCGAAAGGGGTGATGAAGGTCGTTTGTATTTCATCTGGACCAAATAGACAGATCTGATGGTAGCCATAATAGGCATCAAGAAAGGATAAACGCTCACACCCCGCTGTCAAGTTGACAATTTGCTCGATGCGGGGGAGCGGAAAGTGATCTTTTAGGCATACCTTATTGATGTTCTTGAGATCGATACACATACGAAGGAACTTCTCCTTCTTGGGGACCATGAAGATGTTTTCGAGCCACTCGGAGTGGTAAACCACATGTATGAACTTCGCCTCCAAGAGTCGACCACCTCCTCGCCGATTGCCTTCCTCCTCTCCGCTGCAGACCAACGGAAATGCTCTTTAACTCGCTTTGCCTTCGGATCCACTCTCAGTCGATGCTCGCTTCCATGAAAAGATGTCCGAGTTCTCACCAAGGAACTGGATGACCTCAGCTTCCTTGCTGTCGAGTGTTGTTGACATGTTGGTTGGAGCACCATCGACATCTATCGGGTGGATGTTCACTTTTTTGACTTCACCCGTCGACTAAAAAGCAGACTCAGAAGGAGGCTTCTTGGAGCGCATCAGGTCAGCAGGGTCAGTGTTCTTCCGGTATTCCTCCAGTTCAACCACAACCATCTGTTGATCAGCTATCTTAGAGACTTTTTGCAAGCACTCCTCGACTCTGTGCCGATTGCCTGTGACTGTGATGACTCCCTTGGGCCTTGGCATCTTCATCTTGAGGTATACATAACATGGGTGTGCCAAGAAATGCGCATAAGCGGGGCTACCAAGGATGGCATGATAAGAACTCTAAAAATACACAACTTCAAACGTTAATTTCTCCATGCGGAAGTTCTTGTCCGTGCCGGATACCACATCCAGTGCAATCTGGCCGAGTGACTTGGCCTTTTTCCGAGGGATGACCCCGTGGAACTGTATATTGCTTTCACTAAGTCGCGACATTGGAATGCCCATTCCCTTGAGGGTTTCTGCATACAAAATGTTCAACCAACTTCCACCATTCATCATAACCTTACGAAGACGAACTCCTCCCACAACCGGGACTACCACAAAGCTTGTCGACCAGGGGTAGTGACGTGAGCATGGTGATCTGACTGCTCGAACGTTATGGGGGTCGGAGACCACTTGAGCTATGAGGGGGTGGTCAGAATTGCCATGTTGACCTCTCTGTTTATGACCTTCGACCGACTTCTGCTCTCCACATCAGCAAAAATCATCAGGGTGGCTTTGATATGTAGAAAATCTTCTTTATGTTCTTCCTACTCCTTCTCAGGAGTCTTCTCACTTGATGCGTTATCCTTGAACTGTTGGATCAACAGCCTACACTGACGAGTGGTGTGTTTGGGCAATACCAGATTGCCATCTTCATCTTTCTTCGTGTGGATTGCACACGATAAATCCAGAATATCTCACTGATTTTTCGACTTCTTGGGGGGAAATTGCCCTTTGGGCTTTCCCTTGTACTTTCCTTGTGCCGCAGGGCGGGCGCTTCTGCTGGAGTGGAACCATCAGCCTTGCGCTTCTGTTTCTGATTGGAATTTCCGCCATCATCATTGTCGACTGCTTTTCCCTTACCACTACGGACGCGGTCTTCTTCTTCACCATTGGCGTATCAGGCAGCAATCTCCATCATTTTTCTCATGGACATGTCACCTGTACGACCGAACTTCAGATACAGCTTTGTGTACCTGACACCGGCTTTGAAAGCGCAAACTACCTGGTGCTCAGAAATGTTTTCCACCATGTGATGAAGGGTGGTCCAATGCTGGACGTAATCTCTCAAAGACTCATTCGGCTTCTGCACACAATGCTGCAACTCGGACAATCCAGCAGGGCGCTTGCACATGCCCTCGAATGTTTTGATGAAAACTTGAGCGAGATCCTCCCAGCAGTAGATGCTAGAAGGAGCCAACTGATTCATCCACACCCTCGTTGAACCATCCAGCATCAGACTGATCTGACGCCGACTCGATTGAGCCTCGAAGAGGTTCGGCAGGTTTGATTGCCGCAATCTGCGGAGATGATAGAGATGACGCCTGGTGAGCCACCGCGTGTTTCTCCCATCGCTGGAGTCGCGAGCGAACGCATCGCTTGTGAAGACGAGCAGCGGGGCAAACAGTCGACACCGGGGTGGACCGCTGCAGAAGGAGTATGCCGCAGGAACTGTAATGGAAGTGTGTTGCCCCACGAACTGGGAGCGGCTCGACGTCGAGATGAGCCTCTTGAAGCCATGTCGATTTATCGGCAATGAAGACGAGCGTAATGATACGGATCTCGCCGCCCAAGAACGAATCGCAGCCGGAAGACATGACGGAGAATGAAAATCACAAACTTGCCGGAAGTTGCTTAGACGCCTGCCCCACAGTTGGCGCAAACTTTCGTGGGAATGAACCTGACAGTAGAGGTGTAGGGTACGAAAGGAGAGGGCAGAGTCCTAGCTACAGCAAGCTTGTATGCAAGATGTATGAGTTTAGGCCCCTCTCATGGAGGTAACATCCCTACGTTTCATTGCTCGAGAGCTCTTGCAGTGTGGAATGTGTGTTACAGGGGGTGTGAACCTTGTGCCAGAGGGGAGTGGTGGCTTACATAGACTGTGCTACCCCTCATCAAAACGAGGCATCTACAGGTTTGATTAGTGGAGGTTAAAGGCATACGGTAGTGATAACAAACGTAATTAATATTACTTATGACGGCCATCCGAACGCTCACGTGTTGGCCTTCCTGGTGTAGCTTGTGGTCTTCTGCGTCGACTGGCTTCTCCTTCTTCCGAGTGGAAGTTGACTTTCGAGTGATGCAGAAAAATCTTCCGAGTGATTTCTTACCGAGTGACTCAGATACTATGGCTATCCAGTCGGAGTCCTCCTTATAGTCTTCAAGTCTTTAATGAGGTGCCCTTAGGTAGGACATGTAGGTCAACCCTATGGCCCTACCCTAGATACATATCTACATCACCCAGGCCATCCAGAATGAAGATGGACTTGGAGTCCAGAGACGGTGTGATGGAGGGTTTTCGTATGTGCTTGAGGGACACGCCGGCTCAAAAGGTTAGCCGGGTGAGCCTATCTCAACGAGCGTGTCGGCAGCCTCAATGCTGGCTGGAAGGACGTGATGGAATTCACAACCTTCGAAACCGCCGATCAACTGCTGGACCAGGAAGCGATAGCTGGCCATGTTTGCGTCCCTGGCGTCCCATTCGCCAGTGACTTGTTGCACCACCAGTTTAGAGTCGCCAAAACAGAAGATGCCCCGGGCAATGATCTACATGGACAACCGGAGGCCGTGGGTGAGCATTTCCTACTCTGCATGTTGTTCGAGGATGATAAGTGGATGCATCGGACATACTAGAATCGGTCGCCCTTTGGAGAGGTGAGGACGATGCGGACTTCGAGGCCGGTACGCATCTTCGATCCGTCAAAGTGCATGTGCCAATGGTTTTAATCGGGAGGAAGTGGCAAGTACTCCGTTTTGGCCCACTCGACGAGGAAGTCCCCCAAGGCTTGAAACTTGTTGGCCATGCATGACTCGTAGGTGATGTGGTGGTCGACCGGTTGGATGGCCCACTTGGCGATCTATTCGGCCTCATCCCGGTTGCCCATGATTTCCTCGAGGGGAGCAGTGCTCACCATCGTGATAGGATGCTCCTGGAAGTAGGGGTTGAGCTTTCGTGCCACAAGGAACATGTTGTAGCACATCTTCTGCTTGTGAGGGTAGTTCTGCTTGGAGGCGGATAGTACCTCACACAGGTAGTAGACCGGCCTTTGGACCGTCTGGGCCCAGCATGACTCTGACTGTTCGATGACCATGATGATGTTGAACACCCGGCTGGACGCCATGATGTAGAGAAACATTGGCTCCTTGTCCTTTGGTGCGGACAGGACGGGTCTGGTGGAGAGTGCTCACTTGAGGTCAGGAAGCGCCTCATCCGCCAAGTCGCTCCATACGAAGCCGTCCGCCTTTTTGAGAAGACGATAGAGGGGGAGTGCCTTCTCCCTTAGTCGGCTGATGAAGCGGCTGAGCGAGACCATGCAACCGGTGATCATTTGGATCCCCGCCAGATTGGTCGCCCGAGCCATGCGCTCGATGGCCCAGATCTTCTCCGGATTGGGCTTGATTCCTCGCTCGGAGATGAGGAAGCCGAGGAGCTGGTCGACTGGGACGCCGAACACGTACTTCTCCGGGTTTAGCTAGATCTCGAACTCGTGGAGGCTCAGAAATGCCTCTCTGAGGTCGTCTAGGAAGGTGTGGCTTTCTCTAGTCTTGACCACAACATCGTCCATGTAGACGTGCATGTTGCGGTCGAGCTACATGTAGGGGCATCACTGCATGCAGCGCTGGAAGGTGGCGCCAACATTTTTCAGCCTGAACGCCATCGTGATGTAGCAGAATGCCCCGAAGGGATGATTAAAAGCTATTTTGATCCGATCAGCCGGATTCAGATTGATCTCGTGGTAGTGCGAGTAGGTGTCCAAGAAGAACAATATCTTGCATCTGACGGTAGAGTCGATCACTTGATCGATACGGGGTAGAGCGAATGGGTCCTTCGGGCATGCCTTGTTTAGTCTCGTGTAGTCGATATACATGCGCCAAGTATTGTTTTTATTTAGCACCAAGATCTGGTTTGGCAACCAGTCCGGGTGGAAGACTTCCATATTGAAGCCGGCTGCTAGCAGTCACCGATTGTTTCCGCTTCTCCTTTGAGAAGCAGTGTAGCGGTTGCTTGACCGATTTGGCATCACCGGATGTGTAGGAAGTGCTCGGTGTACTTCCTCAGAACTCCATGCATGTCCTTGGGGGACCATGCGAAGATATCCCGATTCTCAGAGAGGAAGCCGACGAGCTTCATTTACTATTTGTCGCTGAGACCGTCCCCGGCCACAACGTACTTACGGTGGGGTCGGACATCGAGAGGGACCCTCTTGTTGTCCTCGCCATTGGTCGGCTGGAACTTGGACTCCCCAACCGACTGCTTCAGCTTGGTCTCGGACATGGCCATCTGCTCATAAATAAGGGCCACGAGCCGGTCGATACGACACCGCTCCTCGGCCATGACGAGGGATTCGGCTAGCTTGGAGCCAGCTAGTGCACACTCGGTCGACTTCTTGTAGTTGCCAGTGATGGTGATGATGCCGTTGGGACCTGGCAACATCATCTATATGTAGGCATAGTGGGGAACCGCCATGAGTTTTTCCACGGAGGTCCGGCCAAGTATGGGCTGGAGAGGTCTACCACCAGGAACCAGATGGGCTTGTGGCGGAAGTTCTTCGCCATGCCGAACAACACGTCTAGCCGGACCTTGCCGATTGGGGGAAGGAGAGGCCGGTGATGGTGCCATGGAACACTGTCCGGATTGGCTCGATCTCGTACTACAGGATGCCGAGCTTGTCCATGGTATCTCGGTAGAGGATGTTGATCCTGCTATGCCATCCATGAGGACCCGCGTGAAGTGGCAGGTGCTTCGATTGGAGACGAATGTGGGGTCGAGGAGAAGCACCTAGCCGCCCGGTGTGGGCATCACAGTTGGGTGGTCCTTGCATCCCCAAGTGATTGGATTGTCCGATGAGTGCGCTGTCGGGACCCCGATCCTAAGCCAAAGGAATCCAGCTTGTAACACACATCATCACTTTGCGATATCACGCACAGTTGACCTCACGGCTGCCACCTTACCTTGGCCGGGACCGTTTGCGTCTTTTGGGTCACGTATGCAAATATGTCGCTAGCATTCCAATGTCAGAGAACCCGGGTCGACATAACTAGTTATTAACCCAAGTGGTACATCCATACAGAGACAGGCATACATAACCCAACAAAGCAGGTGTCGGTCATCAACCCGTGTAGACGAGTCGTAGCAAGCTACAAGGACTCGATCACACCGCGAGACATTTTCCTGAAGGGACATACACAACATCTAAGAAGGATACATGCCGGTCAACCAATGTGCCCCAAGCAGTAGCAAGCTACCAGGGCTCAGTGGAATCACAAAGGGGTATTTCTCTGTGAAGAGTACTACTAAAAGCACACTGTCAGATTTCGGGCTCCGCAAAACCCTAAGGATTCGAACACTCGGATGTGTACAAAGGACTCTCCCTGCTCATCCTCGCCTAGCCCACTACTCGATGGAAACAACGAAAGACTCAATCGATGGCGAGGGTAGCACAGTACACAACAGTTTACCCAGGTTCGGGCCGTTGTGAAGCGTAAAACCCTACTCCTACTTTTGGTGGATTTCCTCTCGCGGAGGTGGTGGATGAACTAGTACAGTGCTCTCGAGCTTCCGAAGGCCAAGTGACTAGGCGTCTTGTTCTAACGTTCCAATAAACTCCCTCCCTCAAGTATCCTACCGTCTCTATTTATAGCGGAGGCTCAGGTCCTCTTCCCTCATAGCTTCGGGGGAAGGGATCCCATAGCATCCAATTTTGAAGGGGAACAGGGAAACATGCTCCCCTACCCGAAGGTGGTCTTCGCCTGCAAAGTAACTCTCCGCGCTGCAGAGACGGGCCCGAGGATGACGTTTTCCCTACTGGCGGGCCGTGGCGACTTTGTTCCAACAGAAGGGAAACCTTTGAAAGATGCCTTTGGAACCCCTGTACGCTCCCACCTCCTTTGCACCAAAGGGGAAACTTCCCTGTCCTATCATCTGCTGCTCGCCTGTCCTTTCCTGGCGTCACCATTGACTCCTGAGGTCCGGCCTTGCGTCCGAATATCCACCGCTCCGGAGGAGTCCTGAGGAGTCCCTCTACGGGTCTTGACTCTGCTCCTCCTCGTGAGGCTTGGCCCCTCACGAGGGCCTTGTCCTGGTTGGTGATGTTCCAGATGGTCTTGGGTCGGTGAGGTGGGTCGGTCTTGGGCCGCACGCAGGCAAGTCTAGGTACCCCCATTCCTAGAACGCCGACAGTAGCCCCCGGGCCCAAGGCGCGCCTGGGTTGGCCTCTTGGCGGAGCCTTGAGGGGGGCTCGAATCGTCGGGGGCCCTAAACGTTTGTGGACCATGCTTTTAAAAAGGCGAGCCCGTCCTCTTCACGCAACATCTCCTGACCTACATCGGCCGACCATCTCCGCCCCTTATCCATTCCATCGTCGGCCCTTCCTCTGACCCACGCATGTCACGTCGTCTTTGCCTTTTTATCTCTGTCATGCCTCAGAATGGGGGAAATGTGGAGGCTCGCGGGGCGCAACCGTCCTGGGGGCGCCCTGGCCCATGCTGGAATGGTCGACGGTGGTGAACTTTGAGGGGTTGAAGAAGGTTCGGCTGGTAGTTGCTGCCGACTCCAATGAGTGGGGGCACCCAAATCTGGCCAGGCTCATGGCCTCGGAGAGAGAGGGTTCCCCCACGGTTCCTCTCCATTTCCATGCCCTCCTTTGTGGCGTACTGCCACCATTCTCGGGCTTCCTCAATGCAGTGCTTTCGCATTACCATATCCATGCGCTCCATCTTGACCCTCGTTCTTTGGTCCTCCTCTCTACCTTCGCGTTCTTGTGCAAGGGTTTTGTCAGCGTTACTCCTTCTGTAGCATTGCTCCACCATTGCTTATCCCTTGAGTTGATCTCCTAAAGGCAGTGCTCTACGTGTGCGTCCTTGAGAACTATCGACGCAACAGACCCCGGGGTCCTATACGCTGAACTTCTCCCCAAAGCGGAAGGGTTCCGGCGACAATGGGTGCAGGTTGAGGCTGCTGAGGCCGGAGCTCTGTTCCAACCTCTGCCAACCCCCACGACGCTGAACCAGGGGTGGGAGCGCGAATAGCTCAGCGACCCTCGGTTCACGCCGGTCTTGATCCGGTTAGAAACACAGAGGCGGGCGGGGGTGTCGATGGCGATGGTGGTGCGTGAGTTCATCTGTCGGTGGATTGCTCCCCTTCAGCGCAACTTTCGCCCGATGTGGGCCTACACAGGGCCCGGAGACTCGACGAGGACTCAAGTCATCCCCTTTTTCCCCTGATGTCCTGCGTGAGCTGCTTTGCCGGCTGACCGACGGTGATCCTGACGAGCTCCCCCGGAATGGCCTGCCGCTGTACAGCTTCAAGGCCCCGGAAGCTCTCGCCGCGGAGATGCCGCTCTTCGATGAATGGGGTCTCCTTTCGGGGGAAAAGCGTTTCCTGGTGGCCGCGCCCCCCGGGGTTCAGCCCCACGAAGATCCAACGATGCGGTTACCTACGGGACCATGTCGGGCGGTGCGCTGGCGCCCACCCTCCCAACTCTGGCTCCACGTCAAGCTCGGGTTGGTGGCGATGATCAGTCAACGGTGGAAAGTGCTACCCCCACTTCCGATCCTCGCTCGACGGCCACCGAGTCTCCCCGCTGGGGCACCCCTTCTTACCGGAAAAGGAGGTTGTCTGAGGGCGGCCGCCCCCGGGCGCGAAGGGCTCCAGTGGGGAAGAAGTGGATGGCACCCGCATTATTATGAACCCTTGTTCGCCCTCGTCCTCCTTTAAACGCATTCGCCCTCGTCCTCCTTTACACGCCTTTCTTATGAACCCTTGTTCTTCAAGTTCCCTTTCGGTGGCCGGGGAGGCGGATCAGTGTCGTCCGCTCTGGAAGTCGCTTGGCGTCCCGCGACATCTTCTCTCGCACTCTGCGGGGCCCGGTTTCCTGAGCCTCATGGAAGTGAACCCCCCAGGGTCTAATTCGTTGGAGGCCTCCAGTACTTCGGGGGATGCCTCTCCTCTCGCCTGTGGCCCCTCCTGGGGCCATGTCGCGCCTTCCCCTTGGACCCCTCCAGCATGGCG
Organism: Hordeum vulgare subsp. vulgare; assembly: GCF_904849725.1. NCBI lineage: Eukaryota > Viridiplantae > Streptophyta > Magnoliopsida > Poales > Poaceae > Hordeum > Hordeum vulgare. The sequence continues at coordinate 307,410,312 of NC_058520.1, read as the reverse complement.
ATGAGGGGCCTCATGGGGCGCTCAATGTCGACGAAACTTCCGCACGGGAGCCCCCAGCCCCAGGCATGGATTCGGGTCGGGTGATCCCTTGCGCGCTTCTCCCATTCGTTGTACGAGAGGAGAAGATCACCGGTATCCTCTCGAGGCAATCGCGGGTTCGCCTACCGCACCATGGGGCTTGCTTCGCACCGTTGTGGACGCGCTTCAACGTCTGGGGCGGGGTTGGCCAGCCATGAAGCCCACCGGGAAGGTGAGTGCCAGTACCTTGTGTCAGGGTGGCGCTAGATTGAGGTCACCGTGAACCTCGTCTGTTTGCAGCGGGAGCGTGCTCGCGAAAAGGTGGAGGCATCCCTTGCTGTGGCAGTCAAGACCGCGAGCGCACCCTCGCCGAAGCTCATGATGCTGATTGTTGGCGCAGGGCCTCCGAGGACCGCCACAAGGAGCTTTGCACCCTCATGGCCCGCCTTGAAGAGGAAGCTCCGCCAAGGGCCTGCCAGCGGAGTCCTTCCTCGTCGGTTCTCGAGCATCCGCTGACTCGCTGGTGCTTGTAGAGGTGGAGCGGTGCTTCGAGAAGGAGCATCTAGATACGCGAGAGCGCCTGCTGTCTCTTGACAAGGAGTCCCTTGCCTCTCGTGAAGCGAAGCTTCGGGGGGAGATAGACAAGGGGTGGCAGAGGCTCGACATTCCCTTCTTCTTGATTACCATGCAAAGTTGAGGCTCGTGGAGTCCCGCTTCCTCAAGCTCCGTGGTTGCCTGCAAAATAAGGTAAGTATATTCCATAGGAGGTTAGATCAGGAAGTGGAAAAGTCGATAGGCCGCGCTCGATGCAGAGGCCATTGCCGAGGATAAGTTGTCTAATATGTGCAAATAATTGAAAAGCGCAGCTTCCCTGGTTGGAGAAGCTTCCGAAGAGGCAGCACGCGCTCGTAGCCTCCAACTCGAGCGCTCGAGGATGTTCCGGTCCCTCGAGGAGAGGGTTTCCCGCACTCTGAGCGACATCTGTGGAGAAGGCATCAGTGGTCCCCTGATTGCTGACGTCTCCGGGTACTTAAGCTTTTTCTACCGCGTCGTGGAGCATCTCGAGGCGAGCTCCAAGAGGGCCCTTGCGCTTGCGGAGAAGAGCCGCGACCTTTTGGGCCAGGCCACCTCGGACGTCTTCAACCACCTTCTTCGCCTCGACCACGCCTTTGACTTTGCCTTAGTGTTGGATCCGGTGCCGGAGACGATCCGCGTCGCCCTGGCCGAATGGGTCGAGGTTCACGTGGAAGACTTGGTGACAAGGCTCGCTCCACAGGGTCGCGGTATGGGCTCCGATGATGACTCATCCTCATGATCCACAGCCTTGTCCTCCTGATAGGTTCATGTGTTAAGTTTAACAGCAGCTAGGTCATGTCTGGTGGGTACCTTTTAACGGGTTCCCTGGTGCCGAGGTACACGCGGCGCTTCCGTACTGGCCGCGACTGTCGCCATCCTATGGTGTCGCAATGCTAATGATTTGTCCTGCGAGTGTGGGCTCATTCGTGGCGCCTCCTTCCTTCTTTTGGCGTGGTTTGAAGACCCTTTCGACACTCTGTGTCTACAGGTCCTGGTCCCACACATCTCCCTGCCGCCGTGTGGTGCAACCCGTTACCAAGGTTGCTTCTCACGGGGCAAATCCCCGACGCCCTCGTGGGGCGAGTGGCATTGTGACTAGTGAGTCCCCTGAGGCGTGCTGCTCAGGAGCCCCCTTTGACACTCAAGCCGCTCTACGTCGCCAGGCCCCTGTCCAGCACATTTCCGTGCCATGCAGAGCTCGCGTTTCACAGGGCGGGGCCCCGCTACTCTCGGCGCCAACCGGATCTCTCGGACATCGCCAACAGTGGCGAGTGGAATTATGACCGGTAAGGATCCTAAGGCGAGGCCCAAGAGCCCCCTTTTTGGCGCTCGAGCGATTCTGCAGTCGACCCCTTTTTGCGATTTCCTCGGGAGAACCGGAGACCTCCTAAGGTTCCCACAAAACACCAATCAAAGCGAAGGGGGAAAGAGAACACGGGTTCGGCAAAACGACAGAACATAGAAAGGAAATCCCCACCCTTCTTTTCTTTTCAAAACGTCAAGAAGAGGAACCTGCGAGCCTTGACAGCTCAGGATACAGCAGAAAGGGAATGGTCCTAGTGGGCCTCAACTTAAAACGCAACAAAGAGAAAATGCCGCGTCCGGCATCCTAGCTATTCACCGCCTCCGTCTCCCCCCAACTCTAAGCATAGGGCTTCCATTAGACGTGGGGTGGACCCATTCCGTTTCCTCGGGGGCCCCTGGGCATATACAACCTCGGCTCATGTTGAGAGTGAGAGTGTCATGGTGGGGGTGTATTTAGGAGGTCGCGAGGACGCTTTGGCCTCACGAGTGTCCCTACCCCCGAGGCATTAGGCGCCTGATTCTAGAAGTCATTGGGGCATTGTTTTGATTCCTTCGTGTTCTGCACTAGACGTGGTGTGGACCCCTTCCGCGTCATAGGGGGGCCTAGGCGTATACATCCTCGGCTCGTTATTACGTGAGAGTGTCACGGAATGAAGTACGTTCCGAAAAAATTGAAGGATGATGCAGTGTTGATGCAGAGGTGGCGCTGGGGCATCGCAGGGGCAACACCGAGGTGCTACGGGTTGATGCGGGGCCCGGGGATGCTTTGAGGGCTCCATGCCACATGGGCGTGGGCCCCGCTCGCGGTCCCAAGGCTTGTAGCACCGTGGTGTGGCCTGCCGTGAGCGCGCCCTCGAGCGAGGGGGAGCCCCGTGCGCCCTCCGGATGGAAGGCTCGCCCACGTGGTCGGTGCGGAATCCCCGAGGGGATGCCCCAGCACGCCTCGCTGAGGCCCCCTGGGTTCCCTGACTGGTACCCTAGATCACGGCCCCAGGCCGGGCTGGCCCAACCTAAGGGCAGCGACGGGTAACCGAATGAAGCTTGCACCGGTGAAATGGGCGTATGTTCCACCCTCCGTCCCCAAGTGAGCGTCGTGTGCCCTGGGGGCGGAGGGGGGTATACGACCTCCAGCGCCCAGATTCAGTTCGTCTAGCCCGGGAACATGGGCAAATGTTCCACCCTCAATCCCTAGGCTGGGGCCCCTCGACCTGGACATGAGGGTGCGTCCACCCTGTCCAGGGCGAGAGGTCCCCGGTCCCCAGACCCAGACGTCTGCCTGGGGCAGCTCCCAACCAGCAGCTGCCCCCCACGAGTGCGCCCGCGCTAGGCGCTCTCTTGGAGCCACCCCCTCGGATCACCCCCACAGCGTTGTTCATACCTTTTCGTGCGGGGGCGGTCCATGGGGTCGCACTCGTGCCTTCTTCTGTAGTGATGGTCCGCGTGGTCTCCTCCGTGGCCCGTAGATGTGCTGGTATGGTCGTCGTCAGTCTGCGTGAGCCCCCGAGGGCGGATGTAGTCGAGCCTTTGGTACTCTCTCCCCACTCCGTGAAGCATGTCGGGGAACGCTGGGTGACACCCTCCCAGCGGGGCGGAGTATTGCACCCCCATCTGCTCCCGCCGGATCCCCATTAGGGGTGACCGCAGATGGAGGTTTGGGGCGCGTCCGGGTGGTCCTGCAAGTCCTGGCGATGCGGGCTGACGGACACGGCTTGCGCGGGAACAAGATCGGGCTTCGCCGAAGGCGACGAGTCTGAGGTGGCGCGCGTGACCTTCGACGTGGCGGAGATGTGCGGTGTGCTGGCGCCTGAGCTCATACGCCACCAGCAGCGCGACATGCGTGTGCGTCGGGTGCTAACAAGCTCGGACGAGGGGGGGGCAGCGGGACGCGAGGAAGTGTCGGGGCGACGTGGGGATGCTATACGGTTGGTGAAGATGGCAAATCCCAGCACCCGCCTGAAGCCTGTCCAGCATGGCCGTTGTCCGTCGAGGTGGTGGGATGCCGTTGGGTGTCGTGGCCCACCCACACCATCTGCACCATGCGGGCAACCCGCCTCTCCGAGCGGACTCAACGTTTCCACGCCATGGGTGCGGTCTGTTTCGGTGAGCCGAACTTTGTGGGAGACCTCAACACGCCCCCTATCTCGCGTTCCAAATGTCGGATTTCAGGCTCCGCAAAACCCTAAGGATTCGAACATTGGGGCGTGTACGAAGGTCTCTCCTTGCTCAGCCTCGCCTAGCCGACTACTCGATGGAAACGACGAAAGACTCACTCGATGGCAAGGGTAGCACAGGAAACAATAGTTTACCCAGGTTCGGGCCGCTACGAAAGGCAAAACTCTACTCCTATTTTTGGTGGATTGCCTCTCGCCGAGGTGGTGGAGGAACTAGTACAGTGCGCTCGAGCCTCCGGAGGCCAAGTGACTAGGCATCTTGTTCTATCATTCCAATCAACTCCCTCCCTCAAGTATCCTACCCTCTCTATTTATAGCGGAGGCCCGTGTCCTCTTCCCTCATAGGTTCGGCGGGAAGGGACCCCACAACGGCCAATTTTGAAGGGGAACAGGGGAACATACTCCCCTGCCCAAAGGTGGTCTTCGCCTGCAAATTAACTGTCCGTGCTGCAGAGATAGGCCCGAGGATGATGTTTGCCCTACTGGCGGGTGGCGACGGCCTCGTTGCACCAGAAGGGAAACCTTTGGAAGATGCATTTGGAACCCCTGTATGCTCCCGCCTCCTTTGCACCAAAGAGGAAATTGTCCTGACCTACCATCTGCTGCTCGCCTGTCCTTTATTGGCGTCACCATTGACTCCTAAGGCCCGACCTTGCCTCAGAATATCCTCCGCTCCGGAGGGGTCCTGAGGAGGCCCCCTGCGGGTTTTGACGCTGTTCCAACTCGTGAGGCTTGGCCCCTCACGAGGGCGTTGTCCAGGGTGGTGCAATTCCAGTTGGTCTTCGGTCGGTGAGGTGGGTCGGCCTTGGGCCGCACGTAGGCAGGTCTGGGTACCCGCATTCCCAAAACGTCGACACATACAACTAGGTGTCGAACCCCATACATATCACAACACATCACACGTATGCATAACATACTCAATATTCATAGGTACAACAATGGCATCACAACATAACCATACAACATCACAACATTTATTTAAAACACTCATAAGAGCCCTACATAATAAGTTCATACAGGTAAGGGTCACATGACCCGAGACTCAAGTAATACACACAAAGTCATACCAACAATGCAGAAGCATTTAAAGCTGTCTGAGTACAGACAGGTGAAAGGAAAATGCATAAAGCTTGACTATCTATAGATCCCTTCCGAAGGGGCCAAGTCATAGCTGGGACACCAGCTACTCGTCATCATCGACGTCTAGGTAGAACCCATAGATGGTTTGTGGGCATCTTCTGCAACAGTTATTAAACAAACATAAGTACGAAAGTACTCAACAAGACTTTAAATCAGATGTATCTACTCATGCACAAGTATCAGCAAGGGGGTTGTGGCGTTTCTTGCAGCAAGCCATCTTTGACTCTTGGCTAATTTAAACCACGACTACAAGTATTTTTGAATAAGTTTTGATAAGTCGCACATGAGTCCACTACCTCCATAACAATACTCTATCATGGATTCTTTCCTGTCTCTCTACGAGAATACCATTCATGGTACTCACACTTATCTTGATACTTTTATGAGTAGCCATTAAAGTTATCTATGAACAACATATGTTTCCAAGTAGTCCATATCCATGGACGTTGCTATTCGAATAGATCATAACCCTACAGGGGTGTACTTCTTCACACACGCTCTCGCCACTTATCGCCATCTGCACTTCACGCACCTCGGCAACCTTCAAGCGGAAACCCAACGAGGGAGTCGGCCACGATCGTTAACCACGCTAACACCTAGTCCAGATTTATCGCCTATTTGAGGCTGAAACCGCACGGAAGTTCGATCGAAGTTTCCACTCTGGCCTCAAATGACGTGCGCAGGGTTCCCAATCCCACCATCCGAGTGCTACTTGGTACATCCTGCCACTGCCTACCATGTCATAGCCCACCTCTAAGGTGAGCACCATGCATAGCCTCCAGCATAACCACAAACACCAGAAACTACTTGCAACTCCTGGATAGAGTATTAGACGATTAATAAGCCTAGAGGGTCAATTAAGTTTCCAACGTGAGAAAAAAATATGAGAGCAGGAGTGAGAACATGACCTTGAATTTTTATCGAAATACCATGTTCTCATGTTCTCACTCCTGCTCTCATATTTGTTCTCATTCCGATAAAATCCCATGTTCTCACTCCTGCTCTCATTTATTGCATTAAGACACATCATGATAAATGTTTTTGCCTCGGTAGTTGAACCCATTCGTCTCCATGACATGTCCTTGTCACAGTAAATAGCTAAACATTGCAACCTTGCATACCTGGTAGATGCTTGAGCCATGATGTGCTTTACCTGCTATGCTTGCTATGCTTAGAGTTGTGCCAGTCCTATTTCATCTCGGTGATGGACTGGAGTGGATTAATGTGTTCTGGTGATAAATGATAAGTGTTGAAGCTGGTTTGCTAAAGGTACCGATGAGAGGCTGTGTAGGAGTACATGGTGGGTTGTCTCATTGGAACCGTTCTTAGGAACTAAGTTCCGTGTATGTGATCCAAGACTAGCTACTACCACACGTTGGGATACTTAATTGACCCTCTCGTCTTATTAATCGTCTAATACTCACGATTTTTAGATTTTTAGAACGGTTCCGATTAAGTATTAATCGTCTAATACTTAATTGGCCAAGCCTCTCCTGTTTTAATTTTTCATATTTAAATTATTTTAATCTGAGTTATAGATTAATTTCTATGATTTTTAGAAGTTTATAACTATTTTTGAATTTATTTAAACCGGAATTGGATTTACTGCATCAGCATGACATCAGAAGGTCAAACTCACTATTGCAGGTCGAACCTAACCAGTGGGGTCCACCCCACTAGTCAGTGACACATGCACTACCATAGTTAAAATTAATTTGAATAGCTAATTAGCAGGGTAGGCCCACTAGTCAGTGAGTGTTTAGGTTAGTTAATCATGTTAAAATAATAATTTGTTAACCTAAACTAATCAGGGGCTAGGCCCACATGTCACCAATCCAGGGAGGTGAAACCCCTGGTCGATGGGGTCAAACCCATGGGCGGTGAGTCGTCGGCAGCACCAGGGACGGAGGAGGGGGTCAAAAACCATTTGGGCAAATGATATCACGAATGGATTAGCCTCTCACTCGCGCGTCCATTTGAGCAAGTCACAGGGGCCGGGGTGGCCTGAGTCGACGCCGGCGATCACCTAGGCAGCCATCGGACCTCGGCCATCGTCGAGCTCAATATAACAAAGCACAAAAAGGCTAGAGCTAAGCACCTACGAGACCTACACTACAACGCGAAGACATTGGTGGCTTCGGTTGGGCTCGAGGACCACTGGCACCTTACCGGCGAGGAGCTCCCGCGGTGGAGCTCTTCGGCCGTCGGTGGAAATGGAAGCTACGGCTTGCGAACGAAGGTGAAAAGAGGGAAAATGGATCCTGCGGCTCACGGGAATTGCAGAGGCATCGAGAGCGGGCTCGGAGACGGCCTGACGACGGCGACCTCGGTGACGAGAGGAAGAAGACGATGGTGTCGTGTCGATTGAAAGGTCCTAGCTTCGCGTGGCTTGGAGATTTCAAGGGCGTATAAGGCGGAGCTTCTGATCGTCTCAGAGGCAAGAGGGAGCAACGATAGCGAGCTAACGACAGCCAGACGAATGTGCGTCCATGGCAGGAGAGAGGGGAGAAAAGAGGAGAGAGCGAATGAAGAGGACGGGGCGATGGGGTCGACTCCTATGGAGTTTATCCACCTTGCCAGCACGACGGGGAGGGCCACGCACGCACGCAGCTGCGTGCCGGATGTACAACAGGCGGCGGCCAGCTCCTCCTCTACCTACTGGCAGTGGTAGAAGAGGAAAGGTTGGTCCGGGTGGGCTGGGCCACACGCTAGATAAGCTTTTCTCCTTTATTTTTTTTCTATTTTGTTTTGTTTTATTATTAACATGTGTTTTAATTTGTTTGGGCTCAAATCCTAATCCAAAAACCCTGGAAATAAATAGGAGGTATATTTGGAATATTTCGAAACTCCATAAAATATTTCAGCATTTTTGAGTGATCTAAATATTTATAGGTTATTTATTTTGACCAAATCAGTGGAAAATTTGAAATGCCAAAAGTGTTAGAAAAATAAAGTTCATTCCTGAAATGTTGTTACCAACACTTATCAGAAAGGATGAACATTTTTGAAAATCATTTTGGGTTCATTGAAAAATAACACTTAGTTGAATTTCTTATATTAGAGTGAGGTGCCAGGGTTTTTCTTAATCCCCATTTCACTTCAATGCAAAAACAAGAATGATGCACACTCTAGGTAGGCACCAAGTAATAAAATCCTGGGATGTGACATGCATGTACTTGGGAACCGGAGGGATGATGGCGTGGAACTCTTCCGCACGCCTGCGTTGGTTGTGCTTGTCTTCATCTTCCATGGTGAATACAATGTAGGTTGCATCCAAAAGGGGATAATCATCCGGGGCATCGTCGGCAAGGGCGGTAGCGCCTCGCCCGACGCAAACCAGCTGCACTAGCGGGCCGTGTACGTGGCCGGTTTGGCCCTGCTATGGAACTTGCAAGGCCCATCAAGCCTCACCTTGAAGGTATATTTGGGCTGCCAGGGCTGCTTGCCCTCATTGGTGCGTTGACGCTGATTGGAGACCGGCCCATTTGCCATCTTGTCGTCTCCTACAATGGCGACCTACTGGCTGTTGTAGTGGGCATCCGGCTGGTCGGGCTTGCGCTTGCCCTCATCCGACTGCGATCTACCGGCTATTGGAGCAGCAGCCGGCTTGGCTAGGGTCGGCTTGCTGGCGCATCGACCAGCACCAGGATCTTCATGGAAGAATCAGCCATGGCGTACTCATCGATGACGGCCTTCAGCTGCGCCACAATTCTCGGCTCCCGGCGCATGAGTTTGTGCGTGAGGAGGGTGCCATCTCAGTAGTCGTCGATAAAATACTTTTTTGCTTGTACCTCATGGACGACCTCGTAGGAGTTGCGGAGCTTGGTCCACCACGTGAGGTAGTCGCGGAGAAGCTCGACCGACCCCTGGATGCAGAGGGCCACCTGGGGGGCTTGTCGGATCAGTTGTATGTGCTAGTGAAGTTGCATACAAATGCCTCCTGGAAGTCCAGCCAGTCGTTGGCGCTTTTGATCGGCAAGATGTTGAGCCATGTCCGGGACGAACTAAGCAGCATGAGGTGCGCGTAGCACACCGCCAGTCGCTTGTTGCCATCTGCGATGGTCTAGTGAGTCAACCAATCCTCAGGCTTGGTTGAGCCATTGTACTTGGGGGTGTCGCGCGCCAAGGTGAGGCCCTTGAGGAATGGTTCCTTCAGGATGCATGGCCCGAAGCATGACGGGGCGACTGTGCTTTCTTCCTCAGAGGCCTGGGAATTCGCGAGTCGCTTGAGGCGAAAACAAGCATCCTGGTCATCAAGGAGGCGCAGGCCGACGTGCTTGGCCACCGGGTGGTGAGCTGCCGGCTGTTGGGCTGGCTGGCCGCAGTCTCATCCCCCGCATGGGTCGCATGCAGGAGTCACATGGGTTCTAAGATGATTGGGTCGGCTCCTCTAGCTATGAGTTTGTAGCCTCCACAAGGATGCGGATGCGCTCCTGTTGTGCTTCGCAGGCCAGTCCCTCGAGCTCTCCTAGCTTGATGAGGGGAGACCACACGACTCTCATGTTCTTGTCGGGCGTGTCATAGACGGCGCGACCATCAGCTAGCTCTTGGCTGACGATGCCTCCGCGATGTTGTACTTCTCCGTGCCGGCTAGGGCCTACGACAGCCGGCGTAAAGCCATGGGCTGCGTTGAACTCGTGCTACGTGCCATTGAATTTGGGCTACGTGGCCTCCAGCGCATCCGTCTCCACGAGCAAATGCTGGCGGTAGCCGTCAAGTTCCGCGGTTACGGCCGTCGGATTGGCCACAACCGGGATCGATGCACGTAGTGTGTGCAATGCTGCGCATATCGGGGTTCGCCATACTGACGTGCCGCCTAGCAAGGCAGCGGTCATCACCTCCACGCGGATGTAGAGGTCGTCAAAGTTGCTCGAGAGGTCGGCATTCATCAAATGACAGAAGTTCATCGCAGCTGAACACCTCGACCGGGTACTCGCTGGGAATTACCGCGACATAGGCGCGGTGCTCGCCGAAGGGGACAATGGAGCCGCTGACGAGGAAGTTCGCATCCTCGAGGTAGTTTTCGTAGTCATTGATGAATTCTAGCATGCCGTAGCACACGACAAAGCCATGCGCGATGCGCTCCCCAGAGGCGGTGAAGGATCCCGCAGGAATATAACTCTGTATGGCATCGCTGCCGGCCCTATGATGGGCCCAACTATCGTGGTATTTGTGAAGAAGATGCCAGGGGTAGCTTAGATCGTGGTTTGAGGACAATGGGCACTAGCGCCGTGTGTGAACGGGTGAAGGTGCAACACACCTGACACAAATATTTCCATGTTCAGGACCCTCCCATGGAGGTAAAAACCCTAGTCCAGTCGGAGTGACTATAGGCGGTCGCAATAGAGGGCGCTCCTCGAGCTGTTCGTGAGGAGGAAGATGGAGGTCTCGCTTGCGATCTTCTACCTCTATGGTGTGTCGAATGTGGTATGTGTCAATTGTTTGCTAGCCCGCCCCTCTCTCTGGGGGCTGGTGTTCGGCTTTATATGGTAGCCGGATGATTACAATAAGGATGAAAACAGGGGGCGGGCCCGAGCTGCCAGCATCTGAGATCGGCCGTGGTGCCCGCTGGCTACTGGTTCATGTCGAGCACGGGGCCTGCCGGCAGTGTGCCACTATGGCCAGCACGCTCCACCGCTAGGGAGTAGGTAGGCGCACGCCTGCTGCAGCGCCTGCTCGCCCGGTCAAGCTCAGTGGTGACCGCGGTCTTGTAACCACTCCTTGCTTGCGTCAGGGGGTCATGTAGCCAAGCGTAGCCTGTCAACGGGTCCTATAGCCACGCAAGCCCTTTCCCGTGCCTTGTCTTGTTAGCATACGTCGGAAAGGGAGGATCGGACGGCCGCTGACTCGCCGACTATCGTTGGGGCCAGATGGATGGGCCCGCTGTCGCCAACCGGCCAATAGTGCGGTGGCCGGACAAGTCGCTTGCCGCTAGTCGGCCTAGGGGGGCAGCCGGCCTCCAAATGTCTTGGAGTTGGGTTTCCTTCGCTTTGGTATACTCACGGGCCATATCCCCATCACTAAACCAAAGTTATTCCATGTGAGTCTGTCCGCTATATCTACCTATATGCGGTATTAGTTTGTCGTTCCAAGTAAATTTGCATGTGCCGCCTCTAATTATTCTAATGAACATTTGTTTTGTGAGACCGTACTGCTCATGGAGCATTACAGGGTTGTATGTATCTTCCATGCTCAACGGGTTATTATAATTATGTTTTTATTCACTTGTCCTTGCATGAGACGGGCCGATAACCGGGATGCCGAGTCCTATGATAAAAATTGCAAATAATTAAACAAAACTCCCCCGGACTGTTGTTGGTATGGAGGGTGATACATCTCTAACGTATTGATAATTTATGAAGTATTCATGCCATATTCATCTATGTTTACAATACTTTTTATGGCTTTGATGCACTTTCTATGATTTAATTAGAACTAACCCGGAGTGAAGCTGTTTTCAGCAGAATTACCGTGGTGTCAATTTTGTGTGCAGGAAATGAAAGTTCTCGCAATTTCCAGAAAGTTTTTAGTGATTTTTTCTAGAACATATAAGCAACAGTGGAGCGAAGAACCACTTGAGGGGCCACCAGGCTCTCACAAGCCATCATGGCACTTACGGGGGTGGTCAAAGTTCCCCGATGGCTTGTGGGGCCCTTGTAACTCCTTGCGCGATTCCAACACCAACAAATCCTATAAATAGAGAAACCCTCAGAAATTAGGAGGGACTCTTTGCCTCCTCGCCGTAACTCTCTGTATCAACGAAAAACAAATCTGGAGAGAAACATTACCAAAAACAAGAGAGAGATCCAATCCCGGAAGGGCTCTCTCCCCTCCGAGAGCCATAGCGGCAAAGGACCAGACGGGAGAACCTCTTCCAATCTAGGTAGATGCCATGGAGGAGGAAGCCTACGGTGGTAGAATCCCCCCTCTCTTCCGGTGGCGAATGAGTGCCGCCGGGGGAACCATCACCATGGTGATTGTCTTCATCAACATCACCGTCTCCATCACCTTCCCTCATCCATCTATGGTGGTCCACTCTCACGCACCCTAATATAATCCCTTACTTGAACATGGTGTTTCATACCACATATTATTAATCAATGATGTGTTTCCATCCTACGATATTTGAGTAGATTTATGTTGTTCTTTGGGTTGATTGATGTTCTTGATTGATTTGAGTGTATGTTTTATTTTGGTGTTGTCCTATGGTGCCCTTCCTGCTGCGCACACGTGAGGTAATTCTAACTGTAGGGTTTCCAATATGGTCATGATTCGCTTATAGTGGGTGGCTAGGGTGGCAGAAGTTTACACCCGAGTAAGGGAGTTGTTTGTGTATGGGAGTAAAGGGGGCTTGATGCTTAATGCTATGGTTGGGTTTACCTTAACCTTAATAATTTCTACTAGTTGCAGACGCTTTCTAGAGATCCAATCTTAAGTTCATATGATCGAAGTATGTAAAGTATGTTAGCTCATGCCTCTCCCTCATATAAAATTTCAAGAATGATTATCGATCTTGTTATCAATTGCCTAGGATGATTCCACACACCATACCATCATTATTCCAGACTCTCTATTTGTAATATATTCTAACTTTATTTAGGCAGCTACTATTTTCATATATTTCTTCTCCAATATAATGCAAATATATCCTCTTTATACCCACAATTCAGTTTTATTTCTCGTTACTAGATAGAAGCAAACATTCAATGTATGTAGAGTCGTATCGGTGGTAGATAGGACTTCAGAGAATATTGATCTTACCTTTAGCTCCTTGTGGGTTCGACACTCCATACTTATCACTTCCATCTTTGTAAACTGATATGATCATTACTTGCACTTGGGGATTATCAAGCTCTTTTCTGGCGCCATTGCCGAGGAGCAATAGCGTAGGGTTAATATTTCCGTCTATCCTTGTTTTCTTCTATCGCTAAGTAGACTTTTTTCCTTTTCCTTTTTTTATTTGTTTATTTGTGGTTGAAACGGACAATTTTAAATAAAAAATTAAAAACACAAAAGAATTCACTTGCCTTTTATAAGAGAAGCGATTGGAAAGTTATGCATTGGAGAAGTGAGGGTCGACCTTGAACACTTGTGTTCATGCTCATGGAAAAAATGTACAATTTTTCATGGAAGTTCCTCATAAAAAATTTATGCCCTTATATATACCACTGTACCATAAAATAATGTACTCTTCATGATATTCGTGTTGCTCCTTTGCATGTTTCATCTACCATTATTATGTGAGCATCATTGAAATTATCATGCCTAGCTAAAAGGCTTTAAAGAAAAGTGCTTGTTGGAAGACAACCCAACACTTATCCTAACTATTTTTGTGTCTTCACATGATTAAGCTTCTTTAGTACTCATGTTTTTTGCTCTTATTTCAAAAATGTGCCAAGTAAAGCCTTTGGGATGATTTGAATGATAAGTATAATTGATATGGTGCGAAAAGAGAAACTTTTACGTCGAGTGCAGATTTTTTGTGATTTTAGTGGAATGTATTTTTGATCTGAAAGTTTTACACAGAATCAATATACAATTTCCCCAGGTTGTCCTAAATTTTCAGAATTGCTTGAATTATACAAGTATGGTGTTGCTGGTGATCATTACAGATTTTTCTGTTTTAGTCACGTTCTATTTTTTGCTTGCATAGTTTTCTTGTTTTGATGATGCTATGGATTGTATCGAGGGTATAATCTATGGAGAATTTAGAATACATTAGTTATGCAATAATTAAATAGGAACCAATTTATAATAGTACCTGAAGTTTATGATTTGCCTATTATACTAACGGATACCACGAGGTTTGTGTTAAGTTTTGTGTGATTGAAGTTTTCGAGGTTTGGGTGACATACCGGTATGAGGAGAATAAGAAGCATCAAGACACTAAGCTTGGGGATCCCGAGGTACACCCCAGGTTATATCCAAGAAAGACTCAAGCGTCTAGGATTGGATACGCCCGGATGGCATCCCCTCTTTCATCTTCAACACTATCGGTATATCTTACTTGGAGCTATATTTTTATTTGTCACATAATATGTGTTTTGCTTCGAGTGTCATTTTATTTTGTTATTCTGTGTTAGATGTTATTTATAATCTTGATTTTCAATAGAAATGTCGAGGGGATAACCCCGGAGTAGCCTCATCTCCCTTCATGACCATTTTGAAAAACAACAGGGACGGCTCGGCCCCTAAAGCGTCGGCTCCATCAAGTCGGCTCCGGCTGGCTCAGCCGCTTCACGGATGGACCCGTGTCCCTCCGACTCCGGCCGACCAGCCAGATGGTGTCACCCCTCCTACCAGGCTCTGGCCCATATGACAAGGATCGTCCCCTTCAAAGGGACACAACGTAAGACCATGCACTCAATTGGATCGTACGCGCATCGCTACAACGGAGTCGGCGTACCAGAGTCTTGTGCCGATCGTAACCAAGCAAGACAACCTAGGTCAACTCGGTGCTCATCATCGCCTATCCCCTGCCGTCCCTCACACGTGGCGGTCGGCGAGTCGGCCTTACCATCAGCCACACGCTGGGGCGACAGATGCTTGATGGGGCTCCCCTCCGACAGGACCCCACATTCGGCAGGCCCCACCAGCAACAAGACCGCTCCAGGGGTGGGACCCCCCAGCCAGCCACAAAGGCCCCTAGATAGGTCCCACCCGTGCCATTTATGTATACTTTAAGTCGGGGCGGTTGGCCTATAAAGCCCCCCGGCCATCCCCATGCAACGGGGCGGCTGATGACACGCACACACACAGAGGCAAGGAGAGTGAGCAACTCCTTCTTCCTCCTCTAGCTATAAGCTCAAGGAGCACAATTGTAGCCCTTGTCTACGATATAACCATTCCAGCAGGAATAGGGGTATTACCTCCCACGGAGGACCTTGAACCTGGGTACACCGTGTATCTCTATCACTTGTCCCGAATCACGCTCCCGGAATCTAACAACGCACGTTGGCCCCTACCACACGAGATAAACCATGCCATGGCACTCTTGTGACAAAACAAGGACAGTTGGTGCCCACCATGGGGCCGTGCGTGGCGTTGGCCGGTTACACACTCCGCGTAAGACCCCTCGCGCCTTTATTTCAGCGCATTATGCCCCGTCTATTCTACACCCTTGCTCCATCCTCTCCCGCGGATGATGGCACGTCAGTAGCGTCGGTCCCACATGCCTTGTAGGTGGTGACGTTGTTTTGCTCGACACACTGCCATGCGACAACAACTCCATCAACATGAGCAGCCTTTGCACGCTCTTGGGTGAATTGTGCATAGGCGACTCACCTACCTCTAGCGAGTACCCTGACGAGGTGCTTGCCATCTCCGCCCCCTCCCATTGGCCGGTGGCGTGTCCCCCAGCGACATCAGCGATCTCTACGATCGCTTCGCCGAGCTGCGCATCAGTACCGCTCCCACCTCCAACGAGTACCCCGACGTGGTACTCAATGTATTTGACCCGCCGCCTGCCTTCGGGTGACGCATTCCGCCTTCACCTCTGCATTGAGGTGATGGTCACTGACTCCTCCTCGAGCTTGGGCCACGCCAAGGCCAAAGCGGCAGTGACTGCAGCCATGGCCCGTGCGAGCCCGTCAGACCTCTTGCGTGCCACCCTTCAAGGTCTGCGAACCCCCATCGCACCATCTACCGACCCGGCCGTTGCAACGGTTGAGCTCGAGGCGGCCCACAAGTAGCTGTTTGCCGAGGCTAGCACCCTTGCCACCATGCAGCACTAGATCGAGTCTGCACAGCGTGAGTACAACACCGTCTTTGGCTTCACCCAGGCTGGCAACGAGCCTAGCCGGCATAGCGAGGTGCATCAGTGCGGCCACGCTGTCGCCGACATTCTCGATGGGAACTTTCCAACCTATGAAATGCCTTGGCCAACCTCAAGGCCCCCGACGTCGGCATGGCCGACCTGGACAACTTGGAGGGCGAGGAGCACATGCTGCAGGAACAACGTGTCCGCAAGTGCATCGACACGGCCTATGCCCTCCAAGCCTATTTCATGCCTGTCCAGGCTGACTCTGTGTCAGTCCATGTCCATGGCAACGGCAGGGCTTGGGCTACACAGCATCCTTCCTCCCCCCGCTGCTCTGGTCTCCGTACCGACCAGGGCCGACAAGAGCATCCCCGGTGCCCCGAAGATCAACCAAATATTGCTACCATCCTTATCTTGCGTCGGTTTTCCCTTGAAGAGGAAAGGGTGATGCAGCGAAGTAGATAAGTATGTACCTCAGTTTGTTGAGAACCAAGGTATCAATCCAGTAGGAGGAATAAACAAGGCTCCAATAGTAGTACCTACACAAATAATCAAACACTTGCACCCAACGCTATAAAGTGGTTGTCTATCCCTTCAGAGTTATTTGCAAGCATGAGATCTGATAGAGATAGATATAAAATATTGTAGAAAGAAAAGTAAATAAATTGCAGGAATATATATTTGGTATTTTTGATTTATAGATCTGAAAATATAATATGGAAAATAGACCCGGGGCCATATGTTTTATGGTGGGTGAACAAATTACTATCGAGCAATTGATAGAAAAGCAAATAATTATCAAGGTATTCAAGGCAAAGATTATGCATATAGGAATCATGTCTGTGTCAAGTAGACCGAAACGATTCTGCGTCTACTACTATTACTCCACACATCGACCAACTCCGGCATGCATCTAGAGTATTAAGTTCATGAAGAACAGAGTAACGCATGGAGTAGGATGACATGATGTAGAGGGATAAAATCAAGCAATATGATTAAAACCCCATCTATTTATCCTTGATGGCAACAATGCAATACGTGCATTGCTACCCCTAATATGTCACTAGGTGAGGACACCGCAAGATTGAACCCAAAACAAAGCACTTCTCCCATTGCAAGAATTACCAGTCTAGTTGGCCAAACCAAAGAAATAATTCGAAGAGACTTGAAAAGATATGAAATCATGCATATAAGAATTTATAAGAGACTCAAATAATATTCATGGATAATCTGAACATAAACTCACAATTCATCGGATCTCGACAAACACATCGCAAAAGAGTATTATATCGGATAGATCTCCATGAAGATCATGAAGAACATGGTATTGAAGATCAAAGAGAGAGAAGAAACCATCTGGCTATTAGCTATGGACGTGTAGGTCTGTGGTGAACTACTCACACATCATCAGAGGGGCAATGGAGTTGATGTAGATGCCCTCCGTGATCAATTCCCTCTCCGTCAGATTACCGGAAAAGGTTCCTAGATTGTATCTCTCGGGAACAGATGGTCCCCGCGGCATAACAGTATTTTCGTGGCTCTTTTTGACGACACGGGAATATTTGGGAATTTATAGGCCAAAGAATAGGTATAGAAGACCTGCAGGGGGCCCACAAGCTAGGGGCACGACCACCCCCCAGGGCGCGCCCTGAAGGCTTGTGGCCTCCCGGCAATTGCCTTGCCCCCTACTCCAAGTCTGTTGTGTGTCTTCTGGTCCAAGAAAAATCTTTATGGAGATTTTATTCCGTTTGGACTCCATTTATTATTCCTTATCTGCAATACTAAAAAACATGGAAAAAACAGAAACTGGCACTAGGCTATAGATTAATAGGTTAGTCCCAAAACTAATATAAAACATCATATAAATGCATATAAAACATCTAAAACAGATAATATAATAGCATGGATCAATCAAAAATTATAGATACGTTGGAGACGTATCAAGCATCCCCAAGCTTAATTCCTGCTCATCCTCAAGTAGGTAAATGATAAAAACAGATTTTTTGATGTGGAATGCTACCTAACATATTTATTCATGTAACATTCTCTATTGTGGCATGAATATTCAGATCCATAAGACTCAAAACAAAAGTCTAATATTGACAAAAAACAATAGTACTTCAAGCATACTAATAAGTTAATTGCTTCCTTTCTAAATAGCATGGTCTTAGAAAGTTATCCCTACAAAATCATATGGTCTGGCTATGCTGCATCTTCACCACACAAATGTCTAAATCATGCACAACCCCGATGAAAATCAAGCAATTGTTTCACACTATTATGTTCTCAAACATTTTCAACTCTCACGCAATACATGAGCGTGACCATGGATATAGCACTATAGGTGGAATAGAGTGTGGTGGAGGTTTCAAAAAAAGGAGGAGATAGTCTCACATCAACTAGGCATATCAATGGGCTATGGAGATGCCCATCAATAGATATTAATGTGAGCGAGTAGGGATTGCCATACAACAAATTCACTAGAGATATAAGTGTACGAAAGCTCAAAAAAGAAAACTAAGTGGTCGTGCAAAAGATGTAATTCCACTAGTTATATGAAAGTGTCAAAATTGGAGGCTCTTTATGAAGAACATGGTTCTACTTTGAAGCACAAGTGTGGAAAAAGATAGTAACATTGTCCCTTCTCTCTTTCTCACATTTTCCCCTATGTTTTTGTGGGCTTCTTTGGCCTCGTTTATTTTTTATGGGCTTCGCTAGCCTATTTTTTTTTTTTATAAAGTCAAGATACTCATCCCAACTTGTGAGGGAATCATAGCTTCCATCATCCTTTTCTCACACGGGACATTTCTCTAATAATGCAATTCATCACAATTTGTTTACTTACAACTCAAAGATTACAACTCAATAGCTAGAACAAAGTATGACTCTATAAACAGTATGGAAGTGATGGTGCATGTCATAAAAACGGGACGGTGGTGTTGCATGGCAATATATCTCGGAATGGCTATGAAAATGCCATAATAGGTAGGTATGGTGGCTGTTTTGAGGAAAATATATGGTAGCTGTTTTGTGGAAGGTGGTTTTAATGTACCAGCGAAAGTTGGGCGGTGCTAGAGAGGCTAGCAAACGTGGAAGGGTGAAAGTGCGTATAGTCCATGATCTCAACATTAGTCATAAAGAACTCATATACTTATTGCAAAATCCTATTAGTTATCGAAGCAAAGTATAAGACGCATGCTCCTAGGGGAACAGTTGGTAGGAGTTAACCATCGCACAATCCCGACCTCCACACAAAGGTCGACAATCATTAAACAAGTCATGCTCTGACTTCATCACATAACGGTTCACCATAAGTGCATGCCACGGGAATCACAATTACTTACTAGCATGACTCTCATATTACCATCTTCACATCTCAAAACTATATGCAAGGAACCAAACTTCTCGTCATATTCAATGCACTTAATATGATTTTTTTATTATATACCTCTTGAATGCCTATTATCTTAGGACTAAATTCATAACCTAAACCAACTACCATGATGTTTATATAACTCTCAAAATAATAAAAGTGAGGTACGAGAGTTTAATAATTTCTACAAAACACCGCCGTGCTCTAAAAGATATAAGTGAAATACTAGAGCAACATTGCCTAGCTCAATAGATATAAGTGAAGCATAAAGCGTATTCAAATAAATTCACGGTTCAGTGTGCGTCTCTCTATCAAAACATGTGTGCAGCAAGGATGATTGTAGAAAACTATAAAGTAAAGACTCATATCAAACTACATGCTCCAAGCAAAACACATATCATGTGGTGAATAAAAATATAGCCTCAAGTACATTTACTGATGGATTGAAGACGGAAGAGGGGATGACTTCTGGGGCATCCCCAAGCTTAGGCTCTTTGGTATGATTGAATATGACTTGGGTTCCTTGGGAATCCCCAAGCTTAGGCTCTTTCCACTCCTTATTCCATAGTCCATCTATTCTTTACCCAAAACTTGAAAACTTCACAACAGAAAACTCATGCAATCCGTTAGTATAAGAAAACTAAATCACCACTTTAGATATTGTTGTGAACTCATTATTAATTTATATTGATGTAATATTTACTGTATTCCAACTTCTCAATGGTTCATACCGCTAGATACAACCCATAGATTCATCAAAATAAGCAAACAACACAAAGAAAACAGAATCTGTAAAAAACACAACAGTCTGTAGCAATCTGTTTACTTCGAATACTTCTATAACTCCAAAATTATAAAAAATTAGAAACATATGGGCAATTTTTAAACCAATCTTGTGTAAAAAATTCATATCAAAAGCACATTCCATTGCATTTATAAAATTCCTGGACTGAGAGCGAAAGTTTCTGTTTTTCAGCAAAATCAACTTGCAAACACCATCGACCATCCCAAAGGTCTTAGTTGGATCAAACACTAATAAAAACAATAAAACACAATTATTACAGAGGTAATGATGTGTGCAGCACTCAAAAATAGAAACAAAAAGAAAAGCAAAATAAATAGAATTGGGTTGCCTCCGAACAAGCGCTATTGTTTAACGCCCCTAGCTAGGTATAATGCAATACATCTAGGTATTGTCATCTTTGGTATGCAATCCATAGGTAGCTCTCATAATAGATTCATAAGTAATCTTAATTTCTTTCTAGGAAAGTGCTCCATGTCTTTCCTTAATGGAAATTGGAATCTGATATTACCTTCTTTCACGTCAATAATTGCACCAATCGTTCTAAGGAAAGTTCTACCAAGAATAATAGGACATGTAGGATTGCATTCTGTATCAAGAACAATGAAATCTACGGGCACATAATTCCTATTTGAAACAAGAAGAACATCATTAGTCCTTTCCGCATATTTCTTATTTGTAGAATCCGCTAGATGCAAATTTAGAGAACAATCATCAAGTTCACGGAATCCTAACACATCACATAAATTTTTGGAATCGTGGAAATGCTAGCACCCAAATCACACAAATCATGACACTCATAATCTTTAATTTTAATATTAATGGTAGGTTCCCACTCATCATAAAGCTTTCTAGGTATAAAAACTTCGAACTCAAGTTTTTCTTCAAAATATTTCATCATGGCATCCAAAATTTGTTTAGTAAAGGTTTTATTTTGACTATAAGCATGTGTAGAATTTAACATGGATTGCAAAAAGGAAACACTATCAATTAAAGATAAAATATCATAACTAAAATCCTTGAAGTCTGAAAGAGTGGGCTCATTGCTATTTAAAGTTTTGACCTCTTCCATCCCACTTTTATCAATCTTATCACTAAGATCTATGAACTCCAAGTCACTGGGACGCCTCTTAACTAAAGTTGACTCATCTCCAGTCCCGTATTTATCATGATTGATGCTAGAAAACAAAGATTTAATAGGTGTGAAAGCAAGCACTTTTAGATCTTCGTCAATATTATCACGAGAAAACACTTCTTCAAGCCATTCATGCTTAGCACGTATTCTAGTGGTTCTTTCCTTACACTCATCAAGAGAAATTCTCATAGCTTTTAAAAATTCATTAATATCATGCTTGGGTGGAATAGATCTAATTTTCGAAGAATCAATCTCAAGAGAAATTCTATCAACGTTCCTAGCCAAATCATTAATCTTGAGCAATTTTTCTTCAATCATAGCATTGAAACCTTTTTGAGAGGTAATTCATTCTTTAATATTATTCTCAAGATTAGAGGGCATCTTATTATAATTTCCATAAGAATTGTTGAAGGGACTACCGTAACGATTAGAGCAATTACTAGGAAATGGCCTAGGATTGAAATTACCTCTACACGTGTTATTGCCAAAATTGTTCCTACCAACAAAATTCACATCCATAGATGCATTATTATTTCCAATAAAAGAAGACAAAGGCATATCATTGGGATCAATATGAGCACTGTGACTAGCAAACAATTTCAGTAATTCATCCATCTTTCCACTCAAAGTATATATTTCTTTGATAGCTTGCACTTTTTACTAGTAGGAGATCTTTCGGTATGCCATTGAGAATAATTTTCCATAATATTATCTAGGAGTTTAGTAGCTTCTCCTAATGTGATTTCCATAAGAGTCCCACCTGCGGCGGAATCTAAAAGATTTCTTGAAGGAAAATTCAATCCCGCATAAATAAATTGTATAATCATTCATAAGCCCAAACCATGCGGGGGGGGGGGGGGGATTCCAAATCATTAGTGTCATCCTCTCCCATGATTGTGCAACCTGCTCATGATCAAGTTGCTTAAAATTCATTATATCGTTCCTAAGGGAGATAATCTTAGTGGGCGGAAAGTACTTGGAAATAAAAGCATCTTTACACTTATTCCATGAATCAATACTATTTTTAGGTAAAAACTGAAAACCAAGTTTTAGCACAATCTCTTAATGAAAAAAGAAATAGCTTTAATTTGACAATTTCATTATCCACATCTTTCTTCTTTTGCATATCACACAACTCAACGGAAGTATATAGATGGGATGCAACATCTTCACTAGGAAGGCCAGAAAATTGTTCTTTCATAACAAGATTGAGCAAAGCGACATTAATTTCACAAGATTCCGCACTAGTGGGGGGAGAAATCAGAGTACTCATGAAATCATTATTATTAGTAGTGGAAAAATCATATAAATTGGTATTCTCTTGAGTCATCGTGACAAAGCAAGCAGTCTAGCACACAAGCAAGGAAAAAATATGAACGGAAAAGGGGCAAATAAAAAAGCAAATCTTTTTGGTATTTTCTGAAAATCGTTTTAGAAGTGGGAGAGAGGAAAACGAGAGGCAAATGGAAAATAAATTAAATGCAAGAGATGTTTGTGATGGGTACTTGGTAAAAGTGATCTTGCTATGTATCCTCCCAGGCAACGACGCCAGAAATCCTACTTGCTACCTCTTGAGCTAGCGTTGGTTTTCCCTTGAAGAGGAAAGGGTGATGCAGCGAAGTAGATAAGTATTTACCTCAGTTTGTTGAGAACCAACGTATCAATCTAGTAGGAGGAACAAGCAAGGCTCCAATAGTAGTACCTACACAAATAATCAAACACTTGCACCCAATGCTATAAAGGGGTTGTCAATCCCTTTATAGTTATTTGCAAGGATGAGATCTTATAGAGATAGATATAAAATATTGTGGAAACAAAAGTAAATAAATTGAAGATTTTTTTTGGTATTTTTGATTTATAGATCTCAAAATATAATATGGAAAATAGACCCGGGGCCCATAGGTTTCACTAGGGACTTCTCTCATAAAAGAAAATAATACGGTGGGCCCATAGGTTTCACTAGAGGCTTCTCTCATTAAGTAAGATGACATGATGTAGAGGGATAAACTCAAGTAATATGATGAAAACCCCATCTTTTTATCCTTGATGGAAACAATGCAATACGTGCCTCGCTACCCCTACTATCTCACTAGTTGAGGACACTACAAGATTGAACCCAAAACTAGGCATTTATCGCATTGCATGAATTACCAATCAAGTTGGCCAAACCAAACAAATAATTCGAAGAGACTTGCAAAAATATGAAATCATGCATATAGGAATTCAGAACAGACTCAAACAATATTTATGGATAATCTGAACATAAACTCACAATTCATCGGATCTCGACAAACGCACCGCAAAAGAGTATTACATAGGATAGATCTCCATGAAGATCATGAAGAACATGGTATTGAAGATCAAAGAGAGAGAATAAGCCATCTAGTTACTAACTATGAACCCGTAGGTGTGTGGTGAACTACTCACACATAATTGGAGGGGCAATCGAGTTGATGTGGATGCCCTCTATGATCAATTCCCTTTCCGACAGATTACCGAAAAAGGCTCGCAGATTGGATCTCTCGGGAACAGAGGCTCCAGGCAGTGTAAAAGTATTTTTGTGGCTCTTTATGGCGATATGGGAATATTTGGGAATTTATAGGCCGAAGAACAGGGTAGGAGGCCTGCAGGGGGGCCACAAGCTAGGGGGCACGACCACCCTCCAGGGCGCGCCCTGTAGGCTTGTGGCCTCCCGGCAATTGCCTTGCCCCCTACTCCAGGTCTGATGCGTGTCTTCTTGCCCATGATAAATCTTTCCGGAGATTTCATTCCGTTTGGACTCCATTTAATATTCCTTATCCGCAATACTAAAAAAGGTGGAAACAAAAGAAACTAGCACTAGGCTCTAGATTATTAGGTTAGTCCCAAAAATAATATAAAACAACATATAAATTCATCTAAACATCCAAAACAGATAGTATAATAGCATGGAACAATAAAAGATTATAGATACATTGGAGACGTATCAAAGATCACGAGCACATGGTACAACCGGCAGGAAACTGGCTGTCTCCAGATGGGTGCGCGCGCCACACATCAGGACATGGCCGCCATAGCCGTCCCACCTATGCAACATGAGCTCACCGCCCGGCTTGGGCCCCGCATCCAAGACGAGACCGATGCTCGCTCCCGCCTCGACCGGCTGGCCGAGTCCAACCTCATAGAGGAGGAGGGACAAATTGGCAGAGCCTACTTCAGCGCCCACATCTGCAACGAGCAATTCCCCTCCGTCTTCACGTTGCCATTCGACACCCCTAAGTACAACGGCTCCGCCAAGGTGGAGGAGTGGCTACTTGACTACACCAACGCAGTCGGCATCACCTAGGAAAACAAGTGTGTGGCGGTGCGCTAAATCTCACCCATGCTGCTCAGCTCGACATGGACAAGGCTCAATATCCTGCCGGCTAGCAATATCAACACGTGGACCGACTTTTAGGAAGCGTTCGTGCACAAATTTATCGGCACATACAAGCGTCCGGGTTGCCCCCGCAAAATAGCCATGTGCGTCCAGGGCCCGAACGAGTCACTGCGCGACTAACTCACGCGCTGGACCGAGCTACACAACTCATGTGAAGGAGTGCACGAGCTACAGGAAATCTAGTACTTCTCGGAGGGTTGTCGTGATGGCAATCTACTCAAGCACAAGATCATGTGCTCCACGTCGGCCTCCTTAGAGGACCTCATGATCAAGGCGGACAAGTACGCCACCACTGACTCTGCCATGCGCGTCAAGGTCGATGCAACGGGCAAGGCCGTGCCAGCTCGTCCGGCTGCCCATAAGCTGGTCCCGGCAGAACAAAGACCCCAACGGAAAGTGCAAGCAAGACCAGTGATACGTCTCCAACGTATCTATAATTTTTGATGGTTCCATGCTATTATCTTGTCAACCTTGGATATTTTGTATGCATTTTATATCTTTTTTGGGACTAACCTATTAATTCAGTGCCAAGTGCCAGTTCCTGTTTTTTCTGTGTTTTTGAATTTTTCAGAGGAGAATATTAAATGGAGTCCAAACGGAATAAAACCTCCGGAAAGATTTTTTTCCGGAACAGAAGATACGCACGGAACTTGAGAACCAAGGCAAAGGACTCCGGGGGAGGCCACAAGCCCCTAGCCACAGCCTGGGGGGCGCGCCTAGCAGGCTTGTGGCCCCCTCGTGGCTCCTTTGCCCTACTTCTTCCGCCTATAAATCCCTAAAAAATCTGAAACCACGGCAGAGAGCCATGAAAATACTTTTGCACTACCGGAAGCTTCTGTCTCCGCAAGATCCCATCTGGGGCAGGTTCTGGTGCCCTGCCGGAGGGGGGATTCGGACACGGAGGGCATCTTTATCAACACCATTACCTCTCCGATGATGCGTGAGTAGTTCACCACAGACCTTCGGGTCCATAGCTAGTAGCTAGATGGTTTCTTATCTCTCTTGGATCTTCAATACAAAGTTCTACATGATCTTCATGGAGATCTATCCGATGTAATCTTCTTTTGCGGTGTGTTTGTCGAGATCCGATGAATTGTGGATTTATGATCAGATTATCTATGAATGTTATTTGAGTTTCCTCTGATCTCTTATATGCATGATTTCGTATCCTTGTAATTCTCTTCGAGTTGTGGGTTTTGTTTGGCCAACTTGATCTATGTTTCTTGCATGGGAGAAGTGCTTGGTTTTGGGTTCTAACCGTGCGGTGTCCTCACCAAGTGACAGAAGGGTAGCGAGGCACGCATCTTGTTGTTGCCATCAAGGGTAAAAAGATGGGGTTTATATCTATTGCATGAATTTATCCCTCTACATCATGTCATCTTGCTTAAGGCGTTACTCTGTTTGTTATGAACTCAATACACTAGATGCATGCTGGATAGCGGTCGATGTGTGGAGTAAAGTAGTAGATGCAGAAAGTATCGGTCTACTTGTCTCGAACGTGATGCCTATATGTATGATCATTGCCTTAGATATCATCGTGACTTTGCGCGGTTCTATCAATTGCTCGACAGTAATTCGTTCACTCACTATAATATTTGCTATCATGAGAGAAGCCTCTAGTGAACACTATGGCCCCCCGGTCTACTTCAGTTCATATTTTTAGCTCTGCACTTTTACTTTGTTACACTTTCCACCTTCAGATCTCACCTTGCAATTAATCGTGACGGAATTGACAACCCCTTTATAGCGTTGGGTGCAAGTTTGTTTGTTTTTGCGCAGGTACATTGGTGACTTGCCTTGATACTCCTACTGGATTGATACATTGATTCTCAAACTGAGGGAAATACTTACTGCTACTGTGCTGCATCACCCTTTCCTCTTCAAGGAAAAAACCAACGCAAGCTCAAGAGGTAGCAAGAAGAATTTCTGGCACCGTTGCCGGGGAAGATCAAGTCAATAATAGTCTCCCGTCAACGTGCCAATTTCTGGCATCGTTGCCGGGGAGTATCAAGTAAAGAATAGTCTTCCTTCAAGGTGTCAATTTCTGGCACCGGGGATTATTCTAAGTGAAGCTTATCCAAGTAAGTGTCGCAAACTCATCTCTTGCATTTACTTTTTTTTTCCTCTCGTTTTCCTCTCCCCACTTCTGAAAAACAAAAATTTACAAAAATATTTGCCTTTTTCGTTCGCCCTTTTTTTCGCTTGCTTTCTGTTCGCTTGTGTGCTTGTCTGCTTGCTGAAGTCACCATGACTGAAAACACCAAACTTTGTGAGTTCTCGAATACTAATAATAATGATTTTATTAGTACTCCGATTGCTCCCGCCACTAGTGCGGAATCATATGAAATCAATGTTGCTTTGCTGAATCTTGTTACGAAAGAGCAATTTTCCGGCCTTCCTAGTGAAGATGCCGCATCCCATCTTAGTACCTTCATTAAGTTATGCGATATGCAAAACAAGAAAGATGTGGATAATGATGTGATTAAATTGAAGCTATTTCCATTCTCATTGCGAGATTGAGCAAAAACTTGGTTTTCATCTTTGCCCAAAAATAGTATAGATTCTTGGAACAAGTGCAAAGATGCTTATATATCCAAGTATTTTCCACCGGCTAAGATTATCTCTCTCCGTAATGATATCATCAGTTTTAAGCAACTAGATCATGAAAATGTTGCACAATCTTGGGAGAGAATGAAATTGATGATTAGAAATTGTCCTGCTCATGGCTCGAGTCTTTAGATGATTATACAAATCTTCTATGCTGGTTTGAATTTTGCTTCTAGTAATATCCTGGATTCTGCCTCCGGTGGAACTTTCATGGAAATTACATTAGGAGAAGCCACAAAAATCCTAGAAAATATCATTTCAAACTATTCTCAATGGCACACTTAAAAGTCACCTACTAGTAAAAAAGAGCATGCTATAGAAGAAATTAACTCTTTGAGTGCTAAGATGGATGAGTTAATTAAATTGTTTGCTAGTAAAGGTTCTCCTTTAGATCCAACCTTGATTGAGAGTAGCAATGAGAGCTTGGATGTTAATTTTGTTGGTAGGAATAATTTTGCAACAACAATGCTTATAGAGGAAACTTTATTCCTAGGCCTTTTCCTAGTAATCCCTCTAATAACTTTGCCAATTACTACAACAATGCTCACGGAAATTACAATAAATTACCCTCGGATCTTGAGAGTAATATTAAAGAGTTTATCAACTCACAAAAGATTTTCAATGCATCCATAGAATAAAAACTGCTCAAAATTGATGACTTGGTTAGGACCGTTGATAGAATGTCTCTTGATATTGATGCTCTGAAATTGAGATGTGCTCTTCCCAAGATCATTATGGATGAAACTTTAAAAGCTATGCATGTTTCCATGAATGAGAGTAAAGAAAGAACCGCCCAAATTCGTGCTAAACATGAATGGCTTAAAAAGGCGTGTTCTCGTGATGAGAATCACAAAGATCTTAAAGTGCTTGGCGTGACTCCCATTGGATCCTTGTTTTCTAAGGTCAATCCTAATGATGATGAGGCTGGATATGAATCCACTTTGGTTGAGAAATGCCCCAATGATTCGGAGTCTATCTATCTTCATGCTAAAAGCATTGAAAGTGGAATAGAGGATATCAAAACTTTGAGTAGTAATGAAATTACTACTTTGGATTTCAAGGAATTCAATTATGATAGTTGTTGTTTGATTGAATGTATTTCCTTGATGCATTCCATGCTAAACTCTCCACACGCTTATAGCCGAAACAACGCCTTTACTGATCATATCGTCGATGCTATGATGAAATCTCTTGAAGAGAAACTTGAGTTGGAAGTTTCTATTCCTAGAAAACTTCATAATGAGTGGGAACCTACTATCAAAATCAAGATTAAAAACTATGAATGCAATGCTTTGTTTGATTTGGGTGCTAGTGTTTCCGCTATTCCAAAGTCTTTATGTGATGTTCTAGGCTTCAATGAGATTGATTAGTGCTCTCTTAATTTGCATCTTGCGGATTCTACTTTTAAGAAACCTATGGGAAGGATCAATGATGTTCTTATTATTGCAAATAGGAACTATGTACCCGTAGATTCCATTGTGCTTGATACTGATTGCAATCCGACATGTCCTATCATTCTTGGTAGACCTTTCCTAAGGACTATTGGTGTTGTCATCGATATGAAGGAAGGGAATATTAGATTTCAATTTCCATTAAAGAAGGGCATGGAACATTTTCCTAGAAAGAAAATAAGATTGCCTTACGAATCCATGATGAGGGCTAATTATGGTTTGAGCACCAAAGACGACGATACTTGATTCTATCGCCTTATGCCTAGCTAAGGGCGTTAAACAATAGCGCTGGTTGGGAGGCAACCCAATGAATTTATCTTTGCTTTTTGCATTATGTTTTGTTGTGTCCACACCATAATAATTCTGTTATGATTGTGTTTTTTTGTGTTTGAGCCAAGTAAAACCTTTATGACTAGTTTTGGTGATGGTTGTTTGATCTTGCTGAAAAAGACAGAAACTTTGCGCTCACAAAATTATTTTTCATTCCTATCTAGAAAGATCTTTTGAGTTGATTCTTTTTGATGCTTGTTTATATGCCAATTTCCCTAAGTGTCGTAATGTTTCAGAATTTTGGAAATACCAGAAGTATACGAAGTATACAGATTGCTACAAACTGGTCTGTTTTTGACAGATTCTGTGTCACACCCTGTTTTTCCATCACCTGTCTGTGTTGTAAAATTCTAAGCTTGTTAAAACTTTTTCAAAACTAATGTGGTGAGTGCCAAGATTGACACTGTGTGCTTGTATGCTTGATTATGTGAGATTTAAAAACCCAATAATCTTTTTTGGTATTTTACTGATTTTCAAAAACCTTTGATAATCAAAGTAAAACCAGCTTGAGATTGCACTGCATGTCCTTGATAACAAGTAGTGCTACTACTCATATTTGGTAATCTGATTTTTACCTATCTTTATATTTCAAAAACACAAAAATAATTATATTTGTGAGTATTTTCCTAATTAAATAACATGTCCATTTCTAAGGTCAGAATTGGTATTCCAACATGGAAAAATACTTTTCTCCTTTTGAACCATCTGATTAAATTTGGAGATGGTCAGAAGGACATATATTTTCCATACATAGGATTTTAAACCCCCATTTTATATTATATTTATTGATTAAAACTATAAAAGCTATTTCTGACTGTTTTGGCATTTTGAAATATTTCCAAAGGAAATATTCTCAATAAATTCCTAGAAAATTCCAGTGATGTCCCTAAGCCTTGTTTGGTGTCCACATAAAGTTTCACCTTGATCAAAGGTGGATAAGGACCCCAAATAACCCAAGAACCCTGTCTGTCCAGAATCAAGTTAGAGCAACTCTACATAGCAAAGTTTGTCCAATGAGGCTAAAACTTTGCAGGAGTGCCTAGTACCTCAAATGAGGGTTCTACACCAAAAATGGGATTTGTGGGACTTAGTTTGCTCACACTCCCTTTGGTAGGAACAGATCTGGTCATATTGGAGAGTTTTCAAGTTTACAAGGCTAAACTTATCCTTTGGAGCTCAAATTTGGTGGAACTCCATGGTTTATCCCCAAAAGCAAACATGTTAAGTCTCAGCACCAGTGGTGGGGTGCAACCCCATGTGACCATTGTCGAACACCTTCTCACAAAGAGGATAAATCCCCCTTAGCCACACCTAAACCAAACTCCTTTGCTTCAAACTCTTAGATTAAGTAGCCAGCACCAGTAGCTAACCCCAGTGAACTGGCCCGTCCCTGGTTCAAAGTGGAAAGGCCAAAAACCCCAATTTAGACATCAGTTCATGATTGACAGCACCAGTATTTCTTGCCTCCTTTGACCAGCCGAAGCTCCCACTAAAACCAAACAACTAGTCACACCCCCAACAAGTGCCGGGACATTATGGACACATCCAAAGTTCCCCAGAGCGCACCAGCATGCCGTGGCATGCCAAAACTGCGCTCTGGGCGCGCTACAGGGAGTCTCCGAGGTCGGGGCGATGCCCTCGGCTAGTTCTAGCCTCTCCCGAGATGTCCAACCCCTTCCCCGACAACCCCTCTGCATCGGGCAAGCCTCAGGGCCCCTCCTCTCTCACGCAAGAACTCACGCGACGCGTGCCCGCGCGCTCCAGATTCGGCCAAGCTTGCGCGGCCACGAATGCAACTCCTCTCTCTCTCTCTCTCTTTGCAGCAGACGGTTCGGGCAGTCCAATACCACGTCCTGAGACCGTGGTTACGACCCCAACGTCTCTCTGCACCCCCATGCGCGCCACGGTGAGTCACCGGCGCACCCGAGTCTGCTCACTGTCGAACGCCTATAAATATCCCTCCCCCTCGCTCCAGCGCCCCTCAGATAGCTTCGCTGCATCCACTAGCACCTCCCTAGCCACCCCAGCAACACAGCAGAGCCCCGGTGCTCGAGATCGACCGAGGCCCCTCCGCCTCGGAGCTCCGGTCGATCTCCGGCTACACGATGGCTCCTGCACCACTCGACCCACCAAACTTACCCCCTTGACCCTAGCAAGCTTTCCCCCAACTCGCCCGAGCTTTTCCATGTCTCTAGCCACCTCCTCGACCACTTCCCGAAACCCCTCTGCCACGGCCTCCTCGTCACCGGCGAACCCCTGCCTCCCCGTCGTTGTTTCAACCACCAGCAGGTAGGCGACGTTCAGGTGAACCCATTCTCGTGCTCATTGGGGCTGGAGGTAGGAGACGACCCCGACAGGTGTGCCCCAACTGTCGGTGGCCCAGCCTCCTCCCCAGCGCTGGCCTCGGTCGCTGACCGCAGGGCCCCGCGCGTCAGGTTCAAACCTGACGGCGCGCGCGCCTGGCAAGCCATCGGCTGGCCATGGGCCAGCCCAGCACTGGGCCGAGCCAGGCCAGGAGCTGGCCTGTGTTTTTCTTTTATTTTTAAAAAACTGGATTTCTAAGATTTTGATAAAAACATTTAACCAGTGTAAAAATATAATTCTTCCACTATTATTTTTCTAAAAATGTGTAGTATTTAATGAGATGCTTAGATGAATTTTTCCAGCAACTACTCTGTTTTGCAATATTAAAAAGGACTAACATGGAATAGTTTTGCTTCTCCTTGGTTGTTTTCAAAAATATCCCTTCAAGGAAAATTTAGGCAAGTATTTTTAAAATGATATCTTAGATTTATCAGAAATAGGGAACATTTTTAAAATGACTTTGTGGACTGTTTCTGTGTGAGCTATTTCTTATTTGTGGTTTTATCGACGATAGAAAACCCGTGTGACTAGGGAATCAGAGCAGAAGACCTCGAAGACCCCGGATACTTAGCTTACCAAGGCAAGCAGCCCTTTGACCATGACTGAGCATATGTTACTTTGCATGATAAAATAGCAAGTATTTCCGTTGCATGTGATCATAAGTGCAGGTAATCATTTGATATGATTTTACCGAAGGCTCCTCCGGAGTATTTTGCATTGAGCTTGACTCTACCCCTTAGGGTCATGCTAATACCATGATTGACAATTAAAGATAACAGTAGCATTATCATGAGCATGATGTTGTCATAAAGCAAGAGTTTATGAAAACCCCGTCTGGTGCCACTAATGCACGAGGGTGATGATGAGTTGGTGGTCACTTTTGGTGAAGTGATGCACCCGGTATTTGGTGTGAGTAAGGTTTCGGAAATGGGATTAGATTTATGATGTGTCGACTGTCCCAACCTTACCAGTACGACCATGTTACCCCTTATGGGACGGGGCAATGTTAATTACTCTGGTCGGTGCTAGCAAAGAGCCACATTACTAGTGGCGGGAGTGATGTGTGGTCACTCTCGTGATGGGGTCGTGCCGAGTAGGACGACTATGCCATTTTTATGAGTTCCAGTGACACCGTTGGTCCCTGCATGGTCGGTATTGTCGAGAGTTGGTGCTCGTAAGACGTATGACATGTGGGCTGGGTACCAATCGAGTGGATCTCTTTGACTAGTATCGTCAGGGGAAAGGCATTGATCGGGTACTTACCTCGGGTATGTGAAATACCGCGAGTCGTGGATGACACGGAAGTTTCCCGAATCTCGTGGGTCCAGCGTACTACCTCTGCAGAGTGTAAACTATTTGAATAGTTGTGTCCACGGTCAAGGACAGTTGGGTAATCCTGCTTAAACTACGTCCTGATATTTCCGCATAAACCAAGTGTGAGTGAGTGAGTGAGCGCGGTGTTGAAAATATGTTGTTATGAAAGTAATAATATGATCAAGTTCGGTGACTTCGCATATAAGGTGAACCCGAACGGTTCAGCCCTCAGCAGATATATATTGATATCTATAACCTGTTCTTCAAGAGTAATTCTTTAACTTGATGCATATTCATGATCAATCCACCCAAATGAGTTATACTAGGAAATGCATGATATTGTTATCCTTCACTTTCATTGTTCATATCATGGGCTGTTTGCGAGTACATTCAAAGTACTCATTGGCTTGCCACTGGTTATGTTATTGACCAGACATGGAAGGACCGGAGTTTGGAGATGACTACGTCATCGGTGACACCCCTGCGAACTAGGACACTTCCGAGTCAGAATGTCTGTTGGAGTAGGCTTGATGCCATGGGCACCCGCTTAGCCCTATGTTTCCGCTATTAGTGTATTCGTGTGATTTGGCCTTAGGCCCGGTCTTGTGAACTTGACCCTTCGGTCATGTGTTGTAATGATTGGTACTTGGATGTAAGACTCTTTATTCAGTATCTGTGTTCGGTGAGCATTGATCTTTGGGATCACTGAGTACGGCGATTCTCGACTAGTAAGTCGGGGTCCCACAGAGCCAGTATCAAAGCCAGGTTGACTATAGGAAGCCTTAGCTAGCATGGACGATAGCCGGACGATTGTGCACCTAGAGTGCCCCAAGAACCGCACCCACTATATATTTCTAACCCTCTCCTCTACACCTTGTAGATGGCTGCTGTACCCGAGACGCTTCTTGAAACGGGTTTTCCTCTACTTTTGAGTGATAGCCTCGAGAAGTGTCAAGTGCGTCGCATTCCCGTCTTTCTCTACCACGAACACTGGGTCAACACCGACACTAAGGAGTATCACGTGGACGTGATAGTGAAGGCTAATGACTCCCCAACTAGCTGGTTCTTTGAAGGGCCGCATATGGAGGATCTGATGTTGGCCGTGGAGATTGCAGCAAGAGAGGCACTCGTGCGACTCCGCGACATCCTTCCTGAGATGGCGAACGAACCCGCTACTCGTCACTTACCTTTTGTTAAGGATAAGATAGACGGAAGCTGGACACTCAACCCCTCATCTGAGGGTGGGATGCCATTAAGGTTTCAAACCTACTTCAGCCTCTCCTCAGACACCTTGACGCACCTTTTGCTCAAGGAGTCAACTAGGATTCGCCAAGAGCTACACCAAGTTAAGGACCTATATCGTATGGTGAATATGAAGAACAACAAGGTGAAGAAGGAAGGAGCACCTGTGATATCACCTGGTTTTGCTTTCCGAGGAGGAATACCCCCGCTGTAGGCAGTTCCTCTTCAGAGTCGACGCTTAACCGTAGAAGAGTACACCGAGCTTCTCGCTACCGCACCAACCAAGAGACGCCGAGATGGTTTACTTCCTTCCCCTACCACTTCGAGGAAAGGAAGCACTAATGAAGATGAAGACAGAGATGAAGATGAAGATGAAGATCCCACGGAGTCGGCTTATGAGACCACGCAGTCTATTGCGTAGTAGCGTAGGAAGTACCGAACGTAGAAGTTCTTGTATGAGGATTTTATGACCCGGATGTTGTCTGAACCTGTTGGATGCAAGTCGCATTCTTCCTTGAGAAGTGTGTGAGCGACTGCATCGCTTGCTTTAAATTAATATAGTAGTTCTTTCAAGAACCTTTGTCATAAAATCTTGCACACTTGCAGACACCAGACCCCCTTTACTAGAGCATCATCCCTTTCGAGTGCAACTGGCTCAGCAGAAATTGACCTATCTACTCCCCTGACAGGATGGTGAATGCAACTCGCAAGAACACTTTCGGCAACCCCGGCTATGCCTCTTCAGGACAGCAGCAGGGAATCGGAGGGGAAGCTCAAGCTGGAGATCACCATGTGCAGCAAGACGACGTTCCTCCGCCGCCACCTCCCCCTGAAATCTTGACCATGGCTCAGTTCCTTCAATCGCTTCAGGTGGAGCGCCAAGCCAACAATGCCGCTATCCAACAGTTGGATCAAACCTTGGTGAGCCACCTGCCACAGAACGGGAATGGCAATGGTCGCTCAACTCTCTATGAGTTTATGAGGACTATGCCGCCCATATTCACGGAGACGACAGAACCCTTGGATGTCGATGACTGGATCCACACTATCGAAGACCTTCTTGCATTGGTCAAGTGTACTGACGACAACGAGAAAGTTCTCTATGCAACCAACTGTCTTGGAGCCACAGCCAGAGCTTGGTGGGATGGATTTCAGATCATGCGAGCTAGGCAAGTCATCACTTGTGCCATGTTCAAGGATGGATTCCGCGCCACTCACATTCCACCAGGGATGATGACCATTAAGAAGCGAGAATTCCGAGCCTTAAGGAAAGGCAGTGGATCAGTCAAGGAATATTTGCAGAAGTTCAACCTTCTATCGAGGTATGCACTTGAAGATGTCAGCACTGAGGCTGCCAAAGTGGAGCGCTTTATGGAAGGACTGCAACAATCCCTCCAGTATCAACTGGTTGTTTGTGAATGTCGGACCTTTAGTGACCTGGTTAATAAGGCTCTTATGTTGGAAGACACGCGTCATGAAATGGACGACACCCGTAAACGCAAGCTTATAAGTAGTGGAGGACCAATCAACTCAAAACCACGACCATAGCCGTCAGCCCTAGCAAGACCCAACTATCAGCACCAGCAGTACAAGCGCCCAACATTTCACCAGAAGTAGCAACCTCACAAAGTCAGCATCAAGCCAGCAAACACACCGCCAAACAACAGCAGGAGCAAGACCAATCTTCCAGCGCAAGTTACTTGTTTCGGGTGTGGACAACCAGGGCACTATTCCAGGTAGTGCCCAAATAAGAAACCCGATGTTCCGCGCCCCAATGTGCCAAATCCAGGCCAAGGAGCACCATGCAGGAACCAGGCTCCCCGCAATCAGCAGTATCACAACAAGGGGCGGATTAATCATATTTCCGCGGAAGAGGCACACAAAGACCCGGACTACATTTTGGGTACGTTTCTCGTCAACGCTACCCCAACAACAGTATTGTTTGATTTGGTGCTTCGCATTCCTTTGTTACACAAAAGTTTGCGGAAAAATGTGGTCAAGAACCTACCTTGCTTCATGGGCATATGGCAATTCAAACCCCGGGAGCAGTTTTGAGAACCAACCTAGGGTGTAGAAAGGTTGGGATAGTTATCAATGGGACGAGCTTCTTAGCGGATCTCATTGTACTTAAGTCGCAAGGCCTAGAAGTAATCCTCGGTATGGACTGGTTGGCCAAGCAGCAGAGTATCTTGGACTGTGCTAACAGGGCCATTACCATGACAAGTGACCAGGGGGTCAAAGTCAAGTATGTCTCTCAGCCAATACCTTCTCGACTGCCATTAGTTAACAGCTTATCAGAGGAAGGACTCGACCGAGTGCCGTTAGTCTGTGAATACCCGGATGTCTTTCCTGATGAGCTACCAGGGATGCCACGTGACCGAGACATTGAATTCATCATCGAACTCATGCCCGGATCAAGGCCTATCTATAAGAAGCCTTACAGGATGGGATCCGAAGAGTTAGCGGAGTTAAAGAAGCAACTGGATGAGCAACTCAGGAAAGGATTCATTCGTCCAAGTGCGTCACCTTGGGGATTGCCTATTCTCTTCGTGTCCAAGAAGGATGGGACAATCCGACTTTGTGTCGATTACCGTTCTATCAATGAGGTCACGATCAAGAACAAGTATCCACTCCCCAAGATTGAAGACTTGTTCGACCAGCTTAATGGAGCAAAGGTATTCTCCAAGATCGACCTCCGATCTGGATATTACCAACTAAAGATTCGACCCGAAGACATTCCGAAGACGACATTTGTGACCCGGTACGGTCTGTACGAGTGCACTATCATGTCCTTCGGATTGACGAATGCCCCAGCTTACTTCATGTACCTCATGAATAAGGTCTTCATGGAATATTTGGACAAGTTTGTCGTTGTATTCATTGACGACATATTAATATTTTCCATGTCTGAAGGAGAGCATGAGCAACACTTGAGGTTAGTATTGGAAAAGCTTCGAGAGCACCAACTGTACGCCAAGTTCAGCAAATGCCAGTTTTGGCTAAACGAAGTTGGATTCCTAGGTCATACCATGATAGCAAGTGGATTGGCAGTTGATCCCTCTAAGATTACCACGGTAACCAACTGGGAATTGCCAATTGACATGAAGGAAGTCAGGAGTTTTCTCGGACTCGTAGGGTACTACCGCAAGTTCGCAGAGGGATTCTCCCGCATCACGCGACCTATGACTCAACTCTTGAAGAAAGGCAAGAAATTTGAATGGACGCCATAATGTGAGGCAAGCTTCCAAGAGTTGAAGAAGAGGCTAACCACCGCCCCAGTGTTGGCCACTCAAGATATCAGCAGGGAGTTCGTGATATATTGTGATGCCTCCAGGACCGGGCTAGGTGGAGTTCTAATGCAGGATGGCAGGGCCGTGGCATACTTGTCGCGGCAACTGCGCCCGCATGAGGAGAATTATGCCACCCATGATCTCGAGTTGGTAGCAGATGTGCATGCCCTGAAGACATGGCGACATTACCTTCTGGGGAAGCGATGTGAAATATACACCGACCACAAGATTCTGAAGTATATTTTCACCCAAAGGGAATTGAATATGAGGCAATGGAGATGGTTGGAGTTAATCAAATACTGCGACCTGAGCATTCAATATCACCCCAGTAAGGCAAATGTAGTGGCTGATGCCTTGAGTCCGAAGACCGGCACCTTAAATGTGATGCTTAAAGAAAGGCGGCAAGCCTTAATTGAAGAATTGGAGAACTTCGGATTGGAACTGGTGGAACCAGGATTCCTGGATAATCTCGAAGTCAAACCAACACTGGAAGACGACATCAAGGAGGCCCAGAAGGGTCACAAGAGCATCGAAGGTATCAAGAAGAAGATTCCAGAAGGCAAGGCCCCATGATTCTTGGTGGATGATCAAGGAGTGGTGTGGTTTGGGAAACGTTTATGCGTACCCAACAAGGTCGAGCTCAAGGAACTCATCCTACGGGAAGCTCATGATACACCCTACTTCATTCACCCCGGTGGTACCAAGATGTATCAAGATCTTCGAGAGAGACTCTGGTGGCACGGCATGAAGAGGGAAATCGCGTCATATGTGGCGAGGTGTGATGTGTGTCAGCAAGTTAAGGCTGAGCATCAGCGATCCGCAGGACTACTACAACCTCTCCAGGTGCCGGAATGGAAGTGGGACAAGGTAGGGATGGATTTCATTACCGGTCTACCAAGGTCTAGCAAGGGACATAACTCCATATGGGTTGTTCTTGACCATTTGACCAAGATGGCCCATTTCATCCCTGTCAACACCACTTATGACGGGAGCAAGTTGGCCAGTCTCTATATCGAGCGCATAGTAAGCCTTCACGGAGTTCCCAAAGAGATTGTATCTGACCGAGGCATGCAGTTCACCTCAAGATTTTGGAGGAAACTTCAGGAAGCCCTCGGTACCAAACTCTCTTTCAGCACTGCCTTCCACCCATAGACGGGAGGACAGACGGAAAGGGTAAATCAGATACTCAAAGATATGATGTACGGACGGAGTTCGAAGTGCTGTACGGACGGAAATGCCGCACCCCGCTCAACTGGCAGAAACAGGAGATGGGCTGATCTTCGGACCAGAAGTTTTGCACCAGGCAGAAGAGAAGGTGCAACTAGTCCAAGAGAATGTGAAGGCAGCCAAGTCGCGACAAAAGAGTTATGTGGACTCTCGCCGCAGGAATGTGGAGTTCATCCCCGGAGATCTGGTGTACCTCCAATTCACACCTCTCAAGGGAACCAAGCGTTTCCACGTTATCGGGAAACTCGCTCCAATGTTCATTGGGCCATTCAAGATCACGGCTAGGCGTGGAGAGGTCGCTTATCAGTTGGAGTTACCTCCGGAACTTTGGGGTGTGCACAAAGTTTTCCACGTGTTACAGCTTCGGAAATGCCTCCAGACACTGAGTCGTTCCGATCCTTATAAGGATCTTCATCAGCAGGCCATTGACCTTCAGTCTGATCTCACCTATCGCGAGAGGCCAATCCGCATTCTGGATGAAGCAGAGCGATGCACTAGAAGCCGCACCATCAAGTATTTCAAGGTTCAATGGAGCAATGACACCGAAGCCGAAGCTACATGGGAGCGTGAAGACTATCTCCTATCTAAATTCCCAGACCTTTTTAGCACCTAGCTCGGGGACGAGATTCTTGTAAGGGGGATAGGTCTGTCACACCCTGTTTTTGCTATCACCTGTCTGTGTTGTAAAATTCTCAGCTTGTCAAAACTTTTTCAAAACTAATGTTGTGAGTGCCATGATTGACATTGTGTGCATGTATGCTTCATTATGTGAGATTTAAAAAACCAAATAATCCTTTTTGGTATTTTACTGATTTCCAAAAACCTTTGATAATCAAAGTAAAACCACCTTGAGATTGCACTGCATGTCCTTGATAACAAGCAGTGCTACTACTCATATTTGGTATTCTGATTTTTACCTATCTTTATATTTCAAAAACACAAAAATAATTATTTTTTTGGGTATTTTCCTATTTAAATAAACTGTACATTTCTAAGGTCAGAATTGGTATTCCGACATGGAAAAATACTTTTCTGCTTTAGAAAAATCTGATTAAATTCGGAGATGATCAGAAGGACATTAATTTTCCATACACAGGATTTTAAACCCCATTTTATATTATATTTATTGATTAAAACTATAAAAGCTATTTATGTCTATTTT
This sequence comes from Hordeum vulgare subsp. vulgare, assembly GCF_904849725.1. Classification (NCBI taxonomy): domain Eukaryota; kingdom Viridiplantae; phylum Streptophyta; class Magnoliopsida; order Poales; family Poaceae; genus Hordeum; species Hordeum vulgare. The sequence goes on along the minus strand of NC_058520.1, from coordinate 307,370,628 downwards.
GGCATTTTGAAATATTTCCAAAGGAAATATTCTCAATAAATTCCTAGAAAATTCCAGTGATGTCCCTAAGCCTTGTTTGGTGTCCACATAAAGTTTCACCTTGATCGAAGGTGGATAAGGACCCCAAATAACCCAAGAACCCTGTTTGTCCAGAATCAAGTTAGAGCAACTCTACATAGCACAGTTTGTCCAATGAGGCTAAAACTTTGCAGGAGTGCCTAGTACCTCAAATGAGGGTTCTACACCAAAAATGGGATTCGTGGGACTTAGTTTGCCCACACTCCCTTTGGTAGGAACAGATCTGGTCATATTGGAGAGTTTTCAAGTTTACAAAGCTAAACTTATCCTTTGGAGCTCAAATTTGGTGGAACTCCATGGTTTATCCCCAAAACCAAACCTGTTAAGTCTCAGCACCAGTGGTGGGGTGCAACCCCCTGTGAACACTGTCGAACACCTTCTGACAGAGAGGATAAAGCCCCCTTAGCCACAGCTAAACCAAACTCCTTTGCTTCAAACTCTTAGATTAAGTAGCCAGCACGAGTAGCTAATCCCAGTCAAATGGCCCCTCACTCGTTCAAAGTGGAAAGGCCAAAAACCCTAATTTAGACATCAGTTCATGATTGACAACACGAATATTTCTTGCCTCCTTTGACCAGCCGAAGGTCCCAGTAAAACCAAATAGCTAGCCACACCCCCAGCAAGTGCCACGACATGCTGGACACGTCCAAAGTGCCCCAGAGCGCACCAGCATGCCGTGCCATGCCAAACCTGCGCTCTAGGCGCGCTACAGGGAGACTCCGAGGTGGGGGCGACACCCTCGGCTAGTTCCAGCCTCCCCCGAGATGTCCAACCCCTTCCCCGACAACCCCTCTGCATCGGGCAAGCCTTAGGGCCCCTCCTCTCTTGCGCAAGAGCTCGCGCGACGTGTGCCCGCGCGGTCCAGATTCGGCAAGGCTTGCGCGGCCACGAAAACAGCTCCTCTGTCTCTCTCTATAGCAGACGGTTCGGGCAGTCCAATACCACGTCCTGAGACCATGGTTTCGACCCCAACGTCTCTCTGCACCCCCATGCGCGCCACAGTGAGTCACTGGCGCACCCGAGTCTGCTCACCGTCGCAGGCCTATAAATAGCCCTGCCCCTCGCTCCAGCACCCCTTAGATAGCTTCGCCGTATCCACTAGCACCTCCCTAGCCACCCCAGCAACCCAGCAGAGCCCCAGTGCTCGATATCGACCGAGGCCCCTTCGCCTCGGAGCTCCGGTCGATCTCCGGCTACACGAGGGCTCCTGCACCACTCGACCCACCAAACTGACCCCTTGACCGCAGGAAGCTTTCCCCCAACTCGCCTGAGCTTTTCCGTGTCTCTAGCCACCTCCTCGGCCACTTCCTGAAACCCCTCTGCCACGGCCTCCTCGTCGCCGGGGAACCCCTGCCTCCCTGTCGTTGTTTCGACCAGCAACAGGTAGGCGACGTTTAGGCAAACCCATTCCCATGCTCATTGGGGCTTGAGCACGTCGGCAGCCACATCGGCGTCCTGCTCGTCCTCTGTGGCTGGAGGTAGCAGACGACCCCGACAGGTGTTCCCCACCTGTCGGTGGCCCAGCCTCCTCCCCCGCGTTGGCCTCAGTCGCTGACCGCAGGGTCCCGTGCGTCAGGTTCAAACCTGACGGCGCGCGCTCCTGGGCAGGCTGTCGGCTGCCAATGGGCCAACCCAGCTATGGGCCGAGCCAGGCCAGGAGCTGGCGTGTGTTTTGCTTTTATTTTTAAAAAACTGGATTTCTAATATTTTTATAAAAACATTTAACCAGTGTAAAAATATAATTCTTCCACTTTTATTTTTCTAAAAATGTGTAGTATTTAATGAGAATCTTAGATGAATTTTTCCAGCAACTATTCTGTTTTGCAATATTAAAAAGGACTAAAATGGGATAGTTTTGCTTCTCCTGGTTGTTTTCAAAAATATCCCTTCAAGGAAAATTTAGGCAAGTATTTTTAAAATGATATCTTAGATTTATCAGAAATAGGGAACATTTTTAAAATGACTTTGTGGACTGTTTTTGTGTGAGCTATTTCTTATTTGTGGTTTTATCGATGATAGAAAACCCGTGTGATGACGGAATCGGAGCGGAAGACCTCGAAGACTCCGGATACTTAGCTGACCAAGGCAAGCAGCCCTTTGACCATGAGTGAGCATATGTTACTTTGCATGATAAAATAGCAAGTATTTCCGTTGCATGTGATCATAAGTGTCGGTAGTCATTTGATATGATTTTACCGAAGGCTCCTCCGGAGTATTTTGCATTGAGCTTGACTCTACCCCTTAGGGTCATGCTAATACCATGATTCACAAGTAAAGATAGCAGTAGCATTATCATGAGCATGATGTTGTCATAGAGCAAGAATTTGTGAAAACCCAATTGGGTGCCACTAATGCCCGAGGGTGATGATGAGTTGGTGGTCACTTTTGGTCAAGTGATGCACCCGGTATTAGGTGTGAGTAAGGTTTCGGAAATGGGATTAGATTTATGATGTGTCGACCATCCCAACCTTACCAGTACGACCACGTTACCCCTTATGGGACGGGGCTATGTTAATTACTCTGGTCGGTGCTAGCAAGGAGCCACATTACTAGTGGCGGGAGTGATGTGTGGTCACTCTTGTGATGGGTCCTGCCGGGTAGGACGACTATGCCATTTTTATGAGTTCTAGTCATACCGTTGGTCCCCGCATGGTCGGTACTGTCCAGAGTTGGTGCTCGTAAGATGTACGACATGTGGGCTGGGTACCAATCGAGTGGATCTCTTTGACTAGTATCGTCAGGGGAAAGGCATTGATCGGGTACTTACGTCGGGTATGTGAAATACCGCGAGTCGTGGATGACACAGAAGTTTCCCGGATCTCGTGGGTCCAGCAGACTACCTCTGCAGAGTGTGAACTATTCGAATAGCCGTGTCCACGGTCAAGGGAAGTTGGGTAATCCTGCTTAAACTACGTCCTGATATTTCCGCATAAACCAAGTGTGAGTGAGTGAGTGAGCGTGGTGTTTAAAAGATGTTGTTATGAAAGTAATAATATGATCAAGTTCGGTGACTTGGCATATAAGGTGAACCCGAACGGTTCAGCCCTCAGCAAATATATATTGATATCTGTAACCTGTTCTTCAAGAGTAATTCTTTAACTTGATGCATATTCATGATCAATCCACCCAAATGAGTTATACTAGGAAATGCATGATATTGTTATCCTTCACTTTCATTGTTCATATCATGGGCTGTTTGCGAGTACATTCAAAGGACTCAATGGCTTGCCACTGGTTATGTTATTGACCAGACATGGAAGGACCGGAGTTTGGGGATGAGTACATCATCGGCGACACCCCTGCGAACTAGGACGCTTCCGAGTCAGAATGCCTGTCGGAGTAGGCTTGATGGCATGGGCACCCGCTTAGCCCTATGTTTCCGCTATTAGTGTATTCGTGTGATTTGGCCTTAATCCCGGTCTTGTGAACTTGACCCTTCGGTCATGTGTTGTAATGATTGGTACTTGGATGTAAGACTCTTTATTCAGTATCTGTGTTCGGTGAGCATTGATCTCTGGGATCACTGAGCACGTCGATTCTCGACTAGTAAGTCGGGGTCCCCACATTCTGTTTTTGTTGTGTTGATCGCTTATTTTGGTGAAACTATGGATAGTATCGGGGGGGTACTAGCCATGGAAAATTGAGAATACAGTAATATAACACCAATATAAATTGAAATTAAGTTTTCTACGGTACCTAATGTGTTGGTAGTTTGTTTTCTTGTGCTAATGATATCACGAGTTTCTGTTTAAGTTTTGTGTAGTGAATTTTTCAAGTTTTGGGTGATGTTCTCATGGACAATGGGATAAAGAGTGGAAAGAGCTTAAGCTTGGGGATGCCCAAGGCATCCCAAGCCAAATTCAACGACACCAAAAAGCTTAAGATTGGGGATGCCCCGGGAAGGCATCCCCTCTTTCGTCTTCAATCCATCGGTAACATTACTTGGTGCTATATTTTTATTCACCACATGATATGTGTTTTGCTTCGAGCGTTGTGTATTATAGGAGTCTTTTCTTTTTGTTGTGTCACAATCATCCTTGCGGCACAACTTTTTCAGAGAGACATGCACTCATCGTGAATTTGCTAGAAGACTCGTTGAGCTTCGCTTATATCTTTTGAGTTAGGCAATTTAGCTCGCATGTGCTTCACTTATATCTTTTGAGCTAGATAACTTTGCTCTAGTGCTTCACTTAGATCTTTTTAGAGCACGGCGATATTTTGGAGAAATAAGAACTCTCGATCTTCACTTATATCTTTTTGAGAGTGCTCTCTCTGAGTAACTTGTTATTGGCTTGTGCTATGAAAGTAGTCCTAAAGATGATAGGCATCCAAAGAGGATATAATAAAAACTTCCATATTCAAGTGCATTGATTAGTAAAGAGAAGGTTGATTCCTCTCAATTAGTTTTGAGACATGGATATGGTAATACTATAGTTATGTTAGTAGGGTGTTGTGAATCTAGAAATACTTGTGTTGAAGTTAATGATTCCCGTAGCATGCACGTATGGTGAACCGCTATGTTAGGAAGTGGGAGCATAATTGAATTATTGATTTTCATCCTTTGTGTTGCGGTCGGGATCGCGCAATGGTTAACACCTACCAACCCTTCCCCTAGGAGTATGCGTTTAGCACTTTGTTTTGATTACTAATAAAACTTTCGCAATAAGTATATGAGTTCTTCGTGATTAATGTGAGTCCATGGTATACATGCACTTTGACCTTCCACCGTTGCTAGCCTCCCTAGTACCGCGCAACTTTCGACGGTGCACAAATGCACCATATACCTTCCTCAAAACAGCCACCATACCTACCTATTATGGCATTTTCATAGCCAATCCGAGATATATTGCCATGCAACTCCCACCATTCCGTGTCATGACTTGTGTCGTCACTTACATATTGCCATTGCATGATCATAAGATAGCTAGCGAGATGTTTCAACGTCATACGCTAAGCTAGATCATTGCACATCCCGGTACACTGCCGGAGGCATTTCCTATAGAGTCATCATTGCTCTAAGTATTGAGTTGTGAGTAAATAAAAGTGTGATGATCATCATTATTAGAGCATTGTCCCATGTGAGGAAATATGAAAAAAAGAGGCCAAAGAGCCCAAACAAAAAAAATGAGAGAAAAAGAGAGAAGGGACAATGCTACTATCTTTTTCCACACTTGTGCTTCACAATAGCACCATGTTCTTCATGATTGAGAGTCTCTTGTTTTGTCACCTCCATATACTAGTGGGAATCTTCATTATATAACTTGGCTTCTATATTCCAATGATGGGCTTCCTCAAAATTTCCCTAGGTCTTCGTGAGCAAGCAAGTTGGCTGCACACCCACTAGATCTCCTTTTTGAGCTTTCACACACTTATAGCTTTAAGTGCATCCGTTGCATGCCAATCCCTACTCATTCACATTGATATCTATTGATGGGCATCTCCATAGCCCTTTGATACGCCAAGTCGATGTGACCATCTCCTCCTTTTTGCCTCACAACCTCCACCACACTCTATTTAACCTATAGTGCTATATCCATGGCTCACGCTCATACATTGCGTGAGAGTTGAAAAAGGTGTGCGAAAGTAAGAGTGCGAAAAACATTACTTGGCCAATAACGGGGTTGTGCATGATTTAAATTCGTTGTGTGGGGATGATGGAGCATAGCCAGACAATATGATTTTGTAGGTTTAACTTTCTTTGGCCTTGTTATTTTGAAAGTTCATGATTACTTTGCTAGTTTTGTTGAAGTATTATTATTTTCATGTCAATAGAAAACTATTGTTTTGAATCTTACGGATCTGAAGATTCATGTCACATGAAAGAAGTTGCAAAGGACAAATATGTTAGGTAGCATTCCACATCAAAAATTCAGTCTTTATCACTTCCCTACTCGAGGACGAGGAGGAGTTAAGCTTGGGGATGCTTGATACGTCTCCAACGTATCTTTAATTTTTGATGGTTCCATGCTATTATCTTGTCAACTTTGGATGTTTTGTATGCATTTTATATATTTTTTGGGACTAACCTATTAACTCAGTGCCAAGTGCCAGTTCCAGTTTTTTCCGTGTTTTTGACATTTTTCAGAAGAAAATATTAAACGGAGTCCAAACGGAATAAAACCTCCGGAAAGATTTTTTCCCAGAACACAAGATACGCACGGAACTTGAGAACCAAGGCAAAGGACTCTGGTGGAGGCCACAAGAACACTAGACGCGTCCTAGGGGGCATGCCTAGCAGGCTTTTGGGCCCCCCGTGGCTCCTTTGCCCTACTTATTCCACCTATAAATCCCCGAAAAATCTGAAACCATGAGAGAGAGCCACGAAAATACTTTTCTGCCGCCGCAAGCTTCTGTCTCCGCAAGATCCCATCTGGGGCACGTTCTGGTGCCCTGACGGAGGGGGGATTCGGACACGGAGGGCTTCTTCATTAACACCATTGCCTCTCCGATGATACGTGAGTAGTTCACCACAGACCTTTGGGTCCATAGCTAGTATCTAGATGGCTTCTTCTCTCTCTTGGATCTTCAATACAAAGTTCTCCATGATCTTCATGGAGATCTATCCGATGTAATCTTCTTTTGTGGTGTGTCTGTCGAGATCCGATGAATTTTGGATTTATGATCAGATTATCTATGAATGTTATTTGAGTTTCCTCTGATCTCTTATATGCATGATTTCGTATCCTTGTAATTCTCTTCGAGTTGTGGGTTTTGTTTGGCCAATTTGATCTATAATTCTTGCAATGGGAGAAGTGCTTGGTTTTGGGTTCATACCGTGCGGTGTCCTCACCTAGTGACAGAAGGGGTAGCGAGGCACACATCATGTTGTTGGCATCAAGGGTAAAAAGATGGGCTTTATATCTATTGCATGAATTTATCCCTCTACATCATGTCATCTTGCTTAAGGCGTTACTCTGTTTGTTATGAACTCAATACACTAGATGCATGCTGGATAGCGGTCGATGTGTGGAGTAATGGTAGTAGATGCAGAAAGTATCGGTCTACTTGTCTTGGACGTGATGCCTATATGTATGATCATTGCTTTAGATATCATCAGGACTTTGCGCGATTCTATCAATTGCTCGACAGTAATTCGTTCACCCACCGTAATATTTGCTATCATGAGAGAAGCCTCTAGTGAACACTATGGCCCCCAGGTCTACTTCACCTCATATTTTCAGCTCTACACTTTTAATTTGTTGCACTTTCCACCTTCAGATCTCACCTTGCAATTAATCGTGAAGGGATTGACAACCCCTTTATAGCGTTGGGTGCAAGTTTGTTTGTTTTTGCGCAGGTACATTGGTGACTTGCCTTGATACTCCTACTGGATTGATACCTTTGTTCTCAAACTGAGGGAAATACTTACTGCTACTGTGCTACATCACCCTTTCCTCTTCAAGGGAAAAACCAACGCAAGCTCAAGAGGTAGCAACCAGCCGGACCCGTGCTACAACAACCAGCTCGTGGCGACCGCCGAGGAAGAGTAACCGGTCGGCTAAGGCGCGGCCCAATGGCAGCGCCCCGGTAAGTCCCCCTGGCTGCCCAAGCTCACCTTCGAGAACATAATCTATGCACCGTGCAAGATGCACAAAGGTGTGAAGCCGGACACACACACTCTCCGCCAGTGCACCTTCTCCTAGCGGCTGGCTCGGGGCGAGGGCCTTCCGGTTCCTCCCCCTTCTAGCATTGGGCTCCAGCTCATGTGCCTCCGGCTCCTTCTCCCAACGATGGCCGGCTCTTGGACCTCTTCCCCGAGCAGGATAGAGCATATGTCGTCTTCACTAGCTTGGATGACAGCAAGCATGTCGAGCGCAAGCGCCGACATCAGGTGAACACCATGATACCCTTTCGTCCCTCAATACATGAAGTGGTCTAAGAAGCCCATCACCTTGAGACAGGCGGACTATACGGTTGTGATGATGAACCCGGGCAGCTACGCCCTCGTCCTCGATCCCACCATCGCGTCCAAGAAGCTCACTGCCATTTAGCACGGGTGCTGATCGATGGTGGCAGCAACATCAACATCCTCTGCCCCAACACCCTGCTCAAGCTTGGTCTCAAGGGGATCCACTTGCAGCCGACCCGGACGATCTTCCACGGCATCGTGTCGGGGCTATCTTTCTCTCCCATCATAAATATCCGGCTCAACAACCTATTAGGCACCAACAGCCACTTCCGGCGTGAGGCGGTGTGGTTCGAAGTGGTGTACCTAAGCAACCCCTACCACACACTTCTTGGTCGACCGGCTCTAGCCAAGTCCATGGCGGTTCCCCACTACGCCTACCTCAAGATGAAGATGCCGGGTCCCAAGGTCATCATCACTGTCGATGGGGACTACAAGAAGTCCATCAAGTGCGCCGAAGCCGGTAGCCGGCTGGCCGAGTCCTTGGTCATCACCGAGGAGATCTGCTAGCTCGAACAACTCATGGCCTAGGCCACGGCATAGCCGAACGTGCCGGCTCTTCCTCGCCAGTCGCCTAATGAGGTGGCCTTCATGCCCTCCAAGGACACCAAGCAGCCACCTCTCGACCCAGCCAACCCCAAGCAGTGTGTCACCATCAGTGCCGGCCTAAGTAGCAAATAGGAAGGCTAGCCCGTCGACTTCCTCCGTGAGAATCGGGACATCTTTGCATGGTCTCCCAAAGACATGCCCGGTGTGCCGAGGAACTTCGCCGAGCACAAGATCAACGTCCGCCTGAGGTTAAGCCGGGGGAAAAAACCTCCGCCATTTCTCAAAGGAGAAGCGGTGTGTCATAGGTCAAGAGATCGCCCGGCTCCTTGTAGCCGGGTTCATTATGGAAGTGTTCTATCCGGACTGACTGGCAAACGCAGTCCTTGTGCTGAAGAAGAACAAGACTTGGCGCATGTGCATCGACTACACGAGCCTCAACAAGGCATGTCCCAAGGATCCGTTTTCCCTGCCTAGGATAGATTAGGTTATTGCTTCTACCACCAGCTGCAATTTGTTGTCCTTCATGGATGCAAACTCCAGCTACGACCAGATCAAGATTGACCCCAACGACCGGCTCAAGACCTCTTTCATCACCCCCTTCGGGGCCTACTGCTATGTCACCTTGGCATTCAGCCTAAAGAACACCAGTGCCACCTTCCAGCGTTGCATACAAAAGTGCCTCCTACCCAGATCGGTAGGAATGTGCACGTGTACGTGGAAGACATTGGAGTGAAGACCAAGAAGCACTTCAACCTCCTCGAGGATCTCCAGGGGACCTTCGCCAACCAGCGCAAGTACAAGATCCATGTCAACCCGGAGAAGTGTGTGTTTGGCGTCCCAGCCGGCCAGCTCCTTCGTTTCTTTGTTTCCGCCCACGGGATCGAGGCAAACCCAGAGAAGATCAAGGCCATCAAGCGCATGGCCAAGGCGCCCAAGCCAAATGACGTCCAGAAGTTCACCGGCTGCCTTGCCTTTCTCGGCCGGTTCGTTATCCGGCTGGGGGAGAAGGCATTGCCCCTCTATTAGCTCATGAAGAACACGCCGCCCTTCGAGTGGACCGACTAGGCAAACAAAGCCTTCTGCGATCTCAAGCGCGTGCTCTCCACCATGCCCGTGCTTGAGGCACCAAAGGAGAAGGAGCCCATCCTTGTCTACATCACGGCCACCACTCGCGTTGTGAGCATCGTCCTAGTTGTGGAGGGGCCAGAGGAGGGCAGGGCTACCTTTTTGTTATCTCTCTTGAGCGCATTGCAGTTTCCGTTTTCTGGCCCTCGGTCTGGCTCCCCAGACCCGAGGGCTAGCAGGTCAGTCCAGGTTAATTCCTCTTAAAAGAGGTCATGTAGTGTGCAAAGCGCTAAGACCTACTCTTTGCCCCATCTATAGACAGGACCCCGGCTATCCGGCTGCCAAGAGCCAGAGATCAAAAGCACTCTCACGCAAAAAAGCACACAAGGGAGGATGGCTCTCCAAGTCCTCTCTAGCTGGCCTCTCTCACGCTCGTCCTAGCTTGAGTCTCCCGATCCTAAGTATTGTGCAACTTTCCCTCAAGGCCGAGGACTTGTCCCAGTCACAGACTGGCTCCTGGTTGTCCGGCTTTTGGCACCAAAGCCGGACGAGGAAGGACACAGAAAAAACATATGGGGATGAAAGCGAAATTCGAGTCACCATGCAAAGGTTGATCAAAGAAAAATACATCCATATATTACAATAAAATGGCAGGCCCACATCCACAGAATTTTTGCACAAACAAAGATTTACACCCAGGTGGGTGACTAATGGTATTAACTAAAATCGGGAAGGAATACAGATCTAGCTGGTGGAGGCGCCGTCTGCTCCTACAGTAGCACAACTGTCCGCCTCCTCGGTGTTAGTGTACGCGCCGATTGTGGAGCCGTTCTTCTCACCGCCGTACCGCCCGAAATACCTTCTAGGTCACCAAGGGCCACCCATAATCATCCTCTGGCATCGACGCTCTAGCAACGTCCCGCTCCAGGACATACACGCCCCTCTCAGCATACAACGAAGGCCCCCTTGCCTGGGCCACTCAGGGCTTGGCGGTCGTTGCCAGATCCACCTCCGTGTCTTCCCGGCGGGCGGCCAACAGCCCCAGATCCAAGCCTGGGTGCCAAGACATCACGACGCTGAGCGCCATCTCTGCTCTAGCTCGCGTAGCCGAAGCAATCCAGGAATTGACGCGCGTTGGCCCAGCCTCGAGCCACCTGGCCAGCCGAAGCATGGTCTCGGGTCATATCACGTCTAGCCAGAGGTTCCGGATCATGCCCAGGCCAATGTTCTAGACCAGGTGCATGTTGGCCGCCAGCTTTTTCAGACGGGCCTGAGTGCAGATGCCAACCTCCTCCATGGTCCAGCTGGTAAGCTTCCCAATAGGGACTCCCTCGGCATGCTGCTCCTCTCGGTTAGCCTCCACGGCCCCAGACGCCAACTCCTGCATCTTCGGAAAGACCCCTAAAGGGAGAAGAAAAAAGGAAATAAGAGCACGCGACCAAAGATCTGAAAAACTTCAAGGTTAATACAAACAAGAAAGAAGAACTCACGACTGAGGAGCTCGTTGAGCTCATGCGCATCTTGCAACATGCCCTGCTCCTTCATGGACCAGGCGCATGCTCGCTTCTCGTACCCCTCCCTCGCCGTGCAAGCCTCCTCGAGGGTCCTCGCCAATACCGCCTCCTTGTCCGCCAACGCTTGTCTATGGGCTTGGCTGAGGCATTCCATCTCGGCCTGGTGGGCTGCCTCGAGCACCCGCCTCTCCTCCTGGTGGCCCATCTCGAGCGCCCGTATCTCCTCCTGGTGGCCAGTCTCGAGCCCTTGCCTCTCCTCTAGCCGACGGGCCACCTCCACAAGTATCTGGCCGCACTCTACCGAAAGGTAGTCATGCTGCTGGCTGACCGTGGCTAGCCCACACCGAACGTTCTCCACCTCCTGGGTCAAACATGCGCAAGGCCGTGGTCACAACCCATCTCCAAGAAGAAAAATCAAGCAAGGGAAACTTACCATGTGCCCACTGAAGGTCCGCGTTCGCGGAGGCCAACCGGATCTCGGTTTCCCGTTTCAGGGAGAAAAGCGTGTTGTAGGCAACTACCTGACAGTCGTGGAGACCCAGCAGACAACAAGGTAATGAGAGGTTCCATCTATAGACTCGACCCGACTACCTCACAGCCGGATCGAGTCGCGGGGGCTACGCTGAGTGGGTGCGCTAGCGCGCCCCCACTCGAAAGCAGCAAAGAGAAAGTGAAAGGTGTCACGTAAAGACTCGACACGGCTACCTCGCAGCCAGCCCATGTCTTGGCGGCTACACCTAGTGGGTGCTCTAGCACGCCCCCTCTAGAAAGCAAAGACGCACGAAGAGCAAAAAAGCTAACACAAGTCAGTACTCTCTGCTACAGAATGCTCCAGGTGAGTCGGCTGGCCTGGTGCCCTCGGCGTGTCTAGCTTTGCGTGCGTCGCACAGTCGACAAACTAGGACTGGACCACCTGCATCGCTGCTGCTAGTGCGCTCACATCACTCCCACTGGTCACGTCGCTGGCCACTAGCCATGACTCCTGTCGTTGAGTTCAGGAGTCGTCTCTAGTTCACTTTGAGTCGACCGCCCCGCCACAATCGCACACGACTTAGTGCCGGATGGCGGCACGCCGCTCGACAGCCCGGCACAGGCTCTTGGCGACATCGGCATGGAGCCGGTCGGAGGGGCCACTAGCGGCTCCAATGCTATTACCTTTGGGGCACCGTTGTCACCTCTGACTCCATCCTTCTCAGCCTCGATGTCGCCCGCACTGCATCGGGGGGCTTTGCATGGTCGCCCTCGGGCCTCAAGGGGGCCTCCACGTCCGGCACGTCCTCAAGCGGGGCGCGCGTCTCTGTCGTGGCATGGGCGTCGGCCTCGGCTCGCCCTCCCATGCACGAGGACGACATGGCTAGGGCATCCCCCCATGATGCCTAGTCGTCCAGTCCTCTAGCGCGATCCTCCCCGGCCGTGGACCTCCTCGCGACATCCTCCCACCTGCGGTGCTGCTCCTCCAACAACGCCTCCTCGACGACCTCCTGCTCCCGCTCCTCCGCTGCACTCTCGCCTTCCCCTAACACATCGCCTATGCCGCCGACGGGTCCCCCGTCTCGACAAACACTCCTAGGGGGCATGGGGCACTGCTCAACAAAAGGGGCGGAATGAGAATGCGGGAAAACGAAAGAATAAGATTCAGAAGATCGACTGGAGATGGTCTTCCCAATGGTGATGGGGATCGCATGTCGTGGTTTGGAACGGAGGGGGTAATGCGCCCCTTCTTCGCCCCTCCTCTGTGGCTGCCTTCCAGTTGTGCAACAGCTAATCGTGCTGCCGACCTGGGAGCAGCCAACTTTTTCCCCTCCGCGTGCTCGACCGCCACCGATTGTTCGGGTGCAAGCTCGGGGCCCGTCTGTCGGGTCCGCCCACTTGCCTCGAGGGTGTTCTCCTCCATGGCCTCTGCGTCCGCTACAATGTGGACTTTGTCGGTGTTCTGGGAATGGGGTACCCAGACCAGCCTGCGTGCGGCCTAGGGTCGACCCACTTCATCAAGCAAACCGACGGGCCCGACACCTCTCAAGACAAGGCCCTCGCGAGGGGCCAAGCCTCACGAGGAGGAGCAACACCAAGACCCGTAGGGGGCCTCCTTAAGACACCTCCGGAGCGGCGAATATTACTAGGTGAGGCCGGCCTGAGGAGTCAAGGATGATGAAGAGGAAGGACATGCGTGCAGCGGACAACAGGGTAGAGCAGTTTTCCCTTTTGTGCAAAGGGGTCATGGACGTATCGGGGTTCCGAGGGCATCTCCCAAAGGTTTCCATTCTGGTGCAACAAGGCCGTCACTGTCCATCAGTAGGGCCCACATCACCCCTAGGTCCATCCCTGCACCGTCGGCAGCTACTTTGCACGCGAAGACCACCTTTGGGCAGGGGAGCATGTTCCCCTGCACCCCTTCAAAATTCGCCATTGTGGGATCCCTTCCCACCGAAACGATTAGGAAAGAGGACCCGGGCCGCCACTATATATAGAGGATATGATACTTTGTAGAGGGGGGACTCATTCCATTCACCCACGGGCACAACACCAGGCCTCTGGAGGCCCTCAAGAACACTGTACTAGTTCTTCCACCCTCCTCCAAGAGAGCCAATCCACCAAAACAGGAGTAGGGCATTACGCTTCATAGCTGTGTTCGAGTCTTTGGGGTTTTTGGGGAGCCCGAAATCCGACATTTGGTGCGCCAGGTAGGGGGCATGTCAAGGTGTCTCCCAAAGCCCGGCTAGCTGAAGCTGATCACACTCATGGTAGGGAGACGTCGAATCCACGCAGAGAGGCGAGCCGTCGCGTGGCACGGACGTCGCAAACGGGCCGAGATGCATCACAACGCTCTGCTACACCGCCGACTGGCGTTCCCACCGGACGAGCTTCTGACGAGCGCCGGGGGCTGCCACCTTCACCAACCGTTGGGTATCCCCCCGTCGCTCTGACCCTTCCACGCGTCCAGGCTGATCCTCCCCCTCCGAACCTTCCTGCACCTGATCCACAAACATGTCGCGCTCCTAGTGGCGCACGAGCTCAAGCGCCAGCAAGCCACCCGCAACCGCCACACCGGTAGACCCAAGCGCGCACTTGGGCGAAACGCCACCGATGAGACCCAAGCGCGCCCCCGCAGGAGCACTCAGGTCCGCCCTTACTTGGGATTCGATGGGAGCTACTGGAGCCACGGGAGCCGGCCACGCTGGGGAGGCATCACCCAACACCCATCGGCACGCTTCACGGAGCGGGGAGGGAGTACCGAAGGCCCGACGACATCAACCCCTAGAGGCGCGCTCGGTTCAACGACGAGCGCGGAAGCACATCTCCGTGCTACGAAGGAGGCAGCGCATGCCATCACCGCGGCAGGGGATGCGCACGCAACCTCGCGGGCAGCCCCCGCACAAATAGTTATGATGAGCACCGCGAGGCGGCACGTGGGGGTGGCTTCGTGAGGACATCCGACGCGGGTATCCTCGCGGCGCACTCCTGCTAGTTGGGAGCTGCTTCGGGCAAACGTCTGGGTCAGGGGACTAGGGACCTCTCGCCTGGGGTTGGGTGGACATACCCTTGTACCCATGCCGAGAGGCCCCAGCCGGGGGACTGAGGGTGTAACACACGCCCATGTTCCCGGGCCATATGATCCTAACCTGGAGGCCGGGGGCGGTATACCCGCCCCTTCATCAGAAGCGCGCGAAGCTAGCCTAGGGACTGGGGTGGAACACATGCCCATGTCGCTAGTGCGAGCTTCGTTTGGTGGCGAGCAGGTGTTCGGGTACCCGTCGTTGCCCTTAGGATGGGCCAGCCCGACTTGGGGGCATGGCCCAGGGTGCCAACGAAGGAACATGGGGGCCCCCAGCAAGGCGCATTGGGGCAATGCCCTCGGAACTCAGGACCTACCATCTTGGCGAGCTCCCCGGCCAGCGAGCGTTGGGGGCTCCCCCATGCTCGGGGGCTCGCTCAGGATGGGCTACTCTACACCGCTGCGAGCCCGGGGACCACGAGCGGGGAACGCGCCTGTGAGGCATGGGGCTCCCGAAGCATCCTCTGGACATGCATCAACCCATAGCACCTATGCATCGTCCTTCAATCCTTACGTAATAACGAGCCGAGGCTGTATACGCTCAGGGCCCCCTGAGGACGCGGAAGGGGTCTTGCCCACGCGTAGTGGAAGACCTATGCTCTGCGCTGGGTATAGATGGAGGCAATCAACACAGTCCACCAATGATTCCTGAAGCTCAGGCCTTAATGCCTTGGGGGTAAGGACACTCGCGAGGCCAAAGCGTCCTCGCGACCTCCCAGATACACCCCCACCGTGACACTCTCACGTAATAACGAGCCACGGCTGTATACGCGCAGTGCCCCCCAAGGATGTGCAAGGGGTCCACCCCACGCCTAGTGGAAAACCTATGCTCAGCGCTGGGGGAGACGGGGGCGGTGAATAGCTTAGGGGCCGGACGCGGCCGTTTTCTCGTTCTTCTCTCACATTTCAAGTTGCGGCCCTGAAGGGCCTCCGCTTTTGTATTTTGAGTTGTTAAAGGCTCGAAGATCTCTTTGTTTCATGTTTTGAAAAGAAAAGAAAGGCGGGGATTTCTTCTCTACATTTCTCTCGAGTCCTCTTTCTCCTTTTGTTTTGATTGGTGTTTTGTGGAAACCACGGCAGACCATTGGGTCTCCCAAGGTAGCCACAAAGGGGGCGGAATGAGGAATCGCTTGAGCGCCAAAGGGGGCTCCTGAGGCGCGCCTCAAGATCCTTACTGATCATAAGGCCACGCGCCCTCTTTGATGCCTTCCTGGAATTCCGGTCGGTATCAGGGGGCAGTGTGCCGCCCCGTAGGTGCGCCCTTCGTGGCCATACCTCATGGGGGTGGGGAAATGTGCGGGACTGGGACCTGTCGACATAGAGTGGTTTGATTGTCAAGGGGGGCTCCTTAGCAACATGCCTCATGAGCCTTACTGGTCGTAAGGCCACGCGACCACCGAGGTGCCGCCATGCTGGTACCCAGGGCATCGGGGCCTTGCCCCGTGAGGAACAACCTTGGTAACGGGTTGCGCCTCACGGCGGTAGGGAAATGTGCGGGACCGGGACTTGCAGACATGGAGTGCCGAAAGGGTCCTCAAACCGCCCCGCAAGCAGGAAGGAAGCATCACGAAGAAAGCCATGCTCGCGGGTTAGACCGTCAGCCTCACGACAACGCAGGGAAGGCAACAGACATGGCCACGAGGAAAACATCGCACACACCTCATCCCCAAAGGGCGCGTTGAAAGGTACCCCTAATTACATCGAAGTTGCTAACAAACCTAGTACATAACCATATGAGGAGGACAAGGTCATGGATCAGGAGGACACGTCGTTGCCAGAGCTGGTGCCGCCACCTTCAGGAGCGAGCCTCGTCACCAGGTCTTCAACATGGACCTCGACCCATTCGGCCAGGGCGGTGCAGATCATCTCTGGCACCGGATCCAGCACGGCGGCGAAGTCAAAGTCTAGGTCGATGCGAAGGAGGTGGCTGAAGACGTCCGAGGCTCCTCAGCCCAAGAGGTCACGGCTCCTTTCCTCTGCAAGCGCATGGGCCTTCTCGGCACCCGCTTCACGAGGCTCCACAACACGGAGGAAGAAGACCAGGTACCCACCATCATCAGGGACCAGGGGGCAGAGACACCCTCGCCGCAGATTTCGCTCAAGGCCCGGGAGGCTCTCCCCTCTAGGGATTGGAACATCCGGGAATGCTCAAGTTGGTGGCCGCAAGCGTGGATTGCCTCTCCTGAGGCCTCTCCAACCAGGCAAGCCGCATGTTTCACCCGTTCGTAAAGTTCACCTTCGGTGGTAGCCTGGGTGTCGAGCGCGACCCGCCGATGTTTCACCTCCTGATCCAACCTTTTCTAGAGGGTGTTGACCTCATTTTTCTGGTGGCCACGACGCTCGAGGAAGCGAGACTCCTGGAGCCTCATCTTTGCCCGATAGTCAAGGAGAAGGGATGCTAGAGTGACATAAGCATAAACCCTAGTTTATGCGTTATTCCGTAAGGTGCTGATTTGGATCCACATGTTTCATTCTATGGTTAGATTTATCTTAGTTCTTCTTTCATAGTTGCTGATTCTTGCAAGAGGGGTAATCATAATTGGGTTGTTTGTTCAAGTAGTAACAACACCCAAGCATATTGAATTATCAAAGTAACGAATGCAAATCAACTATACATGATGAAGGTGACTAGATAACAATCCCCATGTGTCCTCGAGAACACTTTGATTTATATAAGAGAACTTTCCGACTTGTCATTTTCTATAAAAAGGATTGGTCCACCTTCTAGCACCTTCGGTACTATTGTTACTCGTTATGAATTCTATTGATATCAAACTATATATCACTATTACTTACAAGACTTGTAGAGAATACCTTGCTGAAAACACTTCTAATTTCCTTGTGCTCCTCGTTGGGTTCGACACACTTACTTGTGAAAGGACTATGATTGGTCCCCTATACTTGTGGATCTTCATGCACTTGTAGGTCATTGCCCACCTACATGGAGGGACCCATATCGACGTGGATAGTTGGGAAAGGACCCACACACCTAGTCCAGGCGCACCAGTATCCACCATTAAAAGGAATATGATCATATCCTCAAGGGTTAGATCATGATCCCTAAAAAGGAGGGATCATGATCGGTGGGGAAAGAAAGGAGGGGGTTTCCTCCCCCTCCCTTGGCTGCAGCTGTAGGGGCTTGGAGGAGAGTCCAACCCCCTCTGATGGGGATATGTACCTAGGGTAGGGTCATAGGCCTGACCCACATTTCCTACCTAAGGGCACAACATTAAAGACTTAAAGATTTCAAGGAAGATTCAGACAGACTCGCCATGGGTCAGTCGGTAGAGCATCCACTCGGAGGCTTTCTCGTTCCACTCGACACAAGACTTCCACTCAGAAGAATAAAAACCCAGTCGACCGCAGAAGTTCAGAAGTCACCCTAGAGAGGCCAAAGAGCAGGCATTCGACTGGTCATCATAAGTAGCATTTATTACATACGTTATGAGTAACGCATGCCTTTGTCTTCATTACTCGAACCCTTGGTTGCCTGGGCCTTGATGAGGAGTTGGGCACTCTATATAAGCCACCTCTCCCCTCTGGCACAAGGGTTCACACCCCTTGTAATACACACTCCACATGACAAGATCTCCTACACTGAGACGTAGGGCTATTACCTGCACGAGAGGGGCCTCAACTCATTCATGGTGTGTACAAGCTTGTCGTAGCTAGGACTCTGACCTCTCCTTCCGTACACCTCACCTCTACTATCAGGTTCGTTCCCACAACAATTGGAGCCCACCTTGGGTAGGTGTCTAAGCGACTCCCAGCAAGTTTGTGATTTTCATTCCTCGTCATGTCTTCCAGCAGCGATTTGTTGTTGGGTCATGAGATCCGTATCGGTGCGGTCATCTTCATTGCTGATGACTCGGCGTGGCTTCAGGAGGCGCCTCTTGACGTTGAGGCGCTCCCGATCTGTGGGGCAACGCACTTCCGTGCAAGTTCCTGCGGCGTCCCCCTTCGGCAGCCATCGACCCCAGTGTTGACTGTTTTCCCCATGCTCGTCGCCACAAGTGATCCAGTCTCTCGCGACTCCAGCAATGGGTGAAGCATGTGGTAGCTCGCTAGGCATCATCTCGAGAGATTGCGGTAATCGAGCCTGCCGAACCACTTAGCGACACGTTTGACTCGGCGTGAGATCAGTCTGATGTCCCTTCCGAGTGTGAGAGCTGCAATCCTGCGGCTGAGGTCTTCATGGCGGGTTCAATGGAGATCCCTCCTGGGTTTGCTCACACCGTACGTGAGGCAGGAGAAACGTCTAGTGGATACGCACGCCAACGTCCTCCAGTTTTCTATCAACGTCACCAACATCTGTTTCTGAGTGGACCACAGAACAACGTTGAGGTATTTCATACTCCAATTCTAAATGTTGCAGCTGTCGCTAAGATAGAAGATTCCATTCAGTCATCAAACTCAAAGGCTGGTAGAGGCTTAGAGCAGATTCGTACATTGCTTCAAGCAGCGCAACAACAAAACTCGGCAGTATCATAGTCATTAAATAGATTGCACAGTAATCACCCAGAGCAGATACAGTTCATTCGGTTTATAGTCCAGGGTTACCTCAACATCACAGAGGAGGAGGTTACCGAGAGGATCAGTATAGAGATCAGGGGCGAAATCAATTTGCTCCCCATATCCATCATGATGACCGCCATCGCGTGCATTCTCCCCCGCGAAGTGGTTCGTATGTGTCCCGACACTACGACGATAGGCGCCTGTTCGGTGATGAGCGGAGTCCTGGGTTCGATGTGAGGAATATGCTCGCGCAGAGGCGTATTGACAGGGGCAGAGCTCACAGAGATGATTTTGACAGAGATCGTCCCAGTGGAAGCGGCACCGTGGTCTCCGGCCATGAGTGTTTCAATACCGCAATTCGATCTGCTGATATTCCCCAACTTCAGGTTGGCGGCTGGAATAAGTAAATTTGCAGGAGAGTGAAAGCCTTAAACATGGCTCGATGTTTAGCGAGTGGCAGTGCAGATTGGCGGACGAAACGACATTATTGCCATGAAGCATTTGTCTCTCATGTTGGATGGTTCAGCCAGGGCGTGGCTGAATCAGTTGTCTCCTTCTAGCATCTATTGATGGGAGGATCTCACCCGAGTGTTCATCAAAACATTCGTGGGCATGTGCAAACACCCTGCTGGTTTGTCCGAGTTACAGCATTGCGTGTAGAAGCCGAATGAGGCCTTGAGAGATTATATCCAGCGTTGGACCACCCTTCATCACGCGGTGGAAAACGTTTCTCAACACCAAGCAGTTTGCGCTTTCAAGGCTGGCGTCACGTACATGGAACTATATCTGAAGTTCGGTCGAACAAGTGATATGTCCATGAGCAAGATGATGGAGATTGTTGCCCAATACGCAAATGGTGAAGAAGAAGACCGCCTCCTCAGCGGTAAGGGAAAATCAGTCGACAATGATGCTGGCGGCAATTCCAATCAGAAATAGAAGTGCAAGCCTCATGGTTCCACTCCGGCAGAAGCGGCCGCTTTGGCAGCACAAGGAAACTTAAAGGGAAAGCCCAAAAGACAATTTCCTCCCCAAAAGTCGAAGAATCAGTCTGATGTCTTGGATTTACCGTGTGCAATCCACATGAAGAAAGACGAAGATGGCAACCTAATATTGCCCAAACACACTACTCGTCACTGCAGGTTGTTGATCCAACAGTTCAAAGAAGGTCAGTCGAGTGAGAAGACTCCTGAGTAGGAGGATGTAGAAGATAAAGACGATTTCCCAGAGATCGATGCTACTCTAATGATTTTTGTCGATGTAGAGAGAAAAAGTCGATTGATGGTCATAAATAGAGAGGTCAACATGGCAGTTCCTGCCACCCCATCATACATCAAGTGGTCTCAGACCCCCATAACATTTGATCTGTCGGATCACCCAGCTCACGTCGCTACCCCTGGTTGACAAGCTTTGGTGGTAGACCCGGCTGTGGGAGGCGTTCGTGTTTGCAAGGTTTTCATGGATGGAGGGAGTGGTTTGAACATTCTATATGCAGATACACTTAAAGGGATGGGCATTCCGATGTCTCCACTCAGCGAAAGCAATATGCAGTTCCATGGGAAAAAGGCCAAGTCACTCGGCCAGATTGTTGTGGTTGTGGTATTCGGCACAGGCAAGAACTTTTGCAAGGAGAAGCTAGCATTCAAAGTGATGGACTTTTAGAATGCTTATCATGCCATCCTTGGTCATCCAGCTTATGCCCGTTCATAGCCCACTGATGTTACGTTTACCTCAAGATGAAGATGCCAGGGCCCAAGGGTGTCATCATAGTCACAGGCAATCGACAGAGGGCTGAGGAGTGCTTACAACAAGGCTCCAAGATCGTCGATCAACAGATGGCTGTGGTTGAGCTGGAGAAGTACCGGAAGAACACCGATCTTGCCGATTTGATGCGCTCCAAGAAACCCGCTTCTAAGTCTTCTTTCAAGTCGGCGGGTGAAATCAAAAAAGTGAACATCCACCCGGTCGATCCTAATGCTACCCCGACCAACACCTCGATGGCACTCGAGAGCAAATAGGAAGCTGAGTTCATCTAGTTCCTCCGTGAGAACTGGGAGATCTTTGCATGGAAGCATGTTGACATGTTGGGTATGCCTAGGGAACTGGCTGAGCACCGACTGAGAGTGGATCCAAAGGCAAAGTCTGTCAAAAAGAATTTGGGTCGGTCCGCAGTGGAGAAATGGAAAGCAATCGTGAAGAGGTGACCCAAATCTTGGAGGTGAAGTTCATACGCCAGGTTTACCACTCCGGTGGCTCGCAAATGTTGTCATGGTCCCCAAGAAGGACAAGTCTCTTCGTATGTGTATCGATTTCAAACATATCAATCGGGTATTGCTCGAAAGATCACTTCCTGCTCCCCCGCATCGATCAGATCATTGACTTGACTGTGGGATGCGAGTGTTTGTATTTTCTTGATTCACTTACCATCAGATCCATCTGTTTGGTCCAGATGAAATAAAAACGGCCTTCATCACCCCTTTCGGGAGTTTCTGCTATATCACAGTGCCTTTTGGTTTGGAAAATGATGGCGCCACTTTCATGCGTATGATTCAGAAATGCTTGCTTAGTCAAATAAGTCGGAATATTGAAGTCTATATGGATGATATCATAGTCAAGTATCGCAAGGGTTTTGACCTGCTGATTGACTTGGCAGAAATATTTGCCAATCTAAGAAAACATGATATCAAGTTGAATCCACCTAAGTGCACTTTTGGAGTTCCTGACGGCAAGTTATTGAGTTTCCTCGTTTCTGAACGTGGGATCGATGTCAGCCCCGAGAAGATTGGCGCTATCATCCGAATGAAATTCCCTGAGCGTGTGCACGATGTCCAGAAGCTCACAGGCTGCCTGGCGGTGTTGAGTAGGTTTATTTCTCGCCTCGGCGAGAAAGCAATGCCTTTATACCGACTCATGAAGAAGTCTAATGTGTTAGAGTGGACTGACGAGACAGAAGCATCATTTGTCAAGCTAAAAGCCCTCCTTTCCACCCAGCTGCTACTTGCTTCTCCGCACAGCAAAGAACCCCTCCTTTTATGCATCGCAGCTACATATCAAGTCTCCAGCACAGTTCTAACTGTTGAGCGTGAAGAAGAGGGCAAGGCTTACAAAGTTCAACATTGATTATACTATATTTCTGAATTGTTGACCCCTTCAAAGAAAAGGTTCCCCCATTATCAGAAATTCCTCTATGGCATATATTTATCTGCGAAGAAGGTGGCACACTACTTTCAAGATCATTCAGTCTCAGTCGTCAACGAAGCTCCGTTGTGTGAGATCCTCAACAACAAATATGCAGCTGGTCGAGTGGCCAAATGGGACATTAAATTCTTATATTTCTATATCAAATATGAAGCAAAGAAAGCAATAAAGTCTCAAGCACTTGCTGATTTCATATCCGAGTGGGTAGAACAGCAACAGTCGACTCAAATTCACTCGGCACATTGGACAATGTTCTTTGATAGTTCTAAAATGTTTAACGGGTCTGGTTCCCGTGTTGTTTTGGTATCTCCAAAGGGTGAAAAGCTTAGCTACGTTATCCAGATTCACTTTGGTTCCTGCAATAATGATGTTGAATATGAGGCACTCCTCTATGGTTTACGTATGGCCATCTGACTCAACGTCGGACGCCTGATGGTATACGGTGACTCGTATTTGGTGGTCAATCAGGTGATGAAGGAATGAGATGTCAGAAACCCTGCCATGACCGGGTATTGCAAGGAAGTAAGAAATCTAGAGAAGAAGTTTGAAGGGTTGGCACTCCATCATATTCCTCGAGTGAAGAATCAAGCACCTGACGACCTAGCCAAGATTGTATCCACTCGGAAACATGTACCCAACAACGTGTTTCTGGAACACTTACATTCTCCTTCACTGCAAGAAGTTCCTGCTACGGCGACAAAAACCTTTCTATCACCCCTTGAGCTTGCGTTGGTTTTTTCCTTGAAGAGGAAAGGGCGATGCAGCACAGGAGCAGTAAGTATTTCCTTCAGTTTGAGAACCAAGGTATGAACCTTCTATCACTGGGTGAGGTCACCGCACGGTATGAACCCAAAACCAAGCACTTCTCCCATTGCAAGAATTATAGATCAAGCTGGCCAAACAAAACCCACAACTCGAAGAGAATTACAAGGATATGAAATCATGCATAAGAGAGATCAGAATAAACTCAAATAAGATTCATAGATAATTTGATCATAAATCCACAATTCATCGGATCTCGACAAACACACCGCAAAAGAAGATTACATCGGATAGATCTCCATGAAGATCATGGAGAACTTTATATTGAAGATCCAAGAGAGAGAAGAAGCCATCTAGCTACGAGCTATGGACCCGTATGTCTATGGTGAACTACTCACGCATCATCGGAGAGGTCATGGTGTTGATGAAGAAGCCCTCCGTATCCGAATCCCCCTCCGGCAGGGCACCAGAATGTGCCCCAGATGGGATCTTGCGGAGACAGAAGCTTGCGGCGACGAAAAAGTACTTTCGATGATCTCCTTATTTTTTCTGGGATTTTAGGGAATATATAGGCGAAAAACCTAGACAGGGGAGCCACGGGGAGCTCACAAGCCTGCTAGGCCCGCCCCCTAGGCCGGGCCTGGTGGGCTTGTGACCTCCTCCGATGTCCCCTGCCTTGCTTCTCAAGTTTCCTACGCGTCTTCTGTTATGGAAAAAATCATTCCGCAGGTTTTATTCCATTTGGACTCCGTTTAAAATTATCCTCCGAAAAGGGTAAAAAACACAGAAAAAACAGGAAATAGCACTTGGCACTGAGTTAAGAAGTTAGTCCCAAAAAAGATATAAAAGGCATACAGAACATCCAAAGTTTGACAAGATAATAGCATGAAACCATAAAAAATTATAGATATGTTGGAGACATATCAAGCATCCCCAAGCTTAACTCCTGCTCGTCCTCGAGTAGGGAAGTGATCAAGACTGAATTTTTATGTGTAATGCTACCTAGCATGGTTGTCCTTTGCAACATCTTTCATGTGACATGAATGTTCAGATCCGTAAGATTCAAAACAATAGTTTGCTATTGACATGAAAACAATAATACTTCAAGCAAACTAGCAAAGTAATCATGAACTTTCAAAATAACAGGGCCAAAGAAAATTATCCCTAAAAAATCATATAGTCTGGCCATGCTCCATCATCAACACACAACTAATTTAAATCATGCACAACCCTGGTATTGGCCAAGTAATTGTTTTCGCACTCTTACTTTCTCAAACTTTCTATAACTATCACGCAATACATGAGCGTGAGCCATGGATATAGCACTATAGGTGGAATAGAGTGTGGTGGTGGTTGTGAGAAAAAAAGGAGGAGATGGTCACATTGACTCGGCGTATCAAAGGGCTATGGAGATGCCCATTAATAGATATCAATGTGAATGAGTAGGGATTGCCATACAAAGGATGCACTCGACCTATAAGTATGTGAAAGCTCAAAAGGATAACTAGTGGGTGTGCATCCAACTTGCTTGCTCACGAAGACCTACGGCAATTTTGAGGAAGCCCGTCATTGGAATATACAAGCCAAGTTATATAATAAAGATTCCCACTAGCATATGGTGGTGACGAAATGAGAGGCTATCAATAATGAAGAACATGGTGCTATTATGAAGCACAAGTGTGGAAAAAGATAGTAGCATTGTCCCTTCTCTCTTTTTCTCTCTTCTCTTTTTTTGGGGCTCTTGGCCTCTTCTTTTTTTATTTGGGCTCTTTGGCCTTTTTTTATTTGGGCTCTTTGGCCTCTTATTTTTATTTCCTCACACGGGACAATGCTCCAATAATGATGATCATCACACTTTTATTTACTCACAGCTCAAAGCTTAGAACGATGATGACTCTTTAGGAAATGCCTCTGGCAGTGTACCGGGATGTGCAACGATATAGCTTGGTGTATGACGTTGAAACATCTCGCTAGCTATCTTACGATCATGCGATGGCAATATGAGAGTGACGACACAAGTCATGAGACGGAACGCTGGGAGTTGCATGGCAATATATCTTGGAAAGGCTATGAAAATGCCATACTAGGTAGGTATGGTGGCTGTTTTGAGGAAGGCATATGGTGGGTTTGTGCACCGTCGAGAATTGCACGATACTAGAGAGGATAGCAATGGTGGAAGGTGAAAGTGCATCTATACCATGGACTCACATTAGTCATGAAGAACTCACATACTTGTTGCCAAAAATTTTATTAGTAATCAAAACAAAGTGCTAAACGCATACTCCTAGGGGAAGGGTTGGTAGGTGTTAACCATCGCACGATCCCGACCTCAACACAAAGGATGACAATCAATAGATCAATTATGCTCCGACTTCCTAACATAGCGGTTCACCATACGTGCATGCTACGGGAATCACTAACTTCAACACAAGTATTTCTAAATTCACAACACCCTACTAACATAACTCTTAATATTACCAAATCCATGTCTCAAACTAAAATTGAGAGGAATCAAGACTTCTCTTTCTACTCAATGCACATGAAGATGGCGGTTTTTGTATCCTCTTTGGGTACCTATCACCTTTGGGACTACTTTCATAGCATAAGCCAACTACCAAGTCACGCACCGCCGTGCTCTAAAAGATCTAAGTGAAGCACATAGAGAAAAATTATCTAGCTCAAAAGATATAACTGAAGCACGATGAGCATTCTAGCAAAATCACGATGAGTGCATGTCTCTCTCAAAAGGTGTGCAGAAAGGATGATTGTGACACAACAAAAATAAAAGACTCCTAAGATACAAGACGCTCCAAGCAAAACACATATCATGTGGTGAATAAAAATATAGCTCCAAGTAATGTTACCGATGGATTGAAAACGAAAGAGGGGATGCTTCCCGGGGCATCCCCAAGCTTAGGCTTTTTGGTGTCCTTGAATTTGGCTTGGGATGCCTTGGGCATCCCCAAGCTTGAGCTCTTTCCACTCCTTATACTGTAGCAATCTTGATTTCTATTTATATTGGTGTTAGATTATTGTATTCTCACTTTCCCATGGCTAGTACCACCCGATACTATCCATAGTTTCATCAAAACAAGCAACCAACTCAACAAAAACAGAATCTGTCAAAAACAGACCAGTCTGTAGCAATATGTATACTTCGTATAGTTCTGGTACATCAAAAATTCTGAAACATTACGACTGCCTGGGCAAAAGGCATATCAAACTGCAGCAAAACGAATCATCTCGAAATCTCTTTCTGAATAAACATGAAAAATCATCTCGTGAGCGAAAAGTTTCTATCTTTTTCCAGGAGGATTAAACAACCATCACCAAGACTAGTCATAAAGGTTTTGCTTGGCTCAAACACAAAAAGAAACACAAAAAACACAATCATAACAGAATTATGATGGTGTGGACGCAAAAAAACAGAAATAAAAAGATAAATTCATTGGGTTGCCTCCAACAAGCGCTATTGTTTAATGCCCTTAGCTACGCATTGATAAATCAATGATGCTCACACAAAAGACAAGAATTGAAGCACAACGAGAGCATCATAAAGCATAGGCATTTTGTAGGGAAAAAATTGTCAAGACAACCAATAGTTACCATATGCAAAGAAGAAGAACGAGACAAGAGCAATCTCAACAAAGCGAGAGGTGATTTAGTGATATGAAAATTTCTACCACAATATTTTCCTCTCTCATAATAATTACATGTGGGATCATATTCGAATTCAATAATATAGCTATCACATAGGATATTCTTTTCATGATCCACATGCATGCAAAGTTGATGCTCTTCAAAAATAGTGGGGTTATCATTAAGTAAAGTCTCCAAACCCACTTTCAATAATATTGCAAACATCATATTCATCATGAGGCTTCAACAAATTTTCAAGATCGTAAGAAAAATCATCACCCCAATCATGATCTTTGCAACCAGTAGTGGATATAGCAAAACTAGCATCCCCAAGCTTAGGGGTTTGCATATTTTCGGCATGATTGTCACTAATAGAATTTATAGTGAAACCATTGCAATCATGCTTTTCATCCAAGGAGCCCTCGTGAGTCACTTCATAAATTTCTTCCTCACAATTTTTCAGATTCCCGCATCTCATGCAAAACTCCATAAAGATAATCTAGTAAGCAAAACTCACTAGCAATTGGTTCAACATAGTTGGACCTCTTGAAAAGATTAGCAAGCGGATGAGGATCCATGTCACCAGATTCTTAGAAAGCGAAGATGTAAGCATTTTGAAGGCACAAGGCACACAAGTAAACCGAAAGCAAGCGAAGAAAAAGGCGAACAAAAAGGAACACGAAGAAAAGGGCAAATCTTTCTGTAAATTTTCGTTTTTCAGAAGTGGGGGAGAGAAAAACGAGAGGCAACAAAGTAAATGCAAGAGATGAGTTTGCAACACTTACTTGGATGAGTTCTTGACTTGATCCTCTAAGGCAAGTGTGCCAGAAATCCTTCTGCTACGGCGACAGAAACATTTCTATCACCCCTTGAGCTTGCGTTTGTTTTTCCCTTGAAGAGGAAAGGGCGATGCAGCACAGGAGCAATAAGTATTTCCCTCACTTTGAGAACCAAGGTATCAATCGAGTAGGAGAATCTCGTCAAGTCCAGAGTACCTGCAGAAACAGAAAGAGCTTGCACCCAACGCTATAAAGGGGTTGTCAATCCCTTCAAGATTGATTGCAAAGTGAGATCTGAAGGCGGAAAGTGCAACAAAGTAAAAGTGTAAGGCTGAAAATATGGTGTGGAGTAGACCCGGGGGCCATAGTGTTCACTAGAGGCTTCTCTCAAAATAGAAAGTATTACGGTGGGTGAACAAATTACTGTCCAGCAATTGATAGAACCGCGCAAAGTCATGACGATATCAAAGGCAATGATTATACCTATAGGCATCACGTCCGAGACAAGTAGACCGATACTTTCTGCATCTACTACTATTATTCCACACATCGACCGCTATCCAGCATGCATCTAATGTCTTGAGTTCATGACGAATAGAGTAATGCCTTAAGCAAGATGACATGATGTAGAGGGATAATCTCAAACCAATGATGAAAACCCCATCCTTTTACCCTTCATGGCAACAACACGATACGTGCCTCGCTACCCCTTCTGTCACTGGGTGAGGTCACCGCACGGTATGAACCCAAAACCAAGCACTTCTCCCACTGCAAGAATCATAGATCAAGCTGGCCAAACAAAACCTACAACTTGAAGATAATTACAAGGATATGAAATCATGCATAAGAGAAATCAGAAGAAACTCAAATAAGATTCATAGATAACCTGATCGTAAATCCACAATTCATCGGATCTCGACAAACATACCGCAAAAGAAGATTACATCGGATAGATCTCCATGAAGATCATGGAGAACTTTGTATTGAAGATCCAAGAAAGAGAAGAAGCCATCTAGCTACTAGCTATGGACCCGTAGGTCTATGGGGAACTACTCACGCATCATCGGAGAGGTCATGGTGTTCATGAAGAAGCCCTCCGTATCCGAATCCCCCCTATGGCAGGACACCAGAACGTGCCCCATATGGGATCTTGCGGAGATAGAAGCTTGCGGTGGCGGAAAAGTACTTTAGATGATCTCCTGATTTGTTCTGTGATTTTGGGGAATATATAAGCGAAAAACCTAGGGCGGGGGAGCCACGGGGAGCTCACAAGCCTGCTAGGCACGCACCCCCTAGGTCGGGCCTGGTGGGCTTGTGACCTCCTCCGAGGTCCCCTCCCTTGGTTCTCAAGTTTCCTGCGCGTCTTCTATTATGGAAAAAATCATTCCGCGGGTTTTATTCCGTTTGGACTCCGTTTAAAATTCTCCTCTGAAAAGGGTAAAAAACACGGAAAAAACAGGAACTGACACTTGGCACTGAATTAATAAGTTAGTACCAAAAAAGATATAAAAGGCATACAAAACATCCAAAGTTTGACAAGATAATAGCATGAAACCATGAAAAATTATAGATACGTTGGAGACGTATCAGATCCCTTCACTAAAGAGCCCCCACAAGCGATAAGCACTTCCAACCCGACTGAGGTTGATGTTCCAGCAGTTATTGATCTGGTCATGGAGATTCTAGTCGTTACGCCCGATTGAACGGTGCCATACATTGCATATATACTGAGGCAAGAGCTCCCAGAGGACGAGGTCGAACCTTGAAATTTTTTCCGTAGATCCAATGTGTTTACTATGATGGACGACCATATTTCTAGAGAAAGAGTGACTGGTGTAGTTCAGCGATGCATCTCACCAGAAGAAGGACGATTGATTCTAGATGAAATCCACTCGGGGAACTGTGGTCATCATGCGTGCTCTTGGACAATTGTTGCCAAAGTATACCGAGCCGACTTTTTCTGGCCACGCGCTAATGAAATGGCCAAGGAAATTGTGGATCATTGCGAAGGATGCCAGTTTTACTCAAAATTTTCACATAAACCCACGTCTGCTCTAAAGACTATTCCACTTTTCTGGCCGTTTGCTATGTCGGGTTTAGATATGGTCGGTCCTCTCCAACGGGCCAGAGTGGGTTCACTCATTTGCTTTTGACAGTCGACAAGTTCACCAAGTGGATTGAACCCAAACCCGTAAAAAGGCTAGATTCATGCACTACTATCAAATTCATAAAGGAAATAACATTCCGAAATGGAGTGCCCCATAGTATTAGCATAGACAATCGTTCTAGCTTCAACTCAGAAGAATTCATATACTTTCTGCTCCGCCCAAGGCACTCGGGTTGATTATGCGTCTGCGGCACCCCCCAAATAATGGTCAAGCTAAGCGAGCGAATGGCATTATCCTTCAAGGGTTGAAGCCTCGACTCATGCGAGATTTAGAACATGCAGCAGGAGCTTGGGTCACTAAACTACCATCAGTTCTATGGACTTGAGGACGACACCCAATCGATCGACTGGATGCACTCCTTTCTTCTTGGTTTATGGTACCGAAGTTGTTTTACCACTTGGCTTTCTACACAATTATCCCTGAGTAGAACTTTACTCTGAGGCTGAACATGAACAGGCACGACAGGACGATGTATACCTTCTCGAAGAAGAGCGCGAACTAGCCTTGATTAGGACGACAATTTACCTACAAGATCTGCGTCGTTTTCATGCAAGACTTGTTAGGAGCCGATTATTTCAAGAAGCTGATCTGGTCCTCCGAGAGGATCAGCAACGGCCACATAAGCTCGCCCCTGCATGAGAAGGAACTTTTGTCATTACCAATGTGCTGAACAATGGAGCCTACCACCTCTTCAATCTCAAGAATAGAATCGATGTACCACGTGCGTGGAATGTAGATTTGTTGCGGCAATTTTACCCTTAACGATCATGCGACTTGATGTAATAAAAGTGTTCCAAACAATTTTCTTATCAAAGTTATGACTCCTATAGTCTTTGCCGATTCTGATTGTGCAATCTCAAAACTCAAAAAAACTCCGTGTGGTGAACAGTCCTCACACTCGAGGGCTTAGCTGCGAATCAGTCGCCTAACTTAAAACATACTCCGAGTGGTGCGCAATCATCCCACTCGGAGACTTAGCTCGGAACCAGATTTCGCCTAAGTTTCTAAAAACACTCTAAGTGGTGAGCAGTCCCCACACTCGGGGGTTTAGCTGTGAATCAGTCGCCTAAGTTAAAACATACTCCAAGTGGTGAGCAATCCTCTCACTCGAAGACTTAGCTGCGAACCAGATTTCGCCTAAGTTTCTAAAAACACTCCGAGTGTTGAGCAGTCCTCACACTCAATGGCTTAGCCGTGAATCAGTTGCCTAAGCTAAAACATACTCCAAGTGGTGAGCAATACACTCACTCGGAGACTTAGCTCTGAACCAGATTTTGCCTAAGTTTCTAAAAATACTTCGAGTCGTGAGCAGTCCTCACATTCGGGGGCTTAGCCGCGGATCAGTCGCCTAAGTTATAACATACTCCTAGTGGTGACCGATCCTCTTGCTCGGAGACTTAGCTGGGAACTACATTTTGCCTAAGTTTCTAAAAACACTTTGAGTGGTGAGCAGTCCTCACAATCGAGGCTTAGCTACAAATCAGTCGCTTAAGTCAAAACATATTCTAAGTTGTGAGCAATCCTCTCACTCAAAGACTTAGCTCTGAACTAGATTTTGCCTATCACTACTGGAAATCAGTATTTTGGCATCTTCCTAGTCTTTGCCGTCTACTAGCTGATGGCAAAGAGTGTCTTTGCCGTTAGCTTCAGCAAAACAGACGGCATAGTATTGGCTGATGGCATACAGTCTTTTTGCCATCTGTCACCTCTTTGCCGTCTGCTAGCGGACGACAAATAGTCCAGAGGCAGACGGCAAAGATATAGACAGGCCCGCCTGACCGCGGGGTGGCTAGGTCAAACAGGAGTCGGACCTTTGCCGTCTGCTAGCGGACGGCAAAGAGTCCGGAGGCAGACGGCAAAGAGTCTAGACTCTTTGTCGTTCGTCGGCAGACGGCAAAGCGCTAACTCCGTTAACGGCTCCTTCCCCCCCCCCACCCCACCCCTCTCTCTCTCTGTAACGGCTCATCCGCGCACGCCCCTCGCTCTCTCTCCCCACCCCGCGCGCTCCTCTCTCTGTAACGGCCGCCAGGACCACCGTCGCGCGGCCGCCCCCGTCGCGTCTCCGCCCCTATCGCCCCTACCGCCGCTCCTGTCGCGCCCCACTGCCGCCCCTGTCGCCCGTGTCGCCCCCGCCGCCGCCCCTCTCTCTCTCACCCCACCTCGCCCCCGCTGCCGCTGCTGCTGCCCCACCACCGTCGCCCCTGGCGCCCCCGGTGCCGCCCCGCCACCCCTGCTACCCCGGCCCCTCCACAGCCGCCCCTCTCGGTGAGCCCCCACACCCCCACCCCCACCCTCCACCCTTCTTATTTTTTATTGGTTTTATTATTTTTTAGTAGTTTTAGTAGTTGTTATTGTTAGTACTTTTAGTGGTAGATTTAGTTAGGTTAGTAGTTTTAGGTTAGTAGTTTTAGTTAGGTTAGTAGATTTAGTTAGGTTAGTAGTTTTAGTTAGGTTAGTGGATTTAGTTAGGACGAGAAGAGGAGAAGAGGAGGAGGAGGAGGACAAGAAGAGGAGAATAAGAAGAGGAGTAGGAGGAGGAGGAGGAGGAGAAGAAAAAGAAGAAGAAGAAGAAGAAGAAGAAGAAGAAGAAGAAGAAGAAGAGGAGAAGAAAAAAAATAAGAAGGAGAAGAAGAAGAAAAAGAAGAAGAAGAGAAGAAAAAATAAGAAGGAGAAGAAGTAAAGAAGAAGAGAAGAAGAAGAGAAGAAGAGAATAAGAAAAAAATAAGAAGGAGAAGAAGAGAAAAAAGAAGAAGAAGTTGATTTTTTATTGTTTGGTATTTAGTGGTAGCTAGATTCTTTTTTAGTTACTTAGTGGTAGATTCTGTTTTTGTTATAGTGGTACATTCTGTTTTTGTTATTTTCTTGCTGTTTAGTGCTATCTAGGTTTAGCGATACGTTTAGTGAGCTTGGTTAGTTAGGTTAGTTAGTTAGTTAGCTTACTAGAAAGAATAGGAAGAAGAAGAAGAGGAGGATGAGGAGAAGAGGAGAAGAGGAGGAGGAGAAGAGGAAGAAGAAGAAGAATAGGAGGAGGAGAAGACAAAAAGAAGACCACATGTTTGGTATTTAGTTTTTTGGAATTAATTAGTAGTTTTAGTGGTAGATTCTGTTAGTTAATTAGTAGATTTAGTGGTAGATTCTGTTAGTTTATTCGCCCATCATTATTGCTTAGGTTCAAGACTACTTCAAAGAAGATCACATGTTCTTTTGTTGAAATCAAGTCTGTCAAAATAATGTATCGTCTATATTTATTTGTACTGGAGCAAAACAGGACAACTTAAATAATGTTGCCATCCTCAAATGTAGAAAATATCGAAAAGTTTTATATAAACTCAAAAGTAGTATAGGTAAACTGGAAAGTCCTCTGGACCAAAACGGCAACTTCTGGACCTGCGAACTTTGCTTGGTAGGTGCATGTCCATGCAGCAGGGTAATTTCCCCAACAATGACATAATTAGTCCATTTAGCTCCAAAATACCATAATAAGCTCAAAATGGCATAAGAACCTTGGTTAGCTCATTAATATTATATACTTAGCTTTATTTCCTCTAAAATGGGATAATTAGCCCATTTAGCTCAAAAAGGACATAATTAGGTAATTTAGCTCCAACTAGAGGAGAAGAGGAGAAGAAATAGGCAAAATGAAAAGAAAGAAGAAGAAGAAGAAGAAGAAGAGAAGAAGGAGAAGGAGGAGGAGGAGGAGGAGAAGGCCAAGGACCTTCTATCCTTCTCCTCCTCCTCCTCCTTCTTCTTGATTTCTTCTTCTTCTCCTCCTCCTCCTCTTTCTTCTCCTCTTTCATATTATCCTTGCTTTAATTAACCCAACAATGACATAATCAGCCCATTTAGCTCCAAAATACCATAATAAGCTAAAAATGGCATAAGAACCTTGGTTAGCTCATGAATATTATATACTTAGCTTGTTTTCCTCTAGAATGACATAATTGGAATATTTGTGTTGAGCGGGTGGATTTACATGTGATAGTTGTCTCGTTGCTATGAGGTCTGCTGTGCGAAAACCTGCCCGTGCGTTGTTCGAGCTCCGCCCCTACATTCGTGAGTCAGTACAAATTTCATCTCCTCCCCGCCCCTTCATTTACTGTGGCTCGGTTTCCGGATGAAACTTTCTAGATTTAGGTAATTCAATTAATTTATCAGTATGCGTGACCAGTATGCGTCTCCCGTTCGAAAGGCCGACATCTATAAATATGCATGTCTTTGCATATTTATAACCGCCATCCTTTCGAATTGTCCAACATTATCCATGGACAGCCCGAGTATGTGTAGATTGGGTTCGTTTTATAAAAACACTCCCGGTAGTGAGCAGTCCTCACACTCGAGGGCTTCCTGCGAATAAGATTTCACCTAAGTTTCTGAAAACACTGCGATTGGTGAGAAATCCTCATACTCGGGGGCTTAGTTGCGATCTAGATTTCGCCTATTTGAAATTCTCCTGAGCAATGAATGTCAGGTTCATTCTGAAACAAAATAAATCCATTCACGCAAAAGATTGGAAAGCCAAATGCAGATAAAACTTAAGATCTCAAGCTTGGATCAAAGTTGTCCACATGGACGAAAGGACTTGGACTTAAGGCCCGAACGAAGTTCTAATTGGTTACACCATCTCTCGTCATACCGAGGCAAGCAAAATTTAACTGTAATCAAGTTTTTCAAGGCGTGCCAGGACTCGCAGGCTCGATGAAGGTATCCAAGTCAATCCTGTCAGCAATACGGGTAGCTGTGTCGATGAATGTCTCCATGAAGTTCTCAAACTAAAGTTTCTTCGTGTTGGCCACTTGGAGCGCCTTCAGCTTTTCCTCTTTAGCCTCCTTGCAATGGACCCGAACAAGTGAAAGAGCCACGTCAGCTCCACAATGCGCAGCAGATTTCTTCCAAGCCTGCACTCAATCTGGAATCTAGTTAAAGCGGATCATCATTGATTCAAGATCAGTCTGGAGAGTGTCTTCTGGCCAAAGCTCCTTGTCAATGTTCTCCAGGGCGACTTTGGGTCGGGCAACATATTCTTGAAATTTCCTGAGACAAGCATCGACACAGAACATATTCATGGATACCGCATCTCTAACGGGTGACTTGGTAGGGTCCAGATTCGGCTCAAGCTCTTCGGTCGCCTTGTCGAAGTCCTCACAGAAGTCTGCGCAAAAGGAATGCAAAAAGTGGGCCACATTTTCATTCAGCAAGCATGCCTAATAACTTCTTGGCAAAGTTGCCCAAGTAATTTTCCAAACCGTTTCTACTTTTGGTCATGTGTTCCACCTTCTTGCTCCAGTTGGCCCGTTCTTGCTTCAGTTTGTTGTTCTCCTCCTCCAATTTGCCGATTGTGGCGAGCTTCTTTTCCGCAGCTTGAGTTTTCTCCTTGGCCTCGGCGAGTGCTTTGTCCTTATCTTCAAGAGCCTACTTCTAGAGGTTCAGATCATTCGTGGTCACCTCCAAATCCAGCTGGAGTTGTTTCTTATCCTTTTCCAAGTCAGCTTACTTGGTTCCAAGCTCACAAGATTTCTAAAATCATCAAAAAAGTAATCCAGTCCACACTAATATTTCTCCACTCCCTAGTGAAGAATAACCGTTCAGTTAACTGGATAGCGGCCCGCCGCCCCACCCCACTGCCCTTCAAAGTGTCCTATCATGGTTGATGGAAATTATGTCCATGAAACCCGCAGGATAAATCTTGCTGGTTCGGACCTATCCATTAACTTGGCAGACCAAGTGATGAAAATACTCAAATACAAAAAAGGACCGTGAGTCGAAGTTCTTAAGACTACTGTCCATCGTACACCATGGACAATAGTCTCGGGGACTACACCCAGTGGGTTCACTTAGCGTGCCCCCACTGGATATGACACCACTCGACCAGGTCCGGCCTGTCTGAGTCAAAAAAAGAGACAACACAAATATGTTTCAATCAGACCCCCGCCGATGCAAGCACTCGACGGTAGTCTCGGGGAATACACCCAGTGGGTTCACTCAGAGTGCCCCCACTGGACTTATTATCACTCGTGCAGGTCTGCCCTGTCGAGTGTCAACGATTATCGAAAACCAATCAAAGACCCCTGTCGACGTCTCCATCATTCGACAATGGCCTCGGGGACTACACCCAGTGGGTGCACTCAGTGTGCCCCCACTGGATCAGAATCAAGCATGAATGTGACAACAGAAAACACCCAGTGGGTGCAAAGTCAAGACGGATAAAATGCAATCAGAAATGAACTTACAATCCCACTTACTAGGACGTTAGCACGAAGCCCCGAGCTTGCATCATATGCCAACTTCCTGGCCTCATATGCCTCCTTGGTTTGCAACATCAGCTGCTTGGCCTGGGTTATGGCCTCTTTCCCCGCTCTAGTTTGGTCTTCTGGAACGTGTTGTAGAGAATGTAGGCATTGGAGGAGTAGGAACTACATCTGAAGTCACAAGATTTACCGGAGGTTGTTCAATCAACGCTGGAGTCACAACAGTTGAACTTGCTGGAGGAGCACTCGACAACAGGATCTCGGGTCCAGTTTTAGCTTGAGACCAGTTTCCAAGTTCCAAAGGTAACTCAGTAGTTGACCGGCGTGGTTCTTCATTATCTTCTAGATGGATGACGTTGGTAGCTGTCAGTCGGTAACATTAGTCGGTCCAATCGACCAACTTTATCCAGAAACAATAAGAGAATGAAGATTTGTTATACCTCTTGGGAGGTGACCACGTCCGCAGCATCCAAGTCCATGGGATCCTCTTCATCTCCAGGAGGTGATGTCAACGAGGTAGCAGCTCTGGCAAAGAGAATTCCAGTCATACATCAAGGGCATGAAATTTCACAACGACAAAAGAAAGAAGTAAATACTCACGATCAAGCGACTGGCATAGCGAACCTCATCCGGTGCAGTGCCTTTTGAGGCTTTGGAGCATCAGGTTTGGGCTGTTTTGGAGCCTTCTCTGCCGACTCAGTTGTTGCAGCTCGGCCTCGCTTCATATTCCTAGTGCTTGACACCAGGGTCTTGCTTGGGGTAACCACCAGATCATGGCGATGCTTGATTTGAGGCTCAGTGCGTGTAGGAGACCGAATCTTTTCTTCACTCTCCTTCGAGTCGTCTTTGCTCCCCTCGCAGTCCTCAGCATAGTCATTGTCTCTACTACCACCTTCGCTCTCCCCACCGGCGTCAAGTTACTCCCCGTTCCGCACGGGTGAATGCATGTTTGTCCACTCCTACAAGATATAAAAAGAGCAAAGTTAGTCGGCTGGAGATTCAATCACTCGACAAAGATATGAAAGCAATCAACAAGGAAATAACTCACCATGTTCCATGGCTTGTTCAAAGTAGAGAAATGCAAGACACGTTTGGCTCCTAATGGATTGTCGCAGGCTCCAGTGATGCCTCTGAGCCACTGAGCCAGGGTTTCGTCAGAAACCTCATCTATGTGCGACCGAGTGGTATACTCGGAGCCTGAATAATGCCACATGGCGTGGTCTCTCACTTGGAGAGGTTGGATATGCCGACTGACCAATGTCTTAAGCACGTACATTCTAGTCACCTCACCACGGATCAGATCTACTATCGCATTCACCAGAATTCCTACCTGGACCTTCTCCTCCTCTAACATAGTCAGCGTTCTGGGAGCAACAGGTCGATCTAAAGTGATGGAGAGAAGACCAGTCGACATATTTGGGGCTGCGATACCTTTGCAATAGAACCAGGTCGATTGCCAGCCTCAGACAGATTCAGGGAAGGTCATTTGTGGATGCGCACTCTTAATCCTCTTTTGGATCCCCAAACCGCCACACAGTTGGATAAAATTGGTTCTACTATCCTTGGGTTTGTCTTTCTTAACCAACTGCGAACGAATGGTGAAGATATGCTTGAACGGTACCCAATGAGGAGGACAGCCCAAGAAACACTCGCACAACATTATGAACGCAGCAAGGTGTGCAATAGCCTTCATAAGAAGGTGATGCAGTTGAGCACAAAAAAGTTCAAGAACCCGCGAATGAATGGGCGGGGAGGCAAAGAAAAACCTCGCTCTACGTGGGTGGTGAGGAGGACTCTCTCACCTTTGTGCGGCTCCGGCTCGACTTCCCCCTTCGGTAACCTCCATGATTCTGCAACTATCAATCCGCCGTGGACGAGGTTGAGGACGTTGACCTCCTTGACGGTTGATGGGCGGAAAATCCCCCTGGATCCAGCCTGGCGGCACCGCAGCTCGAGTGCCCGACGGCTTTTTCGTGCTTCCTCCCTTCTTGGCCCACTCAAGTTTTCCGCCTTTGATTTCGTCATCTCGATCGCGGTTGCAGAGACAGGTCTAAGTGGAGCTCGAGAGGCGGGGGAGATGGCGAAAAAGGGAATATTGAGAAGGAGCACTGTTCCAACCCAAGCGTCGGCTCGTTTTATAGCCGCCCGAGTGAGTCGCTAACCTATGGTCCCATAGATCTCAGTATGTACCGATATGAATAGAAGCACGATACGTGGCGATAAGGGTGGCACAATAATCAAGGAGTCGGGCTCTCATTTACCCCGATTGTTGTGTCATCACCGTTCAGCACGAGCTTACCAAATTTTTGAATCCCGTGAAATCCGGACCAGACAAAGCGACCCGTCACATCTAAAGATCATGTTCATCACTGAGACCAGTTTTCACTTTCAAATTCACTTGGATATCATTCATGACAGAATTGATCTGGGTGAATGGCGAATAGTTCAATTGAAGCCCGTTTCTGCCAAGCCTAGAGATGCATTCGGAGTTTGGCATGTTTAACAAAATCTACATCGACCTCTTTCCACTCGTACCCTGATCCATTCAGGGGCTAATGATGGGGATATGTACATAGGGTAAGGTTATAGGCCAGACCTACATGTCCTACCTAAGGGCACAATATTTAAAAATTAAAGATTTGAAGGAAGATTCCGACTGACTCGCCATGGGCCAGTCGGTAGAGCATCCACTCGGAGGCTTTCTGCTCCCACTCGACAGAGGACTTCCACTCGGAAGAATAAGAACCCAGTCGACTGCAGAAGTTCGGAAGTCACCCCAGGGAGACCAATGAGCATGCATTCAACTGGTCATCATAAGTAGCATTTATTACATATGTTATCAGTAACGCACGCCTTTGTCTTCATTACTCGAACCCTTGGTTTCTGGGCCTTGATGAGGGGTAGCGCACTCTATATAAGCCACCCTTCCCCTCTGGCACAAGGGTTTGCACCCCGTGTGACACACACTCCACACGACAAGAGCTCCTAAGCATTGAGACGTAGGGTTGTTACCTCCACGAGAGGGGTATGAACTCATACACCGTGTGTACAAGCTTGTTGTAGCTAGGACTCTACCCTCTCCTTTCGTACCCATCACCTCTACTGTCAGGTTCGTTCCCATGACACCCTCCCGCATGCCTATATAAAGAGGGGAGCTCCACGGGCCACCCCCATCACAATCCTGGCCACCTCCCTCCCTCTCTCCCTCCACCTCCTCCTCTCTAGCAGCTTGGAAATGTCGTGCAAAAACACATATAACAAAACCAGCACAACTCCGTTGTGCTACTTGACTGGGTCCTATCT
Source organism: Hordeum vulgare subsp. vulgare (assembly GCF_904849725.1). NCBI lineage: Eukaryota > Viridiplantae > Streptophyta > Magnoliopsida > Poales > Poaceae > Hordeum > Hordeum vulgare. The sequence goes on along the minus strand of NC_058520.1, from coordinate 307,331,357 downwards.
ACCTATTCCTCTTGCTTTTGTGGATCGAGAAGAAGAAGACGTCACCGAGTCGTATGTGTGCACATCCCGAGGTGTCGTTTATGTGGTGCTAGATAGGATTGGATCATGAAGAGAGTACGACTACGCTAACCACGTTTTTCCTCTTTCAGTCTACAACGGTATGTAGACTGTCCCACTCGTTGCTACCATCTCCTCAATTAGATCTTGGGTGGATATGTAGGATTTTTCTTTGATGCAACATTTCCCCATGGAAGGTGGTTAAAGCAATGCCTCCAGACAAAGCCACTGGACCAGATGGGTTCACTTGGAGGTTCTATGCGTAATGTTGCCATATTATTAAGAGTGATTTGTTGAGAGATTAGCACTCTTTTTATCTCAGATACATGTGTGGTATGCCTTCTATAAATAATGCATTGGTATCTCTTCTTCGAAAGAAGGGAGGGAGGAGCGAAGTTACGAGACTACATACTAGTTAGCTTGGTCCATGGGGTGATCAAGATTTTTGATAAAGTTCTAGCATTACGGCTAGTTGAGGATCTACCCGAATCCGTGGGAGATCATTAAAGTGCTTTTTTGGGACGTTTGCTGCACAACAACTTCATGTTAGTTCAGTGCACAAGAACATGCTTACATGCACTAAAGGAACCAGATGTGATGTTAAACTTGGACATATCACAGGAATTTTACTTAGTTCAATGGCTATTCCTAGTGAAGTTACTGACGAAACTGGGGTTTATTCAGAGATAGATTCCTTGGATTTGCGGTTTAGTGGCAAATTCCTCAACAAGAATCCTAGTAAAGGAATTGCCAAGGGTGCTAATTTTCCACTATCTTGGACTACGCCACGCAAAGTTATCAAAGTCGAGATTCTGAACTGGATCAGAGCTCCATTGGTAGGATCATGAGTCATAGAATCATAACTACGAGGATCATAGAAACTTAGATTCTATGAGCAATATCGTAGAACCGGAGGGGCTAGTTTGGTTCATAAGGTCGTAAGATTCTAAGACTGAAGTAGCGATTCAGACAACTTTGACGCAAGGTGTGCCAAATTGCTCAACAAGCTGACTCAAACATAAAAATAAAGTTAACATAAAAAAGATAAAAGATAGACCCTTTGTAGAGGCAAGCAAAGCTGAACAGACCATCATTGTTGAAATACAATGTAAGTGAAATTTTGTGCCTATGTGTGTTAGGTGATGTTTAAAATAGACTTTTAGGTATATGTGCTTAATTGTTTCCAAGTAGATGATTCCCACTATATGCACTTATTATTTATTCCCTTCTTACAAATTACATGTATTTGTTGGGTTTCATTTTCCTAATACATCCACATATAAAATATTGGAAAGCTTCACGCAAAGACATTATATGTTATACGCTTAGAAAACCAAAGAATTTGGAACCGTCTTTTTTACTACTATTGCTTATCAAGACTTCAAATATATTTTTAATTTAGCAACTATTTACTCACTCTGTTATTTGTAAGTATATTTTGCATAAAATGATGGAAAGTTGGAAGTCACAAGAATGCGAAGAGTTGTTTTGATGATACTAAATGTTAAATGTTTCGTGTCTTTGAGTTAGCAATCCCATTTTATTCTTTCACATGTTGACGTAACTGCTGACGCGCACCTATTCCTGACTTGATGCCTCCACGGCAACGGAGCCAGAAAAGAGCTGCTTCCAGTTGTTCAACAATTAGAAATCGTCTTACAATAGCCCACCAACACGTGGGATCGCGGCAGTTTTCGAGGGTGGAGTATTCAACCCAAATTTGTTGGTTCGCTCGACGGGAAGTGAAAGAATATTCTCAAGTATTAGGAGCTGAATGCGTTAGATTCAACCACACCTGAAAGATTAGTATCTGCAAGCAAAGTATCAGCAGCATAGTAGGATAGCAACGGTGCCAGAAACGATCTATTGATGGCAGACTATTCCTAACTGCTATTAAGTTAGTAAGTTGCCCATGGAAGGCAAATAGTCTTTTCCCGGCAACGACGATAGAAAATGTATTGTAGTAGGTAGCAGCAGTGTAACGAGTAACAAAAGTGGCAAGGAACAGCAGTAGTGACAGTAGTAGCAAGTAGCAACAGTAGCGAGTAACAGCAGTAGCAACAGTAGTAGTAGCAGCAGGAGGACAAAGCAAGTAACAGTAGCAGCAAGTAACAGTAGCAGCAACAGTAGTGACAGCAGCAGAGCAAAGCAAGTACCAACAGCAGTGGGACAAACTCGTAGGCAATGGGTCAGCGATTCGTTGGATGACATGCATCATGCAACAGTTATAACATGGAGAGATATGTGGCTAGCTCCCGTTGGTCAATGTGATGTAGGCATGCATTCCGTGTGTAGTCATACGTGCTTAGGGAAAAGAACTTGCATGACATCTATTGTCCATCCCTCCCGTGGCAGCGGGGTCCAAATGGATACTACGAGATATTAAGGTTCTCCTTTTAATAAAGAACCGGACCAACGCATTAGCACTTGGTGAACACATGAACTCCTCAAACTATGGTCATCACCGGGAGTGGTTTCGGTTATTGTCACTCCGGGGTTGCCGGATCATAACACATAGTAGTTAACTACAACTTGCCGGATCTAAAACACACATATATTGGTGACAACATAATAATTTCAGATCTGAAATCATGGTACTCAGGCCCTAGTGACAAGCATTAAGCATGGCAAAGTAGTAGCAACATCAATCTCAGAACATAGTGAATACTACGGATCAATCCCCGTCAAAACTAACTCGATTACATGATAGATCTCATCCTAGTCATCACCGTCGAGCGAGCCTACGAATAGATTACTCACAAACAATGAAGAGCTTCATGGAATTGGAGAGGGAAGAAGGTTGATGATGACGATGGCGACGATCTCCTTGATTCGGAGCCCAAAACGGACTCCAGATCTGCCCTCCAAATGAAGAACGGGATGTGGCGGCGCCTCTGGATCGAAAATGCGATGAAATCTTCTCTCTTGATTTTTTCCAGGATGAAAGGGAATAAATAGCGCTGGAGTTGGGGCGGCAGAGCCAGGTGGGCCCCACAAGCTTGGTTGCCGCGGCAAGGGGGGGCGCGGCAACAGGGCTTCTGGCCTACTGGCCCATCCCCTCCGGTGGATCTTTGCGCATGTATTTTTCATATTTTCTAGAAATATTCTCCGTAAATTTTCAGGACGTTCCGAGAAATTTCATTTCTGCACAAAAACAACACCATGGCAATTTGGCTGATAACAGCGTCAGTCCGGGTTAGTTCCATTCAAATCATGCAAATTAGAGTCCAAAACAAGGGCAAAAGAGTTTGGAAAAGTAGATATGATGGAGACGTATCAACTCCCCCAAGCTTAAAATCGTGCTTGTCCTCAAGCAACTCAGTTGACAAACTGAAAGAGAAAGAAAAACTTTGATAAACTCTATTTGATCTTGTTGCTGCAACTATGTCTAACTCATAACCAGAATTTCTGCAAGATCACAAGTTAACGACATAAGCAAGTGACACATAGGTCTCACGATAAACTAATATCAATGGCATAATCAGTTAGCGAGCAAATAATAATGAGTTCCAGATACCAACAATTCAATCAAAACCAGTATGAAGCAATATGAATAGGTGGTATCTCGCTAGCTCTCTGTGAGACCGCAAAACATAAATGCAGAGCACTTTCAAAGATCAAGGGCTGACTAAACATTGTAATTCATAGCAACGAAGATCCAGTCATAGTCATACTCAATATCAATCAAAAGAAAAGCATAAAAATGACATAGGTTCTCTCTAATTGGTGCTTATATAAGAAGAGGATGACTCAACAGGAAAATAAATAGACAGGCCCTTCGCAGAGGGAAGCATTGATTTGCAAAGGTGCCAGAGCTCAAGCTTTGAAAACAGAGATAACAATTTTGGGTGGCATGCTTTTATTGTCAACGCAATGACCAAGCGTTCTCAATATCTTCCTTGTTATTCATGCTATAGGCGGTTCCCAAATAGAAAAGTAAAGTTTTAAATCCCCCACCACCAATCAATCACACTCCACGGCTAGCCGAATCCTCGGGTACCGTCCATAATAACATCAATCCGGGGGGAGTCTTGTTTTACTGTTATGTTTCCTATTTAAGCGTGGAACTGGGCATTCCAATTACCGACCCCTTTCTCGTGAATGAAAATGAATAAACACATATCAAGGATAACGCACCTAACATGGAAGATACCAATAGCCCCCTGTCACCACATGAGCAGTTCGGGCATGCAAAACAGATTATTTCTTGAAGGTTTAGAGAACGGCACATGCAAATTTACTTGGAACGGCAGGTAGATACCGCAAATAGGTAGGTATCGTGGACTCTCATGGAAAAACTTTTGGGTTTATGGAAGTGGATGCACAAGCAACATTCCCGCTTAGTACAAGTGAAGGCTAGCAAAAGACTGGGTAGCGACCAACTAGAGAGCGACAACAGTCATCAAGATGCAATGAGTTTGACTAACATGGAGTGCAAGCATGAACAGGATATAAACCACCATGAACACGAACATCATAGAGGCTATGCTGATTTTGTTTCAACTACGTGCATGAACATGCGCCAAGTCAAGCCACTTGAATCATTCAAAGGAGAATACCATCCTATCATACTATATCATAGTCATCTCAAAATCTATGTTGGCATTCAAGACAAACCATTATAAGCTCCTAGCTAATTAAGCATGGCATCAGAAACTATGATCTCTAAGTTGTCATTGCAAACATGGTTCTCTCTCAAAAAAGCTGAATCTCGAACGACAAGCTAGTCATATTTACAAAAACAAAATAGATAGAGTTCATACCAGCTTTTCCAGTTTCAGTCACTTCATCATATATCATCATTATTGCCTTTCACTTGCACGATCGAACGATGTGAACAATAATAAGAGTGCTCGTGCATTGGACCTAGCTGAATTTGCATGCAAACACAAAGGAGAAGACAAAGTAATATGGCTCTTTGAAAGCTAAATAGGTATGCATACAAGAGCCACTAAACATTGTAACCAATATCTTCTACCTTGACCCAAAGAAAAAGAAAACTATTTACACTGGAAAGCTCCCAAGAAGCAAAAGAAGAAAGGAAAATCTTTTTGGGTTTTCTCAAAAGGACACAAAACAAGAAAACAAGAAAACGAAAATAAATTAGCATGGATAATACAGTGGCAAAGTGTAAACACCGACTAACAAAGTGAAAGCATAAGCATGAATGTAAAGTTGGTGCAAACACGTACTCCCCCAAGCGTAGGCTTTTGGCCTTGCTTGGTCTACTCCCAAAGAGGGAAATAACCAGCTCCGGGATACTCCGGAGCGGATTGTGGATGCCACTGCTGTGTGAGCTCCTCTGGCTCCCACTGATAAACTAGCGTGTGGTACTCGACTGGCGGCTCGGGCACGGGCACCTGTGGTTGGGCCAAGCCCCAATACGCGTAGATGTCCGAGGGCATAATAATGTACCTGCCTGCATAAAGGTTGAACAAAGAAGGAGCATGCAAAGTAATAGTCTCTCCAGTACCCTGACTAAATACCAGGTTATAAATAATCTGTCTACTAGCATCTCTATCCAGAAAATCATGGCGAACCATGCTGTCATAATCCTGATATTTCTCAGGAAGAAGCATTTCTTCTTCCTCGCGAAGTCTAATAGGTATCTCAAAGTGTCTAGCAAGACGAGTAGCATAGATACCTCCATAGACGACACCTTTGGAACGGTTTGTGTTCAACCGCTGAGCTACGATAGCACCTAGGCTATAAGTCTTATTGTTATAAAGACCTTCGCGCAAAACCGCAAGGTCTGGAGAGCTAAGCGATCCAGCCTCCCCATGGCCAATCAAACATTTCCCCACAAATAATGAGAAGTACCAAAGCACAGGAAAATGTATGCTAGCAATTCTAGCGTGAGACAGTCCTCTCTCCTCTCCAACAGCAATAGTACCTATGAAACCCTCCAAGTCCCGTGGACGAGGATCATGAATATCCCCAACATAAGGTAATTTACATGCATTGCAAAAATCCTATAGTGTCATGCACTGGGGGATATTGTATAACATGAACTCAACCATAGGAGGATTCTTCCTCGGATAAAAGTTGAAGCTTTGAATGAAAATATTGGTGAGGAGGAGGTATTGTGGGCACTTATCTTCAATGAACGCGGTAAGACCTGCGTTCTCCACCAGGTAATAAAAGTCTTCATAAAGCCCGGCGGTGCACAAAAAATCATCACTTGGCTACTCGCACGCTCGAACTTCTATGTCTCGAGGAACCACGTACTTAGGGTGGTTCTTCTCATCCTCCTTGGGGTTACGGCTTGAAGAGCCTCTCAAGAACGTCCTCATCTTTTTCCTTTTCTAGCTCTGAAAAATTATGAAATTTTTAGAGACTTCGAAAGAAAAGTGAATAAATATTAACCCAACTCGTAGCAACTACTCCTACTAGTGCCTAGAGACCTTATCACGCGCTAAAACTACTTGGGACCAGCTAAAATCAACATTTCAAGCTCCAGAACAGGGTCACCAAGGTAGCAAGAATACGCGAAGGATAAAGCACTAGAATAGAAATTAATTGGTCCAATGGAGGAGTCACTTACCAAGGAGTAATTTCCCCAAAACGGTTCGGAGAATGGTGCTTTGAGCAAGGAGATCGAAAATCACAGCCAAATGAGCAAGAACATGGGTTTGAGCTACGAAACCATTTTTTTGGAGGTAGAAGAAGAGGATGGGAGCTGGAATGAGTGGAGGGGGTCCCTGTGGGCCCCACAAGCTTGGACCCCGCGGCCAGGTGAGAGGCCGCGGTGACAGGGCTTGTGGCCCACTGGTGTGGCCCCCAAGCCAACTCTCAGTCCTAGTATTTTTCAAATATTCCAGAAAAAATCATACTAGATTTTCAGGACCATCAGAGAACTTCTATTTTCGGGGTACTTTTCTCCGGGACACTAAAACAGGAAATAGGGAAAACTAAACTAAATCTATCATTTTTCTGTTAAGCAACAGAAAGTGAAAGCTTAAAACAGAGGTATGTGACTCTTTGGTTCATCCATTTCATGGTCATCGAAAGAAATCTGTCAATGGGGTTGATCAAATCCTCATGACAAAACTTTTCCGAATCGCAAAAGAGAACGGAGAATTATCGAATAGCCACTAAGTCACCTCAATGGGGATATGTATCTCCCCAACAAGCAAATCATACTTCATCTTGATACGAGCAATAGGGCATTCAAAGCTCCCAATAAGAATCGATGAAGTTTTTTCGACAGCATTGATGCAATGTACTTGATATCGTTTCTTCGGAAAGTGCATTGTATGCTCACTACCGTTGACATGGAAAGTGACATTGCCTTTGTGGAAATCTATAACAGCCCCTACAGTGTTTAAAAAGGGTCTTCCGAGGATGACAGCGATGGCATCGTCATCAGGAATATCCAAGATAACAAAGTCTGTTAAGATAGTGGTGTTAGCAACCACAACAGGCACATCCTCGCAAATGCCGACAGGGAAAGCAGTTTATTTGTCGGCCATTTGCAGAGAAATTTCAGTGGGTGTCAACTTATCCAGTTCAAGTCTACGATAAAGAGAGAGAGGCATAACACTAACACCGGCTCCAAGGTCACATAAGGCAGTTCTTACATAGTTTCCTTTAATGGAGCAAGGTATAGTGGGCACTCCGGGATCACCAAGTTTCTTAGGAGTTCCACCTTTGAAAGTGTAATTGGCAAGCATGGTGGAGATCTCAAGATCTGGTATCTTCCGTTTATTGGTCACGATATCTTTTATGTACTTGGCATATGGAGACATTTTGAGCATATCAATTAACCGCATCTGCAGAAAGACGGGTCTTATCATTTCAATAAAGCGCTCAAAATCCTCAACATCCTTTTTCTTGGATGGCTTAGGAGGAAAGGGCATAGGTCTCTAAACCCATGGCTCCATTTCTTTACCATGCTTCCTAGCAGTGAAGTCATTCTTATCGTATCTCTTAGGTTGTGGGTTATCAGGATTAACCGTAGGTTCAATCTCCACATCCTCATCATTGCTACGTTGAGCATTATTATGAACATCGCTGTCCATATTGTCACCAGGTTCATGTTCATCACCAGATTGTGTTTCTGCATCAGACAAAGAAATATCATTTGGTTCTTCAGGTGTGACAGTATTTGGTGAACTGACATGTAGATTTCTATAATCCTTCTTCTTAGGCTGACCAGGTATATCAGGATTAATTCCTTGAGAATCTTGATCAGTGCTCTTAGGATGGCCTTCAGGATACAAAGGTTCCTGAGTCATTCTGCCTTCTCTAGTAACGACTCTGACAGAGTTGTCATTTAATTCATTGAGCAAGTCATTCTGAGCTTTAAGTACTTGTTCTACCTGAGTAGTAATCATAGAGGCATGTTTACTCTGAAGCTTCAGATCATTGACATTTCTGTATACACAAGCACTTAAATGACTAAGCATACGAGTACTTTGTTCCCATTGTCTGCTAACATAATCATTGAAACTCTGTTGTTTGGCAACAAAGTTGTCAAATTCATCAAAGCATAGGCTAGCAAGTTTGTCAAAAGGAATATCACTCTCATCAAACCTACGCAGAGAATTTACTTCTACTACCTGTATCGGGTTATCGAGACCATGTATCTCTTCGATAGGTGGTAGATTTTTGACATCTTCAGATCTAATGCCTTTCTCTTGCATAGATTTCTTGGCTTCTTGCATATCTTCGGACTGAGGAAAAGAATACCTCTTTTCTTAGGAGTTGGCTTAGGAGGTGGTTCGGGAATAGTCCAAGCATTATCGTTGATCAAGATGTTATTATGTAGAATCTCAGCTTGTTCTATAGTTCGTTCCCTAAAAACACAACCGACACAACTATCCAGGTGGTCTCTTGAAGCATCGGTAAGTCCGTTATAGAAGATATCAAGTATCTCATTCTTCTTAAGAGGGTGATCAGGCAAAGCATTCTGTAGCTGGATGAGCCTCCCCCAAGCTTGCAGGAGACTCTCTTCTTTGAGTTGAGCAAAGTTGTATATTTCCTACAAAGCAGCTTGCTACTTATGGGCAGGAAAATAATTCTCACAGAAGTAATAGACCATATCCTGGGGACTACTCACACATCCAGGAGCAAGAGAAGTGAACCAGGCTTTAGCGTCATCGTTTAGAGAGAAAGGAAACAGCTTAAGGATATAGTAGTAGCGGATCTTCTCCTCACTAGTGAAAAGGGTGGCTATATCATGTAGTTTGGTAAAATGGGCTACGACCATCTCCGACTCATAAGCTTGGAAAGGATCAGATTTGACTAGAGAGATTATCTCAGGGTCGACAGAGAATTCATAATCCTCATCGCTGATAAAGATAGGTGAAGTGGCAAACTTCGGGTCGTATTTCATCCTAGCTTTTAGAGATTTTTCCTTCCACTTGAGAAGTAATTTCTCAGCGTCATAGGCATCCTTACACACAAGAAAATCCTCAGCTATCTCTCCATCCATAACGTAACCCTCAGGTATATCAGGCAATTCATATCTAGGAGAGCTATATCTAGGAGCAAAAGTAGGTTCTATCTCAATAGCATCGGCATTTTCAGAAGCATCACGAGCATTGGCAGTAACTCTAGCAATATGAGCATCAAGGAATACCCCTAGTGGCATATCAGGGAAAGTAGTATCTCTAGCAGTATCAAGCATAGCATCATCAGGCAAAATAGCATCTCTAGCAGTATCAGGCAAAGCAGTATCACGCATAGCATCTCTAGCAGTATCAGGCATATCATCTCTAGTAGTTTCAGGCATAGTAGCATCATAAGCATCATCAAGCACGTGCGACATATCAAGATTTCTAGCAGGCGGTGGTGCCGCAAACTTACTCATAATTGAAGGTGAATCAAGTGCAGATCTAGATGGCAGTTCCTTACCTCCCCTCGTAGTAGAGGGCAAGACATTGGTTTTTGGATCTTTCAGATTCTTCATAATGATCAGCAGATATAAATCCCAAGTGACTCAGAGAATATAGCTATCCATCCCTGGCAACGGTGCCAGAAAAATGCTACTGACGTGCAACTATTCCTGACTTGATGCCTCCACGGCAACGGAGCCAGAAAAGAGCTGCTTCCAGTTGCTCAACAATTAGAAATTGTCTTGCAATAGCCCACGAGCGCGTGGGATCGCGGCAGTTTTCGAGGGTAAAGTATTCAACCCAAATTTGTTGGTTCGCTCGACGGGAAGTGAAAGAATATTCTCAAGTATTAGCAGCTGAATGTGTCAGATTCAACCACACCTCAAAGATTAGTATCTGCAAGCAAAGTATCAGTAGCAAAGTAGTATGATAGCAATGGTGCCAGAAACGATCTGTTGACGGTAGACTATTCCTAACTGTTGTATCAATGGCGCGAGTAATTTGCCCATGGATGGGAATTCGTCTTTTCCCAGCAACAGCGCTAGAAAAAGTATTGTAGTAGGTAGCAGAAGTGTAACGAGTAACAGCAGTGGCAAGGAACAGCTGTGGTGACAGCAGTAGCAAGTAGCAGCAGTAGCGAGTAATAGCAGTAGCAACAGTAGTAGCAGCAGCAGCAGGACAAAGCAAGTAACAGTAGCAGCAAGTAACAGTAGCAGCAAGTAACAGTAGCAGCAAGTAACAATAACAGCAAGTAACAGTAGCAACAACAGTAGTGACAGCAGCAGAGCAAAGCAAGTAACAATAGTAGTGGGACAAACTCGTAGGCAATGGGTCAGTGATTCGTTGGATGACATTCGTCATGCAATAGTTATAATACGGTGAGATATGTGGCTAGCTCCCATTCGTCAATGTGATGTAGGCATGCATTCCGTGTGTAGTCATACGTGCTTAGGGAAAAGAACTTGCATGACATCTATTGTCCATCCCTCCCGTGGCAGCGGGGTCCAAATGGATACTACGGGATATTAAGGTTCTCCTTTTAATAAAGAACCAGACCAACGCATTAGCACTTGGTGAACACATGAACTCCTGAAACTATGGTCATCACCGGGAGTGGTTCCGATTATTGTCACTCCAGGGTTGCCAGATCATAACACATAGTTGGTAACTGTAAGTGCATCTAGTGCCCCTTAGTGATTTTGGTGGTTTGAAGACTTATAGGTTAAGTATCTAATGTGTTTATAAGTGTACACAGGATCTATAAGTCATTGAGGAGTTTGAGATATTTGAAGAATATCGACCCCTAAAGATGTATATCTTCAGTTGAAGAAATAGGTCTGAAGCTGAAGAAATGAATCGCGAGGAATCTGCGATGAAATTGATATTCCTCATGAAGATACTGATATTGAGAAGACCGGTGGTTCCTGAAGAAAATCATTCTGAATAAATTGAAGCGTGAAGATTTACGTTTTCTGTTTTACTTTCTTCGCATTTGATGAATAGGAACACCGTACTGTTAAAGGGGGTCGAAGTTACACTTCGGAATGAATTTCCTCATGATGCTCAACCCAAGCCTAATCCTACCAAAAGCCTCAAGTGAGGAATATGAATGACATGAGGACTCTCACAGTTGAGGGTCCCGACCGTTTCGATAACCATGCCAAGTCACTGATCTTATCCACTCCAACGGTCATATTATTTAAGGTCATTAGTGTCAAATCATGTTGGGATGCTCCCAGGCTATAAATAGCCACCCCCCACAACCACTAGCTGGTTGGCTGCTCCGTTAGAAACTGACACTTGTCATAAGAGCAACCCAAATTCCTCAGAGCTTTCGAGAGTAATTCATCAGTGAGGAAATACACCACCCACCAAAACCACAAACCAAACCTAGTGATTGAGCATCACTGAAGAAGTTGTTCCTGTGTGGGACTGAAGCTTTTTACCTTTGAGGACTGTGCATCCTCCAGACGGTTAGGCGTCATGGTCTAGAGCAATCCAGTAGTCGATTGTGGATCGTCGGGTGACCAAGTTTGTGAGGGTTTGGAAGTCTGCCCTGAAGACTTACCACGAGTGTTGGGCGAGGAATGTGTGTCCTTAGCTCAAGGAGAATATGGTAGGGACTGTGTGTCCTGGGACTGGGTGTCCTTTGGTTTCAATACCAAGCCGCTCCAAACCAGATGTACAACTGTCACATCAGTTGGAACTAGGTCATCAACGACTGTCTTCTCTGAGAATCGGGTTGTAATTCCTCAATTCTTTACTTTCTCAGTATTATGTGTTGATGACTTTCACTATGACTGTTTGAAGAATTTGCTGAAGACTTTCTCTGAATTTCCTCAACCCCAAATTCTTCACAATAGTTAATCATCATCTGTATTCTACGTGCCTGCTTACTGTGCAATCTGTTTTCACATTCTTCACTCTGAAATATTGCTGGTTTGAACGTTTGCACGTCTGATCCTTTACTGTTTCCGCTGTAAGTTAGTCATCAGTACGGAATTTCCTCAAAAGGAATTTCCTCAGTGATGAAATTCTAAAAATCTCCTATTCACCCCCTCTAGTCGATATAACGCACTTTCAATTGGTATCAGAGCAAGGTACTCCCTTGTTCTGTGTGATTTTGGTTTAACCACCTGGAGTTTTAGTTATGTCGACTACAGGCATGTTTAAGGTGACTGCACCATGTCCTACCTACGAAGGAAAGAACTTTCCCTTCTGGAAGAACAAAATGCAAATGCATCTACAAGCTATTGATAATGATCTCTCGTATATTGTGGAAAATGGACTCCCCATCATTTCTGCCAGTGTCACTGCAGCTGATGTGAAGAAATTCAAGCAACCTGATTCTCAGGCGAAGAACATCATCTGCGGCCATCTGAGCCCTGGGTAGTTTGGAAGAGTAAGTGCTTTTGGCTCTGCAACACTGATCTGGGAGAGACTATGCAAGGTAAACGAATGAGTATCAACCCAGCGTGACTCTCGTGTTGATATTCTTCGCAATATCTTCAATCGCTTCAAGAGACATGACAATGAATGCTACCAAGACACCTTTGATCGCCTCACTGACATATCAAATGAACTGCAAGCACTGGGAGCTCGAGACATCACTGATCACGAAGTTGTGAAGAAACTGCTGAGATCTTTGGATTCTTCATTTGACACTCTAGTTCTGATGATTCAAGAAAGACCAGACTACAAGATGCTCGATCCAGCTGATATCCTTGAAAGGCTAAATACTCAAGAATTCCAGCTGGAAGAAAAGAGAGATCTATATGGACAAAGCTATTCCAGACCACGTGCACTGAAGGCTAGAGCAATTTCCTCATCTGAAGAAGAAGACACAGATGACATCAGTTGTGACCCTGAAGAATTTGGACAGGAGCTTGCAATGCTTGTGAGGAAATTCCAGATATTTACACGACGAGGCCAGTTCGGTAAATCATCAAGAAGAGATATGAGGAAATCAGAATCTGCATCTGAGGACTACAAGAAACGAACCTGTCACAAGTGCAAGAAATCAGGTCATTACATTGCTGATTGTCCCCGCTGGGGAAAGGAATCAATGAAGAAGAAATACAAGGATGACAGTTCTGATGACTTGAAGAAGAAGAAGAAATCTTCAAAATCCTCATCTTCAAAGCCCTCATCGCACAAGAAGACTAGTTTCATAAAGGCTCGGGCACTTATTGGCAAGGAAATGGACTCCGAGGCAGAATCAGAAGAATGTGATGAAGAAGAGGGTTCTGATGAAGACTCGGAATCCGGACAGGCTAGTCTTGCACTAGCAACCACTTTCGTCAGCAAGTCAATCTTCAATCTTGAAGAAAATGATTGCACCATCTATACTGATGACTATGCTGATGACATCGCTCCAACCTATTGCTTCATGGCAAAAGGTTCAAAGGATGACAAACCCAAAAATACTGAGTGGGTTCTCGATAGTGGCTGCACACATCACATGACTGGTGATAAAAGCTTACTGATGAATATGCCACTAACTCCATCACCTCTGAAGCAAATCACATATGCTGATAAAGGTAAAAGCAAGGTATTGGGACTTGGCAAAGTGGCTATTTCCAAGCATAGGCATATGGACAAAGTGATGCTTGTTGAATCCCTTGGTTTTAACCTTATGTTAGTCTCAATGCTTTGTGATCTTGATATGATTGTTATCTTTGGTAGATATAGATGTGTAGTCATCATGGAATCTGACAGATCCAAAGTCTTCGAAGGTGTAAGAAGAGGGGATTTGTACATTGTTGATTTCTCTACAGGTCCTCAACCAGCCACTTGCTTACTAGCAAAAACCTCAGAAGGATGGCTGTGGCACCGAAGACTAGGTCATGCAGGCATGAGGAATTTGCACACGCTCGCCAAGAAGAAGCATGTCATCGGCATCGAATCAGTCAAATTCCTCAAGGATCATCTCTGCGGTGCTTGTGAATCTAGGAAAATGACCAGATCCAAGCATCCCTCCAAAACCATCATGACCACTACACGTCCATTCGAATTTCTTCATACGGATTTATTTGGACCTACTCACTATGCCACACTAACCAATGCAGCATCTCTATATGGCTTTGTCATAGTTGATGATTATTCCAGATACACTTGGGTGCATATCATAGTGTATAAAACGGAAGTGCAGGAAATCTTCAAACGGTTTTCTTCAAGGGCCTCGACGAACTTTGGCATCAAGATCAAACACATCAGGAGTGATAATGGAACCGAGTTCAAAAACACTGGTCTTGATGATTATCTTGATGAACTTGGTATTACTCACGAATTGTCTGCTCCTTATACTCCTCAGCAGAATGGTGTCGTCGAAAGGAAGAACAGGACTCTGGTTGAGATGGCAAGAACTATGCTTGAAGAATATCGGACTCCTCGTCGCTTCTGGCCTGAAGCAATCAACACTGCATGCCACATCATCAACAGGGTATATCTTCACAAATTCCTCAAGAAAACCTCATATGAACTCCTCACTGACAAGAAACCCAATGTAAGTTATTTCAAAGTCTTCGGTGCAAAATGCTGGATTAGAGATCCTCACCATAGCTCAAAATTTGCACCTAAGGCACATGAAGGTTTTATGCTCGGTTATGGAAAGGACTCGCACACCTACAGAGTCTTCAACAACTATCACAACAAAGTTGTTGAGACTGTAGATGTGCGGTTCGATGAAACTAATGGCTCGCAAAGAGAGGAATTGCCTTCTAATCCAGATAAGCTGTCTCCTGAGGAAGCGATAAAGCTTAAGCCTACTGAAGACATTGTCCCCACTGAGGAAATTGGTGAAGAAATGATCCCCATCGCTGATAAAAACCAAGAAGATGCTCCTGAGGAAATTGCAACAGCACCACTTCCTCAGCCCAGACAAAATCCTCAACCAGCTCATCCAAGGATTCCAAACGAAGTAGAACTTGACAAAATCCTCGACGACATCAACGCGCCAGGTCCTCTCACTCGCTCAAAAGCTTCACACTTAGTTAACTTTTGTGGGCATTCTTCCTTTGTATCCATCACAGAACCCTCAAAAGTTGCTGAGGCTTTTCTGGAACCGGAGTGGATCCAAGCTATGCAAGACAAACTTGTTCAATTCAAGCTGAATGACGTATGGGAGCTCGTCAAACGACCAGATCCTCGCAAGCACAACATCATCGGCACCAAGTGGATTTTCCGAAACAAGCAAGATGAGGACGGTCAAGTGGTGAGGAACAAGGCACGACTTGTAGCCCAAGGCTACACGCAGGTTGAAGGAATAGATTTCTATGAAACTTTTGCACCTGTTGCTAGACTTGAAGCTATTCGAATACTACTTGCTTATGCTAATCATCATAACATCACCTTATATCAAATGGATGTGAAAAGTGCATTCCTCAATGGTAAGCTTGAGGAAGAAGTATATGTTGCTCAGCCCCCAGGTTTTGAGGATCCAAAGAATGCAGACAAAGTCTGCAGACTCAAAAAGGCTCTGTATGATCTCAACCAAGCCCCTCGGGCATGGTATGATACATTGAAGGAATTCCTCATGAAGAAAGGCTTCAAACCTAGTTCACTCGATCCAACTCTTTTCACAAAATCCTATGATAATGAGCTGTTTGTATGTCAAATATATGTTGATGATATCATATTTGGCTGTACTGACAGAAGATACAGTGATGACTTTGCCTACATGATTAGTGAAGAATATCAGATGTCCATGATGGGGGAGCTGAAATTCTTCTTAGGTCTTCAAATTCGTCAACAAAGCAATGGAATCTTCATATCAGAGGAGAAATACCTCAAGGATGTTCTCAGGAAATTCGACATGCACGAATGCAAAGGTGCCAAGACTCCAATGCCTACCAACGGCCACCTCGGCACTGATGAAAATGGTAAAGATTTTGATTAGCAGGTATACCGTTCTATGATTGGCTCTTTATTGTATCTATGTGCATCTAGGCCAGCTATAATGCTTAGTGTTTGCATGTGTGCACGTTTTCAAGCAAAACCGAAGGAATCACACCATAAGGCTGTGAAACATATTCTTCGATACTTAGCTCACACACCAACACTAGGATTATGGTATCCCAAGGGCTCCAATCTTCATCTGGTAGGGTATTCTGATTCTGACTATGCTGGTGACCGTGTGGATCGCAAGTCAACTTCTGGCACATGCCATTTCCTCGGAAGATCACTAGTTTGCTGGTCCTCAAAGAAGCAGAACTGCGTATCACTCTCCACTTCCGAAGCTGAGTAAATTGCTGCTGGTTCTTGCTATGCTCAATTGCTGTGGATGAAGCAAACCCTCAAGGACTACGGCATCAACATGAAAAATGTGCCTCTCTACTGTGACAATGAGAGTGCTATCAAGATCGCATACAACCCAGTACAACACTCGAAGACCAAGCACATCGAGATTCGTCATCATTTTCTTCGGTACCATGTCCTCAAGGGCAATATCCTCATCGACCATGTGAAGACTGATGATCAACTGGCAGATATCTTCACTAAGCCCTTGGATGAGAAAAGGTTTTGCAAGTTGCGGTGTGAGCTAAATATCTTAGAGTCTTCAAATGTTTTGTAAAAACATGCACACATCCTAACACTTATGCAAAGTTGATGACTTAGATGTGCAACACATGATGAAACGATTTTCTGCAACTGATGAAGAAAGTCACCCTGAATATGAAGAAATTAACGAATAAATTGATTCTCAGGGCCCTACGAGAATTGTACGCGGCGTCTGTAATCAACATTCTTATATGGTGGGTAACGCCACCGCCCAATGTGAAATTCCTCAAGTTGATTTTCTTCAAATGATCAATTTCCTCACAATGCATTTAAAAAAAACAGTTGTTCTTCATTGTGATGATCTATTACAAAATCCTCAAAAACACTTGATGACTTTCATTTGCCTAGGTAGACTCTGATTTCTAGTCCTCAACAGCATTCACTTATTGCTATTTCTTCAAGTTGATGTTTCTGCTAAGTGAATGTGATCGGACCCTACTTTCCCTCTATGCTATACTTATCCAGTCTATTCAATTCTTCATATGCGTTCTACTTGAAACTTAGTTCAAAATCCTCACTGCATCCTTGTCAGCTGATGATTTTGTAACGAAAATCCTCAAATCTTCAAAAATTGTTTTCTTTAAAGGCACAGTGACTGAACCCCCACTTCCCACGATCGGATAACCACGATCTCCACTATCTCCACCGCATCGTACGGGAGCTACATGTGTCCTACAGAGACGTAGAGGCAGGGGCTATTTGGTCCGAAACTTTCGCGCCAAACAGTAAATTTCGGGCTATAAGTATGTCCTTATCCCCCTCGGTATACTCTTCTTCGCCTCATCGATCTCCTGCCATAGCACACTCCACCGAACCCTAGCGCCACCGCTGGTAGTCTTGTCGCCGGTAAGGAAGAGCTTCACTGCCTCGACCTTTTCGTCGCCAGAATCACGCCGGAGTCGGACCATCTTCGTCCGCCGCCGCCGTAGACGTCCTCTGCCGCCAAGTTAGGGTGCATTGGACACTCGAACGAAGAGCCTCTCCAACACTACTTTCTGTGTTCTTCGTACGAACCTTACAGGGTAAATATATCCCATTTTTACAGCAGATTAGATCTGAAATTTTACATCTTCTCTGTGAAATCTGTTTTTCCTCAACATACGATGCGCACATGATTCCTCAAAACACTACCTATCACCACAATCATTGATGAACTAGCTAAGCATCTAAGATTTTCACGAGATTCCTCAATTGTGCGAATTTTCGGATATGTACAACTCTGGAACCCAAGAACAGTATGCTTAGGCAAATTCCTCAACCACTGGTTATATTCCTCAAACTGACAAACTTTTTCATTTTCTTCAATCTGAGAACGCATATGACCTCTCCAAATTCCTCGCAACTATACTCTGTTCACAGGTACACACATGTCAGCTGATGAATCTCTCGGTTCTCATCACATTAACTCATTTGCAGCGTTTCTGGAAGAAACTCTTCAAGGCTCATCAGAATCCTCAAGAGTTCAAAATCATCAGCAAATTCCTCAACTGAAGAAAAAGGAGGAAGAGAGAAAACAGAAGGGAGGAAAGAAACTGGAGCAGAACACAGCTGCTGATATCCCTGAGGACATATACTTGGACTATTGTACGCCTGATGAACATGGGACAATGGCCAAGAGAAAGATAAGGATGCAGAAGATTGAATGCTGATGGGCGAAGGAATGGAAGGAGTATAGGTTTGTGACTCCCAAATATGTGAAGAAATTCGCTTTGAAGCCTCCTGGCAGAAGGGCCCCACTTGAGGATCATCAAGTAGCTCATCCATCAAGCCTCAAGACCGTTGATGACTATCCAGATGAAAAGGAAATGCATCTGGCCAAGCTCAAGAAGAAAGCAGAAGCTGCAGTGAGGAAATTTAATGAATCCTCAGCTGCTGCCTCCGGTGCTGCTAATTCCTCAGCGGCAGAAACCTCAGGCTCAGAAATTCCTCACACGCAGTTTGTGCCATCAAAGCAAAGGGCTCCAAAGCCTCAAGAGAAGTCTGTTCAGGCTTCTATCACAAAACCCTCAGCACCAAAACCCTCATTACCAAAACCTTCAACACCAAAACCACCATCGCCAAAACCCTCAGCACCAATCTCCTCTGCACCAAAATCCTCAGCTCCACCTCCAAAGCCTCAAGAGAAACCAGTACAGAAGCATGTCGAGAAGCCTACGACCGCCAGCTCCAGCTCCTCATTCCCAGCTGCAACTAGCTCGGAGACAAAGTCTTCAACACCACTTGTGAAGACTTTGGCAACTACTGAACGTGCACCTCTGCCCAGCCCCAGCAAAATCATCGCAGTCCCGTCTGCATCCGAGGGAAGTGATGAATATGATGATGAAACCCTGCAAGCCATCATCAGAAACAAGCAAGAAAGGGTTGCTCAAGCATCAGGAAGTGCTATTCCTCTGGCCATGGACCCCAAGGTCCTCCTTGACTACATCAATATATGGTATGAGGATCCAAACACTCCCATTGATGATTTGAAACTTCCTCCTGGCATCAGCCACATGGTGGCCACCTTCATAAATGAAGCCAAGTGGAAAGAACAGCAGGCCCGGCAGGCAAAGGTTGCAAAGGCCAAAAAGGAGAAATTACTCAGGCAGAATCTCCTCAAGCTGACTCCTGATGCACTGGTGTCAACCCAGGCAGAGCTACAAGTATTGACTGACAAGTATGACAAACTGTCAGATCGCAAAAGCATCAAGCGCAATTTCATCAAGCTAGCCACTAGTGCTGTTGATGACTACAACAAGAGAAAAGCACCACCAGCACCAACTCCTCAGCCCCTGGTTGAGCAGCCAGCAGATGCATCTCCTGATGAGAAGGAAACTCCTCAAGTTGAGGAAGAACACCAGGAGCGCCGTGTTGATGAACCGACCATTGAAGAAATCATCATGGAAACTGCAATTGATGAACTTGCAAACACTGATGAGAGTGCTCCTGATCCAGCTGCTTCATCAAAGCAGGCTGATGACTCTGTTCCAGCTGGTTCCTCACTACCAGCTGAAGAATCTGCAGAAAGAACACCTTCACCACAAGCTTCAAAGGTGAAGAAGATAATTCCGTCTGCATCAGACGTGAAGAAAACAAGGGCTGCTGAAAAGGAAGCAAAGAAGAGAAAAGCCTCCTCACCAGTAGAAGAGACAGAGGCAAAGCGCCACAAAGAAACTGAAGAATCTGCCCCTCTGGACCCGGTGCCTCTAAATGTCGCACCCTCATATGAAATGGTCGTCATTGATGACCCAGCTACAAGGGCATATGAGGAAACAAAGGATGTCGCCTCTGATGAACACACTGATGAGGAAATCCAGATTGATGACAGTCCTCAACCTCTTATTCCTCAGACCGAGACTGCTCAAGCATCAGCTGCACCAGCTGATGAAACTGCTTCTGCCACAAAGCCAGCTGAAGAAAAACAAGCTGAGGAAAATGTACATTCTGAGAAAACTCCTCATTCTGAACAGGCTGACCCAACTCCTCAAACTGAGAAAGAAGCAGAAATTCCTCAGCCTGAAGCTCAGCCAGAGCAAGCATCATCTCCCCAGCAAGAAGTACCAACTCATGAAATTCCTCAACTTGAGGAAAATGCTGAAGAAAATGTACCCGCCCAAGACAATGAATTCATTGTGCTCAACCCAGGGACTGCCATCGTTGTCTCCTCCCCCATTCCTCAGCAAAATCTCAAGCCAGTTCAGCGCCAGCCATTCTCCAAGCGTCCAAAGTTTCAGAAAGAAGATTTCTTTGAAGAACGCATGTATTTCATCGGCGAGAACCCTTATGACAAGCCTCAAATGAGGCAGCTGAAGTTTTGGACAAGGACTCAGATGAACTACTATGCCTCTGTGCTCTGTGGACGAAACAAGATATTCCAGCACAGGCACATTCCTCATGTTGAGCTTGAAGCAATACCCTGCCTAGAACCAGTCCTCAATGTACTACACGATGTAGGTTTGCTCCCTATGTGCTCAGACATATCAGACTGGAATAGTGAGCTTATTCTTCAGTTCTATGCCACTCTGCACATATCTGGCAACGCTGATGACATCAACACTTGGGTGTTTGACTGGATGTCCCAAAATACTCACTATAAAGCCCCTGCCTCTGAACTCCTCAGAGAACTGCCCGTACCAATTCCTTCAGATGGGGCAGTGAAGCTTTATGGTGAGCGTGAGCTGCCAAATGGAATGATGGAAGTCCTCATGAAGCCTTTGGCTGCAGGAAAACCCTCAAGAACCATATTCCTCGTATATGAGCTCAAGTACACACCCCGGTCTGTCTACAGAATCCTCTGGAGTGTGCTCGCGCCAATCAAAGGCCATGACGATGAAGAATATGTTGTAGGCCTCATGAAGAATATCCTGTTCAACATCATTCACCGTATTCCTGTCAATATCCATGATTTCTTTTTGAGGACTTTGGCCGACAATGCAATGTGCCCCTATGATCACAAGATTTATGCCCCGTGGATCATGAGATTCATCACGACAAGGACAGGCATCAACTTTCATGCTGATTGTCAAAACCATGTTGGGTATATGCCTCCTATCCGGGTCAACAAGAGGACTTTTGAGCCCATTGAAGGAAAAGGAAAATCTATGATTGAAGAAGGCAGCAGGCCCCTTGATGGCCAGTTCAGAGAGCCAGAAGCATATTCTTCCTGGGACGATACTGAGACTCGTCCAGCAAGCCCTGTTCCTCCTCGTGTGCTGAACACCAGAGAGCTCCTCCTCAGTCTTCACCATAAGGTGGATCACAACCACAAATGGGTCAAACGCCAGTTTGGTGCCGTTGTGAAAACCCTCACTGAAACTCAGAACGCTGTGAAGCTTAATCATCACTATCTGCATGAGATTTTCGATCGCACCTGGGCTACACTTGCACATCTGAAGACCCAGACTGAGCTTGAAGAAATGAACTTTGAGCAGGACTTTGACTGGTCGTGGCCTCCCAAGAGAAAGTTCAGGCCCATTCCAGTGCCAGACCTAGAAGACAACTCCTTTTCTTCATTCCCCACTGCTGAATCTGATGAGGAACAACTCGACACAGCAGCCGGCCCAAGGAAGAAGACTACCCCCAAGAAGCGTCACGGCTCTTCATCAACCGCCAAGAAATGAAGTCTTTACGGGCGTTAGTCCTCAGTTTGTCCCTTTTTGTCACTTGATGACAAAGGGGGAGAAACTCGAGAGTTAGTCTTCAAGCGTGATATTTTTGGGGCTTATAAACTATATTAAGTTATAAACTCTTGGATCTTCTGAAGTTTTTATGTAATGAGTTGTAACTTAAGCCCGATGGTACTCTGACGCTTTTGAACATTTTTCTTCGCATGCTTATTCCTCAAGTTTTAATGCACGCATGCTGGAATTCGTCACATACCATTTGCCATCATGCATCTTCATTTTCTTCATATGATATGTTATATGTATGCATGATTTACAAGACTCAGGGGGAGATCTCCATGATATAAATCATCAACGTGCATCTGCTATAAAAGCAAAATCCTCAAGGTATGCACATCTTCGGGGGGGGGGGGGTCTCTCTGAATCTTGTTTTCAAATTCCTCAAATGGGTATTTACACTTCATATTTTTGATCCCTGTTGAAGACTTAACCTAATTGTCATCAACCACCAAAAAGGGGGAGATTGGAAGTGCATCTAGTGCCCCTTAGTGATTTTGGTGGTTTGAAGACTTGTAGGTTAAGTATCTAATGTGTTTATAAGTGTACACAAGATCTATAAGTCATTGAGGAGTTTGAGATATTTGAAGAATATCGACCCCTAAATATGTATATCTTCAGTTGAAGAAATTGGTCTGAAGCTGAAGAAATGAATCGCGAGGAATCTGCGATGAAATTGATATTCCTCATGAAGATACTGATATTGAGAAGACCGGTGGTTCCTGAAGAAAATCATTCTGAAGAAATTGAAGCTTGAAGATTTACGTTTTCTGTTTTACTTTCTTCGCATTTGATGAATAGGAACACCGTATTGTTAAAGGGGGTCGAAGTTACACTTCGGAATGAATTTCCTCATGATGCTCAACCCAAGCCTAATCCTACCAAAAGCCTCAAGTGAGGAATATGAGTGACATGAGGACTCTCACAGTTGAGGGTCCCGACCGTTTCGATAACCACGCCAAGTCACTAGTCTTATCCACTCCAACGGTCATATTATTTAAGGGCATTAGTGTCAAATCATGTCGGGATGCTCCCAGGCTATAAATAGCCACCCCCCACAACCACTAGCTGGTTGGCTGCTCCGTTAGAAACTGACACTTGTGATAAGAGCAACCCAAATTCCTCAGAGCTTTCGAGAGTAATTCATCAGTGAGGAAATACACCACCCACCGAAACCACAAACCAAACCTAGTGATTGAGCATCACTGAAGAAGTTGTTCCTGTGTGGGACTGAAGCCTTTTACCTTTGAGGACTGTGCATCCTCCAGACGGTTAGGCGTCATGGTCTAGAGCAATCCAGCAGTCAATTGTGGATCGCTAGGTGACCAAGTTTGTGAGGGTTTGGAAGTCTGCCCTGAAGACTTACCACGAGTGGTGGGCGAGGACAGTGTGTCCTTAGCTCAAGGAGAATACGGTAGGGACTGTGTGTCCCGGGACTGGGTGTCCTTTGGTTTCAGTACCAAGCCGCTCCAAACCAGATGTACAACTGTCACAACAGTTGGAACTGGGTCATCAACCACTGTCTTCTCTGAGAATCGGGTTCTAATTCCTCAACTCTTTACTTTCTCAGTATTATGTGTTGATGACTTTCACTGTGACTCTTTGAAGAATTTGCTAAAAACTTTCTCTGAATTTCCTCAACCCCAAATTCTTCACAATAGTTAATCATCATCTGTATTCTGCGTGCCTGCTTACTGTGCAATCTGTTTTCACATTCTTCACTCTGAAATATTGCTAGTGTGAACGTTTGCACTTCTGATCCTTTACTGTTTCCGCTGTAAGTTAGTCATCAGTGAGGAATTTCCTCAAAAGGAATTTCCTTAGTGATGAAATTCTAAAAATCTCCTATTCACCCCCCCTCTAGTCGATATAACGCACTTTCAGTAACTACAACTTGCAAGATTGGATCTAAAACACACATATATTGGTGACACCATAATAATTTCAGATCTGAAATCATGGCACTCGGGCCCTAGTGACAAGCATTAAGCATGGCAAAGTAGTGGATACTAGGGATCAATCCCCTTCAAAACTAACTCGATTACATGATAGATCTCATCCTACTGATCACCGCCCAGCGAGCCTACGAATAGATTACTCACGAACGATGAAGAGCTTCTTGGAATTGGAGAGGGAAGAAGGTTGATGATGACGATGGCGACGATCTCCTTGATCCGGAGCCCAAAACGGACTCCAGATCTGCCCTCCAGATGAAGAACGGGATGTGGCGGCGCCTCTGGATCAAAAACGCGATGCAATCTTCTCTCTTGATTTTTTCCAGGACGAAAGGGAATAAATAGCACTGGAGTTGGGGGCGGCAGAGCCACGTGGGCCCCACAAGCTTGGTTGCCGTGGCCACGGGGTCACGACAACAGGGGTTGTGGCCCACTGGCCCATCCCCTCCGGTGGATCTTTGCGCATGTATTTTCATATTTTCCAGAAATATTCTCCATCAATTTTCAGGATGTTCCGAGAACTTTAATTTCTGCACAAAAACAACACCAAGGCAATTCTGCTGAAAACAGCGTCAGTCCGGGTTAGTTCCATTCAAACCATGCAAATTAGAGTCCAAAACAAGGGCAAAAGAGTTTGGAAAAGTAGATACGATGGAGACGTATTAGTAACCATGACTAAATTTTATTGCAATGAGAAGTAAAGAAAAAATAAACAATTGCACGTTGTCACTCATGTAGGAAATACCCTAAAAAATTAATCTCCCTCGAAAGGAGGCATTATAGTTGATTGGGGCTCTAGGAAGCGGGGTGAGTCCTCTCTATAAGTGTGTGGGGTGTTGATCACGGATTCTCTACTTGTTTGTGTGCAGTCGTGGAATCCCTGCTCATTTCCTTCGCGAAATCTCTTGTGTCACTATACGTGAAGTCCATTCGCACATATTTACGCTTCTATTGGGAACAGTCACATTTCCCCCCTTTTTTGTTGATGCTGCAGTACATCGTTGGTGGCTTCTCGAAGGGGAGCCCAACAGCAAGACTGCCAGGGTGACCATATGACCCAGGCGGACCCCAACAACAGGAGGGAGAGCCTGATGATCTTCTTGGCATACAAGCAAGCATGGCAGTGGCACAAGATCGAAAGAACCCCGGTGTAAACACTAGCTCACATCGTCTATTTAAGGCGGGGCTATGGAAAACCTTAGATATCTATAACTGTAGTCTATACTATTGGTAGATAAATATCCCATCTCCATTGTAATCCCTCACACGAGGAACTCCACCATGAATACATATCATAAGAAGGATGTAGGGTATTACCTCCTTCAGAGGCCCGAACCAGGGTAACAATGGTACTTGCGGCCATTCCAGCCACTTTCGCCACCCTACCAAGGGTACCTGCGGTTCTAGATGTCTCCAGTAGGCACACTAGACAAGGGTTGCATTGGGCAGAGAACAAACACTCATTCGATCACTCCTCAATCCCGATGACTATATGATGGGAAAACCTTCACCTTTGGCTCCTTCGAGCTCGAGGTCCACAATTGCATGCTACTTTACAGCATCACGTCGTCCTCCATCTATGTATTCCACTTTGGGAGCCTCGAATTCCACTTCAATTGATATGACGACATTGTATGCTTCTATGCTTCTCCATCACCCTAGCACGGAGCGCGCCACCAACTCCGATCAACCATAGGGCGACCATGTCGGTGTACTAAAATAAGGGTACTTTAGTACCCTGACTTGTGTACATGCGACGGTGGTAGATCTCCCGACGACGAGGGACTGTCGGGAATTACTTCCCCACAATACTCAAGGCCAAGCAATGAGTTGTCGACAAACTACTTGACGACAAGTGAATACCCAACAAGCTCCATGTTGGCAGGCCCTCCACTACCTGTCCATCGCTCCACCTCACTAGCATGTTAGTCGCTTGTGGAATAGGTGTTGAACGAGCAAGCAATTGGGTGAGGCTTGTCGGGGCACGTGTTAGCTCACCATCAGAGCTACAAGTTTATCTCCACCCATCCAAGTGACATGACAATAAAATAGAAGGTAGGTTGGAGAATGACACAGAAGGAGACACAACCTTGTTGGGCGACGTCACCAGCGTGACACCTCATGACACATTTAATGTGTTTATCCTAACACATCAGAGTTACGTATTTGGCACCGTGGTCTCCCCTTTGTCTATAAAAGGAGGTACAAGGCTACTTTTTACAAGGGTCAAAACCCTTCTCACTTGCTTGTAGTAGCTCCACTTCCCGCACACCTTTGCCGGCAAGTTGTGCTCCTTTTAACTTGATCATACACTCACATAATCTACCAAAGTAGGACTAGGGTTTTACACCTCATGATGGCCCGAGCGTGGGTAAATCTCCTCATATGATTGCTGGTTCCGCTATTTCTCCATGTTGATCCCCATAGTTGAACTGCAGAGGGACCTTTGTCTGTCCCATAAATTGTCGTACCTCGACATATTTGGCATGGCACGCACGGGGATCATGTGTGTGAATCGGAATTAGCATTCCACACGTCTACTTCATTATCACGGCCATCGCCTATGGTCCCAAGAGGTCCAACGACACATCGCTGGTGTTGTCCACGTCCAAGCTGCCAACCTCGGCGATCATGTGAGACGGAGACGGCGACGAGTATCGCCATCAACGCTCTGGTGAGTGATGACTATCGGTGTAAAAAATGTCTGATCTCGGGTAGGGGGTCCCGAACTGTGGACCTTGGATCGATGGATTGAAGGAAGAAAGGGGAGGCTGTATTTACCCAGGTTCGGGCCCTCTTGAGGAGGTAAAACCCTACGTCTTGCTTGATTATATTGATGTGGATGATTATTACACAGTAGATCTACCTCAAGATCGAATGAGCTAAACCCTAGACAAGTCAACCTGCCTACATGGACGAGCACCCCTGGTTTATATAGCCAACAGGGGATCTAGGGTTACATGCAACCGTCTTCTAGATGAGGGCGACTGGGCCAACCTAGTCTCTTTACTTGTATGTCATGCCGGTCTTCGGTGTTTTCCTCCTTGAATACGACATGACCACACAGTTCGACCTTCAATTAGTATGGCCCATTAGGTCGGCCTCTACGTAGCAAGCCGGCTACCTGAGGACCCCTTAATCCCGGACTCCCTTAGAAGCCCCCGAACTAGCCTTCAATGTTGATGTGCAGGGTCTTCGGATGCTCGCGCCCAGAGTGTTCGGCTTGCAAGGCGAGTTCCCCTGTTTCCACCGATCACGAAATGATGATTTAGGCCCCGGCTGACTCACGGTTAATGAAGCATCGCGGTTCCCATGGCCTTTAACTCTGCACAAAGATTAATAACAATTCTCGATTTTCACGTGCTTTAATAAAGGTAAGCACTTTTAGCTATCCCTAACGGAACCTCTCCCTATAGCCATAGGAGGTAACGTCCTTTATAAACAAATCAAAATCAGTTCCTATGCTCCATAGCCCTCCTAGTGTCACCAAGAAACCCTAGGATTCCAGCACTCTAGAGTCATGGTAGGTTCCTCCTCACGTCCCCTCGGCCCGCTTCCGGGGACTGGGCGAGTTGCTTCTTTTCCCTTCTCCCTCTTCCCCTATCGGACCTCGCGCCCACTCATTCGGGACTGGACTATGCCAATGTCGAAGCCTTCACACAAAACTTCCCTTCAGCTCAAAGGGGAGAAAGGATGTGCTTCATTTCTTTCCTACTGTGAGGGGTGGGCATCCCCGTTCACCCTTTCATGAGGGTTTTTTTTGAGTTCTACGAGCTGCAGCTCCACAATCTCACCCCCGGCTCCATCCTTCACATCTCAGGCTTTGTGGCCTTAGGCGAGATGTTCCTGGGTTGCAAGCCCCAATTTGATCTATGGAGAACTACTTCTCTATCGTTCCCCGAACTAGAGGAAGGACAATTCGAGAAGTGGGTGGAGCCGAAGTATGGCGTATAGCCACCACAGGGTACCCGGTTGGGACACCGAAGAAGGAGACCGACAAGTGGCCCTTGGAGTGCTTATATATCGATGATGTTGCCCTATTCGAACTAGTTAGGAGAGATCTTCCCAAATACTCCACGACACCTTGAAAGAATTGACTTAGTAGGCGGTCAAAGAGCTCTTCCCAAGAGGAGAGCTGCGAAGTGAAGCACCTATCCTCCAAGGTTAGGATACTTACTCATAGTGGGGTGACTATCATTGACGAGATGTCCACAGTGATTATCCAGTCCATCCAACAGCTCCAAAAATGTACACACCCCTTGTGGTGCTACACCGGGACGAGCGACTCTACCCGATCCAGATGGCGGAGACTGGGGAATCAGGAGGCCTTGGTGGCCGTTCTAGCCGATCTTTTCAAGGGGGAAAAAAGAAGATTTCGCCCGCCTCACCCTCAAGGACGGCTTTTCGGCATATAACCCCATTGAATGGGTAAGTGTGTTTATATTCACAGCCTGGATATTTATGTCCATTATTGCTGACCAGTAACCCCTACTGCCCCTCCGCAGACTTGGAGGCGCTGGATCGAGACGGTAAACTGTCCCGCACACCAGCCTAAGGACTTCGCTCGTGACGATGACCCCCGATTTCAGGAGGACCAAGAGACTTTGATTATCTTTGAGGACGGGGTGTTTTATCAAGAGAGCGTTGACGAGCAGAAGGTGGCCCTTCTAGGTGACAACCCTAGGTCCCTTCCATATTCAGGGAGCAAGAGGAAGACGACTACCCATGATGGGACATGCCTAGGGGTCGTCGGAACACGTGCCAAACTACTTCTCGGGTTGTACCAGCCGGAGTGCCGTCAAAAGAGAACAGAATCCCCGAACAAGAGGCAGTGGCACAGAATACGTCAGTTGTCCCTTCGGCCAAGAGGAACACAGCTCAATCCTTATCCCTTAGGGTAGTGACTATATTCTTAAATTCATGACCCTTAGCCGACAAATTCAAGAGACGTATGCAACCCTCCCTATTGGGGATATTACCTACAGTGTAACCTGCCCTAGCTGGGCCTGGTCACTAAAGGGGGATACTCATTCATTGGTAATACAGGCCTTAGCCCAAGGGGCCCAGGAGCCGGATGGCGGTTCACGAGCTATAAAGAGGATAGACCGCCAAGGAGGTTTCCAGTCTTGGAAAGCACGACGACTTAGAGATAGGGAAAGCTACGATCTGTAGCATAGTCAGGACTCTTATAAATCCTAGGGCCCCGACCTGTATATAAAGGCGGTCCGTGGAGAAGATAAGGGCAAGTTAGAAATCATCGAGAGCTAGGTCACGCGAGTTACGCGCTCCTTGTAATCGAAACCATCATCAATCTACACAAAGGAGGACGTAGGCTTTTACCTCCACACGAGGGGCCGAACCTGGGTAAATCCGAGTATCGCTTCCGCTCACCCCCTTTGAGTCGCCACCAAGGTGTGATGGCTCCATCCTTAAGTCCTTTCACGAGGACATCTGCCGTGACAAAACCGCGACAGTTGGCGCCCACCGTGGGGCTAGCGCACGGTGGAGTTGAGTTCTCAAAGGGAGCCCTACCAGGGTCAGAGAGCTATGTGGTCAGCATCATGACGAAGATCCGCCGCGGAAGGTACTACATTGACAACTCACTATGGGGGCCAGAGGCCGATTCAATCGAATCTGGTTACAGAGTCCCCTTTGGCAAGATCAACGTCTTCATCGGCATGATTGGACCACCCGTGCCTGAGCCGGACACCTCCACCGACATCGTCGTGCCGGCCAGGTACGTCCTCCCCATCACACGACAGGACATGAGACGCCAGTCTAGAAGACGAACTGGCAATCCAGGAGGTCACCCCCGTCAATTCTAACGGTGAGTCATCCATGGGCGAGACAGATTCAATTCATCCTCTTCACGAAGGACAACTTGAGGGTCGTCACTGGCAATGGACCCCGAGATTCTTGAAAGATCCCGTCGACAAATCGCCAAATATATGGTAGGGGCCACACAACCTAAGCAAAACCCGGCCAACAACAATGAGACCGGCGAGACGTGAAAAACCCCGACTCAAGCCATGGCGGACCTAACGGCGGAGGTCACCAGGCTCAAGACAACCGTTCTGACGCCAGAGAATGAGGAATCGATCAACGCCGAGCTGGCGAAGCTACGCGAAGCGATGGACAAAGCCCAGCGAGATGTGGAAGCAGAAGCCGCCAGGATGGCGACGCAGCAGGACATGATCGCTGCAGAGATGGAACGGCTGAACTCCGAAGGCTGGCGACTCGAGAGACAACAGCGCGCATCCGATGCTATTCACCAAAGGAGGCATCATGGACGCCTCCCGGCCGACTTATATCCAACACGCCTCCTCGACACCCCACGGACTCCTAGGCGGGACCTGATCGACCTTTGCAAGCCGGTCTAGGGGGAGGTCCGGTTCAACCACATAACCCACCACCGCCTCAACCGATGGATGCCCATGCAACTCGCTTCCAGACACTACGAGGCCACTTCTCAAACCCCATGGATAACATGCTGGCGGAAACCCACCACCTGGAGTCCCTCCCCATCTACGGAAACTCCCCAGCCGAGGTAGAAGCAAGAAACTCTATCGAGATGCTGAAGACAACAGTGGTCCAACATGCGCAATACTCACACCGCCTTGACTGGTTACACTCCACGCCCCAGGCGAGTCACACCAGGAGTCACCACAAGGCCCAACCCGTACTGACCAGCGGGCAACAACGTTTTCCTCAAAACAACACGCTCGGAATGCCTAATACGCGAGTCCAAGACATTGTGGATGCGGCGCGAGCCGCGCATCAGATGGAGACGACAGCCGCGGTGGGTCAGGGTTATCCGGCTTAAACCCAGACAACTCCCGCACCGCTCGATGCTAGAGGCAAGCACATTGGGTGTCATGTCTCATGCCCGCTGTATGGAATGAGTGGATGCCTAAGGATTTCAAAGGACCAAGGAAGCTAGCCAATTACACACCAGATATCGAACCAGGGTCATGGATTGAGAGCTACGAGCTTGCAATGGACTTGCTCGACGTAAACGAGGCGGTTTGCGCCAAGTATTTCACTATGATGCTTGAAGGAACGGAGCGTGCGTGGTTGAAAAATATGCTGCCTAACTCCATCAACAATTGGGCAGAGTTAAAGGAGCGCTTCATAAAATATTTCAGAGGGACTTGCAAACGCCCGATGACCATCGTCCACCTACAACACTACGTCCAGCGACCGGATGAGTCGGCCCATCACTGGACTCGGACAGTCGCATAAATTATTCATTCATCAGATGGTATCTCGGCGGGTCAGGCAGTGTTGATTCTGGAGAAAAACTGCCATTACGAGCCTCTGGTGCTGAAGCTGGGGCGACTTAAGAGTAAAGTGCAGGACATGGGCAAGTTGATGGATACCCTCACCAGATATGCTGAGTCAAATTACATGGAGGATCCCGGAGAAGACGTTGACAAGGCTAGCACCGCTAGGACGGGCGAGCCGGCGAGGGGTCACTCTCAGTTTCAAGGCCGAGGTAACAACCACCATGGCGGGCAAGGTAAAAAGAGACAAAAGGAAGGTCCCACAGATTTCGTTGCTAACACCAATACCGGCAACGGAAACCAGCGCCAGAAGAAGCGGGGTTTCAGTGGGAAGAAGCCGCACAACTATCATGAGATGCTCAAAGGCCCCTGCCCATAGCATGCTATGGCTGAGGGGCCGGCGACCCACTCTTGGGAGGATTGCTACGTGATGGAGGTGTTCCGAGCTGAGGTGCTCAAGGAGGTGATCAGGGCCAGCGACAAGAACAGTTCCGCTTGCCCGGGGCACGCCAGAGCCTATTCGGCGGTTTCCCTAACCCAGGTCCACAGGGCGGGTCACAACCCAACAGCGGACAATACCAAGTTCACAACGAACAGTAGTATAACCCGCCACCAGTGTTTCAGCAACCACCCCCGCAAGGGGATCACCAGCGACAGGATGATCGTAGCGGTTTCCAGAATAACCCTAAGCAGCTGAACAGTGGGCAGTATCATGTGTTCACCACTAGCACCTGCAAACGGGATCAGAAGGTGAAACATAAAACTTTCAGCGTGGCTGAGCCGGCGCTCCCCAGATACCTTCACTGGTCTGAACATCCCATAACCTGGAGTAGAGAGGATCACCTGCCCCGAGTTGATAATTCTGGCGACTTAGCTTTGGTCATGGCTCCCCAAGTCGAAGGATACATCCTTTCCAAAGTCCTTATGGATAGAGGCAGCAACATTAACATCCTATACTTCGATACCTTTCGAAGGATGAATCTCTTGGAGAAAGACTTGATGCCATCGTCCACGATTTTCCACGGCATTGTTCCGGGTAAGTCGTCATATCCAATTGGGCAAATTAAACTTAACATGGCTTTTGGCACAGAGTCTAATTACAGGAGCGAGTGACTCATGTTCGAGGTGGTAAAATTCAAAAGCCCTTACCATGCATTGTTTGGAAAGCTGGCTTACGCCCGATTCATGGCTCGCCCATGTTATGTTTACCTCAAGCTCAAGATGCCTGGTCCTAAGGGGCCTATCACAATTAGCGGGGACAGGAAGATAGCCCAAGAGTGCGAAGAAGGAGACGCAGCTTATGCCGAGACGGCTTGCATGGCCGAGGAGCTCAAGTTTCACCAAGCCAATATTGATCCGGCAGACATGACCCCACTCAAGACGCCAACAATCGACTCTGAGCCACCCCTCAATTTTCAACCAACGGATGATACCAAGGTTATAGACTTCACGCCTGGCGTCTCAACCAAGTAGTTCACTATTGGGACAGTTCTCGATCCCAAATAGGAAAGCGCGCTCATCGAATTCATCCGTGAGAATCGGGACATCTTCGCGTGGAAAACTTCTGACATGCCAGGTGTACCGAGAGAATTCACTGAGCACCATCTTAATACTGACCCCAAAGTAAAGCCAGTTCGATAGTACCTTTGCAAGTTTAATGAGGAGCGACGTAAGGCGATCGGAGAGGAAGTCGCCCGGCTTTGGGCCGCCGGGATCATCATTGAGGTTTTCCATCCTGAATGGTTGGTTAACCCGGTCTTGGTGCTAAAAAAGAATGGCACTTTCCGCATGTGCCTCGACTACACCGACCTCAACAGAGCCTGTACAAAGGATACCTCGCCCTTCCCCGCATTGATCAAATCATTGACTCAATGGCGGGTTGCGAGTATTTGTGTTTCTTGGATGCTTTTTCAGGATACCACCATATCAAGATGGCGGTGGAAGACCAGGAGAAAACGTCCTTCATAACCCCCATCGGAGCCTTTTGTTACGTGTCTATGCCTTTCGGGCTGAAGAGTGCACGGGCGACTTATCAGCGTTGCATCCAAAATTGTTTGCATAACCAGATCAGTCGTAATGTCCACGCTTACGTGAACGACATCGTAGTCAGATCTTAGAAGAAAGAGTCGCTCTAGGAGGATCTCAAGGAAACTTTTGACAATTTGCGCGTATACCAGATGAGGCTTAACCCCACCAAGTGCGTGTTTAGTGTTCCTGCAGGAAAATTATTGGGTTTTCCGGTGTCAGAATGCGGCATGGAAGCTAACGCGGACAAAATTGAAGCGATTACTTCGCTAGGAAAGCCGGCTAATATTAACCAAGTCCAGCGCATGGCGGGTCGTATCGCGGCTCGAAGTCGTTTTATAAGTCGCCTTGGGGAGAAGTCCATCCCCCTTTATCAGCTAGTCAAGAAAACTAATAAATTTGTATGGACGGATGAAGCCAACGAAGCCTTCGAAGCCTTGAAGCGACAATTGGTTAAGCCGCCAGTGCTGGTGGCTCCGACGGACAACGCAGAGGATTCTAAAGCAGTGAGTGTGGCAGTGGTTGTCGAGCGGAAGGAAGAAGGAAAGGAATACCTGGTTGAGCGACCAGTGTATTTTATCAGCGAAGTTCGGACCCTCTCCAAACAACGCTACCCGCATTGGCAGAAGCTGGTATTTGGGGTGTTTATGGTGAGTCAGAAGCTGAAGCAGTACTTCCAAGAGCATCCCATCACGGTAGTCAGTTGTGCCTCCTTGGGGACATTATACAAAATTTAGAAGCAACAGGACGGATTGCTAAGTGGGCCATTGAGTTGGGGTCTCATCACGTCCGATATACTCCCCATACGGCCATTAAGTCTCAAGCACTAGTTGATTTCACCAACGACTGGACCGAGTTGCAAATTCTAGAGGATAGGCCCGATCACACATATTGGACCATCTATTTCGACGGATCCAGGCAGTTGGAAGGCTCGGGGGGCTGGTGTGGTGATAACCTCGCCTATGGGTGACAAATTTTGCTATGTCCTCCGGCTCATGTTTCCCTGTACCAACAATGCAGTAGAGTATGAAGCCTTGCTCCATAGATTGCGACTCGCCAAAGAGATGAATCTCACGCGAGTCCGATGTTTGGGCGACTCAGATCTGGTGGCACAACAGGTTTCTGGCACCTAGGATTCTAGAGATCCCATGATGGTGGCTTACAGGCGAGCCATGTCAGACGCATCGGGTCATTTTCATGGTTATCAAGTGGATCACATCGACCAGCAACTCAATGAAGAAGCAGATGCTCTTTCCCGTCTTGGTTCACAACGTAAGCCGGTTCCTCCCAATGTCTTTTTGGATGTATTACATAACTCTTCGGTGACGCTACCTTCAGAGGAAGATTTTGCGGTGCCGGACCCCGAGTCTCAACTTGTGGCGGCTCTTCGTGCCACCCCGGATTGGGCGATTCCCTACATGGCGTATCTCACACGAGGCGAGTTACCCGCGGATGAATTATTGGCTCGCCAAATCGTCCATCGATGCAAATCCATGGTCATACACAACGGCGAGTTGCACAAGCGAAGCACTTCAGGGGTACTTCAAAGGTGTGTGTCTTCTAAGGAAGGATGTATGATCCTCAATGAAATTCATGCACGCGACTGTGGTCATCATGCCGGGTCATGCTCCTTGGTTTCTAAGGCCTTCAGACACTAGTTTTATTGGTTGACGGCTCATGCAGACGCAGAAGAGATAGTTCGCCGATGTGATGGTTGTCAGAAATTTGGACGTCAGATGCACGTGCCGGCTCTGGAGTTGCGGATGATCCCATAAGAACTTCGCGGTCATTTTTCGTTTCAGCTTCTAGACAGCATAAGTCTTTATTGTTCTATGAGTCGTCCAAACATGGACGCTATCAGTGCCAAAGTGCATAAGTTGCCATGCTGCACTTATTTCTAAACTGGGTACTGATAAGCCAAAGAGGACCAGTCGCCACATTGCACGGTTCAAACATGGGCGCCTTATATGATTTTGAGAATTAAGCCGGCTTACTTGGGGGCTACACGTTCTCAAGTCATTTTGCAGTAAGAGCGTACACGGTTCTGCAATCCTATGTCCGACTTTTCCCTAATCATAGGTCACTTGGGGGCTTCTACTCACTGAGTTCAGCCTGAATACCCTCTTGGCTATCGAAAAATTACCACATTACAAATAGTTATACTGGACTATGTGTTGGACAAGTCGCCACATGGACCTATGTACTCTGGGCGAGTCAATCTGTTATTTGGACCCATAACTCGCCTTTGTTAGAACATAAAAGGTACCAGCCGGAGCCACACATGGAAAATGGACAAACCAATGGTTCACTGAACCTACTTCACTGAAGCTTGACTCACGCCTGGTCAGCCGGTCTAAACAATATGGGCTGTTGCAAAAGCCTTCTTGGGGTAACAGTAGAGTTTTGCAAACTCGTCTTATCCTGTCGCAAGCTCGTTGAGCTGACGAATGTTATATCTTGGTGGCACGACTACAAGGTTTCATAACACCCTTGTATAACTCGCCGCGACTCATTGAGCCGGCCTTTGTTCATAACTCGACGCGACTCATTGGGCCGGTTTTTAACTATTATTTGCCATGACCTAGGGGGCTGGTTTATCTTCTGCCATAACTCACTGAGTCGGCTTGTGATGTTTTTTCCGTAAACATAGGTTGAATATTTTTATGTCAAACTATGACACTTCCTCGCTTGTCAAGCAGAAGGATTGTAAAAGGTGATTCATGATTCGCATAAAGGATAAACTATCCTGCAATGTCAAGCAAAAGGCATGGGCGGAAGACTTTTTTCCTACAATCTAACAAACTATTACATGGCTCACATGACCAAGTCGGGCGTCATCTCCCGATCAAGAAGAGATCAGATTGTTTTTTAAAGCAATGGTTACATCCTAAGAAGACTCAAGCTGCCTCCGTGTCGCCTTGCCTCGTGCTTTATCCACCTTCAATTTGTAAGTCGCCCAGCTTCCAATTAAACTTGGCCAAGGCAATGAACTCATCTTCATCGTCAAGGAAGGTAGATAGATCTGCTCCGAAGTCAAAGGGATTCTTGGGACGGCGAGGAGTCAAGCTGGTAGTTTCATACAACGGAGGAGTCACCTTCTTGTTATTATCATCATATGCACCTTGGTATTTGTTTAAATCCAAGCCGGCTTCTAGTTGAGTCGCCGCAAAGCGGGACTCTTTGATTACTCGATGGTAGTCTTCTTCGGTGAACTCCGACCCGTCGTCTTTCAGTTCAGGATAGCCAGCAGTTACCTCCTCTCGTTTCATCTCGGGAGCTGATGTCAACTGTTCTTCCCCTTTGCAACGGCACCAGAAGAATGCTGCTAGCACTCTCCGGCAATCGAAACTAGAAGAATGTTGTTGACGGTCCACCAGCGCGTGGGATCGTAGCAGTTTTCGAGGGTAGAGTATTCGACCCAAATTTGTTGATCGCGAAAGCAGTAGGGTAGAGAATACTCTTGAGTATTAGCAGTTGAATTTGTCAGATTCAACCACACCTGAAAGATTAGTATCTGGAAGCAAAGTAGTAACGGCAAAGTAGCGAGTAACGACAGTGGCAAGGAACAACAGTAGTGACAGCAGTAGCAAGTAGCAACATTAGCAAGCGACAGTAGTAGCAACAGTAGCGGCAGAGCAATACAAGTAACACCAGTAGCAACAGTAGTAACAGCAGCAAAGCAAGACAAGTAACATCAGTAGCAACAGTAGTAACAACAAC
This sequence comes from Hordeum vulgare subsp. vulgare, assembly GCF_904849725.1. NCBI lineage: Eukaryota > Viridiplantae > Streptophyta > Magnoliopsida > Poales > Poaceae > Hordeum > Hordeum vulgare. The sequence continues at coordinate 307,294,260 of NC_058520.1, read as the reverse complement.
AGTAGGACAAACTCGTAGGCAATGGGTCGGTGATTTGTTTGGATGATATTCATCATGCAACCGTTATAACACAGAGAGATATGTGGTTAGCTCCCGTTCGTCAATGTGATGTAGGAATGCATTCCGTTTGTCGTCATACGTGCTTAGGGAAAAAAACTTGCATGACATCTATTGTCCATCCCTCCCGTAGCAGCGGGGTCCAAAAGGAAACTACGGGATATTAAGGTTCTCCTTTAATAAAGAACCGGACCAACGCATTAGCACTTGGTGAACACATGAACTCCTCAAACTATGGTCATCACCGGGAGTGGTTCCGGTTATTGTCACTTCGGGGTTGCCGGATCATAACACATAGTAGGTAACTACAACTTGCAAGATCGGATCGAAAACACACATATATTTTTGACAACATAATAATTTCAGATCTGAAATCATAGCACTCGGGCCCTAGTGACAAGCATTAAGCATGGCAAAGTAGTAGCAACATCAATCTCAGAATATAGTGGATACTAGGGATCAATCCCCATCAAAACTAACTCGATTACACGATAGATCTCATCCTACTCGTCACCGCCCAGCGAGCCTACGAATAGATTACTCACGAACGACAAAGAGCTTCATGGAATTGGAGAGGGAAGAAGGTTGATGATGACGATGGCGACAATTTCCCCTCTCCGGAGCCCAAGACGGACTCCAGATGTGCCCTCTAGATGAAGAACAGGTGGTGGCGGCGCCTCCGTATCGCAAACGCGACGAAAACTTCTCTTTTTATTTTTTCTGGGATGAAAGGGAACTTATAGACCTGAGGTTGGGGGCGGCAGAACCGTGTGGGCCCCACAAGCCTGCCCACCGCCACCAGGGGGTTGGTGGCGGAGCCAGGGCTTGTGGCCCACTAGCCCACCCCCTCAGGTGGAACTTGGCGCATATATTTTTCATATTTTCCAAAAATGCTCCCCGTAAATTTTCAGGACGTTTGGAGAAGTTTGATTTCAGCACAAAAATAACACCAAGGCAACTGTGCTGAAAAGAGCGCCAGTCCAGGTTAGTTCCATTCAAATCATGCAAATTAGAGTCCAAAACAAGGGCAAAAGAGTTTGAAAAAGTAGATACAATGGAGACGTATCAGGAGCATAGGCTAGGCACTGGCTTAGACTATTCAGGGCTCCCTTCCGGGCAGCTGATCTCTTCAGCTCCTCCACTTGAGGAGGCAACGTACAAAGGTAGCCAAGCATGCTCTTGATGGACTTAACTGGCTCTTTGTTGCCCATCACTGCTTTTATTGTCAGCATGCTTCCCGTATACAACTTCTCGGTGAAGGTATACATCGCCTTTAGTTTCGGCATGCAGTCGTCTTGGAGATTGGCAGCTCGTGGACCAACAAAGGATAAATCCGTTTTTGTTAGTCTTGGAAAACTAGACTGATTTTTTGATGAAGGGAATTGATCCTTACCAAACATGGCTTGAGTCATGTTGGAGATGTGTTTTTCAAGCCGAGAGCTCTTGCTGGGCGGCTTCTAGTTTCTCCTCGGCTTGCTCAGCTCGCTTCAGGATGGCGACTTGGTGAGCTTTGGGTTTATTTTCTAACTTTTGGTGATCAGGCTTCATTTTTTCTATTTCAGCCAGGACCACCTGATACTTTTTCTCAGACTCAGACCGAGCATTCTGCTGTTTGGCTAATTTTTTTCCTTAAATCAGCTAGGGATGACTCGCCGTGGGTCACAGATTACTGCAAAGCAAAATTTGGGGAGACAAGTCTCAAAACTATTGCAAGTAATATTCGTGACACTTGGGGGCTAATGTATGATTCTATTCGAAGTCATCCAAAATACAAGACCCGACTCATCTACCAAAATATGACCCGGCCCTTGGGGGCTACAGGTTGAAGTTTTTCTTTAACTACAAGGCTCGACTCATCTTTCAAAAGATGACCCAGCCCTTGGGGGTTACAGGTTGAAGTTTTTTCTTTAACTACAAGACCCGGCTCATCTTTCAAAAGATGACCCGGCCCTTGGGGGCTATAGGTTGAAGTTTTTCTCTAAATACAAGACCCGTCTCATCTTTCAAAAGATGACCCGACCCTTGGGGGCTACAGGTTGAAGATTTTAACTATATACAAGACCGGGCTCATCTTTCAAAAGATAACCCGGCCCTTGGGGGCTACAGGTTGAAATTCTTAACTATATTCAAGAACCGGCTCATCTTTCAAAATATAACCCGACCCTTGGGGGCTATGGACAGATACGGGTCTAACAGACATTGCATCAAAAATTATTTCATCAAGCAAGACTAGTCTATTGGAAGGCTAATGGGTGGAAGAGAATACGTAATAAAGAACATACCTCATGTTTTACTCTCATCATATGGATCAAGCTTTTATTCATTTCATAACTCGTCTCCAGGCGACTTGTGAAGCCAGAGCAGAGTTGATCAAATTCTAGCTTCTCATAATGGGAAAGCTTCAACTTACTGACATCTTGTTCTGTGGAAGGATGGGATTCCTTTGAGGTGTGTTTAGATAACACCGCCGCTGCAGGTTTGGAGTAGCAAGTACCAGTGATAATGACGGCATCTGGATCCTCAGTCCCCATGGGAGAGCTTGGCGGGTTAACATTGCCAGTGGTTTCATTTAAGGAGCCTGGAGAGTTGTCTCGGACATCAGGGATGTCATCCGCAGGAACATCCTGAGCTGCCACTTGTTCCTCGTCAAGCTCCGGGGCAAAGGTGCTTGTGATTAACGCCTGAGTCGTCTTAGTAGCGGAAGACAAGTCGCCAGTTTTTCTCTTCTTTGCTTGTGCTCTAAAATGAAGACATCAAAGTTAGAGCAAATATCATTATTGGGAAGACAAAGGGTTAATAATAGAACTCACCCCTGTACACGAATCATTGGCGGAAGAGCCGATATCGTTGAGTCGCCAGATGAAGGAGGAGAAGCCTGAAAGAATAAAAGTTCAAGGAGTGAAGGATTTGTGAATCGTATTTTCTAAAAGGAAGAGAGCGTGTTTAAACAAGAACATACCTCGCTCGTGCGCTTCCGACCGGTTGTCTTTTTAGGCAACCCGGAAACTAAGTTGCCAAAGCGGCTCTCGGTTTTACGCTTGGGAGTATATTTCGCCTTCTTCAAAAGGAAATCAGGGTCCATATATGTCACACCCTATTTTTGCTATCACCTGTCTATGTTGTAAAATTCTGAGCTTGTTAAAACTTTTTCAAAACTAATTTTGTGAGTGCCATGATTGACATTGTGTGCTTGTATGCTTGATTATGTGAGATTTAAAACCCCAATAATCCTTTTTGGTATTTTACTGATTTCCAAAAACCTTTGATAATCAAAGTAAAACCACCTTGAGATTGCACTGCATGTCCTTGATAACAAGCAGTGCTACCACTCATATTTGGTAATCTGATTTTGACCTATCTTTATATTTCAAAACCACAAAAATAATTATTTTTATGAGTATTTTCCTAAATAAATAAGCTGTCCATTTCTAAGATCAGACTTGGTATTCCAACATGGAAAAATACTTTTCTGCTTTAGAAAAATCTGATTAAATTTGGAGATGATGAGAAGGACATATATTTTCCATACATAGGATTTTAAACCCCATTTTATATTATATTTATTGATTAACTATAAAAGCTATTTCTGTCTGTTTTGGAATTTTGAAATATTTCCAAAGGAAATATTCTCAATAAATTCCTAGAAAATTCCAGTGATGTCCCTAAGCCTTGTTTGGTGTCCCCATAAAGTTTCACCTTGATCAAAGGTGGATAAGGACCCCAAATAACCCAAAAACCCTGTCTGTCTAGAATCAAGTTAGAGCAACTCTACATAGCAAAGTTTGTCCAATGAGGCTAAAACTTTGGAGGAGTTCCTAATACCTCAAATGAGGGTTCTACACCAAAAATGGGATTTGTGGGACTTAGTTTGCCCACACTCCCTTTGGTAGGAACAGATCTGGTCATATTGGAGTGTTTTCAAGTTTACAAAGCTAAACTTATCGATTGGAGCTCAAATTTGGTGGAACTCCATGTTTTATCCCCAAAATCAAACCTTTTAAGTCTCAGCACCAGTGGTGGGGTGCAACCCCCTATGACCACTGTTGAACACCTTTTGACAGAGAGGAAAAAGCACCCTTAGCCACAGCTAAACCAAACTCCTTTGCTTCAAACTCTTAGATTAAGTAGCCGGCACCAGTAGCTAACCCCAGTCAACTGGCCCCTCACTGGTTCAAAGTGGAAAGGCCAAAAACCCCAATTTAGACATCAATTCATGATTGACAGCACCAGTATTTCTTGCCTCCTTTGACCCGCCGAAGCTCTCACTAAAACCAAACAGCTAGCCACACCCCCAACAAGTGCCAGGACATGCTGGACACGTCCAAAGTGCCCCGAGCGCACCAGCATGCCGTGGCGTGCCAAAACTGCGCTCTGGGTGCGCTACAGGGAGTCTCCGAGGTGGGGGCGACGCCCTCGGCTAGTTCCCGCCTCCCCCGAGATGTCCAACCCCTTCCCCGACAACCCCTCTGCATCGGGCAAGCCTTAGGGCCCTCCAATCTCGCACAAGAGCTCGCGCGACACGTGCCCGCGCGCTCTAGATTCGGCAAAGCTTGCGCGGCCACGAATGCAGCTCCTCTCTCTCTCTCTCTACGGCAGATGGTTCGGGCAGTCCAATACCACTTCCTGAGACCGTGGTTTCGACCCCAACGTCTCTCTGCATCCCCATGTGCGCCACGATGAGTCACTGGCGCAACCGAGTCTGCTCATCATCACAGGCCTATAAATAGTCCTCCCCCTCGCTCCAGCACCCCTCAGATAGCTTCGCCGCATCCACTAGCACCTCCGTAACCACCCCAGCAACCCAGCAGAGCCCTGGTGCTCGAGATCGACCGAGGCACCTCCACCTCGGAGCTCCGGTCGATCGCCGGCTACACGAGGGCTCCTGCGCCACTCGACCCACCAAACTGACCGCCTTGACCCCACTCGCCTCCTACACGAAGCTTTCCCCCAACTCGCCCGAGCTTTTCCGTGTCTCTAGCCACCTCCTCGACCACTTCCAGAAACCCCTCCGCCACGGCCCCCTCGTCGTCGGTGAACCCCTGCCTCCCCGTCGTTGTTTCGACCACCAGCAGGTAGGCGACGTTCAAGCGAACCCATTCCCGTGCTCATTGGGGCTCGAACACGTCGGCAGCCACGTCGGCGTCCTGCTCCTCCACTCTGGCTGGAGGTAGGAGACGACCCCGACAGGTGTGCCCCACCTGTCGGTGGCCCAGCCTCCTCCCCCGCGCTGGCCTTGATCACTGTCCGTAGGGCCCCGCACATCAGGTTCAAACCTGATGGCGCGCGCGCCTGGGCAGGCCGTCCGCTGGCCATGGGCGAGCCCAGCTCTGGGCCGAGCCAGGCCAGGAGCTGGCCTATGTTTTTCTTTTATTTTTAAAATCTGGATTTCGAAGATTTTTATAAAAACATTGAACCAGTGTAAAAATATAATTCTTCCATTGTTATTTTTCTAAAAATGTGTAGTATTTAATGAGATGCTTAGATGAATTTTTCCAGCAACTATTCTGTTTTACAATATTAGAAAGGACTAAAATGGAGTAGTTTTGCTTCTGCTTGGTTGTTTTCAAAAATATCCCTTCAAGGTAAATTTAGGCAAGTATGTTTAATATGATATCTTAGATTTATCAGAAATAGGGAACATTTTTAAAATGACTCTGTGGACTGTTTCTGTGTGATCTATTTCTTATTTGTGGTTTTATCGACGATAGAAGACCCCGGATACTTAGCTGACCAAGGCAAGCAGCCCTTTGACCATGACTGAGCATATGTTACTTTGCATGATAAAATAGCAAGTATTTCCGTTGCATGTCATCATAAGTGTCGGTAATCATTTGATATGATTTTACCGAAGGATCCTCCGGAGTATTTTGCATTGAGCTTGACTCTACCCCTTAGGGCATTCTAATACCATGATTGACAAGTAAAGATAGCAGTATCATTATCATGAGCATGATGTTGTCATAAAGAAAGAGTTTATGAAAACCCCGTCGGGTGCCACTAATGCCCGAGGGTGATGATGAGTTGGTGGTCACTTTTGGTGATGTGATGCACCCGGTATTTGGTGTGAGTAAGGTTTCGGAAATGGGATTAGATTTATGATGTGTATCGACCGTCCCAACCTTACCAGTACGACCACGTTACCCCTTACGGGACGGGGCTATGTTAATTAGTCTAGTTGGTGCTAGCAAAGAGCCACATTACTAGTGGCGGGAGTGATGTGTGGTCACTCTCGTGATGGGGTCGTGCCGGGTAGGACGACTATGCCAATTTTATGAGTTCCAGTCACACCGTTGGTCCCCGCATGGTCGGTACAGTCCAGAGTTGGTGCTCGTGAGACGTACGACATGTGGGCTGGGTACCAATCGAGTGGATCTCTTTGACTAGTATCGTTAGGGGAAAGGCATTGATCGGGTACTTACCTTGGGTATGTGATATACCGCGAGTCGTGGATGACACGGAAGTTTCCCGGATCTCGTGGGTCCAGCATACTACCTCTGCAGAGTGTAAACTATTCGAATAGACGTGTCCACGGTCAAGGATAGTTGGGTAATCCTCCTTAAACTACGTCCTCATATTTACTCATAAACCAAGTGTGAGTGAGTGAGTGAGTGAGCATGGTGTTAAAAAGATGTTGTTATGAAAGTAATAATATGATCAAGTTCGGTGACTTGGAATATAAGGTGAACCCGAATGGTTCAGACCTCAGTAGATATATACTGATATCCGTAACCTGTTCTTCAAGAGTAATTCTTTAACTTGATGCATATTCATGATCAATCCACCCAAATGAGTTATACTAGGAAATGCATGATATTGTTATCCTTCACATTCATTGTTCATATCATGGGCTGCTTGTGAGTACATTCAAAATACTCATTGGCTTGCCACTGGTTATGTTATTGACCAGACATGGAAGGACCGGAGTTTGGAGATGAGTACGTCATCGGCGACATCGCTGCGAACTAGGACGCTTCTGAGTCAGAATGCCTGTCGGAGTAGGCTTGATGGCATGGGCACCCGCTTAGCCCTATGTTTCCGCTATTAGTGTATTCGTGTGATTTGGCCTTAGGCCCGGTCTTGTGAACTTGACCCTTCAGTCACGTGTTGTAATGATTGGTACTTGGATGTAATACTCTTTATTCAGTATCTGTGTTCGGTGGGCATTGATCTCTGGGATCACTGAACACGGCGATTCTCAACTAGTAAGTCCGGGTCCCCACAGAGCTGGTATTAGAGTCGTCGTTACTATAGGAAGCCTTAGGTAGCATGGACGATAGTCGGACGATTGTGCACCTAGAGTGACCCAAGAACCGCAGCCACTATATATTTCTAACCCTCTCCTCTACACCTTGTAGATGGCTGTTGTACCCGAGACGCTTCTGGAAACGGGCTTTCCTCTGCTTTTGAGTGATAGCCTCGAGAAGTGTCAAGTGCGTCGCACGCCCCTCATCTAAGGATGGGATGCCATTAAGGTTTCAGACCTACTTCAGCCTCTCCTCGGACACCTTGACGCACCTTTTGATCAAGGAATCAACTAGGATTCGCCAAGAGCTGCACCAAGTTAAGGACCTATATCGTATGGAGAAGATGAAGAACAACAAGGTGAAGAAGGAAGGACCACCTGTGATATCACCTGGTTTTGCTTTCCAAGGAGGAATACCCCCGCTACACGCAGTTCCTCTTCAGAGTCGACGCTTAACCGCAGAAGAGTACACCGAGCTTTTCGCTACCGCACCAACCAAGAGACGCCGAGATGGTTTACTTCCTTCCCCTACCCCTTCGAGGAAAGGAAGCACTAATGAAGATGAAGACAGAGATGAAGATGAAGACGAAGATCCAACGGAGCCGGCTTATGAGACCGCGCAGTCTATCGCATAGTAGCGTAGGAAGTACCGAACGTAGAAGTTCTTGTATCAGGATTTTATGAGCCGGATGTTGTGTGAACCTGTTGGATGCAAGTCGCATTCTTTCTTGAGCAGCGTGTGAGCGACTGCATCACTTGCTTTAAATTAATGCAGTAGTTCTTTCAAAAACCCTTGTCATAAAATCTTGCACACTAGCACACACCAGACCCCCTTTACTAGAGCGTCATCCCTTTCGAGTGCAACTGGCTCAGAAGAAATTGACCTGTCTACTCCCCTAACAGGATGGTGAATGCAACTTGCAACAGCACTTTCGGCAACCCCGGCTCTGCGTCTTCAGGACGGCAGCAGGGAACCGGAGGGGAAGCTCAAGCTGGAGATCACCATGTGTAGCAAGACGACGTTCCTCCGCTGCCACCTCCCCCTGAAAGCTTGACCATGACTCAGTTCCTTCAAGCTCTTCGGGAGGAGCGCCAAGCCAATAGTGCTGCTATCCAGCAGCTGGCTCAAACCTTGGTGAATCACCCGCCGCAGAACGGGAATGGCAATGGTCGCTCAACTCTCTCTGAGTTTATGAGGACTACGCTACCCATATTCACGGAGACGACTGAACCCTTGGATGCCAATGACTGGATCCGCACTATCGAAGACCTTCTCGCGTTGGTCAAGTGTAGTGACGACAACGAGAAAGTTCTCTATGCAACCAACTGTCTTGGAGGCATAGCCACAGCTTGGTGGGATGGATTCCAGATCATGCGAGCCGGGCAAGTCATCACTTGGGCTGTGTTCAAGGATGGATTCCGCACCGCACACATTCCCCCAGGGATGATGACCATTAAGAAGCGGGAATTCCGAGCCTTAAGGCAAGGCAGTGGATCAGTTAAGGAATATTTGCAGAAGTTCAACCGTCTATCAAGGTATGCACCTGAAGATGTCAGCACTAAGGCTGCCAAAGTGGAGCGCTTTATGGCAGGACTACAACAATCCCTCGAGTATCAACTTGTTCTTTGTGAATGCCGGACCTTCAGTGACCTGGTTAATAAGGCTCTTATGTTGGAAGACAAGCGTCGTGCAATGGATGACACCCGTAAACGCAAGCTTATAAGTAGTGGAGGACCAATCAACTCAAAACCACGACCATGGCAGTCAGCCCCAGCAAGACCCAACTATCAGCAGCAGCAGTACAAGCACCCAACATTTCCCCAGAATTGACAACCTCAACAAGTTAGCATCAAGCCAGCAAACACACCGCCAAACAACGGCGGGAGCAAGACCAATCTTCCAGCGCAAGTTACCCGTTTCGGGTGTGGACAACCAGGGCACTATTCCAGGCAGTGCCCCAATAAGAAACCCGATGTTCTGCACCCCAATGCGCCAAATCCAGGCCAAGGAGCACAAGGCGGGAACCAGTCTCCCCGCAATCAGCAGTATCATAGCAAGGGGCGGATTAATCATATTTCCGTGGAAGAGGCACAGGAAGACCCGGACTGCATTCTGGGACGTTCCTCGTCAACTCTACTCCAGCAACAGTATTGTTTGATTGTGGTGCTTCGCATTACTTTGTTACACAAAAGTTTGCGGAAAAGTGTGGTCTAGAACCTACCTTGCTTCATGGGCATATGGCAATTCAAACCCCGGGAGCAGTTTTGAGAACCAACCTAGGGTGTAGAAAGGTTGTGATAGTTATCAATGGGACGAGCTTCTCAGCGGATCTCATTGTACTTAAGTCGCAAGGCCTAGAAGTAATCCTCGGTATGGACTGGTTGGCCAAGCATCAGAGTATCTTGGACTGTGCTAACAGGGCCATTACCATGACAAGTGACCAAGGGGTCAAAGTCAAGTATGTCTCTGAGCCAGTACCTTCTCGAGTGCATGAGTTAACAGCCTATCAGAGGAAGGACTCGACTGAGTGCCGATAGTCTATGAATACCCGGATGTCTTTCCTGATGAGCTACTAGGGATGCCTCGTGACCGAGACATCGAGTTCATCATCGAACTCATGCCCGGATCAAGGCCTATCTATAAGAATCCTTACAGGATGGGATCCAAAGAGTTAGCAGAGTTGAAGAAGCAACTGGATGAGCAACTCAGGAAAGGATTCATTTGTCCAAGTGCATCACCTTGGGGATCGCCTGTTCTCTTCGTGTCCATGAAGGATGGGACAATCCGATTTTGTGTCAATTACCGTTCTCTTAATGAGGTCACGGTCAAGAACAAGTATCCACTCCCCAAGATTGAAGACTTGGTCGACCAGCTTAACGGAGCAAAGGTATTCTCCAAGATCGACCTCCGATCTGGATATTACCAACTAAAGATTCGACCGGAAGACATTCCGAAGACGGCATTTGTGACCCGGCATGGTCCGTATGAGTGCACTGTCATGTCCTTCAGATTGACGAATGCCCCATCTTACTTCATGTACCTCATGAATAAGGTCTTCATGGAATATTTGGACAAGTTTGTCGTCGTATTCATTGATGACATATTAATCTTTTCCATGTCTGAAGAAGAGCATGAGCAACACTTGAGGTTAGTATTGGAAAAGCTTCGAGAGCGCCAACTGTATGCGAAGTTCAGCAAATGCCAGTTTTGGCCAAACGAAGTTGGATTCCTAGGTCATACCATGACAGCAAGTGGATTGGCAGTTGATCCCTCTAAGATTACCATGGTAACCAACTGGGAATCGCCAATCGACGTGAAGGAAGTCAGGAGTTTTCTCGGACTCGCAGGGTACTACTGCAAGTTCATAGAGGGATTCTCCCGCATCGCGCGACCTATGACTCAACTCTTGAATAAAGGCAAGAAGTTTGAATGGACGCCAGAATGTGAGGAAACTTCCAAGAGTTGAAGAAGAGGCTAACCACCGCCCCGGTATTGGCCACTCCAGATATCAGCATGGAGTTCGTGATATATTGTGATGCCACCAGGATCGGGCTAGGTCGAGTTCTAATGCAGGATGGCAGGGTCGTGGCATACTTGTCGCGGCAACTGCGCCCGCATGAGGAGAATTATGCTACCCATGATCTCGAGTTGGCAGAAGTAGTGCATGCCCTTAAGGTATGGCGACATTACCTTCTGGGGAAGCAATGTGAAATATACACTGGCCACAAGAGTCTGAATTATATTTTCACCCAAAGGGAATTGAATATGAGGCAATGGAGATGGTTGGAGTTAATCAGAGACTACGACCTCAGCATTCAATATCACCCCGGTAAGGCAAATGTAGTGGCTGATGCCTTTAGTCGGAAGACCGGCACCTTAAACGTCATGCTTAAGGAAAGGCAGCCCGCCTTATTCCAAGAATTGCAGAACTTCGGATTGGAACTAGTGGAACCAGGATTCCTGGATAATCTCGAAGTCAAACCAACAATGGAAGACGACATCAAGGAGGCCCTGAAGGGTCACAAGAGCATCGAAGGTATCAAGAAGAAGATTCTAGAAGGCAAGGCCCCAGGATTCTTGGTGGATGATCAAGGAGTGGTGTGGTTTGGGAAACGTTTATGCGTACCCAACAAGGCCGAGCTCAAGGAACTCATCCTACGGGAGGCTCATGATACACCCTACTCCATTCACCCCGGTGGTACCAAGAAGTACCAAGATCTCGGAGAGAGATTATGGTGGCACGGCATGAAGAGGGAAATCGCGTCATATGTGGCCACGTGTGATGTGTGTCAGCAAGTTAAGGCTGAGCATCAGTGACCCATAGGACTTCTACAACCTCTCCAGGTGCCGGAATGGAAGTGGGACAAGGTAGGGATGGATTTCATTACCGGTCTACCAAGGTATAGGTAGGGACATAACTCGATATGGGTTGTTGTCGACCATTTGACCAATGTGGCCCATTTCATCCCTGCCAACACCACTTATGACGGGAGCAAGTTGGCCATTCTCTATATTGAGCGCATAGTAAGCCTTCACGGAGTTCCCAAAGAGATTGTATCTGACCGAGGCACGCAGTTCACCTCAAGGAATTGGAGGAAACTTCAGGAAGCCCTCGATACCAAACTCTCTTTCAGCACCGCCTTCCACCCGCGGATGGGAGGACAGACGGAAAGGGTAAATCAGAAACTCGACGATATGCTCCGAGCATGTGTCCTAGCGCATGGAGCCAAATGGGAAGAATGTCTGTTGTTCGCTGAGTTTTCATACAACAACAGCTACCAGTCTAGTCTCCAAATGGCCCCATTCGAAGTGTTGTACGGACGGAAATGCCGCACACCGCTCAACTGGTCAGAAAGTGGAGATGGGCTGATCTTCGGACCAGAAGTTTTGCACCAGGCACAAGAGAAGGTGCAACTAGTCCAAGAGAATCTGAAGGCAGCCAAGTCGCGACAAAAGAGTTATGCGGACTCTCGCCGCAGGAATGTGGAGTTCATTCCCGGAGATCTGGTGTACCTCCGAGTCACACCTCTCAAGGGAACCAAGCGTTTCCACGTTAAGGGGAAACTCGCTCCAAGGTTCATTAGGCCATTCAAGATCACGGCTAGGCGTGGAGAGGTCGCTTATTAGTTGGAGTTACCTCCGGAACTTTCGTGTGTGCACAACGTTTTCCACGTGTCACAGCTTCGGAAATGCCTCCAGACGCCGAGTCGTTCCGATCCTTATGAGGACATTGATCACCAGGCCATTGACTTTCAGTCTGATCTCACATATCACGAGAGGCCAATCCGCATTCTAGATGAAGCACAGCGATGCACTAGAAGACGCACCATCAAGTATTTCAAGGTTTAATGGAGCAATCACAACGAAGCCGAAGCTACATGGGAGCGTGAAGACTATCTCCGATCTGTGTTCCTAGACCTTTTTAGCACCTTGCTTAGCAATCTCGGGGACGAGATTCTTGTAAGGGGGATAGGTTTGTCACACCCTGTTTTTGCTATCACCTGTGTGTGTTGTAAAATTCTGAGCTTGTTAAAACTTTTTCAAAACTAACGTTGTGAGTGCCATGATTGACATTGTGTGCTTGTATGCTTGATTATGTGAGATTTAAAAACACAATAATCCTTTTTGGTATTTTACTGATTTCCAAAAACCTTTGATAATCAAAGTAAAACCACCTTGAGATTGCACTGCATGTCCTTGATAACAAGCAGTGCTACTACTCATATTTGGTAATCTGATTTTTACCTATCTTTATATTTCAAAACCACAAAAATAATTATTTTTGTGAGCATTTTCCTAATTAAATAACTTTTGGTCATAATTGGTATTCCAACAAGGAAAATTACTTTTCTTCTTTAGAAAAATCTGATTAAATTTGGAGATAATCAGAAGGACATATATTTTACATACATAGGATTTGAAACCCCATTTTATATTACATTTATTGATTAAAACTATAAAAGCTATTTCTGTCTATTTTAGCATTTTGAAATATTTCCAAAGGAAATATTCTCAATAAATTCCTAGAAAATTCCACTGATGTCCCTAAGCCTTGTTTGGTGTCCACATAAAGTTTCACCTTGATCAAAGGTTGATAAGGAACCCAAATAACCCAAAAACCTTGTTTGTCCAGAATCAAGTTAGAGCAACTCTACATAGCAAAGTTTGTCCAATGAGGCTAAAACTTTGTAGGAGTTCCTAATACCTCAAATTAGGGTTCTACACCAAAAATGAGATTTGTGGGACTTAGTTTGCCCACACTCCCTTTGGTAGGAACATATCTGGTCATATTGGAGTGTTTTCAAATTTACAAAGCTAAACTATCCTTTGGAGCTCAAATTTGATGGAACTCCATGGTTTATCCCCAAAACCAAACTTGTTAAGTCTCAGCACCAGTGGTGGGGTGCAACCCCCTGTGACCACTGTCGAACACCTTCTGACAGAGAGGAAAAAGCCCCCTTAGCCACAGCTAAACAAAACTCCTTTGCTTCAAACTCTTAGATTAAGTAGCCAGCACTAGTAGCTAACCCCAGTCAACTGGCCCCTCACTCGTTCAAAGTGGAAAGGCCAAAAACCCCAATTTATACATCAGTTCATGATTAGCACCAGTATTTCTTGCCTCCTTTGACCAGCCGAAGCTCCCACTAAAACCAAACAGCTAGCCACACCCCCAGCAAGTGCCAGGACATGCTGGACACGTCCAAAGTGCCCCAGAGCGCACCAGCATGCTGTGGCATGCCAAAACTGCGCTCTAGGCGCGCTATAGGTAGTCTCCGAGATGGGGGCGACGCCCTCGGCTAGTTCCAGCCTCCCCCGAGATGTCCAACCCCTTCCCCGACAACCCCTCTGCATCGGGCAAGCCTCACAACTCGCCTCTCTCGCGCAAGAGCTCGCGCGACGCGTGCCCGCGCGCTCCAGATTCGGCCAAGCTTGTGTGGCCACAAATGCAGCTCCTCTCTCTCTCTCTGCACCAGAAGGTTCGGGCAGTCCAATACCACGTCCTGAGACCGTGGTTTCGACCCCAACGTCTCTCTGCACCCCCATGCGCGCCACGGTGAGTTACCGGCGCACCCGAGTCTGCTCACCGTTGGTGGCCCATAAATAGACCCCCCTCGCTCCAGCACCCCTCACATAGCTTCGCCGCATCCACTAGCACCTCCCTAACCACCCCAGCAACCTAGCAGAGCCTCGGTGCTCGAGATCGACCGAGGCCCCTCCGCCTCGGAGCTCCGGTCGATCTCCGTCTACACGACGGCTCCTGCGCCACTCGACCCACCAAACTGACCCCCTTGACCCCAGGAAGCTTTCCCCCAACTCGCCACAGCTTTTTTGTGTCTCTAGCCACCTCCTCGACCACTTCCCGAAACCCCTCTGACACGGCCTCCTCGTCACCGGCGAACCCCTGCCTCCCCGTCGTTGTTTCGACCACCAGCAGGTAGGCGACGTTCAGGCGAACCCATTCCCGTGCTCATTGGGGCTTGAGCATGTCGGCAGCTAAGCCTCGTCCCCCGCGTTGGCCTCGGTCGCCGACCGCACAGCCCCACGCGTCAGGTTCAAACCTGACAGTGCGCGCGCCTGGGCCATGGGCGAGCCCAGCTCTGGGCCGAGCCAGGCCAGGAGCTGGCCTGTGTTTTTTCTTTTATTTTTAAAAACAGGATTTCAAAGATTTTTATAAAAACAATTAACCAGTGTAAAAATATAATTCTTCCACTGTTATTTTTTGGAAAATGTGTAGTATTTAATGAGATGCTTACATGAATTTTTCCAGCAACTATTCTGTTTTGCAATATTAAAAAAGACTAAAATGGAATAGTTTTGCTTCTGTTTGGTTGTTTTCAAAAATATCCCTTCAAGGAAAATTTAGGCAAGTATTTTTAAAATGATATCTTAGATTTATCAGAAATAGGGAACATTTTTAAAATGACTCTGTGGACTGTTTCTGTGTGATCTATTTCTTATTTGTGGTTTTATCGACGATAGAAGACCCCGGATACTTAGCTGACCAAGGCAAGCAGCCCTTTGACCATGACTGAGCATATGTTACTTTGCATGATAAAATAGCAAGTATTTCCGTTGCATGTCATCATAAGTGTCGGTAATCATTTGATATGATTTTACCGAAGGATCCTCCGGAGTATTTTGCATTGAGCTTGACTCTACCCCTTAGGGCATTCTAATACCATGATTGACAAGTAAAGATAGCAGTATCATTATCATGAGCATGATGTTGTCATAAAGAAAGAGTTTATGAAAACCCCGTCGGGTGCCACTAATGCCCGAGGGTGATGATGAGTTGGTGGTCACTTTTGGTGATGTGATGCACCCGGTATTTGGTGTGAGTAAGGTTTCGGAAATGGGATTAGATTTATGATGTGTATCGACCGTCCCAACCTTACCAGTACGACCACGTTACCCCTTATGGGACGGGGCTATGTTAATTAGTCTAGTTGGTGCTAGCAAAGAGCCACATTACTAGTGGCGGGAGTGATGTGTGGTCACTCTCGTGATGGGGTCGTGCCGGGTAGGACGACTATGCCAATTTTATGAGTTCCAGTCACACCGTTGGTCCCCGCATGGTCGGTACAGTCCAGAGTTGGTGCTCGTGAGACGTACGACATGTGGGCTGGGTACCAATCGAGTGGATCTCTTTGACTAGTATCGTTAGGGGAAAGGCATTGATCGGGTACTTACCTTGGGTATGTGATATACCGCGAGTCGTGGATGACACGGAAGTTTCCCGGATCTCGTGGGTCCAGCATACTACCTCTGCAGAGTGTAAACTATTCGAATAGACGTGTCCACGGTCAAGGATAGTTGGGTAATCCTCCTTAAACTACGTCCTCATATTTACTCATAAACCAAGTGTGAGTGAGTGAGTGAGTGAGCATGGTGTTAAAAAGATGTTGTTATGAAAGTAATAATATGATCAAGTTCGGTGACTTGGAATATAAGGTGAACCCGAATGGTTCAGACCTCAGTAGATATATACTGATATCCGTAACCTGTTCTTCAAGAGTAATTCTTTAACTTGATGCATATTCATGATCAATCCACCCAAATGAGTTATACTAGGAAATGCATGATATTGTTATCCTTCACATTCATTGTTCATATCATGGGCTGCTTGTGAGTACATTCAAAATACTCATTGGCTTGCCACTGGTTATGTTATTGACCAGACATGGAAGGACCGGAGTTTGGAGATGAGTACGTCATCGGCAACATCGCTGCGAACTAGGACGCTTCTGAGTCAGAATGCCTGTCGGAGTAGGCTTGATGGCATGGGCACCCGCTTAGCCCTATGTTTCCGCTATTAGTGTATTCGTGTGATTTGGCCTTAGGCCCGGTCTTGTGAACTTGACCCTTCAGTCACGTGTTTTAATGATTGGTACTTGGATGTAATACTCTTTATTCAGTATCTGTGTTCGGTGGGCATTGATCTCTGGGATCACTGAACACGGCGATTCTCAACTAGTAAGTCCGGGTCCCCACAGAGCTGGTATTAGAGTCGTCGTTACTATAGGAAGCCTTAGGTAGCATGGACGATAGTCGGACGATTGTGCACCTAGAGTGACCCAAGAACCGCAGCCACTATATATTTCTAACCCTCTCCTCTACACCTTGTAGATGGCTGTTGTACCCGAGACGCTTCTGGAAACGGGCTTTCCTCTGCTTTTGAGTGATAGCCTCGAGAAGTGTCAAGTGCATCGCACGCCCCTCATCTAAGGATGGGATGCCATTAAGGTTTCAGACCTACTTCAGCCTCTCCTCGGACACCTTGACGCACCTTTTGATCAAGGAATCAACTAGGATTCGCCAAGAGCTGCACCAAGTTAAGGACCTATATCGTATGGAGAAGATGAAGAACAACAAGGTGAAGAAGGAAGGACCACCTGTGATATCACCTGGTTTTGCTTTCCAAGGAGGAATACCCCCGCTACACGCAGTTCCTCTTCAGAGTCGACGCTTAACCGCAGAAGAGTACACCGAGCTTTTCGCTACCGCACCAACCAAGAGACGCCGAGATGGTTTATTTCCTTCCCCTACCCCTTCGAGGAAAGGAAGCACTAATGAAGATGAAGACAGAGATGAAGATGAAGACGAAGATCCAACGGAGCCGGCTTATGAGACCGCGCAGTCTATCGCATAGTAGCGTAGGAAGTACCGAACGTAGAAGTTCTTGTATCAGGATTTTATGAGCCGGATGTTGTGTGAACCTGTTGGATGCAAGTCGCATTCTTTCTTGAGCAGCGTGTGAGCGACTGCATCACTTGCTTTAAATTAATGCAGTAGTTCTTTCAAAAACCCTTGTCATAAAATCTTGCACACTAGCACACACCAGACCCCCTTTACTAGAGCGTCATCCCTTTCGAGTGCAACCGGCTCAGAAGAAATTGACCTGTCTACTCCCCTAACAGGATGGTGAATGCAACTTGCAACAGCACTTTCGGCAACCCCGGCTCTGCGTCTTCAGGACGGCAGCAGGGAACCGGAGGGGAAGCTCAAGCTGGAGATCACCATGTGTAGCAAGACGACGTTCCTCCGCTGCCACCTCCCCCTGAAAGCTTGACCATGACTCAGTTCCTTCAAGCTCTTCGGGAGGAGCGCCAAGCCAATAGTGCTGCTATCCAGCAGCTGGCTCAAACCTTGGTGAATCACCCGCCGCAGAACGGGAATGGCAATGGTCGCTCAACTCTCTCTGAGTTTATGAGGACTACGCTACCCATATTCACGGAGACGACTGAACCCTTGGATGCCAATGACTGGATCCGCACTATCGAAGACCTTCTCGCGTTGGTCAAGTGTAGTGACGACAACGAGAAAGTTCTCTATGCAACCAACTGTCTTGGAGGCATAGCCACAGCTTGGTGGGATGGATTCCAGATCATGCGAGCCGGGCAAGTCATCACTTGGGCTGTGTTCAAGGATGGATTCCGCACCGCACACATTCCCCCAGGGATGATGACCATTAAGAAGCGGGAATTCCGAGCCTTAAGGCAAGGCAGTGGATCAGTTAAGGAATATTTGCAGAAGTTCAACCGTCTATCAAGGTATGCACCTGAAGATGTCAGCACTAAGGCTGCCAAAGTGGAGCGCTTTATGGCAGGACTACAACAATCCCTCGAGTATCAACTTGTTCTTTGTGAATGCCGGACCTTCAGTGACCTGGTTAATAAGGCTCTTATGTTGGAAGACAAGCGTCGTGCAATGGATGACACCCGTAAACGCAAGCTTATAAGTAGTGGAGGACCAATCAACTCAAAACCACGACCATGGCAGTCAGCCCCAGCAAGACCCAACTATCAGCAGCAGCAGTACAAGCACCCAACATTTCCCCAGAATTGACAACCTCAACAAGTTAGCATCAAGCCAGCAAACACACCGCCAAACAACGGCGGGAGCAAGACCAATCTTCCAGCGCAAGTTACCCGTTTCGGGTGTGGACAACCAGGGCACTATTCCAGGCAGTGCCCCAATAAGAAACCCGATGTTCTGCACCCCAATGCGCCAAATCCAGGCCAAGGAGCACAAGGCGGGAACCAGTCTCCCCGCAATCAGCAGTATCATAGCAAGGGGCGGATTAATCATATTTCCGTGGAAGAGGCACAGGAAGACCCGGACTGCATTCTGGGACGTTCCTCGTCAACTCTACTCCAGCAACAGTATTGTTTGATTGTGGTGCTTCGCATTACTTTGTTACACAAAAGTTTGCGGAAAAGTGTGGTCTAGAACCTACCTTGCTTCATGGGCATATGGCAATTCAAACCCCGGGAGCAGTTTTGAGAACCAACCTAGGGTGTAGAAAGGTTGTGATAGTTATCAATGGGACGAGCTTCTCAGCGGATCTCATTGTACTTAAGTCGCAAGGCCTAGAAGTAATCCTCGGTATGGACTGGTTGGCCAAGCATCAGAGTATCTTGGACTGTGCTAACAGGGCCATTACCATGACAAGTGACCAAGGGGTCAAAGTCAAGTATGTCTCTGAGCCAGTACCTTCTCGAGTGCATGAGTTAACAGCCTATCAGAGGAAGGACTCGACTGAGTGCCGATAGTCTATGAATACCCGGATGTCTTTCCTGATGAGCTACTAGGGATGCCTCGTGACCGAGACATCGAGTTCATCATCGAACTCATGCCCGGATCAAGGCCTATCTATAAGAATCCTTACATGATGGGATCCAAAGAGTTAGCAGAGTTGAAGAAGCAACTGGATGAGCAACTCAGGAAAGGATTCATTTGTCCAAGTGCATCACCTTGGGGATCGCCTGTTCTCTTCGTGTCCATGAAGGATGGGACAATCCGATTTTGTGTCAATTACCGTTCTCTTAATGAGGTCACGGTCAAGAACAAGTATCCACTCCCCAAGATTGAAGACTTGGTCGACCAGCTTAACGGAGCAAAGGTATTCTCCAAGATCGACCTCCGATCTGGATATTACCAACTAAAGATTCGACCGGAAGACATTCCGAAGACGGCATTTGTGACCCGGCATGGTCCGTATGAGTGCACTGTCATGTCCTTCAGATTGACGAATGCCCCATCTTACTTCATGTACCTCATGAATAAGGTCTTCATGGAATATTTGGACAAGTTTGTCGTCGTATTCATTGATGACATATTAATCTTTTCCATGTCTGAAGAAGAGCATGAGCAACACTTGAGGTTAGTATTGGAAAAGCTTCGAGAGCGCCAACTGTATGCGAAGTTCAGCAAATGCCAGTTTTGGCCAAACGAAGTTGGATTCCTAGGTCATACCATGACAGCAAGTGGATTGGCAGTTGATCCCTCTAAGATTACCATGGTAACCAACTGGGAATCGCCAATCGACGTGAAGGAAGTCAGGAGTTTTCTCGGACTCGCAGGGTACTACTGCAAGTTCATAGAGGGATTCTCCCGCATCGCGCGACCTATGACTCAACTCTTGAATAAAGGCAAGAAGTTTGAATGGACGCCAGAATGTGAGGAAACTTCCAAGAGTTGAAGAAGAGGCTAACCACCGCCCCGGTATTGGCCACTCCAGATATCAGCATGGAGTTCGTGATATATTGTGATGCCACCAGGATCGGGCTAGGTCGAGTTCTAATGCAGGATGGCAGGGTCGTGGCATACTTGTCGCGGCAACTGCGCCCGCATGAGGAGAATTATGCTACCCATGATCTCGAGTTGGCAGAAGTAGTGCATGCCCTTAAGGTATGGCGACATTACCTTCTGGGGAAGCAATGTGAAATATACACTGGCCACAAGAGTCTGAATTATATTTTCACCCAAAGGGAATTGAATATGAGGCAATGGAGATGGTTGGAGTTAATCAGAGACTACGACCTCAGCATTCAATATCACCCCGGTAAGGCAAATGTAGTGGCTGATGCCTTTAGTCGGAAGACCGGCACCTTAAACGTCATGCTTAAGGAAAGGCAGCCCGCCTTATTCCAAGAATTGCAGAACTTCGGATTGGAACTAGTGGAACCAGGATTCCTGGATAATCTCGAAGTCAAACCAACAATGGAAGACGACATCAAGGAGGCCCTGAAGGGTCACAAGAGCATCGAAGGTATCAAGAAGAAGATTCTAGAAGGCAAGGCCCCAGGATTCTTGGTGGATGATCAAGGAGTGGTGTGGTTTGGGAAACGTTTATGCGTACCCAACAAGGCCGAGCTCAAGGAACTCATCCTACGGGAGGCTCATGATACACCCTACTCCATTCACCCCGGTGGTACCAAGATGTACCAAGATCTCGGAGAGAGATTATGGTGGCACGGCATGAAGAGGGAAATCGCGTCATATGTGGCCACGTGTGATGTGTGTCAGCAAGTTAAGGCTGAGCATCAGTGACCCATAGGACTTCTACAACCTCTCCAGGTGCCGGAATGGAAGTGGGACAAGGTAGGGATGGATTTCATTACCGGTCTACCAAGGTATAGGTAGGGACATAACTCGATATGGGTTGTTGTCGACCATTTGACCAATGTGGCCCATTTCATCCCTGCCAACACCACTTATGACGGGAGCAAGTTGGCCATTCTCTATATTGAGCGCATAGTAAGCCTTCACGGAGTTCCCAAAGAGATTGTATCTGACCGAGGCACGCAGTTCACCTCAAGGAATTGGAGGAAACTTCAGGAAGCCCTCGATACCAAACTCTCTTTCAGCACCGCCTTCCACCCGCGGATGGGAGGACAGACGGAAAGGGTAAATCAGAAACTCGACGATATGCTCCGAGCATGTGTCCTAGCGCATGGAGCCAAATGGGAAGAATGTCTGTTGTTCGCTGAGTTTTCATACAACAACAGCTACCAGTCTAGTCTCCAAATGGCCCCATTCGAAGTGTTGTACGGACGGAAATGCCGCACACCGCTCAACTGGTCAGAAAGTGGAGATGGGCTGATCTTCGGACCAGAAGTTTTGCACCAGGCACAAGAGAAGGTGCAACTAGTCCAAGAGAATCTGAAGGCAGCCAAGTCGCGACAAAAGAGTTATGCGGACTCTCGCCGCAGGAATGTGGAGTTCATTCCCGGAGATCTGGTGTACCTCCAAGTCACACCTCTCAAGGGAACCAAGCGTTTCCACGTTAAGGGGAAACTCGCTCCAAGGTTCATTAGGCCATTCAAGATCACGGCTAGGCGTGGAGAGGTCGCTTATTAGTTGGAGTTACCTCCGGAACTTTCGTGTGTGCACAACGTTTTCCACGTGTCACAGCTTCGGAAATGCCTCCAGACGCCGAGTCGTTCCGATCCTTATGAGGACATTGATCACCAGGCCATTGACTTTCAGTCTGATCTCACATATCACGAGAGGCCAATCCGCATTCTAGATGAAGCACAGCGATGCACTAGAAGACGCACCATCAAGTATTTCAAGGTTTAATGGAGCAATCACAACGAAGCCGAAGCTACATGGGAGCGTGAAGACTATCTCCGATCTGTGTTCCTAGACCTTTTTAGCACCTTGCTTAGCAATCTCGGGGACGAGATTCTTGTAAGGGGGATAGGTTTGTCACACCCTGTTTTTGCTATCACCTGTGTGTGTTGTAAAATTCTGAGCTTGTTAAAACTTTTTCAAAACTAACATTGTGAGTGCCATGATTGACATTGTGTGCTTGTATGCTTGATTATGTGAGATTTAAAAACACAATAATCCTTTTTGGTATTTTACTGATTTCCAAAAACCTTTGATAATCAAAGTAAAACCACCTTGAGATTGCACTGCATGTCCTTGATAACAAGCAGTGCTACTACTCATATTTGGTAATCTGATTTTTACCTATCTTTATATTTCAAAACCACAAAAATAATTATTTTTGTGAGCATTTTCCTAATTAAATAACTTTTGGTCATAATTGGTATTCCAACAAGGAAAATTACTTTTCTTCTTTAGAAAAATCTGATTAAATTTGGAGATAATCAGAAGGACATATATTTTACATACATAGGATTTGAAACCCCATTTTATATTACATTTATTGATTAAAACTATAAAAGCTATTTCTGTCTATTTTAGCATTTTGAAATATTTCCAAAGGAAATATTCTCAATAAATTCCTAGAAAATTCCACTGATGTCCCTAAGCCTTGTTTGGTGTCCACATAAAGTTTCACCTTGATCAAAGGTTGATAAGGAAGCCAAATAACCCAAAAACCTTGTTTGTCCAGAATCAAGTTAGAGCAACTCTACATAGCAAAGTTAGTCCAATGAGGCTAAAACTTTGTAGGAGTTCCTAATACCTCAAATTAGGGTTCTACACCAAAAATGAGATTTGTGGGACTTAGTTTGCCCACCCTCCCTTTGGTAGGAACATATCTGGTCATATTGGAGTGTTTTCAAATTTACAAAGCTAAACTATACTTTGGAGCTCAAATTTGATGGAACTCCATGGTTTATCCCCAAAACCAAACTTGTTAAGTCTCAGCACCAGTGGTGGGGTGCAACCCCCTGTGACCACTGTCGAACACCTTCTGACAGAGAGGAAAAAGCCCCCTTAGCCACAGCTAAACAAAACTCCTTTGCTTCAAACTCTTAGATTAAGTAGCCAGCACTAGTAGCTAACCCCAGTCAACTGGCCCCTCACTGGTTCAAAGTGGAAAGGCCAAAAACCCCAATTTATACATCAGTTCATGATTAGCACCAGTATTTCTTGCCTCCTTTGACCAGCCGAAGCTCCCACTAAAACCAAACAGCTAGCCACACCCCCAGCAAGTGCCAGGACATGCTGGACACGTCCAAAGTGCCCCAGAGCGCACCAGCATGCTGTGGCATGCCAAAACTGCGCTCTAGGCGCGCTATAGGTAGTCTCCGAGATGGGGGCGACGCCCTCGGCTAGTTCCAGCCTCCCCCGAGATGTCCAACCCCTTCCCCGACAACCCCTCTGCATCGGGCAAGCCTCACAACTCGCCTCTCTCGCGCAAGAGCTCGCGCGACGCGTGCCCGCGCGCTCCAGATTCGGCCAAGCTTGTGTGGCCACAAATGCAGCTCCTCTCTCTCTCTCTGCACCAGAAGGTTCGGGCAGTCCAATACCACGTCCTGAGACCGTGGTTTCGACCCCAACGTCTCTCTGCACCCCCATGCGCGCCACGGTGAGTTACCGGCGCACCCGAGTCTGCTCACCGTTGGTGGCCCATAAATAGACCCCCCTCGCTCCAGCACCCCTCACATAGCTTCGCCGCATCCACTAGCACCTCCCTAACCACCCCAGCAACCTAGCAGAGCCTCGGTGCTCGAGATCGACCGAGGCCCCTCTGCCTCGGAGCTCCGGTCGATCTCCGTCTACACGACGGCTCCTGCGCCACTCGACCCACCAAACTGACCCCCTTGACCCCAGGAAGCTTTCCCCCAACTCGCCACAGCTTTTTTGTGTCTCTAGCCACCTCCTCGACCACTTCCCGAAACCCCTCTGCCACGGCCTCCTCGTCACCGGCGAACCCCTGCCTCCCCGTCGTTGTTTCGACCACCAGCAGGTAGGCGACGTTCAGGCGAACCCATTCCCGTGCTCATTGGGGCTTGAGCATGTCGGCAGCTAAGCCTCGTCCCCCGCGTTGGCCTCGGTCGCCGACCGCACAGCCCCACGCGTCAGGTTCAAACCTGACAGTGCGCGCGCCTGGGCCATGGGCGAGCCCAGCTCTGGGCCGAGCCAGGCCAGGAGCTGGCCTGTGTTTTTTCTTTTATTTTTAAAAACAGGATTTCAAAGATTTTTATAAAAACAATTAACCAGTGTAAAAATATAATTCTTCCACTGTTATTTTTTGGAAAATGTGTAGTATTTAATGAGATGCTTACATGAATTTTTCCAGCAACTATTCTGTTTTGCAATATTAAAAAGGACTAAAATGGAATAGTTTTGCTTCTGTTTGGTTGTTTTCAAAAATATCCCTTCAAGGAAAATTTAGGCAAGTATTTTTAAAATGATATCTTAGATTTATTAGAAATTGGGAACATTTTTAAAATGACTTTGTGGACTGTTTCTGTGTGAGCTATTTCTTATTTGTGGTTTTATCGATGATAGAAAACCTGTGTGACGAGGGAATCGGAGCGAAAGACCTCGAAGTCCCCGGATACTTAGCTGACCAAGGCAAGCAGCCCTTTGACCATGACATAGCATATGTTACTTTGCATGATAAAATAGCAAGTATTTCCGTTGCATGTGATCATAAGTGCCGGTAATCATTTGATACGATTTTACCGAAGGCTCCTCCGGAGTATTTTGCGTTGAGCTTGACTCTACCCCTTAGGGTCATGCTAATACCATGATTGACAAGTAAAGATAGTAGTAGCATTATCATGAGCATGATGTTGTCATAAAGCAATAGTTTATGAAAACCCCGTCGGGTTCCACTAATGCCCGAGGGTGATGATGAGTTGGTGGTCACTTTTGGTGAAGTGATGCACCCGGTATTTGGTGTGAGTAAGGTTTCGGAAATGGGATTAGATTTATGATGTGTCGACCGTCCCAACCTTACCAGTACAACCACGTTACCCCTTATGGGACGGGGCTATGTAAATTACTCTGCTCCGTGCTAGCAAAGAGACAAATTACTAGTGGCGGGAGTGATGTCTGGTCACTCTCGTGATGGGGTCGTGCCGCGTAGGACGACTATGCCATTTTTATGAGTTCCAGTCACACCGTTGGTCCCCGCATGGTCGGTACTATCTAGAGTTGGTGCTCGTAAGACGTACGACATGTGGGCTGGGTACCAATCGAGTGGATCTCTTTGACTAGTATCATCAGGGGAAAGGCATTGATCAGGTACTTACCTCGAGTATGTGATATACCACGAGTCGTGGATGACACAAAAGTTTCCCGGATCTCATGGGTCCAGCGTACTACCTCTGCAGAGTGTAAACTATTCGAATAGCCGTGTCCACGGTCAAGGAAAGTTGGGTAATCCTCCTTAAACTACGTCCTGATATTTTGGCATAAACCAAGTGTGAGTGAGTGAGTGAGCGTGGTGTTAAAAATAAGTTGTAATGAAAGTAATAATATGATCAAGTTCAATTACTTGGCATATAAGGTGAACCCGAACGGTTCAGTCCTCAGCAGATATATATTGATATCTGTAACCTGTTCTTCAAGAGTAATTCTTTAACTTGATGCATATTCATGATCAATCCACCCAAATGAGTTATACTAGGAAATGCATGATATTGTTATCCTTCACTTTCATTGTTCATATCATGGGCTGTTTGTGAGTACATTCAAAGTAATCATTGGCTTGCCACTGGTTATGTTATTGACCAGACATGGAAGGATCGGAGTTTGGAGATGAGTACGTCATCGGCGACACCCCTGCGAACTAGGATGATTCCGAGTCAGAATGCCTGTCGGAGTAGGCTCGATGGCATGGGCACCCGCTTAGCCCTATGTTTCCGCTATTAGTGTATTCGTGTGATTTGGCCTTAGGCCCGGTCTTGTGAACTTGACCCTTCGGTCATGTGTTGTAATGATTGGTACTTGGATGTAAGACTCTTTATTCAGTATCTGTGTTCGGTGAGCATTGATCTCTGGGAACAGTGAGCACGGCGATTCTCGACTAGTAAGTCGGGGTCCCCACAATATAAGCATTTGGGTGAGACATGGGAACTTTCCCACAAATCCGCCTGGCTGGCCTAGGTGAAGAGGAAGTTGAGTCAGAAGAAATAGAAATTACTTCAACTGCATCATCTTGGCTCGCATAGTCATCGCCCTACGCATAAAGGCACAGTGTATAAGCATGAGTCGGAACATAAGGATGATAAGTACAGGGGGAGTTTTTACCTCTGACTATTCTTCACCAGCTTGTGACTCGCCGACGACGGATGAATCCTTGACGGCGGCTTTGCCCTTGCTTGTTTTCTTCCTCTTCTTTGGTGGCGGTTTGGTTATTTTTTGGGCAGTCACCTTTGGTCCCCTTCACCAAAAGGAATCACCTTTCTGGTGGATAGAGTAAAATTTCAAACCCGGAGCATTGGCACGTATATTTAAAAGGTAAAGGAAGGCGGCTTGGATTGTTACTGGAGGAGCCGGGTTGGAACGACAGAAGGGCTTGCTAGCAGTCCCTGGCAACGAGACTAGAGAAATGTTGTTGATGATTTCCTGACTTGATACCTCCATGGCAACAGAGCCATAACTGCTCCCAGTTGCTCAACAATTAGCAATTGTCTTGCAATGGCCCACTAGCGCGTGGGTTCGCGGCAGTTTTCGAGTATTCAACCCAAATTTGTTGGTTCGCCCAACGGGAAGTGAAAGAATATTCTCAAGTATTAGCAGATGAATGTGTCAGATTCAACCACACCTGAAAGATTAGTATCTGCAAGCAAAGTATCAGCAGCAAAGTAGTATGATAACAACGGTGTCAGTAACGATCTGTTGACAAGGCAGACTATTCCTAACTGTCGTATCAATGGCGCCAGAAGTTGCCCGTGGACGGGAAATTCTTTCCCGTCAACGTCGAGAGAAAAAGTATTGTAGCAGGTAGCAGCAGTGTAACGAGTGACAGCAGTGGCAAGGAACAACAGTAGTGACAGCAGTAGCAAGTAGCAACAGTAGCAAGTAACAGTAGTAGCAAGTAGCAGCAGAGCATAGCAAGTAACAGAAGTGGGACAAACTCGTAGGCAATGGGTCGGTGATTTGTTTGGATGACATTCGTCATGCAACAGTTATAACACGGAGAGATATGTGGCTAGCTCCCGTTCGTCAATGTGATGTAGGCATGCATTCCGTGTGTCGTCATACGTGCTAAAACTATGGTCAAAACAACTTGCATGACATCTATTGTCCATCCCTCCCGTGGCAGCGGGGTCCAAAAAGATACTACGGGATATTAAAGTTCTCCTTTTACTAAAGAACCGGAACAATGCATTAGCACTTGGTGAACGCATGAAGTCCTAAAACTATGGTCATCACCGGGAGTGGTTCCGGTTATTGTCACTCCGGGGTTGCCGGGTCATAAAACATAGTAGGTAACTACAACTTGCAAGATCGGATCTAAAACACACATATATTGGTGACTACATAATAATTTCAGATCTGAAATCAAGGCACTCGGGCCCTAGTGACAAGCATTAAGCATGGCAAAGTAGTAGCAACATCAATCTCAGAACATAGTGGATAATAGGGATCAATTCCCGTCAAAACTAACTGGATTACATGATAGATCTCATCCTACTCATCACCGCCCATCGAGCCTATGAATAGATTACTCACGAACGATGAAGAGCTTCATGGAATTGGAGAGGGAAGAAGGTTGATGATGACGATGGCGACGATTTCTCCTCTCCTGAGCCCAAAACGGACTCCAGATCTGCCCTCCAGATGAAGAACAGGATGTGGCGGCACCTCCGTATCGCAAACGCGATGAAATCTTCTCTTTTGATTTTTTTTGGGACGATAGTGAATTTTTAGAGCTGAGTTTGGGGGCAGCAAACCCACGTGGGCCCCACAAGCTTGGTTGCCGCGCCCAGGGGGGCGCGGCAATAGGGCTTGAGGCCCACTGGCCCATCCCCTCCGGTGGATCTTTGCGCAGGTATTTTTCATAATTTCCAGAAATATTCTCCGTAAATTTTCAGGACATGCCGAGAAGTTTCATTTCTGCACAAAAACAACATGATGGCAATTCTGCTGAAAACAGTGTCAGTCCGGGTTAGTTCCATTCAAATCATGCAAATTATAGTCGAAAACAAGGGCAAAAGAGTTTGGAAAAGTAGATTCGATGGAGACGTATCAACTCCCCCAAGCTTAAAACCTTGCTTGTCCTTAAGCAACTCAGTTGACAAACTGAAAGAGAAAGAAAGACTTTGACAAACTTTGTTTGATCTTGTTGTTGCAACTATGTCTAACTCGTAACCAGAATTTCAGCATGATCACAAGTTAACCGCATAAGCAAGTGACACAAAGGTCTCAAGGTAAACTAATATCAATGGCATAATGAGCTAGCGAGCAAATAATAATGAGTTTCAGACACCAACAATTCAATCAAAACAAGCATGAAGCAATACAAATAGGTGGTATCTCGATAGCTCTTTCTGAGACCGCAAAACATAAATGCAGAGCACTTTCAAAGATCAAGCGCTGACTAAACATTGTAATTCATAGCAAAGAAGATCCAGTCATAGTCATACTCAATATCAATCAAAATCAAAGCATAAAAATGACAGAGCTAGCGAGCAAATAGACAGGCCCTTCACAGAGGGAAG
Source organism: Hordeum vulgare subsp. vulgare (assembly GCF_904849725.1). Lineage (NCBI taxonomy): Eukaryota > Viridiplantae > Streptophyta > Magnoliopsida > Poales > Poaceae > Hordeum > Hordeum vulgare. The sequence goes on along the minus strand of NC_058520.1, from coordinate 307,265,297 downwards.
CATTGATTTGCAGAGGTGCCAGAGCTCAAGCTTTGAAAACAGAGATAATAATTTTGGGAGGCATGCTTTCATTGCCAACGCAATGACCAAGAGTTCTCAATATCTTCCATGCTACTCATGCTATAGGCGGTTCCCAAACAGAAAAGTAAAGTTTTAACTCCCCCACCACCAATAAATCACACTCCACGGCTAGCCGAATCCTCGGGTACCGTCGATACTAACATCAATCCGGGGGGAGTCTTGTTTTACAGTTATCTTTTCGATTTAAGTGTGGAACTAGGCATTCCAATTACCGGCCCCTTTCTCGTGAATGACAGTGAATAAACACATGTCAAGGATAAAATGGCTAACATGGAAGATACCAATAGCCACCTGTCACCACATGAGCGGTTCGGGAAGGCAAAACAGATTATTTCTTGAAGGTTTAGAGAATGGAACATGCAAATTTACTTGGAACGCAGGTAGATACCGCAAATAGGTAGATATTGTGGAATCTCAGGGAAAAACTTTTGGGTTTATGGAAGTGGATGCACAAGCAGTATTCCTCTTAATACAAGTGAAGGCTAGCAAAATACTGGGAAGCGACCAACTAAAGAGCGACAACAGTCATCAAGATGCAATGAGTTTGACTAACATGGAGTGCAAGCATGAACAGGATATAAATCACCATGAACACGAACATCATAGAGGCTATGTAGATTTTGTTTCAACTACATGCATGAACATGCGCCAAGTCAAGCCACTTGAATCATTCAAAGGAGGATACCATCATATCATACTACATTATAGTCATCTCAAAATCTATGTTGGCATTCAAGACAAACCATTATAAGCTCCTAGCTAAATAAGCATGGCATCAGAAACTATGATATCTAAGTTGTCATTGCAAACATGGTTCTCTCACAACAAAGCTAAATCTAGCATGACAAGCTAGTCATATTTACAAAAACAAAATAGATGAAGTTCATACCAGCTTTTCCAGTCTCAGTCACTTCATCATATATCATCATTATTGCCTTTCACTTGCACGATCGAATGATGTGAACAATAATAAGAGTGCTCGTGCATTGGACTAAGCTGAATCTGCACGCAAACACAAAGGAGAGGAAAAAGTAATATGGCTCTTTGAAAGCTAAACAGGCATGCATGCAAGAGCCTCTAAACATTGTAACCAATATCTTCTACCTTGACCCAAAGGAAAAGAAAACTATTTATACGGGAAAGCTCCCAACAAGCAAAAGAAGAAAGGAAAATCTTTTTGGGTTTTCTCAAAAGGACACAAAACAAGAAAACAAGAAAACGAAAATAAACTAGCATGGATAATACAGTGGCAAAGTGTAAACACCGACTAACAAAGTGAAAGCATAAGCATGAATGTAAGGTCCGTGAGAACACGTACTGCCCCAAGCTTAGGCTTTTGGCCTAGCTTGGTCTACTCCCAAGGCTGGAAATAACCAGCTCCAGGATACTCCGGAGCGGACTGTGGATGCCACTGCTGTGTGAGATCCTCTGGCTCCCACTAATAAACTCGCGTCTGGTACTCGACTGGCGGCTCGGGCACGGGTACCTGTGGTTGGGCTAAGCCCCAATATGCGTAGATGTCCGAGGGCATAATAGTGTACCTTCCTGCATGAAGATCGAACAAAGAAGGAGCAGGCAAAGTAATAGTCTCTCGAGTACCCTGACTAAATACCAGGTTTTAAATCATCCGTCTACTAGCATCTCTATCCAGAAAATCATGGCGAACCATGCTGTCATAATCCAGATATTTCTCAGGAAGAAGCATCTTTTCTTCCTCGCGAAGTCTAACAGGTATCTCAAAGTGTCTAGCAAGACAAGTAGCATAGATACCTCCATAGACGACTCCTTTGGAACTGTTTGTGTTCAACTGCTGCGCTACTATAGCACCTAGGCTATAAGTCCTAGTGCTGTAAAGGCCTTCGCGCAAAACCGCAAGGTCTGGAGAGCTAAGTGATCCAGCCTCCCCACGGCCAATCAAACATTTTCCCACAAATAATGAGAAGTACCGAAGCACGGGAAAATGTATGCTAGCAATTCTAGCGCGAGACACTCCTCTCTCCTCTCCAACAGCAATAGTACCTATGAAATCCTCCAAGTCCCGTGGACGAGGATCATGAATATCCCCAACATAAGGTAATTTGCATGCATTGCAAAAATCCTGTAGTGTCATGCACTAGGGGATATCGTACAACCTGAACTCAACCATGGGAGGATTCTTCCTCGGATAAAAGTTGAAGCTTTGAATGATCATATTGGTGAGAATGAGGTATTGTGAGCACTTCTCTTCTACGAACGCGGTAAGACCTGCATTCTCCACCAAGTAATAAAAGTCTTCATAAAGCCCGGCGGCGCGCAAAAATTCATCACTTGGCCACTCGCACGCTCGAACTTCTGTGACTCGAGGAACCACGTACTTGGGGTGGTTCTTCTCATCCTCCTTGGGGTTAAGGCTTGAAGAGCCTCTCAAGAACGTCCTCATCTTTTTCCTTTTCTAGCTCTGAAAAATTATGAAATTTTTAGAGACTTCAAAAGAAAAGTGAATAAAGATTTACCCAACTCGTAGCAACTACTCCTACTAGTGCCTAGAGACCTTATCACGCGCTAAAACTACTTGGGACCAGCTAAAATCAACATTTCAAGCTCAAGAACACGGTCACCAAGGTAGCAAGGATACGCGAAGGATAAAGCACTAGAGCAAAAACTAATTGTACCAATGGAGGAGTCACTTACCAAGGAGTAATTTCCCCAAAACGGTTCGTAGAATGGTGCTTTGAGCAAGGAGAACGAAAATCACAGCCAAATGAGCAAGAACATGGGTTTGAGCTGCGAAACGATTTTTTCTGGAGGTAGAAGAAGAGGATGGGAGCTGGAATGAGTGGAGGGGGTCCCTGTGGGCCCCACAAGCTTGCTTGCCGCGGCTAGGGGGATGGCCGCGGTGACAGGGCTTGTGGCCCACTGGTGTGGCCCCCAGGCCATCTCTTAGTCCTAGTATTTTTCAAATATTCCAGAAAAAATCATACTAGATTTTCAGGACCATCGGAGAACTTTTATTTTTGGGGTATTTTTCTACCGGACGCTAAAACAGGAAACATGCAAAACTAAACGAAATGTATCATTTTTCTTCTAAGCAAGAGAAAATGAAAGCTTAAAACAGAGGTATGTGACTCTTTGGTTCATCCATTTCATGGTCATCGAAAGAAATCTGTCAATGGGGTTGATCAAATCCTCATGACAAAACTTTTCCGAATCGCAAAAGAGAACGGAGAATTATCGAATAGCCACTAAGTCACCTCAATGGGGATATGTATCTCCCCAACAAGCAAATCATACTTCATCTTGATACGAGCAATAGGGCATTCAAAGCTCCCAATAAGAATCGATGAAGTTTTTTCGACAGCATTGATGCAATGTACTTGATATCGTTTCTTCGGAAAATGCACGGTATGCTCATTACCGTTGACATGGAAAGTGACATTGCCTTTGTGGAAATCTATAACAGCCCCTGCAGTGTTTAAAATGGGTCTTCCAAGGATGACAGCCATGGCATCGTCCTCAGGAATATCCAAGATAACAAAGTCTCTTAAGATAGTGGTGTTAGCAACCACAACAGGAACATCCTCGCAAATGCCGACATGGAAAGCAGTTGATTTGTCGGCCATTTGCAGAGAGATTTCAGTGGGTGTCAACTTATCCAGTTCAAGTCTACGATAAAGAGAGAGCGGCATAACACTAACACCAGATCCAAGGTCACATAAGGCAGTTCTTACGTAGTTTCCTTTAATGGAGCAAGGTATAGTGGGTACTCCGGGATCACCAAGCTTCTTAGGAGTTCCACCTTTGAAAGTGTAATTGGCAAGCATGGTGGAGATCTCAAGATCTGGTATCTTCCGTTTATTGGTCACGATATCTTTCATGTACTTGGCATATGGAGACATTTTGAGCATACGAACTAACCGCATCTCCAGAAAGACAGGTCTTATCATTTCAATAATGCACTCAAAATCCTCATCATCCTTTTTCTTAGATGGCTTAGGAGGAAAGGGCATAGGTCTCTAAACCCATGGCTCCCTTTCTTTACCATGCTTCCTAGCAGTGAAGTCATTCTTACCGTATCCCTTAGGTTGTGGGTTATCAGGATTAACCGTAGGTTCAATCTCCACATCGTTATTATTGCTAGGTTGAGCAGTATTATGAACATCGCTGCCCATATTGTCACCAGGTTCATGTTCATCACCAGATTGTGTTTCTGCATCAAACGCAGAAATATCATTTGGTTCTTCACGTCTGCCAGTATTTGCTGAACTAACATGTAGGTTTCTATCGTCCTTCTTCTTCTCCTTAGGCTGACTGGGTGTATCAGCATTAATTCCTTGAGAATCTTGATCAATTCTCTTAGGATGGCTTTCAGGATACAAAGGTTCCTGAGTCATTTTGCCTCCTCTAGTAACGACTCTGACAGAGTTCTCATTTAATTCATTGAGCAAGTCATTCTGAGTTTTAAGTACTTGTTCTACCTAAGTAGTAAACATAGAAGCATGTTTACTCAGAAGCTTCAGATCATTGACATTTCTGTCTACACAAGCACTTAAATGACTAAGCATACGAGTTCTTTGTTCCAAATGTCTGCAAACATAATCATTGAAACTCTGTTGTTTGGCAACAAAGTTGTCAAATTCATCAAAGCATTAGCTAGCAGGTTTGTCAAAAGGAATATCACTCTCATCAAACCTACGCAGAGAATTTACTTCTACTACCTGTATCGGGTTATCGAGACCATGGATCTCTTCGATAGGTGGTAGATTTTTGACATCTTCAGATCTAATGCCTTTCTCTTGCATAGTTTTCTTGGCTTCTTTCATATCTTCGAGACTGAGGAATAGAATACCTCTTTTCTTCGGAGTTGGCTTAGGAGGTGGTTCGGGAATAGTCCAAGCATTATCGTTGAGCAAGATGTTATTAAGTAGGATCTTAGCTTGTTCTATAGTTCGTTTCCTAAAAACACAACCGGCACAACTATCTAGGTGGTCTCTAGAAGCATCGGTAAGTCCGTTATAGAAGATATCAAGTATCTCGTTCTTCTTAAGAGGGTGATCAGGCAAAGCATTCTATAGCTGGATGAGCCTCCAGTAAGCTTGTGGGAGACTCTCTTCTTTGAGTTGAGCAAAGTTGTATATTTCCTGTAAGGCAACTTGCTTCTTATGGGCAGGGAAATTTTTCTCACAGAAGTAATAGACCATATCCTGGGGACTACTCACACATTCAGGAGCAAGATAAGTGAACCAGGCTTTAGCGTCATCCTTTAGAGAGAAAGGAAACAACTTAAGGATATAGTAGTAGCAGATCTTCTCCTCACTAGTGAGAAGGGTGGCTATATCGTGTAGTTTGGTAAGATGAGCTACGACCATCTCAGACTCATAATCGTGGAAAGGATCAGATTCGAGTAGAGAGATTATCTCAGGGTCGACAGAGAATTCATAATCCTTATCGGTGATAAAGATAGGTGAAGTGGCAATCTACGGGTCGTATTTCATCCTAGCTTTCAGAGATTTTTCCTTCCACTTGACAAGTAATTTTTCAGCGTCATAGGCATTCTTACACGCAAGAAAATCCTCAGCTATCTCTCCCTCCATAACGTAACCCTCAAGTATATCAGGCAAAGTAGTATCTCTAGCAGTATCAAGCATAGCATCTCTAGCAATATCAAGCATAGCATCTCTAGCAGTATCAGGCATAGTGTCTCCAGCAATATCAAGCATAGCATCATCACGCAAAATAGCATCTCTAGCATCATCAGCCATAGCAGTATCAAGCATAGCATCTCTAGCATCATCAAGAACATGCGACATATCAAGATTTCTAGCAGGAGGTGATGTCGCAAACTTACTCATAACTGAAGGTGAATCAAGTGCAGAGCTAGATGGAAGTTCCTTACCTCCCCTCGTAGTTGAGGGCAAGACTTTGGTTTTTGGATCTTTTAGATTTTTCATAGTGATCAGCAGATATAAATCCCAAGTGACTCAGAGAATATAGCAATCCCTTCCCCGGCAACGGCGCCAGAAAAGTGCTGCTAGCAGTCCCCGGCAACAACACTAGAGAAATGTTGTTGACGAGTTCCTGACTTGATGCTTCCGCGGCAACAAAGCCAGAATTGCTCCTAGTTGCTCAACAATTAGCAATTGTCTTGCAATGGCCCACCAGCGTGTGGGTTCGCGGCAGTTTTCGAGGGTTGAGTATTCAACCCAAATTTGTTGGTTCGCCCAACGGGAAGCGAAAGAATATTCTCAAGTATTAGCAGCTGAATGTATCAGATTCAACCACACCTGAAAGAATAGTATCTGCAAGAAAAGTATCAGCAGCCAAGTGGTATGATAACAACGGTGTCAGAAACAATCTGTTGACAAGGCAGACTATTCCTAACTGTCATATCAATGGCGCCAGAAGTTGCCCATGGACGGGAAATATTCTTTCCCGTCAAAGTCGAGAGAAAAAGTATTGTAGCAGATAGGGGCAGTGTAACGAGTAACAGTAGTGGCAAGGAATAGCAGTAGAGATAGCAGTAGCAAGTAGCAACAGTAGCAAGTAACAGCAGTAGCAAGTAGCAGCAGAGCAGAGCAAGTAACAGAAGTGGGACAAACTCGTAGGCAATGGGTCGGTGATTCGTTTGGATGACATTCATCATGCAACAATTATAACACGGAGAGATATGTGGCAAGCTCCCGTTCGTCAATGTGATGTAGGAATGCATTCCGTGTGTCGTCATACGTGCTTAGGGAAAACAACTTGCATGACATCTATTGTCCATCCCTCCCGTGGCAGCAGGGTCCAAAGGGATACTACCGGATATTAAGGCTCCCCTTTTAATAAAGAACCAGAACAACACATTAGCACTTGGTGAACACATGAACTCCTCAAACTATGGTCATCACTGGGAGTGGTTCCGGTTATTGTCACTCCGGGGTTGTCGGGTCATAACACATAGTAGGTAACTACAACTTGCAAGATCGGATCTAAAACACACATATATTGGTGACAACATAATAATTTCAGATCTGAAATCATGGCACTCGGGCCCTAGTGACAAGCATTAAGCATGGAAAAGTAGTAGCAACATCAATCTCAAAACATAGTGGATACTAGGGATCAATCCCCGTCAAAACTAACTCGATTACATGATAGATCTCATTCTACTCATCACGGCCCAGCGAGCCTACGAATAGATTACTCACGAATGATGAAGAGCTTCATAGAATTGGAGAGGGAAGAAGGTTGATGATGACAATGTCGACGATTTCCCCTCTCCGGAGCCCAAAACGGACTCCAGATCTGCCCTCCACATGAAGAACAAGATGTGGCGGCGCCTCCGTATCGCAAACGCGATGAAATCTTCTCTTCTGATTTTTTCGGGACGAATGTGAATTTATAGAGCTGAGTTTGGGGGCGGCAGACCCACATGGGCCCCACAAGCTTGGTTACCGCAGCCAGGTGGGCCGCGGCAACAAGGCTTGTGGCCCACTGGCCCATCCCCTCCGGTGGATCTTTGCGCAGGTATTTTTCATATTTTCCAAAAATATTCTCCGTAAATTTTTAGGATGTTCCGAGAACTTTCATTTCTGCACAAAAACAACACAATGGCAATTCTGCTGAAAACATCGTCAGTCCGGGTTAGTTCCATTGAAATCACGCAAATTAGAGTCCAAACCAAGGACAAAAGAGTTTGGAAAAGTGGATACGCCGGAGACGTATCACGGCTTGACTCCGACCTTGGCACAGTCTTCCAAAGACTCGCTGGTTAACTTCTTGATTATCCCAACAATGTCCTTCTCTGATAATTTTTTATGGTGGAAGCATTGCGGATGGTTCACGCTACCACCATATTCGCACATCAGACCATCCATGCGACTCAGAGGAAGAATGTTCCATTCCACCCAGCAACGGAATAGATCAACCCCGGTGAGCCGGTTATTGGTTAAAGATCGCAACTCGGAGAAGATAGGGATGAATTCCGATTCTTCTTCTTCTGTAACTTCTCGAACAGCTTGAAGTCCATGGGCAGGCAATCGTCTCTATAACTCGGAAGTGGGTTCTCACCAGGAGGAGAAGTGTCACGACAGTAAAACCAAGACTCGGCCTAGCCTTTGGGATGATTGGGCAGAAGGCCAGATGGAAACCCACGTTCGTGGTGCCGCTAGATGTTGACTCCTCTGAGTTCTAGATTGGGACCGTTGGAAAATTTGCTTTGGCGATTCAGATGGAAGAAGTTCAAAAATCGTGGAACCGTGGGCTCTCTTTGCAGGTATACCTCAAAAAATACTTGAAACTGGCAAAGATTATTGATGGTGTTGGGTCCCAGGTCCTGAGGATGAACGTTGAGGAAATGCATAGTGTCTCTGAAGAACTTTGACCCGGGCAGTTTGAAGCCTCGTTCAAGATGATCAGTGAAAACGACTACTTCCCCTTCGACAGGGTTGGGGATCACCTCGCCTGGGGCGGTTCACCAACCAATAACTTCCTTACTATCGAGATGACCTGGCTTGACAAATTTCTCAATAATAGCATCATCAATCTTGGTAGGTAACCAATCTCATTTCGAGACGATGACCATGACTACAAAAAGAGGAAACAAGGCGGCTTAGTGAGGACCATGAAATATGGTAACTCGCGAGTTGGACATCTACGATGTGTGTGTAAAGACCTTATGACTCGCCATTAGGTGACTAAGAATATGGATATGAAGGCATTTTAACTCACCAGCTGAGCAATTTATGGGGGGCATTGGATGATTTGCCCCACTTTAGAAGGGGTTGGATGATTTGCCCGAGTGTTATCTCAATGACTAGTGGCCCCGGCCCCACCCGGCAGTCTCAGGGGGGAGGGCAAATTATCAAATTGGGAAGTAAAGTGGGGCAAAAGATCCAATTTCTCGCGATTTATGGTTGTCTGCGAAGGTGTTATGACTCGCCCCTCGACCGACAAAAAACATAGCTATGGTGATGATCTAACTCGCCGTGGTGGAAGAAGGTCAGCGGCGACTCTGAAAGGATTTTTTCCTTAGGGATATTCCCGGGAGAAGGATAAACATGTTTTTAAAAGCGAGCAGTGAATTACCGATCTACGGGTGGATCGAATTAAAAAGATAATACTTGGCAAAATTGCGAAGGCTATGAACGCAAGAATGTGGTAGTGATATCATCTGCATCTACGAAGTAAAACCTCAAATGGCTGAGAGATGGAATGAGACTACCACGATTTTCTATTAAAAAGGACCTAACGCAAGTATATTAAGCAAATCCAGAGTAAAAGAGGTGTTTGTTGTATTATGGAGTTAACCTAGAAGAACATGGGGTCCTCGGTCTAACCCTAATGGAGAAAGGTGTTTACCTGCAAGGGGAGGACGACGCCGGAGATGGATGCGGAAAGCTTCGCGCCTTCGATTGGCCCGGAGACGCCCAGGATGCAGCGAATGGCGACGGAGCTTCGGGAAAACGGCGAGAAGGCCGAGGCGCTGGCGCGAGGAAGATGGAGTCCAAGTGGGGGTAGGTGACGGTGCCCCCACTCCCCCTGCGATCATTTAAAGGCATGGATCTGGAATCGAGGCAACAGGCACGAGAATAGAGGCGACAAATTTAAAATTTGCAATGATGGCGCCTAGATTTTCGGGATAAGTAAATGGCGGTGCAAAAGATCCGTTGGGTGGTTACGACATTGAAACCCCGAAATTGAAGGGATAAGGTGATGTCATCAAAGACTGCATGGCGTCTCAAATAATTCATGATGGCTGGCGGCTTATTGATACGTCTCAAATGTATCTATAATTTTTTATGGTTTCATGCTATTATCTTGTCTTCTTTGTATGTTTTATGTACCTTTCTATATCTTTTTTTGGGACTAACTTATTGATTCAGTGCCAAGTGCGAGTTCCTCTTTTTCCGTGTTTTTGACTCTTTTCAGATCTGATTTTCGAACGGAGTCCAAACGGAAGAAAAACCCTGAAATGATTTTTTCCTGAACGGAAGACGTCCAGGGAGCCTTTGGGCCAGGCTAGGTGGGCCCCAGGGAGCCCACAAGCGCCCACCCTGCCACCAGGGGGAGGTGGCGGTGGGCAAGCTTGTGGCTTCCCTGGCGGCATCCTGACCTAGATCTTGCGCCTATATATTCCCAAATATTCCGCCAAAAATCAGGGGAGCCTCGAAAATACTTTTCCGCCGCCGCAAGCTTTCGTTTCAGCAAGATCTCATCTAGAGACCCTTCCCAGCGCCCTGCCGTAGGGGACTTTGGAGGTGGAGGGCTTCTTCATCATCATCATCGCCCCTCCAATGACTCGTGAGTAGTTCACTTCAGACCTACGGGTCCATAGTTAGTAGCTAGATGGCTTCTTCTCTCTCTTTGATGTTCAATACAAAGTTCTCCATGATCTTCATGGAGATCTATCCGATGTAATCTTCTTTGGCGGTGTGTTTGTCGAGATCCGATGAATTGTGGACTTGTGATTAGATTATCTATGATATATATTTGAGTCTTTGCTGATTTCTTATATGCATGATTTGATATCCTTGTAAGTCTCTCCGAGTCTTGGGTTTTGTTTGGCCAAATAGATCTATGACTCTTGCAATGGGAGAAGTGCTTGGTTTTGGGTTCTGCCATGTGGTGACCTTTCCCAGTGATAGTAGGGGCAGCAAGGCACTCATCAAGCAGTTTCCATCAAGTGTAAAAAGATGGGGTTTTTATCATTGGTTTGAGATTATCCCTCTACATCATGTCATCTTGCTTAAGGCGTTACTCTGTTCTTATGGACTTAATACACTAGATTCATGTTGGATAGTGGTCGACGTGTGGAGTAATAGTAGTAGATGGAGACAATATCGGTCTACTTGTTTCGGACGGGATGCCTATATAAATAATCATTGCATAGATATCGTCACGACTCTGCACAGTTCTATCAATTGCTTGACAGTAATTTGTTCACCCACCGTCTACTTGCTTTCATGAGAGAAGCCACTAGTAAACACTACGGCCCCCGGGTCTATTCACATCCATCATTTACAACTCCGCTTTTACTTTGCTTTGTTACTTTGTTGCTTTCAGTTCTCACTTGGCAAGCAATCTATAAGGGATTGAAAACCCCTTCATAGCGTTGGGTGCAAGCTTTTGTGTTTGTGCAGGATCTTGAGATACTCTTCCGCCAGATTGATACCTTGGTTCTCAAACTGAGGGAAATACTTACCACCGCTACGCTACATCACCCTTTCCGCTTCGAGGGAACACCAACGCAAGGCTCCAAGGCCACGGGGGAAATCCTTTGCATACTTGCCTAGGAAGTCCCTTAAGGCGTAGCCGCAGCAGAAAGATCAAGCCAAGTACTCTCCCGTCGATGTGCCTATTTCTGGTGCCATTGCCAGGGATACCCAGCAAACGTCAGAAGTATTTCTGGCGCCGTTGGAAGGTCTTTTGTTGCAGTTGCAGAATTATTTCTGGCGCCGTTGCCGGGGAGGATAAATCAAGATCTATCCAAGTAGGTATCACAAACTCTTCTCTTGCATTTACTTTTGTTGCCAATTGCCTCTCGTTTTCCTCTCCCCCACTTCACATTTTCCTTTTTCATTCACCTTTCTCCTTCGCTATTTTCTCTTGCCCTTGCCGTTTTCCTTTGCCGATTTCTTGCTTGCTTGTGTGCTTGTTTGTTTGACGAAGACATCATGTCTGAAAACACCAAACTTTGCGACTTCTCAAGCACTAATAATAATGATTTTATTAGTACTCCGATTGCTCCCGCCACTAGTGCGGAATCATATGAAATCAACGCAGCTCTGCTGAATCTTGTTATGAAAGAACAATTCCCTGGCCTTCCTAGTGAAGATGCCGCATCCCATCTCAATACCTTCATTGAGCTTTGTGATATGCAAAAGAAAGGAGATGTGGATAATGACGTGATTAAGTTGAAACTTTTTCCTTTATCGTTGCGAGATCGCGCAAAAACTTGGTTTTCTTCTTTGTCTAAAAATAGTATCGATTCTAGGGATAGATGCAAAGATGCTTACATATCCAAGTATTTTCTGCCGGCTAAGATCATCTCCTTATGTAACGATATCGTGAATTTCAAGCAACTTGATCATGAACACATTGCACAATCTTGGGAGAGGATGAAGCTTATGATTAGAAATTGTACCGCTCATGGATTGAGTTTGTGGATGATTATACAAGTCTTTTACGCTGGCTTGAATTTCGCTTCTCGCAATATCTTGGACTCCGCCTCAGGTGGAACGTTCATGGAAATCACGTTAACAGATGCTACAAAACTCCTAGACAATATCATGACCAACTACTCTCAGTGGCACTCTGAACGGCCGCCTGCTAGCAAAAAGGTGCACGCTATAGAAGAAATTAACTCGCTTAGTGCTAAGATGGACGAGTTGATGAATTTGGTTCTAGTAGAAACGCTACCGTAGATCCTAATAACATGCCACTATCTTCTTTGATTGAGAGTAGCAACGCTAGTTTGGACGTGAATTTTGTTGGTAGGAACAATTTTGGCAACAACAATGCTTTTAGAGGAAACTATGTTCCTAGGCCTTTTCCTAGTAACTCCTCTAACAATTATGGAAGTTCCTACGGCAACACTTATGGAAATCACAACAAATTACCCTCTGATTTAGAGAGTAATATCAAAGAGTTCATCAACTCTCAAAAGATTTTCAATGCGTCTATAGAGGAAAAACTACTCAAAATAGATGATTTGGCTAAGAGCGTTGATAGGATGTCTTGTGACATTGATGCTTTGAAAGTTAGATGCGCTCCTCCCAAGATCAACTTGGATGAAACTTTGAAAGCTATGCGGATCTCCATGAATGAGAGCAAAGAAAGAACCACCCAAATTCGTGCTAGACATGAATGGTTTAAAAGGGTGCATTCTAGTGATGCAAATCATGAAGATCTTAAAGTGCTTGGTGTGTCTCCTCTTGAATCTTTGTTTTCGCGTGTCAAACCTACTTATGGAGGGGCTGGATATGAATCCACTTTGGTTGAAAAACTCTCCAATGATGCGGAGTCCAGCTATCTTGATGATAAAGGTGTGGAGAGTGGAGTAGAAGATGTCCAAATTTTGGGTAGTAATGAAACTCCCACTTTGGATTTCAAGGAATTCAATTATGATAATTGCTCCTTGTTTGAATGCATTTCTTTGATGCAATCCATTGCAAACTCTCCACATGCTTATAGCCAAAGCAAAGCCTTTACCGCGCATATCGTAGATGCTATGATGAAATCTCTTGAAGAGAAGATCGAATTAGAAGTCTCGATACCTAGAAAAATTCATGATGAGTGGGAATCTACTATCAAAATCAAGATCAAAAACTATGAGTGCAATGCTTTGTGTGATTTGGGTGCTAGTGTTTCCACGATTCCAAAGTCTTTATGTGATATTCTTGGTTTTCATGAGATTGAAGAGTGTTCTCTTAATTTGCATCTTGCGGATTCTACCATCAAGAAGCCCATGGGGAGGATCGATGATGTTCTTATTGTTGCAAATAAGAACTATGTACCCGTGGATTTCATTCTACTTGACATAGATTGCAATCCTTCATGTCCCATTATTCTTGGTAGACCTTTCCTAAGGACTATTGGTGCTATCATCGATATGAAGGAAGGGAATATTAGATTTCAATTTCCCTTAAAGAAGGGCATGGAGCACTTTCCTAGAAAGAAAATAAGATTTCCTTATGAATCTATGATGAGGGCTACCTATGGTTTGAGCACCAAAGATGACTATACGTGATTCCATCACTTTCGCCTAGCTAAGGGCGTTAAACAAAAGCGCTTGTTGGGAGGCAACCCAACGAATCTATCATTTTTCTTTCTATTTTGTGTTTTGCACACTTTCATAATTCTGTTATGATTGTGTTTTTTATGTTTCTTTTTGCGTTTGTGACAAGCAAAACTGTTATGATTAGTCTTGAGCATGATCGTTTGGTCATGCTGGGAAAGACAGAAACGTTCTGCTCACGAAAGGAATTTTCATTTTTTCTGTAAGAGCTTTTGAGTTGATTCCTTTTGCTTCTGATTGCTACGCAAATCCTTCAGACTGTCGAAATGTTTCAGAATTTTTGAAGTACCATAGGTATATAAAATATACAGATTGCTACAGACTGGTCTGCTGTTAACAGATTCTGTTTTTGTTGTGTTGGTTGCCTATTTTGATGAAACTATGGATAGTATCGGGGGGTATTAGCGATGGAAGATTGAAAGTACAGTAACCCAACATCAGCACAAGTAGAATTTAAGTTTGCCATAGTACCCAAGGAAGTGGTGGTTTGCTTTCTTGTACTAATGTTATCACGAGTTTCTGTTTAAGTTTCGTGTTGTGAAGTTTGCAAGTTTTGGGTGAAGTTCTTATTTACAAAAAGATAAAGAGTGGAAAGAGCTCAAGCTTGGGGATGCCCAAGGCACCCCAAGAGATTCAAGGATGCCGTAAAAGCCTAAGCTTGGGGATGCCCCGGGAAGGCATCCCCTCTCTCGTCTTCAATCCATTGGTAACGTTACTTGGGGCTATATTTTTATTCACCACATGTTATGTGTTTTCGCTTGGAGCGTCTTGTATCATAGGAGTCTTTTATTTTTTTTGTGTCACAATCATCCTTGTTGCACACCTAGAGAGAGAGACATGCACACACCGTGATTTTGTCGAGCTTCACTTATATCTTTTGGTAGACAATTCAGCTCACATGTGCTTCACTTATATCTTTTGAGCTAGATACTTTTGCTCTATGTGCTTCACTTATATATTTTAGGGCACAGCGGTGCGTGGCTTGGTAGTTGATCTATGCTTTGAAAGTAGTCTCAAAAGGGGTAGTTATCCAAAGGGATACGAAAACTTCCTCCTTCATGTGCATTGAATAGTTAGAGAAGTTTGATTCATCTCGATTAGTTTTGAGTTGTGGTTATGGTAATATTGAAGTCATGCTAGTAAGGTGTTGTGGATCTAGAAATACTTGTGTTGAAGTTAGTGATTCCCGTAGCATGCACGTATGGTGAACCGCTATGTGATGAAATCTGAGCATGATTAGTCTATTGATTGTGATCCTTTGCGTGGCGGTCGGGATCGCGCGATGGTTTATACCTACCAACCCTTCCCCTAGGAGTATGCGTTGAATGCTTTGTTTCGATTACTAATAAAACTTTTGCAACAAGTATATGAGTTCTTCATGACTAATGTTGAGTCCATGGTTTAGATGCACTTTCACCTTCTACCATCACTATCTTCTTAGTGCCGTGCAACTTTCGCCGGTGCACAAAACCCACCATTAGCCTCCCTCAAAACAGCCACCATACCTACCTACTATGGCTTTTTCAAAGTCATTCCGAGATATATTGCCATGCAACTACCACCATGATATGTGCCACCACGTCTACATTGCCTTTGCACGATCGTAAGATAGCTAGCATGATGTTTCCATTGATGTCTATGCCATGCTAGATCATTGCCACGGTACACTACCAAAGGCATTCCATATAGAGTCATAATTGCTCTAAGTTTTGAGTTGAAAGTGTGACGATCATCATTATTGGAGCATTGTCCCATGTAAGGAAATAAAAGAGGCCAAAGAAGCCCATAAAAAAGAGGCCAAAGATCCCACCAAAATAAAAAAATGAGAGAAAAAGAGAGAAGGGACAATGCTACCACTTTTTCCACACTTGTGCATTTTGAGCACCATGATCTTCATGATTGAGAGTCTCTCGTTTTGTCACCACCATATAGCTAGTGTGAAATTCTCATTATATAACTTGGCTTGTATATTCCAATGATAGGCTTCCTCAAAATTGTCTTAGGTCTTCGTGAGCAAGGAAGTTGGATGCACACCCACTAGTTTTCTTTAAGAGCTTTCGCATACTTGTAGATCTAGTGCATCATTTGTATGGCAATCCCTACTCATTCACATTGATATCTATTGATGAGCATATCCACAGCTCATTAATATGCCTAGTTAATGTGACTTTCTTCTCCTTTTTTGTCTTGCAACCTCCACCACATTCCACACCATCTATAGTGTTATAACCATGGCTCACGCTCATGTATTGCGTGAGAGTTGAAAATGTTTGAGAAAGTAAAGGTATGAAACAATTACTTGGCCAATACTGGGGTTGTGCATGATTTAAATTCGTTGTGCAATGATGATTGAGCATAGCCAGACTATATGCTTTTGTAGGGATAACTTTCTTTTGGCCTTGTTATTTTGAAAGTTCATGACTACTTTGCTAGTTTGCTTGAATTATTATTGTTTCCACGTCAATAGCAAACTATTGCTTTGAATCTAATGGATCTGAACATTCACCTCACATAAGAGTAATTACAAAGGACACCTATGCTAGGTAGCATGAAAGCATCAAAAATTCATTCTTATCACTTCCCTACTCGAGGACGAGCAGGAGTTAAGCCTGGTGATGCTTGATACGTCTCAAACGTATCTATAATTTTTGATGGTTTCACGCTGTTATCTTGTCTTCTTTGTATGTTTTATGTACCTTTTTATATCTTTTTTGGGACTACTTATTGATTTAGTGCCAAGTGCGAGTTCCTGTTTTTCCGTGTTTTTCACTCTTTTCAGATCTGATTTTGGAACGGAGTCCAAACGGAAGAAAAACCCTAAAATGATTTTTTCCCGAACGAAAGAAGTCCAGGGAGCCTTTGGGCCAGGCCAGGTGGGCCCCAGGGAGCCCACAAGCTCCCACCCCGCCACCAGGGGGGAGGCGGCGGTGGGCAAGCTTGTGGCTTCCCTGGCCGCCTCCTGACCTAGGTCTTGCACCTATATATTCCCAAATATTCCGCAAAAACTCAGGGGAGCCTCGAAAATACTTTTCCGCCGCCGCAAGCTTCCGTTACCGCGAGATCTCATCTGCAGACCCTTCCCGGCGCCCTGCCGGAGGGGACTTTGGAGGTGGAGGGCTTCTTCATCATCATCATCGCCCCTCCAATGACTCGTGAGTAGTTCACTTAAGACCTACGGGTCCGTCGTTAGTAGCTAGATGGCTTGTTCTCTCTCTTGGATCTTCAATACAATGTTCTCCACGATCTTCATGGAGATCTGTCGGATGTATTGTGGACTTGTGATCAAATTATCTATGATATATATTTGAGTCTTTCCTGATTTGTTATATGCATGATTTGATATCCTTGTAAGTCTCTCTGAGTCTTGGGTTTTGTTTGGCCAACTAGATATACGATTCTTGCAATGGGAGAAGTGCTTGGTTTTGGGTTCTTCGATGTGGTGACCTTTCCCAGTGATAGTAGGGGCAGCAAGGCACACATCAAGCAGTTGCCATCAAGGGTAAAAAGATGGGGTTTTTATCATAGGTTTGAGATTATGCCTATACATCATGTCATCTTGCTTAAGGCGTTACTCTGTTCTTATGGACTTAATACACTAGATGCATGCTGGATAGCGGTCGACGTGTGGAGTAATAGTAGTAGATGCAGACAGTATCGGTCTACTTGTTTCGGACGTGATGCCTATAAAAATAATCATTGCATAGATATCGTCACGACTCTGCACAGTTCTATCAATTGCTCGACAGTAATTTGTTCACCCATCGTCCACTTGCTTTCATGAGAGAAGCCACTAGTAAACACTACGGCCCCTGGGTCTATTCACATCCATTGTTTACAACTCCGCTTTTACTTTGCTTTGTTACTTTGTTGCTTTCAGTTCTCACTCGGCAAACAATCTATAAGGGATTGACAACCCCTTCATAGCGTTGGGTGCAAGCTTTTGTGTTTGTGCAGGATCTTGAGATACTCTTCCGCCAGATTGATACCTTGGTTCTCAAACTAAAGGAAATACTTACCGCCGCTATGCTACATCACCCTTTCTGCTTCGAGGGAACACCAACGCAAGGCTCCAAGGCCACGGGGGAAATCCTTTGCATACTTGCCTAGGAAGTCCCTTAAGGCGTAGCCGCAGCAGAAAGATCAAGCCAAGTACTCTCTCATCGACGTGCCTATTTTCTGGCGCCATTGCCAGGGATACCCAGCAAACGTCAGAAGTATTTCTGGCACCGTTGGAAGGTCTTTTGTTGCAGTAGAACTTATCATCCGTCAAAAGGTAGGAGTGATAAAAGTCACCCCAAAATGAGTGAAAGCTTATTGGCGTGAATAAATTCAAGACAATCTGGGGCCTAATGTTGGGGATATTACATGCGGTGTAACCCGCCCTAGCTGGGTCGGGTCACTAAAGGGGGGCGACTCATTCATTGGTAATACAGGCCTTGGCCCAAGGGGCCCAGGAGCCGGATGGCAGTTCAGGAGCTATACAGAGGATAGACTGCCAAGGAGGTTTCCAGTCTTGGAAAGCACAGCGACTTAGAGATAGGGAAAGCTACAATCTGTAGCATAGTCAAGACTCTTGTAAATCCTAGGGCCTCAACCTGTATATAAAGGCGAGTCCCTGGGGAAGACAAGGGCAAGTTAGAAATCATCGAGAGCTAGGTCAGGCGAGTTACGCCCTCCTTGTAATCGAAACCATCATCAATCTACACAAACGAGGACGTAGGATTTTACCTCCACACGAGGGGCCGAACCTGGGTAAATCTGAGTCTCGCTTTCGCTCACCCCCTTTGAGTTGCCACCAAGGTGCGATGGCTCCATCCTTAAGTCCTTTCACAAGGACATCTGTCGTAACAAAACCATGACACTCCCCGTCCGAGGACAACGTCGAGGTATTGGGCAGTCAACAAAACCCAAGATCTTCGGGTAACGCGAGAGTCCCGAATAAGGGCCCGCTCCCTAAAGGTTCTGAAGGGTTGTTAGTGACTAACTCCGAATCGAAAGTGCGATGAATCATCAGCAACGGAAGGAGTGACTGTGTCACCCTGTGTTTTCTGAACAAACGTTTAATGCTCTAAACTCGGTTGATGCATACCTTCGAGCTGCACAAGCCGACCTTAAATAAGTGGCAAGGTAGATGTCTGCCAATCTACAGGTGAGTCATCGGTGTCTCTATATCCGAACAAAAGTTTGGACCCAATTGCCCCCAGCCATAGTTTAGACGGGACGGCAGAATTAACGATCAACTTGACATCCTCCCAATCTGCTGGCTTTAAAGCAGGAAAACCAAAAATTATCCAAAGATTTCAGCTAAGCCAAGCTGATCTACAAGCGAGCAGGTCGAACTGGAGGATGTGAAAAATTCACCAGAGAAGCACATGGTAAGGGAATTTATTTTTTATATGCTAAATTTTAGTTGGATTTTTTAATAACCAAGAATTTTTTTTATAAGATGCGAATAAATAGGCCAAATGCAAAAGGATTTAGATGCATCTCGAGATTCTCAGCGATGCACTGAATCTCAGCTTGAAGCCGGTCATCGCGTATTGAAGCGATGCCGCGAGGAAAATAACAATCTCAAAGAAGAGAATAAAAAACAAGTTGAGGAAATTGAGAGCTTGAAAGATCAATTGGCGCAGAGCCGCCAAGAGAGTCAGAAATTGAAGGGCGGCATATTCTGTAAGTAAAACTCTGACATGTAAGGGATCACGGTT
Source organism: Hordeum vulgare subsp. vulgare (assembly GCF_904849725.1). Classification (NCBI taxonomy): domain Eukaryota; kingdom Viridiplantae; phylum Streptophyta; class Magnoliopsida; order Poales; family Poaceae; genus Hordeum; species Hordeum vulgare. The sequence goes on along the minus strand of NC_058520.1, from coordinate 307,245,752 downwards.
TTATTGCGTTCATCTTGAAAATGTGCGCCACTTTTTGATTAGGTATCTTAACTGGGCGTCCTGAAGAGGAAGGTAGTTCTTTTGGACGGGGGTTGCTAGAGGACCTATCCGTTGTGCATGAGCGGGCTCGAAAGGCAATGCGGAGTATGCTCTAAGCTTTATGGCCAAATCAAAACCCTCCGCAAGGGATGGCCGAGCTTGCCGTGTTGTTTAAAGGAGCTCGGTGCCCCTTTGAACTGTGGAAAACTTCGACCTGCCAAGAAGGAGCTCGGGAAGTGTGGGCCATGGTAAATACCCACTTTGCACTTCTAGATCCTGAGCACATGGCCCGAGTTGGGCCGGCCGGGCCGGACGGGAAAGAAATTCATCTTCACCTTGTGTATGATCAAGTGATGCCCTCCACACACCTTCCGCAAGAGGACTACACTTTAGATGCTATAATAGATCATCTCGACCAACTGCCAAGCGTGTGATCGTATGTAATGTTATATTTGTGTGTTAAGGTACTTCCCTTCATGTTTTCAAAACTCCGTCTTTAACAATCCATCGGCTTCTACTTACCTTGTTAACAACTGGGCAGTGTTTCATACTTTGTATCCTATGATATCAGGAATTAATTTCCGATAACCAGGCAATCTAGCCTTGTGGTTCTAACAGAAAAATAGTACATGGGGTATTATTTTAATTACAATGCGACATGAGAAACATCTTCCGGAAAAAATAGTTTCGCGATTGGTTCCTTTTTTCACGCTGCTGCATAGGCTGTAGTGGGAGTAGTCGTTTCTTCGTGTAGTACGGACAACTGTTATATGCGACGAAAAGTGACGATTAGATGGACATCATTTTTAGCCGACCAAGTTGTTTCTTAAGAAACAATAGCTTTTGGCTTTACCCATCTGACGTATGTATTTGTGCGAACCGGTCGTAACAATCACAACGGTGCTCCCTTTACCCCCTAGTCGAACATATCAAGAATGTAGAGGGTTAGCACATGAGCAAGGAAACTCAACATTGCAAGGATCTTAAGTCCGCTTGATGCGTATAATGGCAGGAATCAATATTGAGTAGAGTTGTGTATATAAACAAGTAGGCGGGACGAATACATTGAATGTCTTCTTGGTGAAGCCCCGAGGTGCTATTTGATCATTCCATTTAGCATGGACGTTCTTATAAATGCTCGAAGCAGTTCGGTTAATTCGAACACACCCTGGGACTGTCTAATAAGCCCTACAAAATAAAAATAAAAAAATTTCGGCAAAAATAAAAAAACAATGACGAAGAGAAGGTAAATACATTGGTCTAGTCGTGGAAACACCGAAGATGAGCTGCATTCCACGGGTTTTGATCGAGGCGGTTGTCCTCTCAGTTGTGCACGCGATAAGCTCCTCCTGTTAAGACTTCATCAATTATAAAAGGGCCCTCCCACTTTGGGTGAAGTTTATGATTCTGCTTCTCTGGGAGGCGTAGGACGAGTTCGCCCATGTTGTATGCCTTTTCCCGAACTTCCTCGCTCTGATAGCGCTGAGCTTGTTGTTGATAGAAAGCTGATCGGGCCCGAGCTATGTCGCACTTGCCTTCCAATGCGTCTAGGTCGTCTTTTCGATCCAAATCCTCCTTTTTTTTCCTCGTACATACACACCCAAGGTGCATCATGGATACTACCGCAGGGGAGGGTCGCTTCAGCCCCGTACACCATGAAAAATGGTGTGTACCATGTGGAACGATTTGGGGTGCTACGCTAGCGCCATAATACCGAGTCAAGCTCCACCAACCATTGGCAGCCGGATTATTGAAGAGACTGGACTAGCCGAGGTTTAATACCGCTCATAATGATCCCATTGGCTCTTTCTAATTTTCCATTGGTGTGTGGGTGGTATTCGGAGGCATGGTCGAGCTTGATGCCCAAATTTGCGAACCAATCTTTTACCTCCTGGGCGGTGAAATTGGATCCGTTAACTGTTATTATGCTATGAAGGACACCATAACGGTGTATGACACCGGATATGAATTCGATTACTGGGTCGACTTTGGCGGAGCTAACCGTCTTTGCTTCAATCCATTTGGTAAAGTTGTCGACCATGACGAGGAGGTATTTCATTTTCTTGGTCCCCCTTTAAGTGAGACAACCATATCCAGATCCCAGACCGCAAAGGGCCAGGTGATCAGGATTTTTGAAGAGTTTTGGGGGCATGTGGCTTGGATTTGCAAAGAGTTGACACCCCGCACATCTCTAAACGAGCGTGTGGGCGTCCTCTCGGGCTGTCGACTAGAAAAAACCAGTTGAGAAAACCTTTCTGACAAGGGCCCGTGTTGCTGCATGGTGACCGCCCATACCAGCATGTACTTCAGACAGAAACTTCCTCCCTTCTTCCTCGGATATGCACCATTGGAGGACACTTGAGGTGCTCTTTTTATGTAGCCCGCCCTCGTGTACCTTGTAAGCCTTTGATCGACGGATGATGCGTCGTGCCTCGGTCTAGTCATTGGGGAGTTCCTTGCGAAGAAGATAAGCAAGGAAGGGTTAGGTCCATGGCACGATTACTACCAATGACCTCGTGGGCTGAGGGTGTTCTTCAATTGAAGTTTCCGCCGATGATTTGATCATCTAGCTCGGTTGTGGGTGGAATAATCTACTCTACACCATCGGCTCCTGTGCTACCAACTTAGTCCTACCATACCACGGACGGCTTAAAAAGCCTTTCTAGGAATGTGTTGCTGGGGATGGGGTCGCGCTTTGCGCCTAAGCGGGTGAGAACGTCTATGGATTGGTTGTTGTCTCCTGACACATGTTGCAACTCCAACCCCTCGAATCATACTGATATCTTGAGGACGGCTTTTCTATATGTTTCCATCTTCGGATTTTTTGCATAGAACTCGCCATTGATTTTTGACATGGTGATGTTAGAGTCTCCTCGTACCTCGAGCCATTGTATGCCCATTGAGACCGCCATCCGGAGACCGTATAGTAGCGCCTTGTACTCTATTGCGTTATTCGAATCGGCATACATGATCTGTAGCACGTACTGAACATTATCCCCGGTAGCAGATGTGAGGATCACTCTAGCCCCTAGACCGGCGAGAGTTCTGGACCCGTCAAAATACATGGTCCAATGAGCATAAGTGCTATACTCTCTAGGGAGTTCGGCCTTGGTCCATTCAGCGACGAAGTCAGCCAATACTTGAGATTTGATAGATTGTTGTGGCTTGTAGGTAATCTCAAATAGGAGGAGCTCATTGGCACATTTGGCAATTCGGCTGGTAGCATCCTTGTTTTTAATGATGTCGCTCCATGGTACTTCTGAAGTCACAGCGACTGCACATTCCTAGAAATAGTGTCTAAGTTAGCACGCTGCCATAAACAGTGTGTAAGCAATCTTTTGGTAGTGTGGGTATCTAGTTTTGCTTGGGGTGAGCACCTGAGATACGTAATAGACTAGCCTTTGTATCCGTAGATGTGGACCCTCAGCTTCTCGTTCCACGACGAGGACCTCGCTGACCACTTGATTGGTAGCTCAGATGTATAGCAACATTGGCTCCCCTATGTAAGCTGCTACTAGGATGGGGCTGCTGGCCAGTATTGCCTTGATTTCCTCTAGGGCTGTCGTGGCCTCATCAGTACATTTGAAGTTCTTAGTCTTCTTCAGGAACCTATAGAGCGGGAGGGACTTTTTGTTGAGGCGAGAGATAAATTGGCTTAAGGCCGCCATGTAGCCAGCCAAGTTTTGGACGTGTTGTATCTCTGTTGGGAGGGCGAGTTGTGACAATGCTCATATTTTGGCCGGATTGGCCTCGATTCCTCTTTGCGACACTATGAACCCGAGGAGTTAGATGGCTGGGACTCCGAAGACACACTTATCCGGATTTACCTGTATATCATATGCCCGTAGGTTGGCAAAGGTTTCCCTGAGGTCGTCCACCAGCTCGCTGATGTGTCTGGTCTTAACGACCACTTGGTCCACCTATGCCTCCATAGTTTTGCCGATCTTCTTCCCCAAGCATGTGTGGATCATGCACTGGTAAGTGGCGCCTGCTTTTTTAACCCGAACGACATTGTGTTGAAGGAGAATGGACCATAGGGTGTTATAAAGGCGGTTGCGGCCAGTTCATATTCCTTCATTTCGATCTGATGGTATGTGGACTAGGCATCAAGGAAACACAAGGAGTCGTGTGTGGCTATTTTATCGATAATTTGGTCTATTCGAGGTAACAGAAACGGATCCTTAGGACCTGCTTTGTTTAGGTCCTTGAAATCAACACATATCTGCCAAGATTTGTCCTTCTTTGGTACCATGACCAGGTTTGCCAACCAGTCGGGATGTTTAATGTCTCTAATGAACCTGGCTTCCAATAGCTTGGTAAGTTCTTCACCCATAGCTTGACGCTTTTGTTCGAAAAATCGACGCAGGGCATGTTTGATAGGCTTGAAGCCTGCAATTATGTTTAGGCTATGTTCTGCCAGCCCTCGAGGGATTCCTCGCATGTCTGAGGGATGCCATGCAAATATGTCCCAACTTTCATGCAAGAAGGCGCGCAGTGCTTTGTTGATTGTGGGCTCCAGTTGTGCTCCGATGGACACGGTCTTATTGGGGTCCATTGGGTGTACCTCGAACTTGACGATCTCGTCTGCGTGTTTGAAGGATGTAGACTTGGAACGCTTGCCGAGGATCACATTGTCTTTGTCCACCACGGCACGTAGCATCGTGAGTTTCTCTGTGGCGAGGGTCTCGGCTAGTACCTCCAGGGCTAGGGATGTTGTTTTGTTTTCAGCTCGGAGGGCTCTATTGGGGTCACTGATCACCGTGATCATGCCATTTGGCCCTGACATTTTGAGCTTGATGTTCCCGTAGTGCAGTATAGCCTGGAATCTTCTGAAGGCTTCGCGTCCCAACAAGGCGTGGTAATCACTATGAAACGGGATGATATGAAAGAGGAGCTCATTGGATCAGTAGTTATCGGGTGTACCAAATACTACATCGAGCATTACTCATTCGGTTTAGTTGTCCTCTCTCCCGGGGACAATACCTCGCAAGGTGGTTGTGCTTAGCTCGATTCGAGATCGGTCGAATCTCATTTTTTCAAGTGTGTCCTCGTAAATGAGGTTGAAGCCATTGCCCCCATCCATTAACACCTTGTTGAGTCTGAAGCCATCAACTATGGGGTTTAGGACTAGGGCTACAAGTGTCCGGCGTGTGCTAGTCATCGGTTTGACACCCTGGTCGAAAGTAATGGGTGTGTTCGACCATGGTTTTGCTGTCACTACATGGGGGATTTGATGGAGCTCCCGAATGTCTCCTTTTCTCTGATTCTTTGAGGTAAATGTTTCATAAATCGTTCAGATCTCTGTGGTCCTCCGCGGATGTTGCCTTGATGATGCCTTCCTCGCTTTTTGTGACATGCCTGACGACCCAGCATGCTCGAAGGCTATGTGTGGAACTCGATTCAGGTGGGGCAGAGTGTATGGGGCATGGATTGTCTAGTAGTACGTCGAGGACCGACCTGGACCTTGTCCGTGTTTTCTTTGTTGATTGCCTGGAGGTAATCGACCCCGTGAGTGGGGTATGTGCCTTGTCCGGATGTGTGTGGTTTGCTCAATAAGGCTAGGATCGTTGCACATTTGCTGCATTTGCCAAGTGCTTTCCATGGAGCAGTATTTGAGCACCGGGCTTGATAATTCGGCGAGGGTTTGAATCCGGCAATGGGAGAGGGCATTCAGGATGCCCTCATCATGGAAATGATGCAGGAAGTCGCTAATAACCTCTTGTTCATTCTAGCCGAGAAGTGGTGTACTGATTCCCCACATGAAAGGACGTGTATGTCACCTAGGGGGATGAATAGGAGCTTTAAAGTAATTACGGTTTAGGCTTGAACAAATGCGGAATAAAACTAACCATTAATTTGTCAAGCACAAAACGTAAAACAACTAGGCTCACTTATGTGAACCAACAACTTATGCTAAGCAAGATAAACAACTAAGTGATAGCAAGATATATAACAAGAAACAATATGATTATCACAAAGTAAAGTGCATAAGTAAAGGGCTCAGGTAAGAGATAACCAAGGCACGCGGAGACGACGATGTATCCCGAAGTTCACACCCTTGCAGATGCTAATATTTGTTTGGAGCAATGTGGAGGCACAATGCTCCCCAAAATGCCACCAAGGCCACTGTAATCTCCTCACACCCTCGCACAATGCAAGATGTCGTCATTCCACTAAGGGTCCCTTGAGGGCGGTCACCGAACCCGTACAAACAAGGTTGGGGCAATCTCCACAACTTAACTAGAGGCTCCCAGTGACACCACAAAGCTTCACCACAATGGCTTGTGGCTCTGTGATGACCTCAAATGCTCGGGGCTATCTGCACAACTTAATTGGAGACCACAATGCTTCCGCGGAGCTTTACACCATAATGATTGAGCTCCAAGGCACCACCAAGCTTCTAGGATGCCAAAGCATCCACGAAGAACAATATCTAGCGTACCAAGCACCCAAGGGTAATAAGCTTCTCAACCATTTCACTTACACATATCACCATGGAGTACTGAAACTGGTGTAACTAATGCAATGGCAAGAACACAAAAAGTGGTCAAGTCCCTCACACTCAAATCCATCCACAACAACAAAACCTATGGAGGAATATGAGTGGAAGAACAAGGATCTCACAAAGAACTCCAAGATCAAGATGGAAGAGGTTACCCTCACAAAGAGGAGAAAGTGATTGGTGGAAATGTGGATCTAGATCTCCTCTCTCTTTTCCCTCAAGAACTGGCAAGAATCATTTGAGGGATTGACAGTTCGCAAGCTCAAAGAAGGACAACAATGGGGGAAGAACACGAGCTCAACGGATAGAAAACCATTGGGGAAAAAACCCTTTTATAGGCCACCCCAAGTCGAACCATTATGCACTCACTAATTGTGCCAGCAATAGTACCGTGCAGTTGAGCGGTACTACCACCAAGCATAGAGTGGTACTTCCGCCCAACATGGACAAAGTGATAGAAGAAGACGGAGAAAATATTTAAGCGCAAGTGTGAGCGGAAGGGGAGGGCGGCAGTACCACCAGAGCGGTACTACCAGTCTGCCCTAGCGGTACTTCTGCTTGAGAGAGAAAACCTGCCCAAAACTGCCATAACTTTCGCATACGATCTATGAATTGAGCAAACTCAAGCATGTTGGATTCAGGACGACAAGAGCTATCCAACATCGAAATCTTAAGAACATGAAGTTATGAAAATGCCAATGATATAGAGATGTGAAACCTCTATGAATGAAGAGCTGGCAAAAACTCCAACATGAAAAATATCATAGAAGATGCACATGAACTCCATTTTCGATGAACTTGAGCTTGTCATAAAGATGACCATAAGCTCTAATACTCAAAAAGAGAAACGCCAAACAAGAACCAAGAAATCTGAAGCAAGGATGCAAATGGTTTGAGCTCTGAACGAATGATACGATCAAGCTACCCACTTGAGAGCCCCCTTGACAGTATAGAAATCTATCCTAAAATAGAAAAACCTATCAAGGTAAAACATATACCTTGCACCTAGTCCACTTGAGCTGGAGGATGATGATCTTGACTTCCTCAAGATGGACCACATTTCTTGATTGTGTTGGCTTGATGAAGACTAGTTGATTGCACCCCCATACTCACTATGGGTGAGCCACTCTTCAGCACATATTCACAAGTCCATTGCCTCCACAATGGACGGAAGCTTCAAGCATGATATCTTTCTGATGCTCCACTTGATCTGGCACACCCCAATCTTGATGATGATCACTACGTGATGTCATCCTTCATGGGTTCCATAAGATCTTCCTCTTGATGCAAGCCCATGGAAACACACGTAACCCCACAGAGAAATCTCACGAATACCATGGGTTAGTACAGGACAGCATAATGTACAATGCTTACCATACCATGGGATCACTTGATCCCTCTCGGTACATCTTGTACGCTTTGTGTGTTGATCAACTTGATTTACTCTTTGTCTTAGCCTTGATCAAGCTTGTGTCTTTATGATCATTCTTTGGATAATACCTTGAATACCACCTTGGTCATCATATAAACTCCTTGAAACCAACAAATGGACTTCAAGAATTGCATGAGGACAAATCCTACAAGTATAACTTAAGGCAACCATTAGTCAATAGGGATTGTCATCAATAACCAAAACCACATATGTGGAAATATGCTCTAACACATGGGCGCCACATGACTTCATGTGGGACTGATAAACCGAACTCTTTTGCTTTATACTCGAGTTGGGTGGTGGGTGGGAAAAGATTTTGAGTTCTGGTGAGTTGTGAGTTAGAGATCTCGGTGGCTGCGACCCGGGTTGGGTCACGCACCACTGGCCCCGAAACATTGCCGGGGCGAGATAGATACTCTGGATTGTCGGGTAAGTCTGAATGATCAGTGATCGGGGCGTATACCGTCCTTAATTCCGGTAGCTAGTGCGGGGAGTCCTTAACCACGCACTCGACAATGTTGATCAGATGTTTGATGGGCGGGGCGTGAATTTCCCTATCGTCGGGCCTGAGCCTGATCTAATTGTAGAGCCTAGCTTGATTGTTCATCATGCCCATGGCTTGGATCTGGTCGAGTAGTTCGTGTAGTACGAGGGTTTCGGTGGAGTTCATGTCGCTTTCGAGTTCGTGGTTAGCATGTGTCACTAATGCCTATGCCACACTCAAGGTCGCCTCCGAGGTGTATTTGGCTGAGACTAGTTCGTGCGTGTTGAACACGTTAGACTCTCCGACCGAACTAGGGGTGAGGGCAGTTCAAGTGGTGAGATTCGAGTTTTCCGAAGCCGAAGCATCGAGACCCGTAGGTTTGTCGAAAGGAGCTAAAAGTCTTTTTAACACAAGGTCTTCTAGGGGGTGACTGGTGAACTCTAGGCTCCCGAACCTGACTTCCTCACCGGGGGTAAAATTCCTGACCTGGACAAGGTGGTCGGCCGGGTTGGCGTGCAGAACGATGCTTTCAAATGCAAAGATCTGTCCGGGGATGAAAATATCCTTGTTGAGGATCTCCTTGCGGATGACTAAGACAACCATCGATCCTTCTGGCAATCCAATCAACAGAACTCTCAATGAAAGCACCAATGTCAGTGTCAAAATCGGCAGATCCTTGGTAGGGGGTCCCAGCTATGGACCTTGGATCGATGGATTGCAGGAAGAAAGGGGAGACTGTATTTACCCAGGTTCGTGCCCTCTTGAGGAGGTATAACCCTACTTACTACTAGATTATATTGATGTGGATGATGATTAGAGTGTTGATCTACCTCAAGATCGTATGAGCTAAACCCTAGATGAGTCAACCTTCCTACATGGACGAAGACCACTGGTTTATATAGTCACCAGGGGATCCATCTGAGGGCGGCTGGAGTGACCTAGTCTACTTTACTTGGGGTTACATAGAACCGTAGACCATCTTAGGACAGCTGGACTGACCTAGTCTACTTTACTTGGACGTCATGACGGTCTTTGGTGCTTTCGTCCTTGAATACGAGATGATGACAAAGTCCGACCTCCAATTAGTATGACCCATTAGGTCGGCCTCTAAATAGCAAGCCAACTACATGAGGGCACCTCAATCCCGGGCTCCCTCATTGACCTACAAGTATAGGGGATCGATCGTAGTCCTTTTGATAAGATAGAGTGTCGAACCCAATTAGGAGCAGAAGGAAATGACAAGCAGTTTTCAGCAAGGTATTTTCTACAAGTGTTGTGAGTAACAATGATAAATAGTTTTGTAGAAAGATAATTCATAACAATTAACAAATAAAAATACTAGCAAGTGTGCAGTAAGGTGGACCAATCATTTTTATAGCAAAGAACAAGCCTGACAGTTCTCTTATATAAAGTAAAGCGCTCTTGAGGACACATGGGAATTGTCGTCTAGTAATGTTCATCATGTTGAGTTGATTCACGTTCGTTACTTTGATAATTTGATATGTGGGTGGATCGGTGCTTGGGTGTTGTTCCTGCCTGAACAAGAAACCCACTTATGATTATCCTGATACGTCTCCGTCGTATCTACTTTTCCGAACTCTTTTGCCCTTGTTTTGGACTCTACTTTGCATGATTTGAATGGAACTAACCCGGACTGACACTGTTTTCAGCAGAATTGCCATGGTGTTGTTTTTGTGCAGAAATGAAAGTTCTCGGAACGTCCTGAAAATTTACGGAGATTTTTTCTGCAATAGAAGAAAAATACCTGCGCAAAGATCCACGTTAGGGGGCGTGCCAGTGGGCCACAAGCCCCTGGTCGCGGCCACCCCCTATGGTCGTGCCATGAGGGCTTGTGGGGCCCACGTGGCACCACCACCCCCAATCTCAGATCTATATCTTCCGTTTCGCCTGGAAAAAAATCAGACAGAAAGTTTCATCGCATTTTGCGATATGGAGGCGCCGCCACACCCTGTTCTTCATCTCGAGGGCATATCTGGAGTCCGTTTCGGCATGTGGAGAGGGGAAATCGTCGCCATCATCATCATCAACCTTTCTCCATCGACAATTCCATGATGCTCTGCATCGTTCGTGAGTAATCTCATCATAGGCTTGCTGGACGGTGATGAGTTGGATGAGATCTATCATGTAATCGAGTTAGTTCTTGACGGGGATTGATCCCTAGTATCCACTATGTTCTAGATTGATGTTGCTACTACTTGGTTGTGCTTAATGCTTGTCACTAGGGCCCGAGTGCCATGATTTCAGATCTGAACATATTATGTTGTTGCCAATATATGTGTTTTTAGATCCTATCTTGCAAGTTGTAGTCACCTACTATGTGTTATGACTCGGCAACCCTGGAGTGACAATAGTTGGAACCACTCCCGGAGATGACCATAGTATTAGGAGTTCATGTATTCACCGCGTGTTAATGCATTGCTCGGGTTCTTCATTAAAAGGAGAACCTTGATATCCCGTAGTTTCCATTAGGACCCCGCTGCCACGGGAGGGATGGACAATAGATGTCATGCAAGTTCTTTTTCCTAAGCACGTATGACTACATATGGAATACATGCCTACATTAGATCGACGAACGGGAGCTAGTCACATATCTCTCCGTGTTATAGCTGTTACATGATGAATCACATCTGTCACACTCATCCATCACCGATCCACTGCCTACGAGTCTTTTACTACTGGTTCTCGCTACGTTACTTTGCCTAGGCTTGTCCCTTGCTACAAGAGGGATTGGGCCACTTTGCTGCTGTCACATTGCTGCTACTGTTGCTACTACTGTTACTTGTTACTTTGTTGTTGTTGCTGCTACTATTCCTTGCTACCCTGCTGTTACTTGTTGCAAGACTTTGCTGGCGCCGTTGCCGAGGCTAGGTAAGCGGTACTGACAATCCCGTCAACCAAGGCTTTTTCTGGCACCGTTGCTATCATACTACCTTGTTACTGATACTTTGCTTGTAGACACTAATCTTTCAGGTGTGGTTGAATTGACAACTCAACTGCTAATACTTGAGAATATTCTTTCGCTTCCCCTTGAGTCGAATCAAAAATTTGGGTTGAATACTCTACCCACGAAAACTGCTGCGATCCCATACGCTTGTGGGACATCAAGGCTTTTTCTGGCGCCGTTGCCGGGGAAGCACATCTATATTCTCTGAGTCACTTGGGATTGACTTCTGCTGATCACTATGAGGAATCCTAAAGATCCAAGAACTAAAATCCTATCTTCCACTACGAGGAGAGGTAAGGAACTGCCATATAGCTCTACACTTGATTCACCTTCAGTTCTGAGTAAGTTTGCGACTTCGGCTCCTGCTAGAAATCTTGATATGTCGCCTATGCTTGATGATGCTACTTCTGCTGCCCATGATGCTATGCTTGATACTATGCCTGATGATGCTATGCTTGATACTATGCCTGATGATTCTATGCTTGATACTATGCCTGCTATGCCTGATACCGCTTTGCCACTTGGTGCATTCCTTGATGCACATATTGCTAGAGTTGCTGCTAGATGTGATGATACTTCTGAAAATGCTGATACTATTGAAGTAGAACCTGCTCCTATGCCTGAATTGCCTGTTATGCCTGATACACGCCATGTTAGGGAGGGAGAGATAGCTGAGGATTTTCTTGCGCGTAAGGATAGCTATGATGTTGAGAAACTTCTGCGCAAGTGGAAAGAAAAATCTCTGAACACTAGGATGAAATACGACCCGAAGTTTGCTACTTCTCCTATCTTTGTGACCGATAAGGATTATGAATTCTCTGTCGACCCTGAGTTAATCACTCTGGTCGAATCTGATCCTTTTCATGGTTATGAGTCTGAAACGGTTGTAGCCCATCTTACCAAACTACACGATATAGCCACCCTATTCACTAGTGAGGAAAAGATCCGCCATTACTACATGCTCAAGCTGTTTCCTTTCTCACTAAAGGATGATGCTAAGACCTGGTTCACTTCTCTTGCTCCTGGTTGTGTGCGTAGCCCCCAGGATATGGTCTACTACTTCGCTGAAAAATATTTCCCTGCCCATAAGAAGCAAGCTGCCTTGCAGGAAATATACAACTTTGCTCAAGCTGAGGAAGAGAGTCCCCCACAAGCTTGGGGGAGGCTCATCCAGCTATTGAATGCTTTGCCTGATCACCCTCTTGAGAAGAAAGAGATACTTGATATCTTCTATAATGGACTTACCGATGCTTCCAAAGACCATCTAGATAGTTGTGCCGGTAGTGTTTTTAGCAAACGAACTGTAGAACAAGCTGAGATTCTATTGAATAACATCTTGTGCAATGAGAATGCTTGGACTATTCCCGAACCACCTCCTAAGCCAACTCGAAAGAAAAGAGGTATTCTATTCCTCAGTCCTGAAGATATGCAAGAAGCCAAGAAATCTATGCGAGAGAAAGGCATTAAATCTGAAGATGTCAAAAATCTACCACCTATCGAAGAGATCCATGGTCTCGATAACCCGATACAGGTAGTAGAAGTAAATTCTGTGCGTAGGTTTGATGAGACTGATATTCCTTTTGATAAACCTGCTAGCTTATGCATGGATGAATTTGATAACTTTGTTGCCAAACAATAGAGTGTCAATGATTATGTTAGCAGACAATTGGAAAAGAATGCTCCTATGCTTAGTCATTTAAGTGCTTGTGTGGACAGAAACGTCAACGATCTTAAACTTGTGAATAAACATGCTTCTATGGTTACTACTCAAGTAGAACAAGTACTTAAAGCTCAAAATGACTTGCTCAATGAGTTGAATGACAATTCCATCAAAGTCGTTACTAGAGGCGGTAGAATGACCCAGGAACCTCTGTATCCTGAGGGTCATCCGAAGAGAATTGAACAAGATTCTCAAGGAGCTAGCATTGATGCACCTAGTCATGCTAGAAAGAAGAAGAAATATGATAGGAACCTGCACGCTAGCAACCGTGTTGCTCCTACCCCTGAGAGTCCAAACGATGCCTCTCTCTCTCTGATGTTGAAACACAATATGGTCATGAACATGAGCCTAATGATGATATCAATAGTCATGTTCATGAAGATGCTCAACCTAGCAATGAAAAGGATGTGGATATTGAACCTAGTGTTGACCTTGATAACCCATAGCCTAAGACTAAGAGATACGATAAGAATGACTTCGCTGCTAGGAAGCATGGTAAAGAAAGGGAACCATGGGTTCAAAAACCTATGCCCTTTCCTCCCAAACCATCCAAGAAAAAGGATGATGAGGATTTTGAGAGCTTTGTTGACATGATCAGACCTGTCTTTCTGCAGATGCATTTGAGAGATATGCTCAAAATGTCTTCGTATGCTAAGTACATGAAAGATATTGTGCATAATAAGAGGAGGATACCTAAGGTTGAGATTTCCTCCATGCTTGCTAATTACACTTTCAAGGGTGGAACTCCGAAGAAACTAGGTGATCCCGGTGTGCCCACTATACCTTGCTCCATTAAAGGCAACTACGTTAGAACTGCATTGTGCAACCTTGGAGCCGGTGTTAGTGTTATGCCTCTCTCTCTTTATCGTAGACTTGAACTGGATAAGTTGACACCCACTGAAATATCTCTACAAATGGCTGACAAATCAACTGCTTTCCCTATCGGCATTTGCGAGGATGTGCCTATGGTGGTTGCTAACGTCACTATCTTAACAGACTTTGTTATCTCAGATATTCCCGAGGACGATGCCATGGCGGTCATCCTCGGAAGACCCTTTTTAAACACCATAGGGGCTGTTATAGATTGCAACAAAGGCAATGTCACTTTCCATGTCAACGGTAATGCTCATACGGTGCACTTTCTGAAGAAACAATATCGACTATATTGCATCAATACTATCAAAAAAACTTCATCGATTCTTATTGGGAGCTTTGAATGCCCTATTCCTCATGTCAAGATGAAGTATGATTTGCTTGTTGGGGAGATACACATCCCCATTGAGGTGACCTAGTGACTATTCGAAAATTCTCCGTTCTCTTTTGCGATTCGAAAAGTTTTGTCGAGGGGATTTGATCAACCCCATTGACGGATTTCTTTCGATGACCATGAGATGGATGAATCGAGGAGTCACAAACCTCTGTTTTAAGCTTTCGCCTTTGGTTGCTTAGAAGAAAAATGATAGATTTAGTTTAGTTTTCCCTGTTTTCTGTTTTAGCGTCCGGTAGAAAAATACCCCGAAAATAAAAGTTCTCCGAACGCTGTGAAAATCTAGTATGATTTTTTCTGGAATATTTGAAAAATACTGGGACAAAGAGTCTGTCTGGGGGCCACACCAGTGGTCCACAAGCCCTAGGGGCGCGGGCACCCCCTGGCCGCGCCACCCAGGCTTGTGGGGCCCACACTCACCCCCTCCACTCACTCTTTCTCTCATCTGGTTCTCCTACCTCCAGAAAAAATCGTTTCGCAGCTCTAACCCGTGTTCTTGCTCGTCTTGCTGGGGTTTTCGATCTCTTTGCTCAAATCACCATTCTCTGAACTGTTTTGGGGAAATTACTCCTTGGTAAGTGACTCGTCCATTGGTCCAATTAGTTTTTGCTCTAGTGCCTTATACTCCACGTATTTTTGCTGCCTTGGTGACCATGTTCTTGAGCTTTGCATGCTGATTCTAGCTGGTCCCAAGTAGTTTTGATGCGTAATATGGCCTCTAGGCACTTGTGGGAGTAGTTGCTACAAGTTTAGTTGAACCTTGTTCACCTTTACTTTGGGTCACTGAAAATTTCAGAAAAGGAAGATGTTCAAGAGAAACTATCATGGTGGTTCCTCAAGCAAGAGAGGTCCCCGTCTTGTGATCCGGGAGCCTGATCCTTACCAACCTAGGGACGCGCAGGTACAACCATGTGAATGGCCTTCTTATGAATTTATGATTGAGGCAGGTTTCAAAGATGAGTTTGATGCATTTGTTCGCAACGTCAGACTCGAAGAATTCATCTCCGATAAATGTGAACATTATGTTGCTCTCACTGCTTCTTTTGTTCATAGATTCAAATTTTCAGCTGGTCGTGAGCCATCGGTACTGTTTGATCTCTATGATAAATCGTATACCATGGATTTAGAGGATTTCAGTAGAATTTGCAAAATACCTATTTGGGGTAACCTCAATGATCCTCCTAAATCTTCGGTTAGAGATTTTTGCGCTGGTATTACGGTTGGAGAAACTAGAGACATTACGCAAGCTACCATGGGGAGTATTCATTTTCCTGCCTTGCATTAGTTTGCCCTCTTCATAGGCAGATGCATTAATGGCAAGATTGAGCATTGTCACCTCTGCGCACCCGACCTTAGTATCCTTAAGAGCGTAGTGACGAGTGACAAAAGCTTCAACATGGTAGCTATTATAGCAAGGAGGCTGATTAAGAATGCTATTGATGGGGATTTCTTTGGTGGCATCTATGCCACTCGCATAGAAAATTTTCTTGGAGTACCCATCCGCGTAGGAGATCGCCCGCTCCATACAGCTTTCCTTGACCGCGTCGCTATGACACGCTACCAGTTCCTTGAGAGGGATGATGAATCCCTCCTATACCGATTGATATTTAACGGGCAGCGTGTTTTCCATATTACCCTTCCTGCTCCTGCTTTCTTTGACTTTCAGGTAAAACAGAGATATTACATAACCAGAGGAGAGGCAGAGGAGTATGAGAGGGAGGCGACGGCTGCTCGTCTCCCTGAGGCAGCTATTCAGGCAGTGGCTGCAGCGCTCCCGTATAACCCCAACTATAATTTTAGGTTTCGCTAGGACCGTCCTTGGGAGTAGACTAAGCTAGGCCAAAAGCCTAAGCTTGGGGGAGTACGTGTTCTCACCGACTTTACATTCTTGCTTATGCTTTCACTTTGTTAGCCGGTGTCCAGACTTTGCCACTGTATCATCCATGTTAGTTTATTTTCTTTTTCTCGTTTTGTTTCCGTGTGTCTGTCTAGTTTTAGAAAACCCAAAAAATATTTTCCTTTCTTCTTTTGCTTGTTGGGAGCTTTCCCGTGTAAATAGTTTTATTTTTCTTTTGGTCAAGGTAGAAGATATTGGTTACAATGTTTAGTGGCTCTTTCATGCATACCTGTTTAGCTTTCAAAGAGCCATATTACTTTGTCTTCTCCTTTGTGTTTGCCTGCAGATTCCAGCTTTAGTCTAATACATGAGCACTCTTATTATTGTTCACAATCATTCGGTCGTGCAAGTGAAAGGCAATAATGACGATATATGATGAAGTGACTGAGCCTGGAAAAGCTGGTATGAACTCGATCTATTTTGTTTTTGTAAATATGACTAGCTCATCATACCTGATTTAGCTTTTTTGTGAGAGAAACATGTTTGCAATGACAACTTAGAGATCATAGTTGCTTATGCCATGCTTATTTAGCTAGGATCTTATAATGGTTTGTCTTGGTTGCCAACATGAATGTTGAGGTGACTATGATGTAGTATGATAGGATGGTATCCTCCTTTGAATGTTTCAAGTGGCTTGACTTGGCGCATGTTCACGCATGTAGTTGAAACAAAATCAACATAGCCTCTATGATGTTCATGTTCATGGTGATTTATGTCCTACTCATGCTTGCACTCAATGTTAGTTACTCTCAATGCATTTTGATGACTGTTGTCGCTCTCTAGTTGGTCGCTTCCGAGTCTTTTGCTAGCCTTCACTTGTACTAAGTGGGAATATTGCTTGTGCATCCACCTCCATAAGCCCAAAGTTGTTCCAGTTGAGTCCATCATACCTACCTATGTGCGGTATCTACCTGCCGTTCCAAGTAAATTTGCATGTGCCACTCTCTAAATCTTCAAGAAATAATCTGTTTTGCATGCCCGAACCGCTCATGTGGTGACAGGGGGCTATTGGTATCTTCCATGCTAGGCGTGTTATCCTTGATATGTGTTTATTCACTATCATTCACGAGAAAGGGGCCGGTAATTGGAATTCCCAGTTCCATGCTCAAATCGAAAAGATAATTGCAAAAAAAACTCCCCCAGGATTGATGTTGGTTTGGACGGTACCCGAGGATTCAGCTAGCCGTGGAGTGTGATTGATTGGTGGTGGGGGAGTCAAAACTTAATTTTCTGTTTGGGAACCGCCTATAGCATGTGTAGCGTGGAAGATATTGAGAACTCTTAGTCACTGCGTTGACAATGAAAGCATGCCACCCAAAATTATTATCTCTGTATTCAAAGCTTGAGCTATGGCACCTGTGCAAATCAATGCTTCCCTCTACGAAGGGCTTGTCTATTTATGTTCCTGTTGAGTCATCCTCCTCTTACAAAAGCACCAATTAGAGAGCACCTCTGTCATTTTTATGCTTTGGTTTTAACTGTGATGAGTGTGACTATGACTGGATCTTCATTGCCTTGAATTACAATGTTTAGTCAGCCCTTGGTATTTTAAGGTGCTCTGCATTTATGTTTTGCAGTCTCAGAAAGAGCTAGCGAGATACCATCTATTCGTACCGCTTCATGTTGTTTTGATTGAAGTGTTGACACTTGAGGCTTATTATTATTTGCTCGCTAGTTGATTATGCCATTGATATGAGTTTACCGTGAGACTTAGATGTCATTTGCTTATGTGGTTTGATTGTGATGTTGCTGAAATTCTAGTTGTGAGTTAGACATAGTTGCAACAACAAGATCAAACAGAGTTCGTCAAAGTTTTTCTTTTGTCTCTCTCAGCTAGTCAACTGAGTTGCTTGAGGACAAGCAAGGCTTTAAGCTTGGGGGAGTTGATACGTCTCCGTCGTATCTACTTTTCCGAACTCTTTTGCCCTTGTTTTGGACTCTAATTTGCATGATTTGAATGGAACTAACCCGGACTGACGCTGTTTTCAGCAGAATTGCCATGGTGTTGTTTTTGTGCAGAAATGAAAGTTCTCGGAACGTCCTGAAAATTTATGGATATTTTTTCGGGAATAAAAGAAAAATACCTGCACAAACATCCACGTGAGGGGGCGTGCTAGTAGTTCACAAGCCCCTGGGCCGCGGCCACCCCCTATGGCCGCGCCATGAGGGCTTGTGGGGCCTACATGGCACCACCGCCCCCAATCTCAGTTCTATATCTTCCCTTTCGCCTGGAAAAAAATCAGAGAGAAAGTTTCATCGCGTTTTGCGATACGGAGGCGCCGCCACACCCTGTTCTTCATCTGGAGGGCAGATCTGGAGTCCGTTTCGGGCTCCGGAGAGGGGAAATCGTCGCCATCGTCATCATCAACCTTTCTCCATCGACAATTCCATGATGCTCTTCATCGTTCGTGAGTAATCTCATCGTAGGCTTGCTGGACGGTGATGAGTTGGATGAGATCTATCATGTAATCGAGTTAGTTCTTGACGGGGATTGATCCCCAGTGTCCACTATGTTCTAGATTGATGTTGCTACTACTTGGCTATGCTTAATGCTTGTCACTAGGGCCCGAGTGCCATGATTTCAGATCTGAACCTATTATGTTGTCGCCAATATATGTGTGTTCTAGATCCTATCTTGCAAGTTGTAGTCACCTACTATGTGTTATGACCCGGCAACCCCGGAGTGACAATAGCCGGAACCACTCCCGGAGATGACCATGGTATGAGGAGTTCATGTATTCACCGCGTATTAATGCGTTGGTCCGGTTCTTTAATAAAAGGAGAACCTTAATATCCTGCACTTTCCATTAGGATCCCGCTGCCACGGGAGGGATGGACAATAGATGTCATGCAAGTTCTTTTCCCTAAGCACGTATGACTATATACGGAATACATGCCTACATTAGATCGACGAACGAGAGCTAGTCACATATCTCTCCGTGTTATAGCTGTTACATGATGAATCACATCCGTCACACTCATCCATCACCGATCCACTGCCTACGAGTCTTTTACTACTGGTTCTCACTACGTTACTTTGCCTAGGCTTGTCCCTTGCTACAAGAGGGATTGGGCCACTTTGCTGTTGTCACTTTGCTGCTATTGTTGCTCCTGCTGTTACTTGTTACTTTGTTGTTGCTGCTGCTACTGTTCCTTGCTACCCTGCTGTTACTTGTTGCAAGACTTTGCTGGCGTTGTTGCCAAGGCTAGGTAAGCGGTACTGACAATCTCGTCAACCAAGGCTTTTTCTGGCACCGTTGCTATCATACTACCTTGCTACTGATACTTTGCTTGCAGACACTAATCTTTCAGGTGTGGTTGAATTGACAACTCAACTGCTAATACTTGAGAATATTCGTTCGCATCCCCTTTAGTTGAATCAATAAATTTGGGTTGAATACTCTACCCTCAAAAATTGCTGCGATCCCATACGCTTGTTGGACATCATACCCCTCTGCCAAGCATCTGCAACTACGAAGGAAGAATTAAGATAAATCTAACCATAGCATGAAACATATGGATCCAAACCAGCCCCTTACGAAATAATGCATAAACTAGGATTTCAGCTTCTATCAGTCAAGCAACCCATCATCTATTTATTACTCCAAAATATGTTCTCTTATGTCCAAATATGGTTAAGTTTCATGTAGTCGGTGTTCAAATGACACCACTAAAGGAAGCAACAACATACATATTATCAAAATATCAAAGAAATACCAACTTCACACGATTACTTACGACAAGACATATCCCAGGTCCCCGAGAACAAAAGCAACTACTCACAAATAATCACCTTTCTCAAGATCATAGGTGTAAAAATATTATAAAGTGTCTAAACATATTATCTTTCACAAAGTAAACCAGCAAGCATCAACTACAAGATGTAATCAACACTACTAGGAACCCACACATACAAATATGAGGTTTTGAGAAAAAGATTGCATACAAGATATGAACTAGGGTATGAGATGAGATGTTGCTGGTGAATATGTTGATGAAGGATGGCCCTCCCACGAAGGAGGAAATGTTGGTCATAAAGATGGCTTCGATTTTCCCCTCCTGAAGGGACGTTTCCCCAGCAGAATCACTCTGCTAGAGAGCAGAAGTACTCCTGCCCAGGTTTCCGCCTCAAGACGGCAACACCTCATCCCGAAAGTGTCCTCCATATTTTTTCTAGGTCAAAACACTTAACATAGTAGAAGAGGGTCACCGAAGGACGCCTATAAATATCATAGGAAATCATGATGCAAAATAGACTTATCAACAATACCAAGCTTAGACCTCACTTGTCCTGAAGCGAAAGTAGAGCTCTATAATAATGACCACATGTTTAGAGAGAGAGAGGTGTAGATAAAGGCAAAATATGGACATGAGAGCATCATGAATATTGACATAGAAGCAAGTTTTCACCATATAGCTTCTCATAAATAAGTAACAATCCATCCACAATGATTCAAAGTATGAAGCATAAAATTTATTGACAACCAACAAACTATGTTCTTAGTTATTGAGAGAATCAAAATTCATCATATTTCAGAGAAGTGTCTATGTAAGATCTTTCAGTTTAGCAAGTTCACATATTTAATTATCATTTAGTCTTCCATGATTGCTGACACTCAATGCATTTTTTTTAGCGAACATTTCTGTCAAACACATGGAAGATAGTTGCTTTATTGAAATCACCACCCAACTTATTTACGGCAAGGATAATGTCAACAATAATGAGTCATGATCACCTAGATCCAACTAGATATATATGCTTGGATATTTCCCCAACACATAATTCTTGGCAACTAAAGAATTAACATATTGGAATAGGGATAACATTTTTTGACTCTTGCATAAAATTAAATATATGAAAGTAAAAGATAGGCAATTCGTAGAGCAAAGCAAAGGTTGTCATGCGGTTTTTAATTTCAGATGTGCAAACTCTTAATGTAAAGGAAGGCATTTTACAATGCGGCCTATGATAGCAACCTTTTTTATGTAGTATGTAACTTTTATTTATTTGCCATCACAGGATTGTACAAAGCTTATTTTCACTCACAATAAAGGATCATATATATTTAAGACACAAAATTTTATTGCTTTGTGCACCGACGACAACTTACTTGAAGGATCTCATTCAATCCATAGGTAGATATGGTTGACTCTCATGGCAAGAAACTGGGTTCAAGGGTTATGGATGCACAAGTAGTATCTCTAGTTAGTACGAATTTTTGGGCTAGAAATAGATCCTAGACAAGCACCACATCTTAGAGGATCCATAACAATATAACTTCTATGTGAATGTAAACAAACATAACTCATTATGTTGTATTCCTTGTCCGACATCAACTATTTAATCATGTAGAAAATATTTGGTGGGGTTCACAATCATGAAATATGTCCAAGATAGTATATTTGTATGTGAATCTCCTCTCATCTTTCCTAATTTTGCACAAATTGTATCAATGACTAACACTATGTTTCTCAACTCCCAACAACTTCTATCAAGCATACTTCTTTTTATGTGAAGTCATTACTTCGCATGGGATTAGCATATGATATTTTTATTTATTTTATTTCATTGCTATGCTTGAGGCATGATGGTAATGCAAACAAACTCAAACTAATATTTGCTATGTAACTATCACACTCGGTTACCGGGATAGAAAGCTCACAAATAAAATACTCTAAGCAAAACGAGGCTAAACTTTTATTCTTCTAGATCACAAAATAGCTAAGGATCGAACTAAGATAGATGATAATATAAAAGTGATGGAAACACGATACCGGGCACCTCCCCCTAGCTTGGAACAAAGCTAGGGGTGGTGCCCATACCCATGTACTCAAGTATCCTTCTTGGGTTATGGTGGTGGTGAAGTAGTAGGCTTGTCTTATGTAACGGATAGAACGAAAAATTTTATTTCTTGTCTCATCTCATGGAGTATCCGCTGAATCATTGCAGTGTTCTTTTGGATGTCCACCATAATATGTTTGTTTTGAGGCAACCAAGAGCTCTTTCCTAGATCACTACCACTTGGATGAGAGATGACCCAATTGGACGCCATGTGCGAGCTAGAAATATTCTCAACCCCATAGTTATTGAAAAAATTGTGGAAGTTAGTTGCATTTAACCTGCCGAGGGGTCTCCTGAGAGTGGATTTACCTTTTGATTCTCGAGCCAATTGAGCTCTCCTTCCCATTGGTGGAAAGGGGTTTGGAGAGCTGGAGATTATTGCTACCATGCCACGCTCCGAGGCAGGGGGTGCACATTGCTACTTCTTGAGTTTGCTTTGGTTTTCCGTTGAAGAGGAAAGCGTGATGCAGCAAAGTAGATAAGTATTTCCCTCATTTTGTTGAGAACCAAGGTATCAATCTAGTAGGAGGAACAAGCAAGGCCCCAACCCACACAAACAATCAAACACTTGCACCCAACACTATAAAGGGGTTGCCAATCCCTTGAGAGTTATTTGCAAGGAAGAGATCTGATAGAGATACATATAAAAGACTACGGAAAAAAAGTAAATAAATGTCAGCAATATATTTTTGGTATTTTTGGTTTATAGATCTGAAAGTATAATATGGAAAATAGACCCGTTGGCCATAGGTTTCACTAGAGGCTTCTCTCCTAAAGGAAAATAATACGGTGGGTGAACAAATTACTCTCAAGCAATTGATAGAAAAGTGAATAATTATGAAGATATCCAAGGCAATGATTATGCATATAGGCATCACGTCCGTGTCAAGTAGACCGAAACGATTCTACATCTACTACTATTACTCCAAACATCGACCGACTCCTGCCTGCATCTAGAGTATTAAGTTCATGAAGAATAGAGTAACGCATTAAGTAAGATGACATGATGTAGAGGGATAAACTCAAGCAATATGATGAAAACCACATCTTTTTATCCTCGATGGCAACAATACAATACATACCTCGCTACCCCTAATATGTCACTAGGTGAGGACACCGCAAGATTGAACCCAAAACTAAGCACTTCTCCCATTGCAAGAATTTCTAGTTGGCCAAACCAAACCAATAACTCGAAGAGACTTGCTAAGATATGAATTCATCCTATAAGAATTTAAAAGAGATTCAAATAATATTCATAGATAATTTGAACAAAAACTCACAGTTCATCGGATCTCGACAAACACACCGCAAAAGAGTATTACATCGTATAGATCTCCATGAATATCATGAAGAACATCGTATTGAAGATCAAAGAGGGAGAAGAAGCCATCTAGCTACTAGCTATGGACCCGTCGGTTTGTGGTGAACTACTCACACATCAGCGGAGGAGCAATGGAGTTAATGTAGATGCATTTCGTGATCAATTCCCTCTCCGACAGATTACAGAAAAAGGCTCCCAGATTGGATCCCTCGGGAACAGAGGCTCTCACTGGCGGAAAAGTATTTTCGTGGCTCTTTCTTGCGATATGGGAATATTTAGGAATTAATAGGCCGAAGAATAGGGTTAGGAGACCTGCAGGGGACCCCACAAGCCCTACTCCAAGTCTTCTGGGTTTCGTCCGGTCTAAGAAAAACCATTCCGGAGATTTTATTTCATTTGGACTCCGTTTAATATTCCTTATCTGCAATACTCAAATACATGGAAAAAACCGGAATTGGCACTAGGCTCTAGATTAATGGGTTAGTCCCATAAATAATATAAAACAGACTATTAGTGAATATAAAACTTCCAAAATAGATAATATAATAGCATGGAACAATAAAATTATAGATACGTCCCCAAGCTTAATTCCTGCTCGTCCTTGAGTAGGTAAATGATAAAAACAGAATTTTTGATGTCGAATGCTACCTAACATATTTATCCATGTAATATTCTCTATTGCGGCATGAATATTCAGATCCATAAGATTCAAAAGAAAAGTCTAATATTGACATAAAAACAATAATACTTCAAGCATACTAATAAGGCAATCGCTTCCTTTCAAAATAACATGGTCTTATAAAGTTATTCCTACAAAATCATATGGTCTGGCTATGCTCCATCTTCACCACACGAAGTATGTAAATCATGCACAACCCCGATGAAAATCAAGCAATTGTTTCACACTTTTTATGTTCTCAAACCTTTTCAACTCTCACGCAATACATGAGCGTGAGCCATGGATAAAGCACCATAAGTGGAATAGAGTATGGTGGAGGTTCCAAAAAAGGAGAAGATGTCTAACATCAACTAGGCATATCAACAGGCTATGGAGATGCCCATCAATAGATATCAATGTGAGTGAGTAGGGATTGCCATGCAACAAATGCACTAGAGCTATAAGTGTATGAAACCTCAAAAAGAAAACTAAGTGGTTGTGCAAAAGATGTAATTCCACTAGTTATATGAAAGTGACAAAAAAGGGGACTCTCTATGTTGAACATGGTGCTACTTTGAAGCACAAGTGTGGAAAAAGATAGTAGCGTTGTCCCTTCTCTCTTTCTCTCATTTTTTTGGTGGGATTCTTTGGCCTCTTTTATTTTTTTATGGGCTTTGCTAGCCTCTTTTATTTTTTCTAAAGTCCGGAGACTCATCCCAACTTGTGAGGGAATCATAGCTTCCATCATCCTTTTCTCACACGGGACAATGCTCTAATAATGCAAATCATCACACTTTTATTTACTTACAACTCAAAGATTACAACTCGATATCTAGAACAAAATATGACTCTATAAGAAGTATGGAAGTGATGGTGTGTGTCATAAAAACGAGACGGTGGTGTTGCATGGCAATATATCTCGGAATGGCTATGAAAATGCCAGAATAGATAGATATGGTGGTTGTTTTGAGGAAACTATATGGTGGCTGTTTTGAGGAAGGAGGGTTTAATGTACCGGCGAAAGTTGCGCGGAACTAGAGAGGCTAGCAAAGGTGGAAGGGTGAGATTGCGTATAATCCATGAACTCAACATTAGTCATAAAGAACTCACATACTTATTGCAAAAGCCTATTAGTTATCGAAGCAAAGTATTAGACGCATGCTCGTCGGGGAAGGGTTGGTAGGAGTTAACCATCGTGCGATCCCGACCTCCACACAAAGGTTGACAATCATTAAACAAATCATGCTCCGACTTCATCACATAACGGTTCACCATACGTGCATTCTATGGGAATCACAAGCTTTAACACAAGTATTTCTTCTAATTCACAGTTACTTACTAGCATGACACTCATATTACCATCTTCATATCTCAAAACTATATGCAAGGAATAAAACTTCTCATCATATTCAATGCATTTAATATGATTTTTTTTATTATATCCCTCTTGGATGCCCATTATATTAGGACTAAATTCATAACCTAAACCAATTACCATGCTATTTAAAGTACTCTCAAAATAATATAAGTGAGGTACAAGAGATTAATAATTTCTATAAAAAACAACACCGCCGTGCTCTAAAAGATATAAGTGAAGCACTAGAGCAACATTGCCTAGCTCAAAAGATATAAGTGAAGCACAAAGAGTATTCTAATAAATTAACGATTCATCGTGTCTCTCTCAAAAGATTTGTGCAGCAAGGATGATTGTGGAAAACTAAAAAGTGAAGACTCATATCATATAAGGCGCTCCAAGCAAAACACATATCATGTGGTGACTAAAAATATAGCCTCAAGTAAATTTACCGATGGATTGAAGATGAAAGAGGGAATGCCTTCCGGGGAATCCCCAAGCTTAGACTCTTTGGTATCCTTGAATATGGCTTGGGTGCCTTGGGAATCGCCAAGCTTAGGCTCTTACCACTCCTTATTCCATTGTCCATCAAATCTTTACCCAAAACTTGAAAACTTCACAACACAAAACTCAATAGAAAAATCATGAGATCCGTTAGTATAAGAAAAATAAATCACCACTTTAGGTACTGTAGTGAGCTCATTATTTATTTATATTTATGTAATATTTACTTAATTCCAACTTGTTCATGTTTTGTACCCCCCGATACAACCCACCATAGATTCATCAACATAAGCAAACAACACAAAGAAAACAGAATCTGTCAAAAACAGAATAGACTGTAACAATGTGTTTACTTCGAGTACTTGTGTAACTACACAAATTCTAAAAAAATCGGAAAATATGGAAAATTTATAAATAAATCTTGTGTCAAACATTCAGATCAAAAGAATGTTCGAGTGAATTTACGAAATTCCTAGGCTGGCAAAAAAGTTTCTGTTTTTAGCAAAATCAACTTGCAAACACCTTAGACCATCCCAAAGGTCTTACTTGGCTCAAACACTAATTGAAACTAGAAAACACAATCATTATAGAGGTAATAATGTGTGCAGCACTCAAAAACAGAAGCAAAAACAAAAGCATAAAATTAAATGGGGTTGCCTCCCAACAAGCGCTATTGTTTAACACCCCTAGCGAAGCATAATGCAAGAGATCTAGGTATTGTCATATTTGGTATGCAATACATAAGTAGCTATCATAATAGATTCATAAGGTAATATTATTGTCTTTCTAGGAAAGTGCTCCATGCCTTTCCTTAAGGTAAATTGTAATCTAATATTTCCTTCTTTCATATCAACAATTGCACCAATCGTTCTAAGGAAAGGTCTACCAAGAATAATAGGACATGGAGGATTGCAATCTATATCAAGAACAATGGAACGTACCGGCACATAATTCCTATTTGCAAAAATAATAACATCATTAATCCTTCCCATAGGTTTCTTAATTGTAGAATCTCTAGATGCAAATTTAAAGAGCAATCATCAAATTCACGGAATCCTATCACATCACATAAAGTTTTTGGAATCGTGGAAACACTAGCACCCAAATCACACAAAGCATGACACTCATAATCTTTAATTTTAATCTTAATAGTAGGTGCCCACTTATCATAAAGCTTTCTAGGTATAGAAACTTCCAATTCAAGTTTTTCTTCAAAAGATTTCATCATAGCATCCACAATATGTTTAGTAAAATCTTTATTTTGACTATAACCATGCGGTGAATTCAACATGGATTGCAACAAGGAAACGCAACCAATCAAAGAGCAACTACCATAATTAAAATCCTTAAAATCCAAAAGAGTGGGCTTATTGCTATTTAAAGTTTTGACCTCTTCAATCCCACTTTTATCAATCTTATCATTGAGATCTACAAAACCTGAATCATTGCGATGCCTTTTAACTAAAGTCGACTCATCTCTAGTCCCATATTTTTCAACATTAATACTAGAAAACGAAGATCCAATAGGAGTCACATCAATCACTTTAAGATCTTTATCATTATTATCACGAGAAAACACCTTTCCAAGCCATTCACGCCTAGCACGTATTCTAGCGGTTCTTTCCTTACACTAATCAATAGAAATTATCATAGATTTTAAATAATCATTAATATCATGCTTCCGTGGAATAAATCTAATTTTCAAAGAATCAATCTCGAGAGAAATTCTATGAACGTTCCTAGCCAAATCATCAATCTTGAGCAATTCTACTTCAAGCATAACATTGAAACCTTTTTGAGAGCTAATGAATTATTTAAAATGATTTTCAAGATCAGGGGGCATCTTATTATAATTTCAATGAGAATTGTTGTAGTAATTACCATAATTTATAGAGTAATTAATAGGAAACGGCCTAGGATTGAAATTACCTCTATATGCTTATTGCCAAAATTGTTCCTACCAACAAAATTCACATCCATAGATTCATTATTATTTCGAATCAAAGAAGACAAAGGCATATCATTAGTATCAATAGGAGCACTCTTACTAGCAAACAATTTCATCAATTCATCCATCTTTCCACTCAAAGTATTTATTTCTTCAATAGTGTGCACCTTTTTACTAGTAGGGATTCTTTTGGTATGCCATTGATAGTAATTTTCCATAATATTATATAGGAGTTTAATAGCTTCTCCTAATGTGATTTCCATAAAGGTACCACCCGCGGTGGAAATATTTATAGAAGGAAAATTTTATCCCGCATAAAAAATTGTATAATCATCCAGAAACTCAAAACATGTGCGGGGCAATTCCTAATCATTAATTTCATCCCCTCCCAAGATTGTGCAACATGTTGATGATCAATTTGCTTAAAATTCATTATATTGTTCCTAAGGGCTATAATCTTAGCGGATGCAAAGTACTTGGAAATAAAAGCATCTTTACATTTATTCCATGAATCAATACTACTTTTAGGTAAAGATGAAAACCAAGTTTTGGCACGATTTCGTAGTGAGAGAGGAAATAGATTGAACTTAAAATTTTCATAATCCACATCTTTCTTATTTTGCATATCACACGACTCAATGAAAGTACTTAGATAGGATGCGGCATCTTCACTAGGAAGGCCAGAAAATTGTTCGTTCATAACAATATTGAGCAAAGCAGCATTCAATTTCACAACATTCCGCACTAGTGGCGGGAGCAATCGGAGTTCTAATAAAAAATTATTAGTAGTAGTGGAAAAATTACATGACTTGGTATTCTCTTGAGTAGTCGTGACAAAGCAAGCAATCTAGCACATGAGCAAGCAAACAGAAAGACGAACGGAAAGAGGGTGAATAAAAGGGAAAATATTTTTGGTATTTTCTGAAAATTGTTTTAGAAGTGGGGGAGAGGAAAACGAGAGGAAAATGGAAAATAAAGTAAATGCAAGAAATGGTTTTGTGATGGGTACTTGGTAGGCCAGCAAAGTAGATAAGTATTTCCCTTAGTTTTTTGAGAACCAAGGTATCAATCCCGTAGGAGGAACAAGCAAGGCCCCAATCGTAGTACCTACACAAACAATCAAACACTTGCACCCAACGCTAAAAAGGGGTTGTCAATCCCTTTTTAGAGTTATTTGCAAGGATGAGATCTAATAGAGATGGATATAAAAGATTGCAGAAGCAAAAGTAAATAAATTGCAGCAAGATATTTTTGGTATTTTTGGTTTATAGATCTCAAAGTATAATATGGAAAATAGACCCGAGGGCCATAGGTTTCACTAGAGGCTTCTCTCATAAAGGAAAATAATACGGTGGATGAAAAAATTACTATCGATCAATTGATAGAAAAGGGAATAATTATAAAGATATCCAAGGCAATGATTATGCATATAGGGATCACGTCTGTGTCAAGTAGACCGAAACGATTCTGCATCTAGTACTATTACTCCACACATCGACCGACTCCTGCCTGCATCTAGAGTATTAAGTTCATGAAGAAAAGAGTAACACATTAAGTAAGATGACAAGATCTAGAGGGATAAACTCAAGCAATATGATGAAAACCCCATATTTTTATCCTCGATGGCAACAATACAATACGTGCCTCTCTACCCATGCTATGTCACTGGTGGGGACACCGCAAGATTGAACCCAAAACTAAGCACTTCTCCCATTGCAAGAATTACCAATCTAGTTGGCCAAACCAAACGAATAACTCGAAGAGACTTGCTAAGATACGAAATCATGCATATAAGAATTCAGAAGAGATTCAAATAATATTCATAGATAATCTGAACATAAACTCACAATTCACCGGATCTCGACAAACACACCGCAAAAGAGTATTACATCAGATACATCTCCATGAAGATCATGAAGAACATGGTATTGAAGATCAAAGGGAGAGAGAAGAAGCCATCTAGCTACTAGCTATGGACCCGTAGGTGTGTGGTGAACAACTCACGCATCATCAAAGGGGCAATGGAGTTGATGTAGATGCCCTCCGTGATCAATTCCCTCTCCGGCTGATTACCGGAAAAGGCTCCTAGATTGGATCTGACGGGAACAAAGGCTCTAATCGGTGGAAAATTATTTTTGTGGCTATTTCTTGCGATACGGGAATATTTGGGAATTTATAGTCCAAAGAATAGGGTTAGGAGACCTGCAGGGGACCCACAAGCCAGGGGGGCCCCTAGGGCGCGCCCTGCAGGCTTGTGTCCTCCTGACAGGTGCCCAGCCATCTACTCCAAGTCTTCTGGATTTCGTCTGGTCCAAGGAAAATCATTCCAGAGATTTTATTCCGTTTGGACTCCATTTAATATTCCTTATATGCAATACTCAAAACATGGAAAAAAACAGAAACTCGCACCGGGCTCTAGATTAATAAGTTAGTCCTAAAAATAATATAAAACATCATATTAATGCATATAAAACATCCAAAACAGATAATATAACAGAATGAAACAATCAAAAATTATAGATACGTTGGAGATGTATCACACATCGATAGTGTCCATAGGTTCCTCCCCCGTGATGACTTACTCAATCCCCTCTCGTTCAAGCACCATATGCAGTAGCCAAGCCTCATCCTCAATGTTGTTGGAGGAGGACGACGACATAACTACCACACCTTAGAAAAATAGTTCGAAATTAGAATAGAGGAAAAACTCACGATACAGTGGTCAAACCATACGGGAGTACATACAGTGAATTTTTCTAGATCCAAATATGAGTCCAGGAAGAAAACAGAGTTGAGGAGGCATATGAGGGAGCCAAAGACATCAGGGTGCACCCAGGGGGGCTGACCCACATGCTATTGGCTTGGTACTCCCTCACAGGTCCCCTTGGCTGGTTTTTTTTGATTTTTTCTAATATTCCAAAACTGATAGCAAATATTTTATGAAATTTTTCGTGTCAGTTTACTTACCGTACCACATACCTACTCCATTTTATGGTTCTGGAGTGTTCCAGAAGGTCTCTCCTATGTGTTCTTTCGGTGTCATCACTTGGATAATATGACTTTCAACATTAAAGGGCATACCTGAGGTATAAAGTTTAATTCTTTGCCTATTGACCACTCTCAAATGGGTGGCTCCGACATTTTTGATCTTATTGGCTCCAAAGTGATATACTTCTTCAATGATATAGGGTCCTTCCATTTAGGAGAGAACCTTACGTGCAAAGAATTCAAACAAGAATTGTACAAAAGAACTAGATCTCCTACTTTAAATTCCCGTTTTGGATTCTCTTGTCATGCCATCTTTTAACATTTTGTTTAAACAAGTTGGCATTTTCATAAGCTTGAGTGCTTCATTCATCTAAGGAGCTAATATCAAATAACCTTTTTTCACCCTCAAGTTTGAAATCATAATTAAGTTCTTTAATTTCCCAATAAGCCTTATGTTCTAGCTCAAGAGGTAAATGGCATGCTTTACCATAGACCATTTTATACGGGAACATACACGTTGGATTTTTATAAGCAGTTCTATAAGCCATAGTACACAACCAAGTTCTTAGACCAATTCTTTTTGGATCTAGTAACAGTCTTTTGCAAGATCAATTTTATTTCTGATTACTCAATTCAACTTGACCACTAGACTAAGGGAGACAAGGCAATGCAATTCTATGGTTAACATCGCATTTAACTACAAGTTTATGGAAAGCACCATGAATAAAATGTGAACCACCATTAGTCATTAAATATCTAAGGACTCCAAACCTCGGGAAGATAACTTCTTTAAGCATTTTAATAGAAGTGGTGTGATCAGCACTACTAGTTGGAATAGCTTCTACCCACTAAGTAACGTAATCACCAACAACTGTTATATGAGTATACCCGTTAGAGGAAGGAAAACGTCCCATATAATCAAAAGCCCAAACTTCAAATGGTTCAATAAAAAGTGAATAATTCATAGGAATTTACTGATGTCTACCAATTTACCAATTCTTTGAAATTCAATACAAGAGAGGAAAAACGTACGTGCATCTTTGAAAATAGTGGGCCAATAAAAACCAAATTGTAGTACCTTATGTGTAGTTTTGTCTCAAGTGTGGTGTCCTTCATATGCCTCGGAATGGCACTTCTATAGGATTTGTTCCAGTTCATGCTCAGGTACACAACGTCTAATAACACCATCTACTCCTTATTTATATAGATGTGGGTCATCCCAAAAGTAATATCTTAAATCAAAGAAGAACTTTTTCTTTTGTTGGTATGTGAAACTAGGTGGTATATATTTAGAAACAATGTAATTAGCATAATCTACATACCAAGGAGTATTACAGGAAACACTTCTAGCAACTAAGTGCTCATCAAGAAAACTATCATCAATAAGCAGTGGGTCATGAAGGACATTTTTCATTCTAGACAAATTATCTACTACTAGATTTCTAGCTCCCTTTCTATCAGTAATATGGAATTCAAATTCTTGAACTAAAAGAACCCACCTAATTAATCTAGGTTTAGCATCTTTCTTTTCCATGAGGTATTAAATAACAACATGATCAGTGTGAATAGTAACATTGAAATCAACAATATAAGGTCTAAACTTATCACATCCAAACACAACTGCTAAAAATTCTTTCTCGGTAGTAGCATAATTTCTTTGAGCATTGTCTCGAGTCTTACTAGATTATAACATTAAATTTCTTGTATACTCTTTTCCCTAGAACAACACCAACAACATAATCACTAGCATCACACATAATTTCAATGGGTAAGTCACAATTAGGTGGTTGAACAATAGGTGCAGAAATTAAAGCTTTCTTAAGTATTTCAAAGGCTTCTACACAATCATCATAAAAATGAATGGAACTTCTTTTTCAAGAAGATTAGTTAGTGGCCTAGAAATCTTTAATAAAACGCCTATAGAAACCAACATGACGAAGGAAACTTCTTATACCTTTAATATCTTTTAGACATGGCATTTTCTCAGTTGCATAAACTTTAGGTTCGTCTACCTCAATACCTCGTTCGAAAATTTTATGACCAAGTACGATACCTTCATTTATGCAAGTGGCACTTCTCCCATTCAAGACAAGATTAGTTTACTCAAATGTCTATGAGGGAGTCGGGGATTCTGGGGTCCTCAGGTGGCCATTTAATCAATATTGGATGAGCCCATTAGGCTGCGTTGGAGAAGATTGGGCTTGATGACGACCTCCACTTTGGAAGGCATATCCCAAATATTGGCATGTACCCCAAGCTTAGGAGGACTAGGTCGGGTCATCTATTCCCGATTATAGTCATTATCTTGTAAACCATAGGGACCCTCGAGTCTATATAAAACAGGGACCCCTGTCAGTATAAAGGAGGCTGAATCATCTAGGGTTTAGCATATATGATCTCGAGCTAGATCACCTATGTAATCATCCTCATCAATTCAATTAAGAAGGACATAGGGTATTAACTCCATAGGAGAGCCCGAGTCTGCGTAAACTGTTGTCTCCCCTCTCTTCCTGCAACCCATCAATCCAAGGTCCATAGTTTGGGACTCCCTACCCGACATCCACCAGTTTTGACACCGAAATTGGTGCTTTCATTGAAAGTTCCACTATGGGATCGCCGAAATTTTCGATTGGTCGCTTCATCGTCAGTGACATAATCAGCAATGGGGACATCTTTGTCCCTGGACAGGTCCTCTCATTCGACGGCATAACGATGTGCACAGATTCAACCGGCCATCTTCGCGAGATCGGAAGTTCCATCCCTGATCCAGGAGCAAGGTTAGGGAGTTTCAAACCCCCCACCTGTCCACAGACCAATTCGGTCCCCATAGGGATCCCAGCCTCAGCCTCGGAGATCCAAAGCCCCGAAGCTTTAACTATGGGCCCCCGTCCAACCAAGTCCTCGGATTCCTCTCTTTCGAAGAGTTGGCCCCTAGATCGTACCTAACCCGAACGACGGGATCGATGAAAAGGTTTTGACCGAACACGCCCCCCTCATGGTGGCCATGGAGGTTAACTCCGAAAACATACGATGATGCATCACGACGAGTCCTCGACATTAAGCGAGATGATCGGCTTGACCCAATAGTTGCACATCTCAAAAAGCCCGAGCCACTCTCAGTATGTCTCAGAATATGGGGACTTCATCTGTTTGACTTGGCGCAGTTCTTCTTCAAAGAATCGCTGCTCTACCCCCTCTAATTGGAGGTCGGCAGATAGCTTAGACTGCTTGGCGGTTTGATCTTTGACCTTTTTCTCAAAGGCCTCACATTTCAAGCTCGCCTCCTTCAGCTCCTGGGGGACCTCGGCACCATGGCCTCATATTGTTTGCTAAGGGCCTTCAGGGCGTCGATCTCACCGGTCGCTTGTTCGGCCGCCGCTTGGTGGGAAGTGGCCTCCTGCTTGGCCTTCTCCACCTCGGCTTGGAGCTTTTCGAGCTCTCTGTCTTGAGCTGCTGATCAACGAGAAAACAGCAAGAGTCAGATGACTGGGCCAGGATATACCATAAGATCCACCTCAAAAATAAAAGGTACTTTTGTACAAACTCACCCTATTTCTCGGAAACTTGCAGTTTCTGATTAAGTTTTGCTATTTCCAATGCGTTAGCATTGGTAGCCGAGGACGAGGCTTGCAAGACGCACAGTCCGTCAGCATGATTTTAACTTATTTAAACCCACTATGCTTGGTCAAAATTTGTAAAAATAAAAATTCCAAGCATCATTCCCGAGCACCTTTTTATACATTTCTCTAAGCCACGAGTTAGCTTTTTCATGCTCCCCCTCGCTCGGGGGCTGTCATACTAGTAAAAACATATTTCAAATACTAGAAAAGTGGGTGGCTTACTTTAAAGCCTATCAAGAAGCCTAAAAATGCTTCATTCAGTCTGTTGTTACCACGCTGACTGTTCCGCAAAACCACACCCATTAATGTGTGGTGCTCTTCAGCAATTAAAGCATCCGCTAGGATCTCCTCCATCTTTGTCGACACCACAACCGTGGCCCGTTCTGGCATGAGTGGCAACGAGGGCGGCTCTGAGGATGTTGGAGGGAATTCAACCAAATTTTGACCCTCCGTTCCATCCTGTGAGGGGTCGATCTCCCGCGAATCAACCGGGGAATTGGCACCAACTGGAGCCTCATGGCTCGCTGTTGTAGGAGTATCTTCCGCAAACGGGACCTCGTGGTCTTCAGCTTCCGAGGTATTAACCTTGGCCATCACCTCTTCGACCCTCGCATTAAGCGAGGTCGGGAGGGAGGCCACCTCCATGGACTCCTCGGAGGCTTGGGGAATGGAAGTGTGGGATGCATTCCCATTCTCCGCCAACTTGGCTGGCAGCGAGTCTCCTTCCAAGACCTGATGTGTTGGCAGATCTCGGATGAGGCTGTAATAGGCCAAAGAATATATGTGTTGACCAATTAGGATTCTGTATAAGTTTGCTGAATAAACTCGTCAGAGCTTGTACCTTCAGGCCAGGGGTTTGACCCTAGGGGCTCGGCGGGGAATCATTTCAAACTCCCCGATTATGTCGTTGGAGTCCGGACCAGTGCCAAGCAAAGTGTCCTTGCCTTTGCAAGGCCTCTTCGGGGCCCTAGGAGGCACGGCTTCCTTGTCCGCCTCTTCTGGTGTTCTCTTCTTGGAATGGGAGGAGTCCATGTCCTCCTCCTCTTCTGCTTCCTCTGCCTCGCAGGTAGAGGAAACACGTGTGTCCTCAGACTTAGCAACCGGAGGACCCCTGGAACAGAGACCTTCACAGGTCTCCTTCTTCTTCGGCTCTGGAGCCTTGTATGGCTTCGGAACCAACAACGCGACCAGTAGTTCCAACCTTGGCGCCTTAGGAAGAGGATCCGGTTCGTCGATGTCCTTGGCAAGGGCCAACCACTCCTGTCAAAACCATTCGGGGAAAGATGAGATACTTCTAAAAGAGATCGAAACTTCAGGAGGGGAATAATGTTCACACGTACGTCGACTAGAGGATTCTTGTCGTCCACGCCCCTGTCTTCGTCCACGGCTGGCCACACCAGCTGGGGCTTGAACAAAATTCGCCACACGTCCTCATGGGTCGTGCGGAAGACCTCCTTGATGACCTTAGGTTCATCAGGCTTGTAGACCCACATCGGATTTTTCCGATGCTAGCATGCTAGGATGTGTCACCACAGAGCAACTTGGATCACGTTGGTTAATTGGATGCTAGCATCCAGCATTTACTTGATGCGCTTTTGCATTAACGTCACCTCCCAGGCGAACCCCAGTCTATGTTTTTCTTGACCCAGGAGGTTAGCCTCTATGGAGGGCTATCCTTGAACTCGGCAGGGGCTGCCCAGTTTGCCCCCCTTGGGTCACTAATGTAAAACCACTCCATCTATTAGCCCTTGATAGTGTCTATAAAGATGCCCTCCGGCCATATTACCTTGGGGAGCTTGCTTATCACTGCCCCGCCACAATCAGCGTGCTGGTTGCTCACGGACTTGGGTTTGACATTGAACGTCTTTAGCCAAAGCCTGAAATGCGAGTGAACTTGCAAAAATGCTTCACACACGACGATGAAGGAGGTAATGTGCATAATGGAGTTGGGGGGAAGGTCATGGAAATATAGCCCATAATAGAACATGAGACCCCTGACAAAGGGGTGAAGGGGAAAGCCTAGACCCCTAAGAAAATGGGGAATAAACACTACCCGCTCACCTGGCCAAGGAGTCAGGATCACCTGACCAGCCTCCACCGCTCGGTGGGTAATATCGGAGGATAGGTATCCGGAGCGCTTCGTCTCCTGGATGTCCACGTCGGAGACGTTCGACACCTCCCACTTGCCGTGAGAACCGACCATGGTGTGGTCTCGAAGATGGCGACGGGAAGAAAGGGCGTAAAAGAGGATCGGATCTGAGGGCTCGAGCTTGAGGGAGGCAAGAGAGAAGACGAGGATGCAGATGGTGAAATCTTTGTATTTGTGCTCCTTTTTATAAGGGGTTGTAATACCAAGGGTCCCTTTTACTGCATCGGTTGCTCCGCCAGCTGCTTCCAAAAAATCATCAAGCCATTGCGCGCATGGGTGAACCTTTGCAGTTATTCGTATCATAGTAAATACAGAGTCACGATCTCCTCAAGAGGACGTGACCCTCAAGACACGGCTGATGCCGCGGTTTAAGGTGGCCCCTCATCAGGAAAGCCTGCCAAATGAGGTGCCATTCACACATGCACGTTTAAATGCCTTCGTCAAGATGGATGCCCCTTTTTAAATCTGCAGCTTACTGGGAGGGGGAACATATCGGAATCAGCCGCGCAGGGGTGGAACTCACCTTATAAGCCGATTACTATCTATGTGAGTAGCAGCCGAAGACTGAACACACTAGCGTTTAAGGCTAGTTCGGGGGCTACTGAGGGAGTGTGGGATTCTGGGGTCCTCGGGTGGCCGGTTAATCAATATTGGATGAGCCCATTGGGCCGCGCTGGAGAAGACTCAGCTTGATGACGACGTCTACTTTGGAAGGCATATCTCCAAGATTGGCGTGTACCCCAAGCTTAGGAGGACTAGGTCGACTCATCTATTCCCGATTATAGTCAGTCTCTTGTAAACCCTACGGATCCTAGTGTCTATATAAACCAGGGACCCCTTTCCGTATAAAGGAGGCTGAATCATCTAGGGTTTAGCATATACGATCTCAACGTAGACCAACTTTGTAATCATCTTCATCAACACAATCAAGATGGACGTAGGGTACTACCTCCATAGGAGGGCCTGAACCTGGGTAAACTGCTTTCTCCCCTCTCTTCCTACAACCCATCGATCCAAGGTCCACAGTTCGGAACCCCCTGCCCGAGATCCGCCGGTTTTGACACCGACACTCTAGAAAAATTGATCAAGGTTGCTTAAGAAATCATCAAAAGAAGTCCCATAAATAGAGAAATCATCCACGAATACCTAAACAATTTGTTCACATAAGTCAGAGAATATAAGAGTCGTACATATTTGAAAAGTAGAAGGTGCATTGCATAAACCCAAAGGCATACATTTATAAGCATAAGTTCCAAATGGACAAGTCAAAGTAGTTTTATCTTGATATTCTTTTGAAACAGGTATTTGAGGGAAACTAGCATATCCATGAAGAAAGAAAAAGTGGGTATGCTTAGATAATCTTTCCAACATTTTATCAATAAAAGGCAAGGGGTAATGTTCTTTTCCATTAGCTTTGTTTTCTTTTTTGAAATCAATTACCATCATATAACTAGTTACGATTCTTTGTGGGATAAGTTCATTTTTATCATTAGGAACAACGGTTATACCTCCTTTCTCAGGAACACAATGAATATGGCTCACCCATCTACTATCAACAATAGGATAAATTATATGTGTCTCTATAAGATTTAGTATGTATGTTCTTACCATTCCATATTAATCTTGTGCTCACATAGACTGGGACTAATGCCCTTAAGATCATCAACATTATATCTAGTAGAAGCTCGGTGCTTCCTTAGAGTTTTAAGTAATATATTTTCTTCATGCTCTGAAAGGTTAGCACAAATAATAACAGGACATATCTCTCGTTTCATCAAGATAAGCATATTTCAAAGTATTAGGTAATTTCTTTAATTCAAACATTGGATCTCCCTTAGGTGGGGTAGTATCTCCTAGAATGTCAACGAGCAAATTATGTTTAAGAATAGGTGATTACTTAAAGAATATATCATCTATTTCATTTCTCTCATTCATATGAATATCATTTTCATGGTCTAGTAAAAAATGTTCGAAAGGATTAGTAGGAGGAACGACAATAGGAGAAAGACCAATAGTTTCATCTTTACAACATAAATCTTTCTTATGTGGTTTTCTACCAAACTTAGCGAAACTAAATTCATGAGACACATCACCAAAGCTTACTTTAACCTTTTCTTTAATACAATCAATTTCATCATTAAAGCTATTCAAGAAAGGTCTACCTAATATAGTGGGACAAAAAGTATCTTGTGGTGAACCAAGTACTAATAAATCAGTAGGGAACTTGACTTTTCCACACAAGACTTCAACATCTGTAACAATCCCAAGTGGTGAAATAGTATCTCTTTTTGAAAGTTTAGTAGTGACATCAATGCCTTCAATCTCAAAGGGTGATATATCATTTAGAATTTATTGATACAAAGTAAAATATAGCACTCACGCTAGCCTCCATATCACATAAACCATGATAACAATGATCTCCAATCCTAATAGAAACAACAAGCATGCCAACAACAAGTTTATTTTATCTAACACATCATGTTTTTTCTGGCAGGTTTTGCGATTCTAGCAGCCTCATGGAGAAATAGATAACCTGGTCATCAATGATATCAACCAAGATATCTTTAAAGATAGCAATATTAGGTTCTACATTTATTTGTTTAGAAGGTTTGAGTGTCCTAACATTGCTTTTATTAACCATAGTTGAAACTTTAGGATGTTCTTTAATAGTAATCGGAAAAGTTGATTTCTCAAAGTAAGTAGTGGGCACAATAAGATCAACATGGTAAATAATGATTTCTTCCTTAACTTTAATAGGTTCCTCTAACGACTTTTCAATAGGTGGATGAAATTTAAACCACTTCACTTTAGGGAGATCAACATGAGAACAAAATATCTGCAGAAAGAAGCTATTATGTCACAGTCAAGCTCATATTAATTGCTAATCTTATAACAAGTACAATTTTCCATAAAAGATTTAATAGAATCAAACTCAAAATGTATACCTCCCTCTTCATCTTTATTGATTTCCCAATCTTCACAGTTGCGTTTAATTATTTCTAGAAGATCCCATTTGAAGTCAATATTCTTATTCATGAAGGAACTAGTAGAAGCAGAATCAAGCATCAATTGATCATCATAAGAAAGATGAGCATAAAAGTTTTGAAGTATTTTTTTTCGTGAGAGCTCATGGTTGGGGCATGTGTGCATCATAGACATAAGCCTCCCCCCATCTTGAGCATTACTTTCTCCTTCACGAGGCCAAAAATTATAGATATAGTACCCGTCAAGATGAACTAGATGCATAGGATAAATCTTCTGATGAAATTCCAGCCTCAGTCGATTCCAGTCCATGTTCAAGCATCATCCAATAGCCCTTACCAGATCAATGTTTTTCCCTCCAAATAAAAAGGGAATACTATTGCTTGTAAACAGTGTTGGATTTTTCCTCGAAGAGGAGGGGAGATGCATCGCAATAGAGATAATTATTTCCCTCAGTGCGAACCAAGGTTATCGAACCAATAGCATCACCACGCAAATGCCCGTCGTCACCACGTGCATAACAAAAATCAAACACTTCACACAACGTGGGCAAGAGGGTCATCAAGCCCCTTGAACTCGTTAGTTGCAAGTGATAAGTAGTGACAAATTGATAATATAAATATAAAATAAAATAACAGTAGCAAATGTGCAGAAATATTTTTAGTGTTTTTGTAATATGATTTATGAATACCCCGAGGCCATAGTTTTTGCTAGAGGCTTCCCTCTTGAAGGAGGCATATGGTGGGTAAACAAATTATTGTTGGCAAGTCATAGGAAAGCACATAGTTATGTAATATTTATTCACGGAAGTGATCACACATATAGGCATCATGTCCATAAGAAAGTACACCAAC
This sequence comes from Hordeum vulgare subsp. vulgare, assembly GCF_904849725.1. Classification (NCBI taxonomy): domain Eukaryota; kingdom Viridiplantae; phylum Streptophyta; class Magnoliopsida; order Poales; family Poaceae; genus Hordeum; species Hordeum vulgare. The sequence continues at coordinate 307,205,226 of NC_058520.1, read as the reverse complement.
TCCTATCTGCATCTACTACTTTCACTCCACTCATTGACCGCTATTCATCATGCATCTAGGATATAAAGTAAAACCAGAGTAATGCTTGAAGCAAGATGACATAATGTAGACGAAGTAAACTCAACTGATATGAATAAAAACCATCGTTTTACCCTTAATGGTATTGACCACCGCAAGATTCAACTCATCACAACGCACCACTCCGAGTGAAGATAAATCAATCTAGTTGGCCAAACCAAACAGATAAATAAGAAATATATATGAAGTGATCATAATCATGCATATAAGAATAAAGAGATGACTCAAATACTTTTCATAAATAATCTAAACATAAACTCGCAATTCATCAGATCCCAACAAACACACTTCAAATAGAATTACATATGATAGATCACCGTGGGAATCGCAGTGATCTTTGCATTGAAGAACATAGAGAGAGATAGCCATCTAGGTAGTAACCGCAGATCCATAGGTCTGTGGTAGACTACTCACACATCACCATGGGAGTAGCAAGGTTGATATACAGGGCCTCCGTGATTGATCCACCCTCCGACAAGGCACCGGAACAAGACTCTAGATGGGATTACCATGGAACAAACGCTTGTGGTGGTGGAAAGTGTGTTTCGGGTGGTTCTTTTGTGTTTTCCCAACATATTAGGATTTGTAGATGCGGAGTTAGGGCAAGAGGCGTTGGGAGGTGGTCCCAAGCCATCAGGGTGTGGAGACCCCCAGGGTGCGCCCTATTTTCTTGGCACCACCTTGTGTGGCATGTGGTCTCCATCAAAAGCTTCCAGTTCTTATTTTTGTCCAAAAAATCATCAAAAACTTTTTTCGCTTCCTGAAAATTCAAAAACACGTAGAAAACAACAAATCATACTAGGCACTGCCTTAATAGATTAGTACCCAAAAATGATATCAAACAACATATACGTGCATATAAAGGATCCAAGATTGAAAATATAATAGCATGAAACAATCAAATATTATATATACATTGGATACGTATTAGTATCCCCAAGATCAATTCATGCTCGTCCTCGAGTAGGTGAATGATAGAAATGGAATTTTATGTGACATGCTACTTAACATGTAATCTTTCTCAGTATGATCATTGACAAATGATGAACTAATAAACATCAACCTAGTAATTTCCATAAACATAAGTAACACAATCATCAATTTTCAAAATATATGATCCCCAAAGAATGTTTACTCCCCATTCATTTTGTCATATTATCATGACATGGCTCCATCTTCACCACATAAATACAAATGTCAAGAACCACGGTGCTAAACCACACAATTGGACCGTACTTCTTAAGGCGCTTTAGCAATTTTCAACTTCACTCAATACATGAGCATGAACCATCGACAGAGCATATAGGTGGAATAGAATATGGTGGTAGGTATCAAAGGAGTAAAAGTGAAGAAGAAAGTCTCACATCAACTAGGCGGACCAACGATCTATGGAGATGCCCATCAATCGTTATTAATGCGAGGAGTAGTTATTGTCATGCAACCAAAGCACTACAGCTATAAGTGTATGAAAGCTCAACGGAAGCTTAGTGGGTGTGCATCCAACTTGCTTGCTCATGAAGACATCATTTGAGGAAGCTCATCATCGGAATATACAAGCTAAGTACTACAGTAAACAAATTCCCACCAACATATGAAAATGACAAAACATGAGATGCTCTCTATGAAAAAATTGTGCTTTCACTAAGCACAAGTGTGGAAAAGAAGGTACTAGCAGTGTCCCTTCTCACTTTTCCCTCATTTTTTTAATTTTTTTTCTCTTTTTCCTCTTTTATATAGAGTCTCATCCTGACTTGTGGGGGAATCATTGTCTCCATCATACTTTCCTCACTTAGGAAATGCTCTAAGAATGATGAACATCACACGTCCATACAATTACAACTCGATATGAAAAACTGCTAAACAAGATGACTCTATATGAATGCCTCTAGCAGTGTACCCGGATGTGTAATGATCTAGTGTAACATGTAAATAATGATGGAGGGTGGTTGTGCCACAAATACTATGTCATCTACATGATCATGGAAAGAAATATGATGATGAACACACAAGTAATGTGGTGTAACTGTGGAAGTAGCATGGCAATATATCTCGGAATGGCTATGGAAATGGCATGAGAGGTAGGTATGGTGGTTGTTTTGAGGAAGATAAATGGTCGCTTTTGTGTTCGGGAACATTGCATGGGAAACAAAAACATTCCTATGCACAAGCAAGATCTATCCATGGCGGTGCATAACTACGAGAGGGAGAGTGTGTCTATGTGCCCTCGTAGGCCGTTAAGCACAAGTGTATATTGCACGGTTGATGTAGTCATATGTCTTCACAATCCAATCGTGATCCGTCCCGATTAGCCGCCAAACAGGCGGCAACTCCGCATTGAGCCCACATGTGGCTTGATGATTTCGCCACCTCCTTGATCTAGTGAGCAAGGGCGGAGTAGTATATGGGTTCTCAACTAGCACGATGACGTGGTGGTTATGGTGGTGAAGGAGTAACAGCAGGGCTTTACCAAGCGCTACTAGAACTGCGAATGGAGGAGCAACGGAGCGATGACAGAGGGATGCCAAAGGATTGGTGTGTCCTCTTGGGCCACCCCCACCCTCTATATATAGGTGGAGGGGCGTGGGGAATAGCCCCTCCAAACCCTAGGGTGCAGTCAAAGGGGGAAGGTGGAATCCTAGTCCTCCGGAAACGTGAAACTTTTCTGGTAGCGAGAATATAACTTCCCATATATAAGTCTTTACCTACGGACCATTCCGGAGCTCCCCGTGATATCCGGAATATCACCCGGGACTCCGAACAACATTCGGTGACCAACATACATAACCTAGTAATATTATATCGTCACTGAACATGAAGCGTGTGGACCATGCGGGTTCGAGAATCATGTGGATATGACCGAGACACCTCTCTGTTCAATAACCAATAGTGGGACCTAGATGCCCATATTGGTTCCCACATATTCCATGAAGACCTTTATCGGTCGAACCATGATGCCAAGGATTCATTCAATCCCATACGCAGTTCCTTTATTCAGCGGTATGTTCCTTGCCCGAGATTCAATCGTGTGTATCTCCATACCTACTTCAATCTGCTACTCGAAACTCTCTTTACTCCTTCCATAATACAAGATAACGTGACTAACTCCTTAGTCTCATTACTTTCAAGATTCTTGTGACTTTCTATTAATTACAGGGCCCAAAGATACCTCTATGTCATACAGAGTGACAAATCCCAGTCTCGATCCATGCAACCCAACACACACCCTCACAGATACATGTGAAGCACCTTTATGATCACCCAGTTACAAAGTGTTGTTTGATACACAGAAGGATTTCCTTTGATGTCAAGGAGTTGCATGATCTCATGGTCTTAGGAATAGATACTTGACATGAAGAAAGAAGTACCAATAAACTAAGTGATATGATCAAATGCTATGCTTATGGTTGGGTCTTGTCCATCACATCATTCTCCTAACGGTGTGTTCCCATTGTCCAATGATAACTCATTTCTATGGTTAGGAAACGTTAACCATCTTTGATTAACGAGCTACTCTAGTAAAGGCTCACTAGGGACACACTGTTGTTTATATATCCACAAACGTGTTTAAGTTTCTGGTCAATAAAATTCTAGAATGGATAATAAACTATTATCATGATGTCACGCCCAAGATGCGATCCTATCCTTAATTTGGCACGAGGGCCGCGTCAGGGATAGAAGCGCATCTCTTCGTTTCGCAAGAATGGATATCGTTACAAGTACATGTATTGAAAAGATGAGATATATGGAATTGGCTTACACTCGCCACAAGCTACATCAGAGTCACATCACTACAATACAAAATCATCATGAAGAAGAGCAGGGTCCAACTACGGACGAAAAATAAATGAGAAAATAAGAACGACGTCCATCCTTGCTATCCCAGGCTGCCGGTCTAGAACCCATCCTAGATCGAAGAAGAAGAAGAAGAAGAAGAAGAAGAAGAAGAAGAAGCAACACCAAATGAACAATCAACGCGCTCGCGTCAAGTAACCTTTACCAGTACCTCCAACTGGTGTTGTAGTAATCTGTGAGCCACGGGGACTCAGCAATCTCATTTCCAAAGGTATGAAGACTAGCAAAGCTTAATGGGTGAGATAGGTTAAGTGGTGAGGCTGCAGCAAGCGACTAAGCATTATATGAGGTGTCTAACTTAAGAGTACAAGAATTAAAGAGGGGGAATATCTACGCATAGCGGACGTGAACTACTGTTGATCAAATGAATGACCCTGAACACCTACTTACGTCAGACATAACCCCACCGTGTCCTCGATCGGAGAAGGAACTCGCGAAAGAGACAGTCACGGTTACGCACACAGTTGGCATATTTTAATTAACTTATCTTCAAGTTATCTAGAACTAGTGCAAAACAAAGTTTCCACGTTGCCACATAACCACGGGCATGGATTTCCGAAAGATTTAACCATGCAAGGGTGCTCCAACTAGTCCATCACAAATTACCACAAGCCGCATAGACATCCTTGATCACGAAGCTCGCGATCTCGTCGAACTCCTTAGTGGAAAACCACAACTCTGAGATTACCCAAAGCATCACCAGAATCCCGATGCACAAGATATCTCGTCAAAGGTAAAACTAATCCAGCAAGGCCACCCGAGGTGTTGACGATCCCGAAGGAGCCGCATATCTCATTCTCAGGACACGACGGATAAGCGAAGCGTACGGTGGCCTGATAGACATCTCCCGAGTTGCCCCGGGTTGGCCTCGGACGGTGCTCTGTTTTGGACCAGCACCATCAGCACTAGCCCTCCCTGTATTATGTAGAATTACTCCTCGGGTAGCGCTAACTCCCTATGCATCTCAGTATTAACAGAATTATTATGTTGGGCAAATGTAGTACCAATGTTGGGCCTTGCTAGACTAGCTTTAATCTAAAACGAATTATCAAGGGGATCCCCATAACAACCCCGATCGTGTTAGGAGCACTTAATTATGGAACATAACACCGGTAGCCGAAACGAAGGGGGCAAAGATGGAACAAAACACCAAGCTAGAAAGGACGAGCCTTCCACCTTTTACCAAGTATATAGGTGCATTAATTTAAATAGCATTTAATAGGGTGATATAAAAAGGACCCATGTTATCACATGGAAGCAACTGCACCTGCAACTAGCAACGCTAACACATGGTTAAGCAAGTAGTAACATAGTCAATCAGGGGTTTGCTAGGTTGTGAACAGGTTGAAGGTTTTCATGGCAATGTTGAGAGGCTGATATATAACAGGTGGTAGGCAACAAGACATAATGATAGAAATGATAAACTAGCATGGTATCTGGGGAAATGGTCATCTTGCCTGAGATCCCGCTTGGAAGAAGAATGACTCCGTGAAGCAGACGAACCGATGTAGTCGAACGGGTCCTCACTTTTCGACACGCTTGCGGAACTCTATCGAGACGAAGCAAACCGGAAACACAAATCAACACATGATATTCACCACGGCATATGCACGACAAGATGCAATCCACAAATGATGCATGAACAGCTGAATAAATGCAAGACACGGCGTGGCAATTCACAACAACCAAACACTACACATTAAGTGAAGTTCAATATGCAAAGGAAACTCCACATACGGATTATTTAGTTATATACCTATTAGGTACACGACAATATTAATTTTGGTTACACATGGCAAGAGGTGAAGCTTAATTAAACTACTTATCTATGCATTTTAAATGAGGTCGGAAATGACATATAGCACCTCCGAGACGACCTCACATGTTAATTTATAATTCTGTCCAAACCTGAACTAACACATTAAATTAGTTGTTAAACAGCAAAAAAATAGGTTCACGTGATTCTGTGTGTCGTTACAAGCAATTTACACATAGAGAACATCTCCAACGGAGCTACGGTTCAAAAGATACAAGCACCGCAAAATATGATGGCATGAATGCAATATGTGTGTAACGACAGTCACGAGCACTTCAAAACATACAACCAGAAAGATAATATGAAACTACATGAGATTCTGAGAAAGTTTCATAGAGGACACGATCAAAACGGAGCAACGGTTCAACAACTACGACCTAAACAAGAAATCACTACAATGTGCCAAAATCAGCCACATAGCATTTTCTTCACCCCACAACTTCGAGCTACACAACACCAATATACTCAACCAAGGCATGAGACGATAGAGGGCAAGGAGCACTACAACATACAACTAACAACACCTAGCATGGACGCATGGAACACTAGGAAAGGAAGTCACAAAATGGCTTCTCACACACAGTTTCAGACTTAGTGAAAATAACAGTTTATGAAACTACAGTTTTCGATCTGAAGGCATATTGACAGCAGCAAAACCATAAGCTACAGGACTCCAAATGGCACGAAAATTCACAGTATGCTAGAGAATCCTAAAGTCTACAACTAACTCAATTGCACCAACTTCAAAAGAGCTAGAGAACACGAGATAAACTCATGCAAAGACAGCAACAAAATATAACAGATTTCAGACTTAGAAATATTTCAGCATCTTCAAATCAGCACTATTTCCAAGTAACTTTAGAGCAAGCAAACCACACCTAAACATGGATTTCTATTGCAACAAAAATTACCAGGGGCTAGACTAAACATCCAAGAGCAACTCTCTAGTTGACAACTTAATCATATCACGCACGGAATAAATCCCACAAAATAAACAAAAGGGCAACATGGCAAAATATCACGCGAACTAACTTGCTCAAAAGCTAAAACTAAATACACAGTTAAATCCTATATATTTTTCTACCCCGAAAACATATATAACATGAGGGGTTGCAAAATAAAAACAACGCCACACGTATATGCGGGAATAAGTCCTAAACGCGAAAAATAAACTAGCGACTAAACCCTACATGCAAAAATACCAAGGATTACTCTAAAATACATGGAAAAGGGGGTTCCTAAAACATGAACATTTTATCTACGGGGTTTGAGCAATCCGGACACGCACGAAAAATAAATACGGGCAATTATCCTATTGAGACAACACGCAAAACTACACATTCGGCACGTCAAACTACTTCAAACATTTATGCAAGTAGCAAATTCGTGATCTACGCGAAATTCTACACAGGATACATATACTATACGTCGCCAACCGATATACGGTTTAAAACTTACGAACGTTTGAATATCTATATAATTCGTGAAAATATATATTCGTAGAAAATCCTAATGCTAAACGGGCCTAATAGTGCGGCGCAGGTAAGCTATACGCCGCTCGGGCGCAACATAGGAGGGTCGGGGCTTACCTTAGCTCTGGGCCGGCTCGGTGGAGGGGGCACTAGGCCAAAGGGCGAGGAGGCCTAGGGCGATGGTGCTGGGCCGCTGCGCGGGGGAGGCCCAGGACGGGGCGCTCGGGCTGTTGCTGCTCGAGCAGGGCGCCGGCGCTGTCTCCCGTGATCCTCCCGCGAGCAGAGGCGGCCGTCGGCGGTTGAAGTGGCGGGGCGGCGTGCGGAAGACGGCGGGAATCCGGATCCGAGGGTGGCCGACCGGATCTGACGTCGCCAAGACCGGGCTGACGACGGCGAAGTGGCGGCTGCGGGCGCCATGGCGGCAAGCAGGAAGATGGGGAGGCGCGACGGGGAAACTCCGACCGGGGGGACGAGGAACCTCCAACAGCGGCCGACGAACTCTGAGGGGAGGCACGGTGAGGCACGGTGAGGTTGTGACAAGGTGGCGACCGGGGACGGCGCGCTGGATACGGGAGGAGGCAGCGCGCAGGCAAGGTCACGAGGGGAGCGGGCAGCTCGGGAGGGAGAACCTCGGGCGGCTGGCTCGGGTAGTCGGCGGCGGCTCGGATCCGGGCCCGGCGGGCCTTGGATGGGCTCGGGCGGGCCCACGGCGGCTGGAGGTGGGAGGAGAGAGAAGGTTGGAGGCGGCTAGGGTTTCGTGGGGGCACAGATCCCGAGGGGAGTTAGGTTTGCTGTTAAAAATGCACGGTGGTATATTTGTAGACAAAAGGGGGGGCTAGGTTTACCGGAATTTCGTTCCGGATCCAACCATGCGATCGGAATCGGGCAATTCCGCGCGCGGGAACGGTCAGCGGCTGTGTAGAGTGGTTAACCGGAGACGAGAGGGAAAACGTGCGGCTCGGCAACCAGATTTAAAACACCGAAAGACGTCCAACGATAGACCTAATACGGTGCCGCTACCGTCGACCGTTCGGGTACCATACGGACTCCGATTGCGACAAAATTTGACAGGTGGCCTACTATATTAAAATAAGACCACACGTCAAATCTCAACCCAATCAGAGAAAGTTTTATACACACTTTTAAAAGCAGGTTTTTATCGATGCCGCGGCCGCATGCATGTGCTGTCGAGCTCAGAATGGACAATGACGATAACCGGTAACTATCAACGGATGCAAGTTTTGAAAACTGGCGGCAACGGAGATGCCGATGCAATGCAGATGATGCGAATTATGCGATGATGGTGCGACAAATAAAATAAATCACATGACGAAAACGGAATAGAAGGGGAATCTTCTGGAACGTCGGTCACGGGCTGTCACAGATGAACACGGAAATATGAAAATAACAATTTATTATTGCCTCTAGGGCATATTTACAACAGTCTCCCACTTGCGTTTGAGTTAATAATAGAGTTCACATCGCCCATGTGATTAACACCCAACGAGTTCTGGGGTATGATCATGTTTCGCTTGCGAGAGAGGTTTTAGTCAAGAGTTTTGCAACATTCACATCCGTCTATACTTTGAAAATATATATGTCTTACTGTATATGTTGCTACCATGATCCACTTGGAACTATTACAAATGACTACTACACTATACATATGAGGTTGTATACTCAGAGCCATCCGGATCGGTATCAAAGCTTCCATCAATGTAACCCTTTATGAGGAATGCTACCTCTTGAGCTTGCGTTGGTTTTCCCTTGAAGAGGAAAGGGTGATGCAGCGAAGTGGATAAGTATTCCCCTCTGTTTGTTGAGAACCAAGGTATCAATCCAGTAGGAGGAACAAGCAAGGCTCCAAGAGTAGTACCTACACAAATAATCAAACACTTGCACCCAACGCTATAAAGGGGTTTTCAATCCCTTTAGAGTTATTTGCAAGTATGAGATCTAATAGAGATTGGTATAAAATAAAGCAGAAAAAAAGTAAATAAATTGTAGGAATATATTTTTGGTATTTTTGGTTTATAGATCTGGAAATATAATATGGGAAATAGACCCCGGGGCCATAGGTTTCACTAGAGGCTTCTCTCATAAAGGAAAATAATACGGTGGGTGAACAAATTACTGTCGAGCAATTGATAGAAAAGCAAATAATCATGAAGATATCCAAGGCAATGATTATGCATATAGGCATCACGTACGTGCCAGGTAGACCGAAACGATTCTGCATCTACTACTATTACTCCACACATCGACTGAGTCCTGCCTGCATCTAGAGTATTAAGTTCATCAAAAACAGAGTAATGCATTAAGTAAGATGACATGATGTAGAGGGATAAACTCAAGCAATATGATGAAAACCCCATCTTTTTATCCTGGATGGAAACAATACAATGCGTGCCTCGCTACCCCTACTATGTCACCGGGTGAGGACACCCCAAGATTGAACCCAAAACTAAGCACTTCTCCCATTGCAAGAATTGCAAATCTAGTTGGCCAAAGCAAACAAATAATTCGAAGTGACTTGAAAAAATATGAAATCATGCATATAATAATTCATAAGAGACTCAAATAATATTCATAGATAATCTGAACATAAACTCACAATTCATCGGATCTCGACAAACACACCGCAAAAGAGTACTACATTGGATAGATCTCCATGAAGATCATGAAGAACATGGTATTGAAGATCAAAGGGAGAGAGAAGAAGCCATCTAGCTACTAGCTATGGACCCTTAGGTCCATGGTGAACTACTCACACATCATCTGAGGGGCAATGGAGTTGAGGTAGATGCCCTCCGTGATCAATTCCCTCTCCGGTAGAATACCAGAAAAGCCTACCAGATTGGATCTCTCAGGAACAGAGGCTCCCGGTGGTGTAAAAGTATTTTGGTGGCTCTCTTTTGTGGTATGGGAATATTTGGGAATTTATAGGCCAAAGAATAATGTTAGCAGACCTGCATGGGGCCCTCAAGCTAGGGGCGCGACCACCCCCCCACCCACGGTGCGCCCTGCAGGCTTCTGGCCTCCTGGCACTTGCCATTCCCCCTACTCCAAGTCTGTTGCGTGTCTTGTGGTCCAAGAAAAATCTTTCCGGAGATTTTGTTCCATTTGGACTCCGTTTAATATTCCTTATTTGCAATACTCAAAAACGTGGAAAAAACAGAAACTCGCACTAGGCTCTAGATTAATAGGTTAGTCCCAAAAATAATACAAAACAGCATATAAATGCATATAAAACATCCAAAACATATAATATAATAGCATGGAACAATCAAAAATTATAGATACGTTGGAGACGTATCAAACATCCCCAAGCTTAATTCCGGCTCGTCCTCGAGTAGGTAAATGATTAAACCAGAATTTTTGATGTGGAATGCTACCTAACATATTTATCCATGTAATATTCTCTATTGTGGCATGAATATTCGGATCCATAAGACTCAAAACAAAAGTCTAATATTGACATAAAAACAATAGTACTTCAAGCATATTAATAAGTTAATTGCTTCCTTTCTAAATAGCATGGTCTTAGAAAGTTATCCCGACAAAAGCATATGATTTGGCTATGCTCCATCTTCACCACACAAAGTATCTAAATCATGCACGACCCCAATGAAAATCAAACAATTGTCTCACACCTTTTTTGTTCTCAAACTTTTTCAACTCTCATGAAATACATGAGCGTGAGCCATGGATATAGCACTATAGGTCGAATAGAGTGTGGTGGAGGTTGCAAAAGAAAGAGGTGAAGATAGTCTCACATCAACTAGGCATATCAACGGGCTATGGAGATGCCCATCAATAGATATTAATGTGAGTGAGTAGGTATTGCAATGCAACAAATGCAGTAGAGCTATAAGTGTATGAAAGCTCAAAAATAAAACTAAGTGGTCGTGCAAAATATGTAATTCCACTAGTTATATGAAAGTGACAAAATAGGAGACTCTCTTTGAAAAACATGGTGCTACTTTGAAGCACAAGTGTGGAAAAAGATAGTAGCATTGGCCCTTCTCTATTTCTCTCATTTTTTTATTTTTTTTCTTTGTTTTCTATTTTTTTGGTGGGTTTCTTTGGCCTCTTTTATTTATTCATTTTTTATGGGCTTCACTGGCCTCTTTTATTTTTTTGTGAAGTCCGGAGACTCAGCCCAACTTGTGAGGGAATCATAGCTTCCATCATCCTTTTATCACATGGGAAAATGCTCTAATAATGCAAATCATCACACTTTTATTTACTTACAACTCAAAGATTACAACTTGATAGCTAGAACAAAATATAACTCTATAAGCAATATGGAAGTGATGGTGCGTGCCATAAAAACGGGACGGTGGTGTTGCATGGCAATATATCTCGGAATGGCTATGAAAATACCATAATACGTAGGTATGGTGGCCGTTTTGAGGAAAATATATGGTGGATGCTTTGAGGAAGGTGGGTTTAACGTACCGGTGAAATTTGCACGGTAGTAGAGAGGCTAGGAAAGGTGGAAGGATGAGAGTGTTATAATCCATGAACTCAACATTAGTCATAAAGAACTCACATACTTATTGAAAAATCCTATTAGTTATCGAAGCAAAGTATTAGATGCATGCTCCTAGGGGAAGGGATGGTAGGTGTTGACCATCGCACGATCCCGACCTCCACACAAAGGTTGACAACCATTAAATAAGTCATGCTCCGACTTCATCACATAACGGTTAACCATACGTGCATGCTACGGGAATCACAAGCTTTAACAGAAGTATTTTTTATAATTCACAATTACTTACTAGCATGACTCTCATATTACCATCTTCACATCTCAAAACTATATGCAAGGAATCAAACTTCTCTTCATATTCAATGCACTTAATATGAAAGTTTTTATTATATCCCTCTTGGTTGCCTATTATATTAGGACTAAATTCATAACCTAAACCAATTACCATGATGTTCAAAGATCTCTCAAAATAATATAAGTGTGGTACAAGAGTCTAATAATTTCTATAAAATAAAACACCATCGTGCTCTAAAGATATAAGTGAAGTACTAGAGCAACATTGCCTAGCTCTAAAGATATAAGTGAAGCATAAAGAGTATTCTAATAAATTCATGATTCAGTGTGTCTCTATCTCTCAAAATATGTGTGCAGCAAGGATGATTGTGTAAAACTAAAAAGTAAAAACTCATATCATACAAGACACTCCAATAAAAACACATATCATGTGGTGAATAAAAATAGAGCCCCAAGTAAATTTATTGATGGATTGAAGACGAAAGAGGGGATGCCTTCCGGGGCATCCCCAAGATTAGGCTCTTTTGTATCCTTGAATATGACTTCGGGTGCCATGTTCATCCCCAAGCTTAGGCTCTTGCCACTCCTTATTCCATAGTCCATCAAATCTTTACCCAAAACATGAAAACTTCACAACACAAAACTCAACAGAAAACTCATGAGATCTCTTAGTATAAGAAAAATAAATCACCACTTTAGGTACTGTTTTGAACTCATTCTTTATTTATATTTATGTAATATTTACTGTATTAGAACTTATCCATGGTTCATAGCCCTCGATATAACCCATAGATTCATCGAAATAAGCAAACAACATAAAGAAAACAGAATGTGTCTAAAACAGAACAGTCTATAGCAATATGTTTACTTAGAATACTTATGTAACTCAAAAACTTCTGAAACATTAGGAACATCTGGGAAATTTGTAAATCAATCTTGTGTAAAAATTCAGATCAAAAGCACATTCGAGTAAATTTATAAAATTCTTGGACTGCGAGCGAAAGTTTCTGTTTTTCAGCAAAATCAACTTGGAAACACCATAGACCATCCCAAAGGTCTTACTTGGCTCAAACACTAATTTAAACAATAAAATATAATTATTACAGAGGTAATAATGTGTGAAGAACCCAAAAACAGAAACAAAATCAAAACAAATAAAATTGGGTTGCCTCCCAACAAGCGATATGGTTTAACGCCCCTAGCTAGGCCTAATACAATAGATCTAGGTATTGTCATCTTTTGTATGGAATCCAAAGGTAGCTTTCATAATAGATTCATATGGTAATATTATTTTATTTCTAGGAAAGTGCTCCATGCCTTTCCTTAATGGAAATTGGAATCTAATATTACATTCTTTCATGTCAATAATTGCCCCAATCGTTCTAAGGAAGGGTCTACCAAGAATAATAGGACATGTAGGATTGCAATCTATATCAAGAACAATGAAATATACGGGAAGATAATTCCTATTTGCAACAATAAGAACATCATTAATCCTTCCCACGGGTTTCTTAATTGTAGAATCCGCTAGATGCAAATTTAGAGAACAATCATGAAATTCACAGAATCCTAGCACATCACATAAAGTTTTCGGAATCGTGGAAACGCTAGCACCCAAATCACGCAAAGCATGCATAATCGTTAATTTTAATCTTAATAGTAGGTTGCCACTCATCATAAAGCTTTCTAGGTATAGAAACTTCCAACTCAAGTTTTTCTTCAAAACATTTCATCATGGCATCCACAATATGTTTAGTAAAGGATTTATTTTGACTATAAGTATGCGGAGAATTCAACATGGATTGCAATAAGGAAACACAATCAATTAAATAGAAACTATAATAATTAAAATCCTTGAAATCCGAAAGAGTGCTCATTACTATTTAAAGTTTTGACATCTCCCATCCCACTTTTATCAATCTTATCACTAACATCTATAAACTCCGAATCATTGGGACACCTCTTAACTAAAGTTGAGTCATCTCCAGTCCCATATTTTTCAATATTTTTGCTAAAAAACAAAGATTAAATAGGTGTCACACCAACCACATTTAGATCTTCATCAATATTATCACGAGAAAACACTTTTTCAAGCCATTCACACTTAGCACGTATTCTAACGGTTCTTTCCTTACACTCATCAATATAAATTGTCATAGCTTTCAAAGACTGATTAATATCATGCTTTTGTATAATAGGTCTAATTTTCAAAGAATCAATCTCAACAGAAATTATATCAACGTTCCGAGCCAAATCATCAATCTTGAGCAATTTTTCTTCAATCATAGCATTGAAACCTTTTGAGAGCTAATGAATTCTTTAATATTATTATCAATATCCGAGGGCATATTATTACAATTTCCATGAGAATTGTATTAGGAAATTCCCTAATTATTAGAGGAATTACTAGGAAACGGCCTAGGATTGAAATTACCTCTGTACGCGTTATTGCCAAAATTGTTCCAACCAACAAAATTCACATCCATAGATTCATTATTATTTCCAATCAAAGAATACAAAGGCATATCATTGTAATAAATAGGAGCACTCTTACTAGAAAACAATTTCATTACTTTGTCCATCTTTCCACTCAAAGAGTTTATTTCTTCCATAGCATGCACTTTTTTACTAGTAGGAGATCTTTCGGTATGCCACTGAGAGTAATTTGCCATAATATTATCTAGGAATTTAGTAGCTTCTCCTAATGTTCTTTCCATAAAGGTTCCACCCACGGCGGAATCTAAAAGATTTCTAGAAAGAAAATTCAGCCCCGCGTAATTTTTTTGTATAATCATCCATAAGCTCAAACCATGCGAGGGGCAATTCCTAATCGTTAGTTTCATCCTCTCCGAAGATTGTGCAACATGCTCATGATCAAGTTTCTTAAAACTCATTAAATCATTCCTAAGGGAGATAATATTAGCAGGAGGAAAGTACTTGGAAATAAAACCATCTTTACACTTATTCCATGAATCAATACTATTTTTAGGTAAAGATGAAAACCAAGTTTTCGCACGATCTCGTAATGAGAAAGGAAATAGCTTTAATTCAACAATTTCATTATCCACATCTTTCTTATTTTGCATATCCCACAACTCAATGAAATTATTTAGATGGGATGTGGGATCTTCACTAGGAAGGCCAAAAAATTGTTCTTTCATAACAAGATTGATCAAAGCGGCATTAATTTCACAAGGTTCCGCACTAGTTGGGGGAAAAATAACATAACTTGGTATTATAATAAACTCATTATTATTATTAGTAGTGGAAAAATAACATAACTTGGTATTATCTTGAGTCATCATGACAAAGCAAGCAATATAGCACACAAGCAAGCAAACAAAAGACGAACTGAAAAGGGGCAAATAAAAAGGCAAATCTTTTTAGTATTTTCCGAAAATCGTTTTAGAAGCGGGGGAGAGGAAAACGAGAAGCTAATGGAAAATAAAGTAAATGCAAGAGATGAGTTTGTGATAGGTTCTTGGTGGGCGCGATCTTGCTATGTATCCTCCCACGCAACGGCACGAGAAATCCTTCTTTCTACCTCTTGAGCTTGCGTTGGTTTCCCTTAAAGAGGAAAGGGTGATGCCACGAAGTAGATGAGTATTTCCCTCAATTTGCTGAGAACCAAGGTATCAATCTAGTAGGATGAACAAGCAAGGCTGCAATAGTAGTACCACCATTTGTAATAAGTCAAGTTTTATAGATATTGATATTACTACCACCATTTGTCTTCTTAAAGATCCATTCATCCTCAATGGCCTGCCGATCATTGGGCAAGTCTATCAAAGTCCAGACTTGGTTATCATACATGGACCCTATCTCGGATTACATGGCCTTTAGCCATTTTTCAGAATTCGGGCCCATCAACGCTTGCTCATAGTTCATAGGCTCATCGTTGTCTAACAACATGCATTCCAAGACAGGATCACCATACAACTCGGGATAGTACGTGTCCTTGTCGTCCTACAAGGTTTGGTAGTAACTTGATCAGAAGTTTCATGATCATCATCATTAGCTTCCTCTTCAATTAGTGTGCATCATAGGAACACCTTTCTATGTTGCGCTACTTTCCTATTCAAGTGAAGGTCCGATAACCTTATCAAGTGCTACATTCCTCCCACTCACTTCTTTCAATAGAACCTCCTTCTCTGGAATGGATCCATTCTTAACAACAAAGACTTGCCTTCGGATCTGTGATAGAAAGTATACCCATTTTTTTCTTTGGGGTATTTTATGAAGATGTACTTTTCTGCTTTGGGTTTGAGCTTATCATACATAAGTGTCGTATCCCCAAACAATAAGAAACGACATCTTAGGTTTCTTGCCAAACCATATTTCTTACGGTGTCATTTCAACGGATATAGATGGTTCCCTAATTAAAGTGAATGTAGTTGTGTCTATTGCACAACCCCGAAACGATAGTGGAAAATTCATAAGAGACATCATCAAACGCACCATATCAAATAGAGTACGGTTACAATGTTCGAACACAACATTACACTAAGGTGTTCCACGTGGTGTGAGTTGTGAAACAATTTCCACATTGTTTTGTATACCAAACTCGTAACTCAGATATTGATCTCCATGATCATATTGTAGACATTTCATCTTCTTTCAACTTCACTTTGAAATTGCTCGAACTTTTCAAAATTTCAGACTTGTGTTTCATTAAGTAAATATACCTGTATCTACTCAAATCATATGTGAAGGTAAGATAATAGTGATATCCATCGCGTGCTTTAATACCCATTGGACTCCATACATCAATATGTATTATTTCCAATAAGTCACTTGCCCTCTCCATCATGACGAAAAACGGGGTTCTAGTAATCTTTCCCATGAGGCATGGATCTCATGTCTCAAGGGATTCAAAATCGAGTGAGTGCAAAGATCGATCAGCATGGAGTTTCTTCATGCACTTTATACGAATATGACCTAAGCAACAGTGCCACAAGTATGTGGTACTATCATAATTAACTTTGCATCTTTTGGCATCAATATTAGTCACTACAAACGAGATTCAACAAATCATTCATATTGGGTGAATGATCATAAATGATATTATTCATGTAAACAGAACAACCATTATTCTGTGAATTAAATGAATAATCGTCTCGCAAGAAACAAAATCTATATATTATGCATGCTCAACACACACACCAAATAACATTTATTTAGGTTTAAAACTAATCATGTAGGTAGAGCGAGCGTGTCGATGGTGATCACATCAACCTTGGAGACACTTTCAACGTGCATCCTCACCTCGTTCTTAGCCAGTCTCGTTTATTCCGCACCTCTTGTTTCGAGTCACTAATATCAGCAACTAAACTAGTATCAAATACCCTGGGGCTACTACCAGCACTAGTAAGGTACACATCAATAACATGTATATAAAATTTAATATTGTTGACGTTGCCAGCCTTCTTATCTGCCAATTATTTGGGGTAGTTCCACTAACAGTGATTGTTCCCCTCCCAAAAGAAGCATCGATCTCGGGTTAGGGTCCAGCCTTTGGTTTGTTCACTGGAGCGGCTACTCACTTGACATTATTGAAGTTTCCCTTCTTCCCCTTTCCCTTATTGAAACTAGTTGCCTTTATTAACCAACAACACTTAATGTTCCTTCTAGATTTCTACTTTTGCGGCCTTAAGCATCCCGAATAACTCAGGGTTGTAATCTTCACGAAGATCTTGTAGCTTGCTGGCACTGACTCGAGAACTCTCTCAATCACTATCTTATCTCAAAGATTAACTTCCACTTGATTCAAGCAATTGTAGTACCCACACATTCTGAGAATATGCTCACCAACTGAGCTACTCTCCTCCATATTGCAGGCAAAGAACTTGTTAGAGGTCTTATCCCTCTTCACATAGCCATGAGCATGAAATATTTATTTTAGATCTTGTAATATTCCATATGATCTATGATTTTCAAAACATTTTTGGATCTCCGGTTCTAAGCCACAAAGCATGGGGCACTGAACTATCGAGTAGTCATCAAAACGTTCCCGTGAGACGTTCACAACATCCATAGATCATGCTTAAGGGGGTAGTGTACCGAGCGGTGCATCAAGGACATGAGCCTTCTATGCAGCAATGAGGAGAATCCTCATATTACGGAGCCAGTCCGCATAATTGCTGAAAGCATCTTTCGACTTAGTTTTCTCGAGGAACGTATCAAAATACATGGGAGCTACAGCGCTAGTGATACGTCCATTTTGCATCATGTTTTCATGTTGATATTGATCGCTTCTTGGGATGTTATTTCACTTCACGGTACAATACTTATGCCTTTTCTCTCTTATTTTGCAAGGTTTACATGAAGAGGGAGAATGCCGACAGCTGGAATTCTGGCCTGAAAATGGAGCAAAGTTGAGATACCTATTCTGCGCAACTCCAAACGCCGTAAAAATCAACGAGGATTTTTTTCCGGATTTATAAAAAATACTGGGTCGAAGAAGCGCCACAGGGGCGCCAGTAGGTGGCCACAAGCCTGCTTGGCGCGTCCACCCCCTGGTCGCGCCAAGGGAGCTTGTGGGCAGCCTGTTGGCCCACTGTCCCCCCTCTTCTGCTATATGAAGGGTTTCGTCCAGAAAAAAATCAAGGAGGAGCTTTTTCGTGGATTTTCCGCCGCCACGAGGCGGAACTTGAGCAGAACCAATCTAGAGCTCCGGCAGGACGATCCTGCCGGGGAAACTTCCCTCCCGGAGGGGGAAATCGTCGCCATCGTCATCACCAACAATCCTCTCATCAGAGTGGACTCATCACCATCAACATCTTCATCAGCACCATCTCATCTCCAAACCCTAGTTCATCACTTGTAACCAATCTCCGTCTCGCGACTCCGATTGGTACTTGTAAGGTTGATAGTAGTGTTAATTACTCTTTGTAGTTGATGCTAGTTGGATTAATTGGTGGAATAGTTTATGTTCAGAACCTTGATGCTACTCATTACCTCTCTGGTCATGAATATGATTATGCTTTATGAGTAGTTACTTTTGTTCGTGAGGAAATGGGATAAGTCATGCTAATAGTAGTCATGTGAATTTGGCATTCGTTCGATATTTTGATGTGTTGTATGTTGTTTTTCCTCTAGTGGTGTTATGTGAACGTCGACTACATAACACTTCACCATTATTTGGGCCTAGAGGAAGGCATTGGGAAGTAGTAAGTAGATGATGGGTTGCTAGAGTGACAGAACCTTAAACCCTAGTTTATGTGTTGCTTCGTAAGGGGCTGATTTGGATCCACTAGTTTAATGCTATGGTTAGACTTTGTCTTAATTCTTCTTTCGTGGTTGCGGATGCTTGCGAGAGGGGTTAATCGTAAGTGGGTTGCTTGTCCAAGTAAGGGCAGTACCCAAGCGCCGGTCCACCCACATATCAAACTATCAAAGTAACGAACGTGAATCATACGAACCTGATGAAAACTAGCATGGCAGAAATTCCCGTGTGTCCTCGGGAGCGTTTTTCCTCCTATAAGACTTTGTCCAGGATTGTCCCTTGCTACAAAAGGGATTGGGACACTTTGCTGCACCGTTGCTACTTTTGTTACTTGTTGCTTGCTACGAATCATCTCACCACACAATCACTTGTTACCGACAATTTCAATGCCTGCAGATTTTACCTTGCTGAAAACCACTTGTCAGATCCTTCTGCTCCTCGTTGGGTTTGACACTCTTACTTATCGAAAGGACTACGATTGATCACCTATACTTGTGGGTCATCAGCGAGCTACTAATCTACAACCTAATTTTCAAAGACATTTTGACTATGTACGTGATAATTAATCCAGATAATCAAATTACTAACGAACTCCCGCTGTTACATAATCCAAATACACCAACCCAAGTCCGATCATAATGTGAGATGAGGTGCTTTCAATGGTGAATATCTACATGTTGATCATATATACTATAAGACTCATGTTCGACCTTTCGATCTCCTATGTTTCGAGGCCATGTTTGTACATGCTAGGCTTGTCAAGTTTAACCAAATATTCTGCATGTGTAAAACTGGCTTACACCTGTTGTATGCGAACGAAGATTCTATGACACCCAATCATCACGAGGTGCTTCAAAACGATGAACTTTTGCAATGGTGCATCCTTGGGGAGAACAAAATTTATCTTGAAATTTTAGTGAGGAATCATCTTATAAGGCTACCATCGTCCTAAGAAAAACAAGATGCATAAAATATAACCATCACATGCAAATCAAATAAGTGACATGATATGGACATCACCATCATGTGCTTTCGATCTCCATCTTCAATGTACCGACATGATCTCCATCGCCAAACGCATGAGACCATGATCACTATCATCGTGTCGTCATGTGGTTGTCACGCCAAATATTGCTTCTAAAACTATTGCTAACTCGTAGCGATAAAGTAAAGAAATTGGCATAAAATAAATTAAAGACAACCCTATGGCTCCTACCGGTTGTCGTACTCATCGACATGCAAGTCGTGATAACTATTACAAAACATGATCATCTCGTACATCACATATATCATATCAAATCCTGGCCATATCACATCACATCATGCCCTGCAAAAATAAGTTAGGTGCCCTCTACTTTGTTGTTGCAAGTTTTATGTCGTTGCTATGGTAAACTAGTAAGAACCAATATTACCTACGCAAAGCCACAACAGTGATATTCAAGTTGCCTTTTAACCTTCTACAAGGACAACCTCAGTCGAATCCTATTCAACTAAAGTGGGAGAGAAACACACCCGCCAACTACCTTTATGAAAACAAGTTGCATGTTAGTCTAAGGAACCGATCTGTTATGCGAGGACAAGTAAGGTTGGTTCGAGCCTCTTCATCCAAAAATATCGTTGAACTAAAATAATACTAAGGATATAAGCCATATGAACATCAACACCAACATGATCTTTGTATTCTACTCGTGCATATCATCTACGCATAGACCAAGATCATGATGCCATTGTTGGGAAACAATACATGGGAAACAAAAGAATTCCTACGCACACGCAAGATCTATCCATGGAGATGCACAGATAGGAGAGGCAGAGCGTGTCTATGTACCCTCGTAGACCATTAAGCAGAAGCATATATTCCGTGGTTGATGTAGTTGTCTGTCTTCACGATCTACTGGCGATCCGTCCCGATCAAGCGCCGAACGGGTGGCACCTCCGCGTTCAGCCACGTGTGGCTCGATGATGTCTTAGCCTCCTCAATCCGGTGAGCAAGGGCATATTAGTAGATGGGTTCTCAACTAGCACGGCAGCGTGGTGGAGATGGTGGTGGAGTAGTGCCAGCAGGGCTTCGCCAAGTGCTACTAGAACTACGAATGGAGGAGCAACGAAGCAACGAGAGAGAGAGAGAGACCAAGGGCTTGGTATGTCCTCTTGGGGCACCGCTCCCCTCTATATATAGGTTGAGGGGCATGGGGAACATCCCCTCCAAACCCTAGGAAGCAGCCAAGGGGGGAGGTGGAATCCTAGTCCTCCTCCTTCCCTTCCATACAAAGGTGGACTTTCCACCTTTTCCCAACTACATGGGCGTTGAGGGACTTCTGTACCCGGGCCAATAAGGCTATGGCGTCTCCCTCGCCCCATGCAAACCCTTGGACATGGTGGAACCCTCTGTGGACTTCGAGACTCCTCTGTGAGTTTCCGGAACCTTCTAGAAGCTTGCTGATAAAATACTGACAAAACCTGAAACTTTTTCAGTAGCCAAAATATGACTTCCCATATATAAATATTTAACTCCGGACCATTCTGGGGCTCCTCGTGAAATCCAAGATTTCATCCGAGACTGCGAACAACATCCGTTGACCAACACATAACCTAATAATACTATACCGTCACCGAACGTTAAGCATGCGGACCCTGCGGGTTCGAGACTCATGTGGACACGACTGAGACACCTCTTCAGTCAATAAGCAATAGCGGGACCTGGATGACCATATTACTACCCCACATATTCCACAAATATCTTTATCGGACGAACCATGATGCCAAGGATTCAATCAATCCTATATGTAGTTCCCTTTGTCCAATGGTATGTTTCTTGCTCGAAATTCGATCGTCGGTATCTCCATACCTAGTACAATATCATTACTCGCAAGTCTCTTTACTCATTTCTTAATACAAGATCCAATGACTAACGCCTTAGTCACATTTCTTGCAACCTTCTTGTGATGTTGTATTACCAAGAGGGCCCAGAGATACCTCTCTGTCATACAGAGGGACATCCCAGTCTCGATCCATGCCAACCCAAGAGACACCCTCAGAGATACCTGTAGAGCACCTTTATGATCAACCAGTTACGAAGTGACGTTTGATACAAACAAGTCATTCCTCCGATGTCACGGAGTTGCATGATCTCATGGTCTTAGGCAGAGATACTTGACATGAAGAAAGCAGTGGCAATAAACTAAGTGATATGATCAAATGATATGCTTACGATTGGGTCATGTCCATCACATCATTCGCCTAATGATGTGATCCAATTATCAAATGACAACTCATGTCTATGGTTAGGAAACCTTAACCATCTTTGATCAACGAGCGAGTCTAGTATAGGCTCACTAGGGACACAATGTTGTTTATATATACACACATGCATTTAAGTTTCCGGCCAATACAATTCTAGCATAGATAATAAACGAGTATAATGAAGAAGGAAATATGATAATAACCATTTTATTGCGTCTAGGGCATATTTCCAACATCATGTGCAACAAAGTGTACATGTCACGGGGTTTGGATGCACCGTTGAAGGTTACACCGATCCTGGAGGTGAGAATGGGCAATGCATGGGACTGAAGAGGCTGATAAATATGAAATGGTGAGTGTGCGTATGTCCATGGATTCACATTAGTCATAAATAACTCATATAGTTATTTCAAAGCCTTATTATATCTCTCGAAGCAAAGTACTACTCGCATGATCCTAGGGAGGAAATTGGTAGGAGTTAACCATCGCACGCCCCCGACCTGAATGGCACTAGGATTTCAACAAGGAATAAGAATGCTCACAAATCATCACCATGCCATAACAAATATTTATATGACCAACGAATTAACACCCATTAACTATCGGTATTTCAACTAACCAACAACCATGTACTCACACCCTTTCATATTACCACTTCAATACCATTAACCCACAATTTCTCTTTTGTGTGCCGCATGAAAGTTTTTATTATATCATCCTTGAATAGCTATCCTTTTTGGATTAGTGTTATAACCCATAAAAATTACGGTTACACCCTATTACACTCCCAAACAAATATAAGTGAAGAAAGAGAGTGAAATTATTTCTATAAAATCTACTTGCCACCATGCTCAAGACGATATAAGTGAAGCACTAGAGCAACTACTTTGCTCAAAAGATATAAGTGAAAAACATAGAGTATTCTAACAAATCATGTTGAGCATGTGTCTCTCTGAAATAGGTGTGTCCAGAAAACAATGCTTGTGGCAAATTAAAACAAAAGCAAACTATAGCACACGATGCTCCAATCAAAATACATATCACGTGATGAATAAAAATATAGCCCCAACTAGCATACCGATGTAATATAGACGAAAGAGTGCCTTTCAGGGAATCCCCAAGCTTAGATGCTTGAGTAAAGTAAGAGCATCGAACCCAACGAGGAGCAGAAGGAAATGATAAGCAGTTTTCAGCAAGGTATTCTCTGCAAGTGCTGCGATTAACAGTTATAGATAGGTTTGTAACAAGACAAATCGTAACAAGTGACAAGTAACAATAGTAGCAAGTGTGCAGCAAGATAGCCCAATCCTTTTCGTAGCAAAGGACAGTCCTGAAAGTACTCCTATATGAAGCAAAGTGCTCCCGAGGGCACATGGGAATTTCCATCTAGTCATGTTCATCATGTTGAGTTGATTCGTGGTTGTTACTTTGATAATTTTATATGTGGGTGGACCGGTGCTAACGTGTTGTTCTTACTTGAACAAGAAATCTGCTTATGATTACCCTCTCTCGCAAGCATACACAACTATGAAATAAGCACTAAGATAAATCTAACCATAGCATGTTATGGGTGCATCCAAATCCGCCCCTTATGAAATAACGCATAAACGAGGCTTTAAGCTTCTGTCACTCTAGCAACCCATCATCTAATTATTACTCCACAATGCCTTCCCTTAGACCCATAACATGGTGAAGTGTCATAGAGTCGACTTTCACAAGAGACCACTAAGAGAAGCAACAACATACATATCATCAAAATATCGAACGAATACCAGCTTCACATGGTTACTTATAACAAGACTTCTCCCATGTTGTCAGGAACAAAAGTAACTACTCACGAATCATCACGATGTTCAAGATCAAAGGTTCAATAATCGTGTTTATGGATCCGAAAATATTATCTTCCACCAAATAAACCAACTAGCATCAACTACAAGATCTAATCAACACTACTAGTAACCCACAGGTACCAATCTTAGATTTTCAAACAAATTTTGAATACAAGAGATGAACTAGGGTTTGAGATGAGATGGTGCTGGTGAATATGTTGATGAATATTCGTCCTCCCACAAAGGAGGAAGCATTGGTGATGACGATGGCTTTGATTTCCCCCATGCGGAGGGAAGTTTGCCCAGCGGAATCACTCTGACGAAGAGCAAAAGGGCCTCTGCCCAGGTTTCTGCCTCGAGACGGCGGCGCTTCATCCTGAAAGTAACTTTTTATTTTATTTTCTAGATTAAACCCATCTTATAGGAGAAGAGGGAGGCCAGGGCACCTGGGAGGTGGTCCCAAGCCATCAGTGCATGCCCGGCATGCCTTGTTAGCTAGACACCAACACGTGGCCCCCCTCTGGTATATTTTTGGACAGTAAATACCCATATATTCCACAAAAATTCTCTATGAAGTTTCAGGTCATTTGGAGTCGAGTGAATTTTTAACCTTTTTCTTGGTTTCAGGTCCAGAATTCCAGTTTCCGAAACATAAGTATCGATAGGAAGTCATGATGCAAAGTGGACATATCATAAAGTGGAATAATGACCAAGAATAACATAAGTATCGATAGGAAATCATGATGCAAAATGGACATATCAGAGTCTTCCTAGGATATTACCTTGGGGTGCCTTGGGTATCCCCAAGCTTAGGTTCTTGCTCCTTATTCCTTTATCCATCGTGATCACACCCAAAACTTCAAAACTTCAGCACACAAAACTCAATAGAATCCTCATGAGATTCGTTAGTATAATAGGCAAATTGTAAACTTTAGGTACTCTTATAAATTGATACATATTTAATTATTGCATAACATACTATGTTCTAACTTCTCCATCGCTTATACCCCCCACCATTGATATAATCCATAGCCTCATCAAAACAAGTAAACTATGCTAGTAAAAAAACAGAATCTATCTAAAATAGAATAGTATGGAAAGATCTGCACTAAAACCATAGTTCTGTAACTCTGAATATTCTAAAAAATTAGGTAAACCTGAGGAATTTGAATATGAATGATGTTGAAAAATTCTGATCAAAAAGTCGAGTAAAATCACAGAAATTTTGCACTGGAGGTAAAAAGTTTTTCTATTTGCACAGGATCAAATCTACTTGTCATCCAAATCATCTTAAAGGATTTATGTGGCACAAACACTAATTAAAACATAAAAACACTATCATTATATTAGCAATAATCATGTGAACACAAAATAACAGAAAGTAGAACACAAAAGTAAGATAACTATTGGGTTGCCTCCCAACAAGCGCTATCGTTTTACAGCCCTAGCTAGGCATAATTTATAGTTTCAAGTGTTGTAATCCTTGACATTCAACTCCTGAATCACACAAACATGCTTCCTAGCTCATAATTTGTTGATGACCACACTCCTAGGAACAAAGAGAGGATTTTCATGGTAGATTCCTTTACAATGCTTATAAAATTGGGATGCACACTAATCATCTTAAGATCTTCATCCCTTTTAATATGAGTTATACTAGTATTCGTAAGGACATGAATAACTTTATAAATTTTCCTTTGAGAGGTTCTAGCATTAGTTTTGGAGGGAGTGAAAGTGGAACCCAATTTATCAAAAACTTCCTCCATTTTATCAATTCTACCAAGACCTTGCTGCACCTTCTCATTGATAAGTGTATGTTTTTACTTTAGTGTTTGTAAAGTAATCCCTACCTTCAATCAAAATTGAGTAATATGATTACGAATCTTTTTATCTAAATCTTCATTGCGTTTTAGTAGGAATTTTATTTTCAATAATATCTATACTTTGCATAACATGCTCCAGAGTTAATGTAGTTCCATTAATAGTGATAGGTGGTGATCCCACTAAATTTTCCATGGCTTTTAAATCATCCAAAGTATGTGTCATTAAGAAATTACCACCCATAATAGTGTGAAGCACAAATCTATACCAAGTAGTAATGCCCACATAAAAATTACGAAGAAAGATCTTGGGGGATTGCGTATGAGTTCATCTATTTTGAGAATTGCAAATCCTATGCCAAGCATCTCTTAAACTTTCTCCTCCCCTTTATTCAAAGTTAAGCACTTGATTCTTGGGGGTACATGCAGCAAGAGAAGAATTATCCGTAATAGAAAAAAAAAAGTAAGCTATCAAAGATAAATATATTTTTTGTTCTTTTTAGGCAATCTAAGATAAAATAATCCACAAATCTCATCTATATATATCAAGTGAAAATCAGGATGAGTTGTATCATCTCCTGCATAAGGATTAGCTAGGAGTTTGTCTAACAAACTCGAAGGAATCTTCTGGTAAATATTTCCAGCAGGTTTGGTAGGTTGAGGAGAAATATTTTTCCATTTTTTGTCGGGGTGAAGATACCCCAAACAGGACCCTTAAAGGATTATCTTCCATAGTAACAAGAATAGTAAATTTTAGCACGTAGCAAATATATTTTCTTAGCAAATTCTACTTACCAAAGGCGCTTCACTCCCCGACAATGGCACCAGAAAAGAGTCTTCACGACCCATAGGTATAGGGTATCAATCGTAGTACATTCGATAAGTAAGTGTCGAACCCAACAAGGAGCGGAAGGAAATGACAAGTGGTTTTCAACAAGGTATTCTGTGCAAGTGTTATGAGTAGTAATGATAGATAGTTTTGTAGGAAGAAAATTCGTAACAAGTAACATAAAATAATAGTAGAAAGTGTGAAGAAAGGTGGACCAATCCTTTTTATAGCAAAGGACAAGCCTAAAAGTTCTCTCATATAAAGTAAAACGCTATCAAGGACACATGGGAATTATCGTCTAGACATGTTCATCATGTTGAGTTGATTCATGTTTGTTACTTTGATAATTGGATATGTGGGTGAACCAGTGCTTTGGTAATATTCTTGCTTGATCAAGGAAACCAATTATGATTACTCCCTCTTGTAAGGATCCAAAACTACGAATGAATATTTAAGATAAATCTAACCATAGCATGAAACATATGGATCCAAATCAGCCCCTTACGGAATAACAGATAAACTAGAGTTTAAGCTTCTATCACTCTATCAAAGCATCATCTACTTATTACTCCACATTGCCTTACCTTAGGCCAAATATGTTCAAATGTCATGTAGTCAAAGTTCACATGACACCACTAAATGAACCAACAACATACATATCATCAAAGTTTCGAATGAACACCAACTTCACATGATTACTTATAACAAGGCTTCGCCCATGTCCAGGAGAACAAAAGAAGATACTCACAAATCATCGCCATGCTCAAGATCAGAGATGCGATGAATATGATAAAGGATCTAAACATATTATCTTCCACCAAGTAAACAAACAAGCATCAACTACAAGATGTAATCAACACTACTAGTAACCCACAGGTAGCAATCTGAGGTTTTGAGGCAAATATTGCATAGAGGAGATGAACTAGGGTTTGCGATGACATCGTGCTGCTGAAGATGTTGTTGAAGATTTTCCCTCCCATGAAGGAAGAAGCTTTGGTGATGATGATGGCTTTGATTTCCCCCTCCCAGAGGGAGGTTTCCTTGGTATAATTGCTCAGTCGGAGAGTGAAAGTAGTCATGCCTAGGTTTCCGCCCCGAGACGACGGCTCTTCATCCAAAAAGTATCCTTCTTATTTTTTCTAGGTCAAAACACGTCATATAGAAAAAGAAGGGCACTGGAGGCTGCATGTGGGCTTCCCAAGCTGTTAGATCATATTTCTCTGTATGTGGTTTTGGTATTTAATGGCAATCCCTATGGACTAATAGTTGCATCGAGTTATATTCAAAGGATTTGTCCATAGGCACTTCTTTAAGTCCATCTGTTGGTTTCAAGGAGTTTATATGATGGCCAAGGTGGTATTCAAAGTATTATCCAAAGATTGGTCATAAAGACACAAGGTTGATCAAGACTAAGCAAAGAGTAAATCAAGACGATCAACACACAAAGTGTACAAGATGTACCGAGAGGGATCAAGTGATCCCATGGTATGGTAAGCATTGTCCATAACGCATTTGTGTACTGACCTATGGTCTTCGTGAGAGTTCTGTGTGGGGTTAGGGGTGTTTCCATGGGTTTGCGTCAATAGGAAGATCTCATTCAACCTATGAAGGATGACATCAAGTTGCGATCGTCCTCAAGATTGCGGTGTGCAAGTTCAAGTGGAGCATCATGAAGATATCATGCTTGAAGCTTGTCGTCCATTGTGGTGGCAATGGACTTGTGAAGATGTACTGAAGAGTGGCTCACCCATAGTGTGAATGGGGGAGCAATCAAGAGAGGTGGTCCATCTTGAGGAAGCCAAGATCATCATCATCTAGCACAAGAGGACTAGGTGCAAGGTATAGGTTTGCCCTTGATAGGGTATTCTATTGTAGGATAGTTTGTCGGACTATCAAGGGGGGCTCTCAACTGAGTAGCTTGATCGTATCGTTCGTTGAGAGCTCAAACCATTTGCATCCTTACATCATATCTTGGTTCTTGTTTGGTGTTTCTCCTTGTGAGTTTTGGAGCTTATGATCATATTAATGACAAGCTCGAGTTCATGGAAAACGGAGTATGTCGGTGTTCCGAGAATGGGGGTACCCAGACCTGCCTGCCTGCGGCCCAGGGCTAGCCCACTTCGTCAACACAACATCGGCAAGGAACAGCACTACCTTGAATAAGGCCCTCGTGAGGGGCCAAGTCTCATGAGGAGGAGCAGCGTCAAGACCCGCAGCGGGGGCTCCTCAAGACCCCTCCAGAGCAGCGGATATTCTGAGGCAAGGCTGGGCCTCAGGAGTCAAGGGTGACGCCAGTAAAGGGCAGGCGATTAGAAGGTAGCAGGATAGGACAGTTTCCCCTTTGGTGCAAAGAAGGCGGGAGCGAATCAGGACTCCAAAGGCATCCTCTAAAGGTTTCCCTTCTGGTGCAACAAGATCCTGGTCGCCCGCCGGCAAGACGGACGTCATCCCTGCACTCACCTCTGTGATGCTGGCAGCAGCTTTCCAGGCGAAGACCACTTTTAACAGGGAAAGCATGTTCCCTTGTCTCCCACCGAAACTGGCCATTGTGGGATGCCTTCCCACCTACGATAAGGGAAGAGGTCCCTGGCTTCCACTATAAATAGAGAGGGTATGCTACCTGAGAGGGAGGGACCATCAGAACCCTAGAACAACACACCAAGTCACCTGGCCTTCGGAGGCACAAAATACATTACTATCTCGTTCATCAACCTCCGTAAGTGGCAATCCACCAAAGCAGGAGTAGGGTTTTACGCTTCGCAGCGGCCCGAACCTGGGTAAACTGATGTGTTCTGTGTTCTCCTCACCTTCAAGTGAGTTCTTTGTCGTTCCCATCAAGTAGCAGGCTAGGCAGGGTGAAGCAGGGAGGAACCTACGCACACGCCTGTGTGTTGGAATCCTTAGGGTTTTCTGGAGCCCGAAATCTGACATTTGGCGCGCCAGGTAGGGGGCGTGTGAAGGCTTTCTCCCAGTTTTCTTCGTCCCAGACCGCTGCACCGATGGTCGGTGACCAACCAACTTCTCGGAGCCTCGGCGAGCTGATCATTTACCACCACATCGCAGCGGCTGGAGGCTGGCATACCAGCATCGTGGGACCAGGCGGCTCGTACTAGGCCGTCAACATTGTCTCCACTGTGACAGCCACCCGTGCCACCCAGGCGGATGGGGGTTGGGCGGCGGCCCGGGCACCCGAGGTGCGCCGCATCGATTTGGGGGACCTCAGCGCACACGACGCGTTGCGGATGGCAAGAGAGATGCTCTGCCAACGACCGACTCCAGGGGGCTTCAACGCTTGGGCGGGCCACATCATGGAGCTAATCGCCATCGCCCAGAAGACCATCCAGCCTGGTGCATCTTCAAGGCCACAGGCGCCCGGCACCGGGGGTCGCACCGCGTGTCGGCCTCGAACCTGCAAGCTTCGGGCCCTTGCCCGCTCTAGGAGGGGCCGAGAGAGATGCGCTTCACGTTGCCCTCCACCTCCTCCAGGCCATAGCGACCGGCCCTGAAGCACACCATACCAACAACCACCAGGGACGAGAAGCCAACGGCGGGACGGCAGACGTTCACGCTGGCACGCATCACCAAGACAAGGTCACCACCCGACAGCCCGGGGCGGATAGACAGGAATGATCTCTTCGGCGTAGCCAGCAGAGGGCGAAGGCGATGGCACACGCGAATTACTACAACGGAGACGCGACATGACACCAAGGACGGAATCAACATCGGGCGGCGCCAGGACCAGCCCACAGCGGCAACAGGAACAAGCGACTCCGTGTGGAGGCTTATCATAGGAACATATCCGAGCAGCGCGGAAAGGGGGATCCCGTCCACGGCCAAGAGGAACCGCCACCGTCGCACTGATGGCCGGCCGAGGGGATGGGCGACTGCCTACATGGAGTCGTACGTGCCAGAGTACACGGTACTGCCTGATCTCCCCGACAAGGAAGAGCTTCAGGCATACCCCCCAAGGAACCTACCCACCTCAGGAGTGAAGGACGTTACGGGGCTCCACCCTGGACCAGTCCCAAAAGGGGCCCGGATAGGGGGGCGACCTCGAGAGGACTACGCGAGGCCGAACTCACGGGCTTCGGGAGGGCGAATCGAACACCCCCATGGGACGCTAGCTGCATGGATCATCCGCAACGACCAAGATTCAGGTGTGGGCGTCAGGGACCGGGACTCGTGGAGTGTTCCTGAAGTGCAAGGGGGCTTCAACTATTCGGCGAGGTAATTTTTTGGATTTACTGCCATAAGGAGTGTCTGCTTACCGCAGGGACTCCAACTACCTAGGGCATACTCCCGCAAGTCGCTTCCTTTTTCCAGTTAGAACCAATTGCCAACCTAACCTGTTGATTTTCTTGCGTCGCGGCGACCGCCCGTCCACAACGCACCGCCCCATCATGGGCACTGGGGAGCCCTGCGGCCCCTCGGGATCACAGTCAAGAAGATAAAATCATAGTCGCTTGAGCGTTCAAGGGGCTCCAAAGCATGGTGCTCTAGGAGCCTTAACAGTCACAAGGCCACCTGCCACCCTTGATATCGTCCACGGACATTATGTCGTTATCAGGGGTGGTAGGACTTGACCCTATAGCTACGTCCGTTCAATCGGTCACATGCAACCGCGGTTAGGAAATGTGCGGGACCGGGTCCTGGCGAGGCAGTGTTGCTTGAGCGTCAAATAGGGGCTCTTGAGCATCGTGCCTCAGGGGCCTTACCGGTCACAAGGCCACCTGCCGCCCTTGATATCGTCCACGGATATTCGGTCATTATCAGGGGTGGCAGGGCTTGACCCTGTAGCTACATCCATTCAATCGTTCACACGCAATGGCGGTTGGGAAATGTGCGGGACTGGGTCTCAGGGACGTAGAACCGCTAGAACGTTAAAGGGGGCTCCAGAGCATCGCGCCTCAGGAGCCTTAATGGTCACAAAGCCACTTGACCACCCTGGTGCCGCCCAGTCTTGGCCGGCATCGAGGGGTGTCGGGGCCTTGCCTCATGAGGCGCCTCACAACGGCAGGGATATGTGCGGGACTGGGACCTGTCAGCGTACAGTCATAAAAAGCCCTATAGTAGGCCTCCCGGGAAGGAGCGCAAGCACGCAAGACCCGCATCGACCCGTAGCACCTCGGCGCAGCCTTGCAACGCCCCAGCGCCACCACTGCATCAACTCTGCATCGTCCTTCAATCCTTCTGGAAACTACTTCATCCCGTGACACTCTCACGTAATAACGAGTTGAGGCTGTATACGCCCAGGGCCCCCCGAGGACGTGGAAGGGGTCAACCCCACGCCTAGTGGAAGACCTTAGCTCTATGCTGGGTACAACACAGTCCCCAATGACTCCAGAAGCTCAGGCCGCAATGCCTCAGGGGTAGGGACACTCGCGAGGCCAAAGCGTCCTCGCGACCTCCCATATACACCCCCACTGTGAAACTCTCACGTAATAACGATCTGAGGCTGTATACGCCATGGTCCCCCCAAGGACACAGAAGGGGACCACCCCACGCCTAGTGGAAGACCTTAGCTCCACGCTGGGTACAGAGACAAAGACAATCAGCATGGCCTGCCAATGACCATCCTCGCAGCTGGAAAGGAAACCCATATAGTCCACCAATGACTATGTCAACTCTAAATGCCAGACGCGGCACTTGCTTTCTTTTGGATTTGAACTATTTTTCACTAAGTTTGAACTGGCTGATTTCTTAAGTTGGTGTTCTCTGGTCTTAATGCCCGATGTTTGAAAAATGAAAAGAATGAAAAAACTCTCTCTGGCATTTCTCATTTCACTAGCTTTGAAACCTCTCGTTCATAGGACGTATTTGGAGACAACTACTCCGTGCCACCATAAAGAGTCTCGGGAGGCCTCAGCCCCCCCCCCCCCCGAGGCAATAACCAAAGGGGCAAAGTGTGGAATCGCTCAGGCGCCAGACAGGGGGTTACTGGGCACGCCTCGGGAGCCTAACGGTCCTCAAGCCTGGGGCCTGACGATGCAGAGTGGCTCGAGTGTCAAAGGGGGCTCTTGAGAAGCATGCCTCAGGAGCCTTACTGGTCGCAAAGAACCTCGGCTCCCACAGGGTGTCAGGGCCTTGCCCCGCAAAGGACAACCTTGGTTACTGATTGAATCTCACGGAGGCGACGAAATGTGCGGGACCAGGACCTACAGACATAGAGTGCCGAAAGGGTCTTCACCTCGTCCCGCTGCGAAACAGGAGTTGCACCGGAGGAACTATGTGAGGGAGCGACGCAAATCCGCAAGCTAAGAGCCTCACAGGCCATGACTTGGACCCCCCCTCGCTTTATGATAAACTAACAATGAATTGAGATATGCGCACTAACGAAGGATGCAGGGCCTAAGGATTCGGCGGCATCAAGGAGCGAATCCAGCACTCAAGCATGCGGCGGCATGAGAGGTGTCTCAAGAAGGAGGAACCCCGGAAGGACACGCCATCCTCGTCACCCTCAATCTATGGCAGCTGCGGGGACGGGCCCTAAGCTTTGCAGCTCCGCTACAACGACCATCAGCACACAAACCATCATCCCAAGATCCAAAGAGAACAGAAGAGCAACAAAGGTAATAACAGAAAAAGCTTGACGCGCAGCAGGGCAGAGTTCTTGGTTCACCATTATAGGAGAGCAGCGAAGGAGCTTGGGGCACTAAGGGGAAGGGGTGCCCGCATCACCCATGGCGTCGATCGGCCCAGCGTCAGGACCACCCTCCTCGCTCGAGGCAGGCACCTCGACGTACCGCCCCACCAGGGCGCCACATGCGGGCGGACCTCGTCCCGAAGAAGGCGGCGAGGCTCAGCAGGCGTCGGCTCGACGACATGCCGAAGATCAAGCTCTGTGGCAAGGCGACGCAGGTTGGTGAAGACGACCGTCAGGGCAAGGCTCAGAAGCTCGCGCGCACTGGATGCGTTGTCCTCCTCCACGCGATGGACGCCGGCCTCCAGCGCCTCCACAACCTCCTGGAAGAAGACGAGGTAGCCCCCATTGCTCCACATGATGGGCAGCGTCGGGACCCTCCATGCAAACCGACGCGTCGCGGCGACCGCTCGGTCGGCGATACCGGCAACTGCAGAGCGCGCTTGGACACCATCAGCCTGGCGTATGATGCCTCGTCTTGGGTAACCTAAACGGCATCGGCCGCCTCCCGGACCTGCTGCTCAGCGATGCTAGCTCCCCCCTTGGCCTCCTCCTCGCCTCAGCGAGTAGCGTCGAGTGCGGCCTGGATGCTATCAAGCCGGGCCTAAACCTCTACCACCTCCTCTTGGAGCTCGTCGAGTTTCGGCCTCTTGGGGGAGGACGCGCTGAAGAAGAAGGAAGATCAACCCAAGGACAGCAGACGGGGCAACAAACAATGGAAACGCAACGAACGACTTACTCATAAGCCATCACCCAGCGGGAGCGGAAGCGCGAAGGTCCCGGAGGCCCTCCGCCACTGCCCCCAATGGCGGACAAGGGCGCAGGGGGCGCCACACACTTTCCCCGGCCAGAGCCATCTCCGAGGGATGCCATGAAGGTGAAGGGCTAAGGAGGGGAGGCAGTCTCCTCGCGGCAGACGGGCGAAGCAGAGAAGGATCTCAAGGTTGCGGTGCCTCCCCCCGCAGGGGGCTGGGCATATTTATTAACGCCCCTAGCCACCAACCGCCGCGGGAGCGTGAGCGTCGCACAATTCGCGAAGGACGCGAGGTGGGCCGAAGGAAGCATAGTCACCCATGTCACCTGGCCTGCCATCGATCAGTCATGACCTATGAGGCCGTTGGCTGCGGTCGCATTCAATGGGAAAAATGATGGCCTGCACGACTCTTGGGAATCGCATCGTCGTGTCCTGGCACCGTCGGGGCAACCCGAGGAGAGAGGGTGCCGCTACGCAGCTTCGAGACACGTGGGTCGCTAGAACCGCAGGCCAATGGGCCCTGCGATGTTTCGGGTCGTCTTCAAGGCTTCGCCAGGAAGCCAACCCGAGCGCGCATTTGGCCTAGGGGCTACTGTCGGTGTTCTGGGACCGGGGGTACCCATACGTGTCTTCCTTCGGCCCAGGGTTGGCCCACTTCGTCAACACAAGATCGGCAAGGAACAGCACCACCTTGAACAAGGGCCTCGTGAGGGGCCAAGCCTCACGAGGAGGAGGAGCATCAAGACCCGCAGGGGGGCCACCTCAGGACCCCTCCGGAGCAGCGGATATTCTGAGGCAAGGTTGGGCCTCACGAGTCAAGGGTGACGCCAGAAAAGGGCAGGCGATCACAAGGTAGCAGGATAGGATAGTTTCCCCTTTATTGCAAAGAAGACGGGAGCAAATCAGGACTCCAAAGGCATCCTCTAAAGGTTTCCCTTCCGGTGCAACAAGACCCTGGTCGCCCGCCGGCAGGACTAACGTCATCCCTCCGCTCACCTCAGCGGTGCTGGCAGCGGCTTTGCACGCGAAGACCACTTTTGACAGGGGAAGCATGTTCCCTTGTCTCCCACCAAAATTGGTCGTTCTGGGATCCCTTCCCGCCTACGATAAGGGAAGAGGACCCTGGCTTCCACTATAAATAGAGAGGGTATGCTACTTGAGAGGGAGGGACCATCAGAACCCTCGAACAACACACCAAGTCACTTGGCCTCCAGAGGCTCAAAACACTGTACTATCTCGTTAATCAACCTCCGTGAGAGGTAATCCACCAAAGCAGGAGTAGGGTTTTACGCTTCGCAGCAGCCCGAACCTGGGTAAACTATTGTGTTCTGTGTTCTCCTCACCTTTGAGTGAGTTCTTTGCCGTACCCATCCAGTAGCAGGCTAGGCGGGGTGAGGCAGGGAGGAACCTATGCACACGCCCCTGTGTTCGAATCCTTAGGGTTTTGCGGAGCCCGAAATCCGACACAGTCCATATGCATCTTCTATGATGTTTTCGATGTTGGAAGTTTTTGTCCGTTCTTCATTCATTTACGTCTCACATTCTATATCATTCGATGTTGGATGTTGCATAGCTCTTGTTGTCCTGAATTCAAAAAGCTTGAGTTTGCTCGATTCGGAGTTCGTATGCCAAAATTTTGGTAGTTTCAGTATCCAGCGGTAGTACCGCTCCTGGTACCAGCGGTAGTACCGCTCCTGGAGTGGTAGTAGTTTTTTACTACCGCTCTCGGACGGTAGTACTGCTCCCTCGGACTCTCTTCGCACCTATAGCCTCGGAGAGGGTAGTCACGTTAGTATTTTTTTACTACCGTGCGGTAGTACCGCTCGTGGCAGCGGTAGTACCACTCCTGACAGCGGTAGTACCGCTCCGCTCGGGTTGTGAGTGGTGGTAACGGTTCGATTCTTTCCCCCACTATATAAAGGGGGTCTTCTTCCCCATTGGATTGAATCCATCAGTTGAGCTCGTGTTCTTCCCCATTGTTGACCTTCTTAGAGCTTGCTAACTCCCTATCCCTCCAATGATTCTTTCTAGTTCTTTAGGGAAAAGAGAGAGGAGATCTAGAGCCACATCTCCACCAGTCAATTTCTCCTCTATGTGAGGGGAACCCTTTGGATCTTTATTTGGATTTTTTTGTGAGCTTCTTGTTCTTCCTCTCATATTTTTCCACACCTTTTGTTGTTGTGGAGGAATTTGAGTGTGAGGGACTTGACCACTTCGTGTGTCATTGCCATTGCATTAGTTGCATCGGTTTGAGTTCTCCACAGTGATACGTGGAAGTGAGAAGATGAGAAGCTTATTACGCTTGGGTACTTGGTACCCCTCGAATCTTTGTGGTCCCTCAAAGCTCAATCATTGTGGTGTAAAGCTCGGGCAAGCGTCGGGGTCTCCAATTAAGTTGTGGAGATTGCCCCGAGCATTTGTGGTCAGCTCGGAGCCATATGCCATTGTGGTGAAGCTTCATTGTTTTGTTGGGAGCCTCCAATTAAGTTATGGAGATTGCCCCAACCTTGTTTGTACGAGTTCGGTGACCGCCCTCAGGGGTCCCTTAGCGTAATCACGGCATCTTGCATTGTCCGGGGACGTGAGATGATTATGGTGGCCTTAGAGGCATCTTGGGGAGCATTTTACCTCGGTTATGTCTTACTCGAACCCTTTACTTATGCAGTTTACTTTGTGATAGCCATATTGTTTCTTGTCATATATCTTGATATCACTTAGTTGTTTACCTTGCTTAGCATAAGTTGTTGGTGCACATAGGTGAGCCTAGCTGTTTTAGGTTTTGTGCTTGACAAATTACACGATAGTTTTATTCTGCATTTGTTAAAGCCTAAACCGTAATTATTTGAAAGTGCCTATTCACCCTCCCCCCTCTAGGCGACATCCACGTCCTTTCACAAGCCATCTGGGAACGCCCAGGGGTGGGAACGCCTTGTTGGCTTGGCACCAATAGGTGACCCACCTCTATTAAATTCATCACTCCAATAATTTTCATATATTCCATAGAAAATCCTCATGAAGGTTCGGGTCATTTGGAGTCTAGAAAGTTTCCAGCTTTTTCCATGGCTTTCATGTCTGCAATTCACATTTCCGGCAATTTCCCACTTTATGTAGATCTTGCAAATTAAAAGAGAAAGCCATTAGAATTGTATCATAAAGTGGAATAATGACCAAGAACAATATAAATATCAATAGGAAATCAGGATGCGAAATGGACGTATCTGTAGTGCTACAAGCCACGATCTGACGGACCCCATTGTCGTGACCTTCAAGGGTGTCACCACGTTGTCCAAGGAAGCCAGGGCGGAATCCAATGGAAACATTGCAGCGGAAATGAAGCACATGGCGTGCCCGTTGCAAGATGATCGGGACAAGCATCCTTAAGACATCGGTGATGCCGAACTATGTCGAAAATAAGACCCTGTGCATCATTCTTAGGATGCTCACGGGCGCCCTCCACACCAAATCACTGGCGAGCATTGTCCATGGGTGCAAGAGCGGTGCAGAGTTGTTTCTGGATTTGTTAGAAGCAAGAGCACCACCCACTCTTCAAGCCACGCTATGCCCAAGAGGTCAGCGGAAGCCTTGGCGTATGCTCAATTGCTATTGGACTTCCCTCCCACACCTGAGAAGATCGAAGACTTGTGTTCTACCACCTGGAGCCACCTCAGCTTCGCCAACAGTGACAAGCCAAGGCCTTCACAGCAATAGCCTGTGATGCCAACAAGGCTAGTAAGCGAGTGTACCAGAGGCGATGCACCAATGGTGTAGTTGCACCCATAACAACAGCGGCAACCCCAACGAGCTGACATGTGGGATGAGCTTCCCATGATGTTGTCGGGCCCGCAACAGCGCCAAGATAAGCGCCAAGTCCCATGGGAATGATGGGTCCAAGACACACGCACGACAATCAAACGGTGTCGGGAAGCACGCCATCAGTCAAGCGACCTGATCTACTGGACAAATACAATGGAAGTTTGCTGGCCCTCTACCAAGACCTTTAAGCCGGATCTACTAGACAAATACAATGAAAAGATCATCGTGTTAGAGTTCCTCGGCGTCTACACCATCACGGTGCAGGTTGTCAGGGGATGCGACGAAAAAGTCTTTACCAACTATTCTCCCTTGGCTCTCAAGCCCAACATGAGGAGCTGGGAAGTGAACTTGCCGGGGTACTCCACCTCCTCTTGGGCAAATTTATGTAACTAGTTTGTTGGTGCGTACCATGAAGGTGAGACGTCTCTAATGTATCGATAATTTTTATTGTTTCATGCTATTATATATCAATCTTGGATACTTTATATGCAATATTATGCTTTTTATATCATTATTGGGAACTAACCTATTAACCCAGTGCCTTGTGTCACCTGATGTTTTCTGCTTGTTCTGGTTTGCAGGAAATGAGTACCAAACAAAGTCCAAACTCTACGAAACTTTTTAATGATTTTTTTTCTAGACAAAAGAGACACTAGAAGCTTCGGAAGGAGACAAAACAATGGACGAGGAAAAGGCAAGGCAATAGGGCATGCCCTGATGCCTTGGGGGGCTCGTGGATCAGTCTGACCTAATTCCACCTCCGTAAATTCTCCAAATTCAGGAAACCAACAAAGAGCCACCCGAAATAGTTTTTCCACCGCCGGAAGTCTCTATTGGGCGGTGATCCCATCTGGAGACCTTTCCTAGTTCCCTATCAAAGGGGGAATCAATCACAGAGGCCATCTACATCAACCTTGTTGCCTCTATGATGATGTGTGAGTAGTCCACCACAAACCTACGGGTCCATAGATAGTACCTAAATGGCTTCTTCTCTCTCTTTAGCCTTCAATCCAAAGTTCAGCATGATTCTTGAGGTGATCTGTTTGATGCAATCCTCTTTTGCGATGTGTTTGTTGGGATCCGATGACTTGTGGGTTTATGATCAGATTATTCATGAATATATTCTGAGTCTTCTCTGAATTCTTATATGCATAATTGTTATAGCTTTGTATTTCTCTCTGATCTATCGGTTTGGTTTGGCCCACTAGATTGATTTGTTTTCAGTGGGAGTGGTGCATTGTGATGGGTTCAATCTTGTGGTTCTCAATCCTAGTGATAGAAAGGGACATGACATGTATTTGTATTGTTTCCATTAAGGATACAATGACATGGTCTGAACATATTGCTTGTCTCACTTTTTCTACTTTTCATCTTGCCACAAGCATTACTCTATTTCATACTTAATACTCTAGATGCATGTTGGATAGAGGTCGGTGAGTGGAGTAATAGTAGTAGATGCACGCAGAAGTGAGTCTACTTGTTGACGTCATACCTATATACATGATCATTGATGTGAAGAACATGTCATAACTATGTGTTATTCTGTCAATTCCCAACGGTAGCTTGTTTACCCAACGTATGGTATGTTCAAGAGAGAAGCCTCTAACAAAAACTATGGCCCCCGGGTCTACTTAAGTATGTTTACTAAACCTCAATTTACACTGCTGGAATTTATTTACTATTTATTTAGTTTTTTGGAATTCTATTTTTGTGCCTTCAATTTGTTAGCACTCCTCAATTTTCCTCCACCCAATTAACGCCCCTCACTCTCCCCTCCACCACTGGGCCCATGCTCAAGTCTGACCAAAATGGAGCATTTTCATTGGTTCAATGTAGTTGACCATTACCTCGCGTGTATGATGATGCGTGGGACACAAAAGACCCAATGTTAGTGTATATTATATTAGTTAAAAAATAGTAAAATATACCGATAATTGAGACATAGCAGGACACATCTGTCAGTGTATGATATATTTGGAAAATGCATTGGAATAATAATAGCTCACATGGGGGTCGAACCCAGGACCATCACTTGACGATGCATCGAGCTAGCCACTTTAGTTGTGTGCATTTGTTTTCTTATGTGCAGATTCGGGGCTAGCCGACTTGACATTTCTATGTTAGAGAAAGGCCAATGAATCAATGGGAGTGGAAAGAGGTAACGTTCATAGATTAAGAGAGTATTCACAGAATAATAGTAAAACACAATATATAAAGGAGAGGGGTGAATTAATACGTCAGATTAACTTAACAAACACATTCATTGGTTAAGAGAGCGAACTAGTATATATAGTGACATTACAATAACTATACATATCTGAAGGAGATGGGCGACATGAGATGGCCGACCGATGTCCACACGACAGATGCCGGTAGAGACAATAGATGGACGGCTACTTGTTTTTATCATCCGAAAAAGGACGATTGTGACATCGTTGGTGTGGTCTTCATCATCGTCGAAGGATAGGATGACGACGTTTGGTCCCTCGCCTTCCGCCTCAACAGCGGTTGCTGCATGCACAGTAGCCACCCTCCTCT
The DNA here is from genome assembly GCF_904849725.1 of Hordeum vulgare subsp. vulgare. Lineage (NCBI taxonomy): Eukaryota > Viridiplantae > Streptophyta > Magnoliopsida > Poales > Poaceae > Hordeum > Hordeum vulgare. The sequence goes on along the minus strand of NC_058520.1, from coordinate 307,164,528 downwards.
GTTCTCGAGCTGCGACTTCTTCTTCAGCCGCCTGTCGTCTTACAGCATTTGCCTGTTACGTGGACAGAGACGCGGCTATCACCACCTCATCGAGTTGCTGATGTGTCGCACGCAAGGCCTCCTCGGGTTGGGGAGTGAGCACGACAACATCAGGTACACGAGGTGGTGCATCTTCCTTGGTCGCATTGTCCTAGCCATAGATGTCAAGGTGCTCCTGCATCGCCTCGAAGGCCACCTCCTCCTCGGGGTCCTCCTCCTCGAGCTCCCTATGGTTACGAGGTAGCTCGGACAGCGTGGGCTCGAGCTCGTAGTAGTTGGAGTAGTTGTTGGTGACCAACAAGTATGCGCAGGAGTTAGAGCCCGAGTGAGAGTTGAAGCTTGCAGCCGCTCCAGTGTTGGAGCCGTTGTCGGTGTTGGGAACTGGTGCCGAGGGGCAGAGACCTCCTGTGGAGATCCTTGCGATCTGTCGCTCCCTCACCATGGAAGATGAACTAGCTTTGTATTGGACGATGCATGGAAGCAATGAAGTGAAGTGTTTGTGGAACAATGACGCATGCTTCTATTTAATAAGAGGAGTGAAGTCATTTCATAAGAGGAGGGGAGTGGATCGCCGGTGGAGGGAGTTCAATGGAGCACTGCCTCCGTATTTTCATATTGATTTTTGGTATGTCAATAGATACAACTATGTCCCCAGGGTGCACTAACTGACCTCAGGCGACATGGCTGCGTGGCAGCGCGCATGCTTGGCAGGCTGCTTCGGGTGCATGCATGACATGCTGAGAATATGCCTCTATGATGGCCCATCGGCCTAGCCCACGGCTAATGGCCGCTATCGCGTGATGATGTTCCCGCGCTGCCAGATGGTCCATTCATGTCCATATCCATGGGGCACCCGCCTGATCCAACCAATAAGGCCTCATCTCGTGGATCGACCACGCCAAACCCTAACGCCTGATCTGAACCGTTCCCGAGTGGCGATCCAAGGGCCCTGGTCACGTATGGTTTTGAGAGGGATTTGAGGAGTTTTGGGGGTGGTTTGAGAGGGGGTCGTGAGCTAGGGTTGAGCATAACTAATTTCAAAAATCAAAAAATATAAAACTTACGCACATAGTCATTTTATGTTACTAAGTTACTAGAAAAAGTAAACCACGACTACGGTGCATGGTCTTCAAGGGGAATGAGCTAGGGTTTAGGTTTGGCCATGGAATAGTTTATCGAAATGATCCCATATTAGTTTTGCACACCATGTGACAAGGGAGGGTGCACACTTAACAATCACAAACAATGGTGCATAGTTTGCAAGGGGAATGAGCTATGGTTTGGGGTTAACCATGGCATAGTTTTTCCAAACGATCCCATATTAGGCATGGACCCTATGTTTGCACACTAGATGACAAGGGCGGGTGCACACTTAGCTATCATCGATAGTAGTGCATAATTTGTCCAACTCGATTCTAAATTCAAATGTTGATTTTTGCACACATTTGCTCGACTCCTTTAAAATTATTTAAAATCCTTTGCTAGCTTCATTTGCATTTCCTAGACTCCATTGCATTTGGTATATTACTTTTATATATTTTTTTATTTTATTTTTCATACATTCTCTGTAATCCTTTAAAAATCTTTTTAACACTTTACTTTTCACAAGTTCATATAAACACAATATAATATAAAACACAAGATAATGCATAACACAAGATAATATAAACCAAATGCACTTTAACAAAAGTATACTACAATTCACACACTACAAAACCCAAATATACAATCCGCCAATAGTTCACAGCCGCAAAATTAAAATATCACATGATCACGGAGGGCTACTAAACAGGAGTCAAAGCCTTCGGTAGGGTTGCATGTTGCGCCCTCATCTTGGCATCCTCCTCACTCCTCGATGCATCATGTGCATGAGACACAAGGTTCTCAAAGAGCCCATCCTTGGGCTTTGGCTTAGTGGCACAATAGGGGTGGTAAAACTTCATGCTCTTGTAGTACACAGTCTTTCCCTTGGCCTTGATCTTCTCGACTTCCTTCGACACAAAGGAATCAACATTCATGTCGTGTACATCATTCCATGAGGTATACTGAAGACTAAAATGAGTTGCATTCATAAATATATACACGAAAGTCACATTGATCATAAAGTAAAACAAACAAAATTTCAAGTAGGCTTTACATTGTACACATCGTCGACAACAAAGTAAGGATCATACTGGTCCTTCAACCCAGTCATGGTGTGCTTCCTCTTGCTTCCCACATGATCACCCAACTGCAATATGAATGTAATTCATAATTATAGGAAACCAATAGACAATTCTCCCATAATCAAATATACACGAAAATCGCATTGTTAATATTATCCATAATATTAACCTATTTGCATTTTGCATAGGCATGTTCACACATTTCACAACATAGCTAATAAAACTATATAGGGGCCCTACTATATATGACGGAGAACTTTATAATTAGAGGAAACTTACAAAAAATAAAAAAATAAAATCTACCTAAACATTTTTATTTTGTATAATTAAGGAAGGCATCTCCAATGCCTCCTATACACAAGATCAATGCCTCCTCTACACAAGATCAATGCCTCCTCTAAACTATGATGAAAAAGTGCAGTTGAAATAATTGATAGGTACATATATAATGCATTTATTTTCAATAATAACCAAATATATTCAAGATCAACGCTCAAATATAGCCATGTGAATTAATGAAATCAATTCTAACAGTCAAATTCCAAATATTTCTAACTACCAGGGGGAAATCAAATGGCTTAGCAAGCACAAAAGACCCTCAAAACAACTAATCTAACCAACTATACTAACGCAGGCATCATAACCTATCTGAATAACACTATATCATTCATCTTAGCACTACCTATAAAAGGAAAATGATAAGAAATACCTCCTCGACCACATCATCATCGTCGCCATGCGCCACCGTACGCACTGTGCCACTCGACGCTGAGTCGGAGTTCGCACCTCCTTCCCCACAAGATCCGTCATAGCACCTGCAGCCGTAGCTCCAGCTCCACCGACGGATGGAGCATCTTTGGAGCCACCATGGATGTAGGCAAATCACACAACATGTGGCACCGTCCCCATGTCCTTCTCCTCCAGCACTGCGGTGGGGGTGAGGATTTTGCTTTCGTCCTCCATCGCTGCCGAAAACAAGCGGTCGGGCAGAGGGAAATGTGGTGGGGCTGAGCGAGTGGGCACGATGCGGTGGGAAGTGAGGGTTTTGCTGCGACGACGGATGGGATTTGGGGAGAGTTGGTGGGGGCGATGCGATCCATGGTGGTTCCCTTCTCTTATAACATGAGACATTTTTGGACTTTTTCCATCGACATGTGCATGCCCACGACAGCGGTATCGTGCATGGGAAAGAGAAACGCCCATGTACAAATACCAGTATATGGTCAGCCCACGTCCCACTTATCATAGCTGTAATGACAAGGCCCACATGCCATACGCGGCCCACATGCCTTTCCGGCCTCCCACGTTAGGAACCAAGGAGGTAACATTCAACTTCGTTGACCCGATGGCAAGGCTCCATTTGGGATTTTGTTAGAGTGGCGTGAGTGGCGGAGGGAAAACATGAGTAATTTCAGTATCCTTGGGAAAAATTGAGCACAAGCAAGCAACCAAGGGCACAGAAATAGAAATCCCTTCCTTCTATATTTATATTATATATCTATCTATCTATGAGTATTTAATCCTTGCAAGTAACGAGTTAAAGGGGCTTGACAACCCTCTTGCTCACATTGGGTGCAAGTGTTTGGTTTTGTGTGTGTAGTTGCTATCGAAGGGAGTTTGTGTGATTCTCCTATTGGTTTGATCACCTTAGTTCTCACTGACGGGAAATACTTATCTCTACTATGCTGCATCTCCCCTCCTCTTTGGGAAAAAACCAACGGAGTTTACAATTAGAAGGAATAATTTTTGGCACCATTACCGGGGAGACATCGTAAAATTATCATCAGGTCCCATCACAAAAATTTGCATTCACTTGTTCTACTTTGTACTTTCCTACTATGCTATTCTTATCTTTGACACACCAGAAAGGAAAGTAAAAAACAATAAAATCTAAGATAAAAGTATCCTTATCCGCTTGCTAATCTTTTCAAACTTGTTGATTGTTGTGAACCAATAGATAATAAAGAAGAAGTGATAATATAAAATTCTATTGGGATACATTTATTGAATAAAATGCAAGATTGCAATGCTCTTACCCTGAATTCTACGAATATCAATTGTGCTAATTATCATGGTTGGGATGATAATGATGATGTTTCTTGTGATCTTCAAAATTCATTTGAGCTTCATGATGAATCTATTATTGATAATGATATCTACAATAATATTGATAATGAATCTACTATTGATAAGTCTATGTAATAGTCATCCCACTAGTTTGGAGAATGATCTATCTTACTAAATTATCGATAAATGTGGGTTAGGAGAGGTAATGACTTTAGTTGATGTTAATCCCACTACCTTGCAAGATTATAAGACTTTTATACATAGAGAACATAAAGATAATTTTTTACATAATGGTTGTGTTGTTGAGTTTCTTTATGATACTACACATAATTATTATGATAGAGGCAAATGTGGTTTTAGGAATTTGCATGTTACTCAATTACCTTTGTTTGTATTAAAAGAATTGATGATTCACTCTTCCTGTTTGCATATGCTAGATATTAGTTGTCTTGATATTTTGTTTTCCTATAAAATGCCTATGCATAGGAAGTATGTTAGACTTAGATGTATTTTTCACATGTTTATTATTCCCTCTTTGTGCTTCGATTCTTGTCTTTTATGTAAGCATCATCATTATCCCAAGCCTATCTTCCTAGCTATAAAGAAGGAGTTTGTTGGGACACAACCCCATATCTTCTATTTTGGTGTGTTGACATGATTATTTATACTGTAATGATTGTGTTTTTATGTTTAATTAGTGTTCATTCCAAGTAAAACCTTTGGGATGGTTTGGAAGATAGAAGAATTGATCTTGTGCAAAAATAGATACTTTTACGTCCAGTGCAGAATTTATCTAATTTTTTTGGGATGTCTTTTTGATCTGCATTTTTACACACTGTTGCTATAAAAATTTCCTAGGTTGTCCTAATTTTTTGGAATTTTGAGAGTTAAAGAAGTATGGTTTTAGGGTTGACCACTACACACTATTTTGTTTTACATAGATTCTATTTTTGCTTGCATAGTTTGCTTGTTTTGATGATGGTCTGGATTATATCGGGGGTATAAGTCATGCAGAAGTTAGAATACGGCAAATTATGCAATAATTAAATATGAATTTATTTACAATATTACCTAAAGTTTACGATTTGCCTATTGTACTAACGAATATCATGAGGTTTCTGTTGAGTTGTATGTAATGAAATTTTCAAGTTTTGGGTGAGAGATGATGGATGAAGGAATAAGGAGCGGCCAGACCCTAAGCTTAGGGATTCCAAGGTAACCCAAGGTAATATTCAAGGAAGATCCAAGCGTCTAACCTTGGGGATGCCCAAGAAGGCATCCCCTCTTTCGTATCCATTCTATCTATATGTTACTTGGAGTTATAGTTTTATTTATCACATGATATATGTTTTGCATGGAGCATCCTATATTATGGTTTTATTTTATTTTAGTTTGCCACAATCATTGTTTTCTAGAAACACATAAGTGAGAGAGACACATGTTCATCACAATTTGTTAGAATACTCTATATGATTCACTTATATCTTTTGAGCTAGGCAGTTGCTCTAGTGCTTCACTTATATCTTTAAGAGCACGTTAGTGTTCAAATTTTAGGTAAATATGTGTACTCTCATGGTTCACTTAAATATTTTTATAGTATAAATAAATATTAATGGCGACTTCTTATAGGACTAGTCCAAAAAGGATAGTTATTCAAGAGGGATATAATAAAAACTTTCATGTAGCTCACCATATAAGAGAAATGTGGGTTAATTATGTTGATGTAGTAATATGGAAGGACATGAGTGATCATTCGTTAGTATAAATAAAGGTATTAAATCATGATATTTCTTACTGATCTAAATATCGTGATGGCATGGCGATGATGTGTGATTGTTCTTATGTCTGATTGAAACCATGTCGTGTTGTTCGGGTCGGAGGGGCACAATGGTTAACTTTTAACAACCTACTCCCTAGTAGTATGTGATTGTACTTTTCTTCGAGAGAGCTAACAGGATTTACAATAAGTATGTGAGTTCTTTTTTATTAATGTAGATCCATGGATATACGCACTCTCACCTTCCTATAACTCCTAGCTTCTTCGGTACCGTGCATTTCCATTCTCACCTCGAGGATCAGTGCAGCCTTCACCGGTGCATCGAAACCCGTGATATGATACGCTCTATGACATATAATCCACCCTATATCTTCCAAAAACATCCATATGCTCAATTGTTGTTTTTCATATGCTAGTGGGGATTTTTCGTTTGTTGTTTTTCATATAGAGTCTCCTCAGTTGTCATTTTTCATATGTTAGTGGGGATTTTTTGTTTTAGAACCTGACTTGTATATTTCGATGACAGGCTTCCTCAAAAGCCCGAGGTATTCATGAGAATGCAAGTTGGCTGCACACCCACTTAGCTTCCGTTGAGCTTTCATACACTTATAGATCCATTGCATCCGTTGAATGGAAATTCCTACTCCTCACATTGATATCGATTGATGGGCATCTTCATAGCCCGTTGGTCCGCCTAGTTGATGCGAGACTCCCTTTCCACTTTGACTCCTTTTGATTTCTACCACCATACTCTATTCCACCCATATGTTATATCCATGGTTCACACTCATGTATTACATGGAGTTGAAAATGTTGAAGTCTGTCATTAGTACGATCCAGTTGCCTGACTTGACATCGAGGTGCTCATGATTTGTACTTACACTGTGAAGATGAAGTTATGCCATGCTAATATGAGAAAATGAATAGGGCATAACATTCTTTAAGGACCATATATTTTTAATATTAATGATTACGTTGTTTATGCTTATGGGCATTGTTACACTGTGAAGATGAAGTTATGCCATGCTAATATGAGAAAATGAATAGGGCATAACATTCTTTAAGGACCATATATTTTTAATATTAATGATTATGTTGTTAATGTTTATGGGCATTGTTATGTTTATATCAATTAGTTCATCGTTCCTTAAGATCATACATAAAAGATATTACATCTTAGGTAGCATGTCACATTGGAAGTTCTTATTTTATAATTTGCCTACTCAAGGACGAGAAGGAATTAAGCTTGGGGTGCTGATAAGTCTCCAATGTATCGATATATTTTTATTGTTCCATGATACTATTTGCAACAATATGCTATTGTATATCATTTTTGGGAGCTAACCCATTAACCCGGTGCCTATTGTCAGTTGTTGTTTTCTTCTTGCTTTTGGTTTTTGAGGAAATCAATACCAAACGAAGTCCAAATGATATGAAACTTTTTGATGAGTTTTTTGGACAAAAGAGATCCTGGAAGATTAAGAAAGAGACCAGACGACCTACAAGGAGACGGCCAACTAACAGGGCGCGCCCAGGGGAGTAGTCATGACATGATGCCTTGTGGGGCCTTCATGGCTTCGTATGACCTAATTCCACCTCCATAAATTCTCTAATTTCAGGAAGCCAACAAAGAGCCACCCGAAAAAGTTTTCCGCCGTCGCAAGTTTTTGTTCCGTCGTGATCCCATCTGGAGACCTTTTTCGGTGCCCTATCGAAGGGGGAATCGATCACGGAGTCCATCTACATCAACCTTGCTGCCTCCATGATTATGTGTGAGTAATCCACCATAGACCTACAGGTCCATACCTAGAACCTAGATGGTTTCTTCTCTCTCAGTGATCTTCAATACAATGTTCACCGCGATTCCCGTGGTGATATATCCAATGTAATCCTCTTTTGTGATGTGTTTGTTGGGATCTGATGAATTGTGGGTTTAAGATCAGATTATTCATGAATATATATTTTAAGTCTTCTCAGAATTCTTATATGCATGATTGGTATAGCTTCGTGCTTCTCTGTGATCTTTCGGTTTGGTATAGCCACCTAGCTTAATGTGTTATCATTGGGAGTGGTGCGTTGTGATGGGTTCAATCTTGTGGTGCACAATCCTAGTGTCAGAAAGGGACATGACACATATTTTTATTGTTTGCATTGAGGATAAAACAACGGGGTATGAACATATTGCTTGTCTTACTTTGTCTACATCATGCCATCTTGCCCCAAACATTACTTTGTTTCCTACTTAATACTCTAGATGCATGCTGGATAGCGGTCGATGAGTCAAGCAATAGTAGTAGATGCAACAAGGAGTTAGTCTACTTGTTTATGGACTTGATTCCTATATACATGATCATTGCCATGTATAAGATGTCATAACTATGCGCTATTTTGTTAATTGCCCAACATTAATTTCTTTACCCGTTGTATGATATGTTCAAGAGAGAATCCTTTAGCGAAAACTATGGCCCCCGGGTCTACTTAAATATATTTCCAAAAACTCAATTTATATTCTATAATTTATTTAATTTTTGTTTACTTTTATATTTATATTATATATCTATTTATAAGTATTTAATCCTTGCAAGTAACGATTTCAAGGGGCTTGACAACCCTCGTGCTCGTGTTGCATGCAAGTATTTGGCTCTGTGTGTCTAGGTGTTCTCGAAGGGAGTTTGCATGATTATCCTATTGGTTTGGTAACCTTAGTTCTCACTAAGGGAAATACTTATCTCTATTGTATTGCATCGTCCTTGCTCTTCGAGGGAAACCCCACCACGGTTTACAAGTTGCAGGAGGCCACAAGCTTCCTGGTCAGCCCAATGACCTCCACGTACTTCCATATAGGGATCGTGAATCTCTCCACAAGTACATATAGAGATTCAATTGTGTGCAGCACAAAATCCCCGACATCCACCATGCCGTAGTCATTGTCGCGTTCAATATGAATGTGCGCAACAGAAGGATGCGGGAGGAGATGAGCATCAACAAGTTGTGGGCCATCATCGAGCTCTTACTCTCGCTGAAAAGTGCATACACACTAAGGAGGGGAGGAGACTTCTCGGGGAGGATGCAGGCACAGAGATCGACTCTGACGAAGATGACGCATCCACCTTGAGGAAGAAGGGCCAAAAGCGCAAAGGAAATGATGTGAAGGTCGTTGAGAGCTCCGGCAACTCTAGCGTCGGCAAGAAAGCCAAGACTAAGGGCTTTGGCAAGGATGTTGTTGTGTGCTCATGTGGCCATGAGGTAGCTTCTAGCAACAAGACCGGCAAGACTGACAGGTTGTACTGCAAGTTCGATCGCACCAAGGGCCATGACCTCCAGGAGTGCCAACAAGATGAGTAACTTGCCAAAAAACAAAATCAAGAATATGAGAAGGGCCAATTTGGTGTCGGTGCTTTCGAAAAGAAGAAATGTTCTAGTTGTGTAAGCGGTCGCGGCAAGGCCAAGCAGCAGAAGGAGAAACTTGCATGTGGCTAGGACAAGAAGGAGGTCGATGAAGATAATGATGATGACTATGAAGTTGAGTCTGATGGCCAAGAGTTCTAGAAGGTGACACACGCCATGTGCATTGATCTAGGTTCTTCTTTGCACTCCTCTCACCGGCAGCTCAATCAATGGGCCCGCGAGATCAATGCAGCAGAACCGGCAATGGAGGCGCATAAGCCACTCAAGTGGGCCCACACGACCATCATCTAATGCTAAGGATCACCCTGATCGCGTAATAGCAGTCGGGTGTTTTCCATTTTTAGTCTCACCAACAATCTGCAACCTCAAAGTAACAAAGATGCTGATTGATGGTGGGGACGGCTTGAATTTGATCTCTCCGGAAGTGATCAGCAGGTTGGAAATCCCTAACACGGATGTCAAGCACACGGGGACGTTTCAAGAGGTCAATCAAGGGAAAAGCCAAACCAAAGAAAAGATTACCTTGTTGGTAACCTTTGCCGGAGAGCTGAACTTCTGAACGGAGAAGATTTCCTTCAATGTCGTCAACATCCCTCTACCGTACAAAGGAATACTTGGATGCCCGACGCGAGCAAAGTTCATGGCGACGTCCTAGTATGCCTATAGCACCCTCAAGATTGCAGGGCCGATGAGCGTCATCACCATCCACTATGACTGGAGGGATGCACCTATGTGCATCGACAAGTTCCATCGAGAGGAAATGGCAGCATGTGCTGGCAAAGCACTTGCTCCTGCCGGCAAATCTTGCGAGGGGAGAAGGGCAAGAAGGCGAGTAAGACCTCCAACAATGAGTGTGGTAAGCATGCCTAAGAGTGCAGCACACCCATTGAGGATGTGTCGGAGAGCTCTGCTGGCAATAACAAGAAGTCCAAGGTAGCCCTCGTTCAAGACTTAGAAGAAACATTTGTAACTTACCGCAAGATCAACTTGGAACAACCAAGAGAAGTTTTTTTTTGGCATACCATATGGAAAGCTTCTCACGTTCTTTGTATCCTAACGAAGAATCGAAGCCAATCCCAGCAAGATCAAGGCTATTGAGTAGTTGGAAGCACCATAGCGCATCAAGGATGTGTCGTGTCTCCCCGATTGCATTTCCGCCCTAAGTAGGCTCATCTCCAAGTCTGTCGAGTGTGCCTTCCCATTTTTCAAAATCTTGAAGAAGATAGGTCCTATGAAATGGATCCCATATGGGCAGGCGGCGCTGCAAGATTTGAAGAGGTACTTGTCCTCCACGCCAACACTAGTTGCGCTAAGGCCACAAGAATCATTGCTGCTATACTTGGCGGCAACCTACCAAGTGGTCAATGTTGCACTATTGGCAGAGAGGGAAGCAGACGAAGAAGAGGCAATAACCGAGGACTTGCCAACTGACAAGATAGAATCTTCTGCGGCAAGCCCACGTGATGACAAGACAAGTAACCATAGGAAGCAGATCAACAAGTCGCAAAGAAAAAATGGTACAGCCCCGAGTTTACTTTGTAAGCTCCCTTCTATATGGGGCTAGATCAATGTATTCTAGCATGCAAAAGTTGCTCTTTGGTCTTCTCATGGCCTCAATGAAGCTGCAACATTACTTCCAAGCACATTAGATCACCGTCGTCACTCACTTTCTTATGCAACGCATCTTGAGAAATCAAGAGGCCACCGGTAGGATAGTAGAGTGAGCATTGGAGCTATCAAGCTTTGACTCGAAGTTTGAAAGCACATCGAAAATTCAAATAAGAAGCTTGGTGGAATTCATTTTAGAATGGACACCAACGCAAGATGAAGACATTCCAGAATCAACCCTCCCGGGAAAGGAAACAACGCAAGAGTGGATCATGTACTTTGATGGGGCTTTTTCACTACAAGACGCCAGAGCTGGCATGCTGCTTGTCGCACCCACCAGAGAGCACCTAAAGTATGTGGTGAAAATGCACTTTCCCATGGAGATATCCACCAACAAAATTGTTGAGTGTGAAGGATTGCTTATTGGCCCACGGATTGAAGTGGATCTAGGCATTAGAAAGCTAACCATCTGAGATGACTCGTAGCTCATTGTGTGACAAGTAAACAAGGACTACCGGAGCCCTTTGATGGAAGCAAATGTGGATGAAGAGAGGAAATTGGAAGAGCACTTTGATAGTCTACAATGGAGCCCGTACCTCGTGCGAAAACAGCATTGTTGATGACCTGTCAAAGCGTGCCGCTAGGAAATTACTTGTGAAACTAGGGACTTTCGTGCTCCATTTGACTCAACCATCTTTTACACCATCAGTGAGGCACTCCAAAAAGAGTAATATCAAATCTTGCGATTATTTCCTCAGGGAACTCCCATCCGTCGGAAAGAAGATTGTTGGAGGCAACACAACGCTTGCTGGTGAGGAGCAATCTTCGGAAGAAATACAGACTCTTGTCATTGTGATTAGCGCTCCGGCAACAGAAGAATTGTATTTAGTCCTTGTCGTCGAGCCACTGGCTCCAGCATGGGAGCAACAGATCGCATGTTTCCTTCAAACATGAGAGCTTCTCAAAGAACAAGAAGAAGTAGAGAGAGTAGCCCGTCAGTCAAGCATGTACCAGTTTGTGGCCATCACTCTATACAAGGAAAGACCAACTGTGGTGAAATCGAAGTGCATCTGTCGGGAAGATGGACATAAGCTATTGGTGGAGATACATGGAGGGGTGTGCGGCTCCCATATTAGGTTTCGTGCTATTGTTGGCAAAGAATTTAGGCAAGGATTCTAGTAGCTGACAACTCGTCAAGAAGTAGTGGCGGTGGTAACAAGATGTGAAGCATGTCAGTTCCACGCCAAGCAAATACATCAACCAACACAAGCCCATCAAACAATCCCTCTCTTCTAGGCCTTGTCGGTCTGGGGGCTTGACATTTCCGCCCCTACTCCCGTGGTACCGGGGGCTTTGAGTTCATGTGTAATGCAATAGACAAGTTCACAAAGTGGCTAGAAGTGTAGCCGGTGAGGAAGTTGATACCACAATCAACTATCAATTTTTTAAAGGGATAGTTTGCCATTTTGGAGTGCCCAATGGGATCATCACCGACAATGACACGTAGTTCACGAGCCGTGCCTTCATGCAGTACAGTCAAGGCCTTGGCGCCAAGATCTGCTTTGCATCCGTCGCTCACCCAAGAAGCAACATTCAAGTGGAGGGAGCAAATGCTTAAGTGGTTCCTCGCCTCAAGACCAGATCTAACGACAAGCTGCATGACATGTCTCCAACACATCTATATTTTTTATTGTTCTATTCTATTATATTATCAATCTTTGATGTTTAATATACATATATATAATGTTTTATAACATTTTTTTGCACTAACCTATTAACCCAGTTCCTAGTGAGAGTTATTGTTTTCTGCATGTTTTTAGCTTTTCAGAAAATAGTACCACACGAAGTCCAAACGCAAGAAAACTTTTTGGTGATTTTTTTGGACAAAAATAAGACCTGGAAGCTTTGGGTGGAAGGATAGAGGACACATAGAGTGGCACCAATCCAATAGGGCGCGCCTAAGGGGGTGCTTGTGCCATGTTGGCTTGGGGCCACCTCCCGGCTCCTCCTGACCTAACTCTGCCTCTGGAAATCCTATTTCATGGGGAAAATATCAGAGATCCACCTGAAATACTTTTTCGTCACCACAAGCTTATGTTCTGCCATAATCCCATCTCGAGCCCTTTTTCGCTGAGAATACGCAAGTTTTTTAGGAAAGTACCACTAAGAATGCTAAGATATTACTAGATGATGTTCTTCCTATTGTCTTTGAAAAGCCTCCTCATAAACACACATCCCAAGATGTGCATGACAAGAAGGATGATATCACTTGAAACTATGCATTATGCCTAGCTAGGGGCATCAAACAATAGCGCTTGTTGGGAGGCAACCCAATAGTTATCTTTCTTGTATGTGTTCTACTTTCTATTTGTGCAAGTTAGCATGACTATTGCTACTGTAATGATTGTGTTTTTGTGATTTAATTAGTGTTTGTGTCAAGTAAATCCTTTGGTTTAATTTGGATGACAAGTTGAATTGATACGGTGCAAAAACAAAAACTTTTACGTTAAGTGCAGAATTTATATTATTTTACTAGAACATCTTTTTGGACCGAATTTTCTACACATTATTGGTATACAAATTCCCTAAGTTTTTTTAGTTTTCAGATTTTTTTTTGTTATACAACAATATGGTTTAAGTGCTTATCACTACATATTGTTCCGTTTTAGAAAGATTGTATTGCTGCTTGCATAGTTTGCTTTTTTGATGATGCCATGGATTGTATCGGGGGGTATAAGCAATGGAGAAGTTGAATACAGTAGCTTATGTAGTAACTAGATATGAATCAGTTTATAACAATACCTAAAGTTTATCATTTGCCTATTGTACTAACAGATCTCATGAGGTTTTTGTTGAGTTTTTTGTGCCGAAGTTTTTAAGTTTCGGGTACGGTCATGATGGATGAAGGAATAAGGAGCAGGACGACCTTAAGTTTCGGAATGCCCAAGGCACCCCAAGGTAAAATCCTAGGAAGACTCAAGTGACTAAGCTTGGGGATGCCCGTGAAGGCATCTAGGGGGAGTCTGGGAATAAGGGGTCCTCGGGCTGCCGGCCTATCTCTATGGGCCGGACTCATGGGCTGCTCTATGACTGTCTTTGATGAGTCGGGCTATAAGACGACGTCATGTTTAGGATGGAAACTTTTGAAGCCTTGGTCTGTGCTCCAAGTCTTGATGATAATATTGGCATGTAACCGACCATATGTAACCCTAGGTACCCTAGGTGTCTATATAAACGAGAGGGTTATTAGTTCGTAGAGGGAATTGACGGAACCATCATCTAGGGTTTAGTTCACGTGAACTCATGGTAGATCGACTCTATACCCATCATGTAGTCATCAATATAGTGTTGGGGAACGTTGCATGGGAAACAAAAAATTTCCTACGCACACGAAGACCTATCATGGTGATGTCTATCTACGAGAGGAGATTAGATCTGCGTACCCTTGTAGATCACTAAGCGGGAAGCATTAAGAAACGCGGTTGATGTAGTGGTACAGCTTCGTGATTCAGAGCACCGTCGTCCCACGATCCGTTCCGATCTAGCGCCAAACGGACGGCACCTCCGCATTCAGCACACGTATAGCTCGATGACGATCTCGGCCTTCTTGATCCAGCAAGAGAGACAGAGAAGTAGATGAGTTCTCCGGCAGCGTGACGACGCTCCGGTGGTGGTGATGATCTACTCTTGCAGGGCTCCGCCTAAGCTCCGCAGAAATCCGATCTAGAGGCAAAACTATGTGGAATAGGCTTGAGTTGCACGTGGAAAAGTTGTGTCTCAAAAAGCCCTAAACCACCAATATATATAGGAGGAGGGGAGGGGCTAGCCTTGGGGCACAAGGGCCCCAAGGGTGCGCTGGCCGAAGAGGGAGGAGGACTCCTCCTCCAATTCGGTTTGGGAAGGAGGAGTCCTCCTCTTCCTTCCCACCTCCCTCTTTCCTTTTTTTCTTTCCTTTGGTATTTTTACTTGTAGCACCATAGCCCTCTTGGGCTGGCTCCACCAGCCCACTAAGGACTTGGTGCGCCACCCTAAGGCCATGGGCTCACTCTCGGGTGGGTGGGCCCCTCTCGGTAAACACCCGGAACCCATTCGTCACTCCCGGTACACTGCCGGAAATGCCTGAAACTTTCCGGTGACCAAATGCAACCATCCTATATATCAATCTTCATTTCCGGATCATTCCGGAAACACTCGTGACATCCGTGATCTCATATGAGACTCCGAACAACATTCGGCAACCACACATATAACTCAACTATACTAAAACATCATCGAACCTTAAGTGTGCAGACCCTGCGGGTTCGAGAACTATGCTGACATGACCCGAGACACCCCTCGGTCAATATCCAATAGCGGGACCTGGATGCCCATATTGGATCCTACATATTCTCCGAAGATCTTATCGGTTGAAGCTAAGTGTCAAGGATTCATATAATACCGTATGTCATTCCCTTTGTCCTTCGGTATGTTACTTGCCCGAGATTCGATCATCGGTATCCGCATACCTATTTCAATCTCATTACCGGCAAGTCTCTTTACTCGTTCCGTAATACAAGATCCCGTGACTTACACTTAGTCACATTGCTTGCAAGGCTTGTGTGTGATGTTGTATTATCGAGTGGGCTCTGAGATACCTCTGTGTCACACGGAGTGACAAATCCCAGTCTTGATCCATACTAACTCAAGGGACACCTTCGGAGATACCTGTAGAGCACCTTTATAGTCACCCAGTTACGTTGTGATGTTTGATACACACAAGGTATTCCTCCGGTGCCAGTGAGTTATATGATCTCATGGTCATAGGAATAAATACTTGACAAGTAGAAAACAATAGCAACAAAATAACACGATCACAAGCTACGTTCATAGTTTCGGTCTAGTCCATCACATGATTCTCCTAATTATGTGATCCACTTATCAAGTGACAACACTTGTACATAGTCAGAAAACCTTGACTATCCTTGATCAACTAGCTAGCCAACTAGAGGCTTGCTAGGGGCATTGTTTTGTCCGTGTATCCACACATGTGTATATGTTTTCAGTCAATACAATTATAGCATGGATAATAAACGATTATCTTGTAACAGGAAATATAATAATAACTATTTTATCATTGCCTCTAGGGCATATTTCCAATAGTCTCCCGCTTGCACTAGAGTCAATAATCTAGTCCTCACATCGCGATGCGATTTACATTGTAATAAATCTAACACCCATATAGTTATGGTGTTGATCATGTTTTGCCCATGGAAGAGGTTTATTTAGCGGATCTGCTACATTCAGATCCATGTGCACTTTGCAAATATTTACGTCCTATCCTTCGACGTAGTCGCGGATGAGGTTGAAGCATCGTTTGATATGCCTGGTCTTCTTGTGAAACCTTGGTTCCTTTGCTAAAGAAATGGCACCAGTGTTGTCACAGAACATAGTTATTGGATTTAGTGCACTCGGCACAACTCGAAGATCCGTCATGAACTGCTTCATCTAGACACCCTCCTTAGCTGCCTCCGAGGGAGTCATGTACTCTGCTTCACATGTAGAATCTGCTACGATGCTTTGCTTGGAACTGCACCAGCTTACCGCACCCCCATTAAGAATAAATACGTATCCGGTTTGCGACTTAGAGTCATCCGGATTGGTGTCAAAGCTTGCATCGACGTAATCCTTTACGACGAGATCTTCGTCACCTCCATAAACGAGAAACATTTCCTTAGTCGTTTTCAAGTACTTCAGAATATTCTTGACCGCCGTCCAGTGATCCACTCCTGGATTACTTTTAAACCTGCCTGCCATACTTATGGCCAAGCTGACGTCTGGTCTAGTGCACAGCATTGCATGCATGATAGAACCTATGGCTGAAGCATAGGGGACGGAATTCATTTGTTCTCTATCTTCTGCAATTGCTGGGCACTGAGTCTTACTCAATTTTATACCTTGTAGCACTGGCAAGAACCCTTTCTTGGACTGTTCCATTTTGAACTTCTTCAAAACTTTATCAAGGTATGTGCTTTGTGAAAGTCCTATCAGGCGTCTCGATCTATCCCTATAGATCTTAATGCCTATAATGTAAGCAGCTTCTCCTAGGTCCTTTATAGAGAAACTTTTATTCAAGTAATCCTTTACGCTCTCCAAAAACTCCACGTTGTTTCCAATCAGCAATATGTCATCCACATATAATAGTAGAAATGCCACATAGCTCCCTCTCACTTTCTTGTAAATACAAGATTCTCCAACCACTTGCATACACCCAAATGCTTTGATCACCTCATCAAAGCGCTTATTCCAACTACGAGATGCTTGCACCAGTCCATAAATGGATCGCTGCAGCTTGCATACTTGGTTAACATTCTTCGGATCGACAAAAGCTTCCGGTTGCATCATATACAACTCTTCCTTAAGAAAACTGTTAAGGAACGCTGTTTTGACATCTATCTGCGAGATTTCATAATCGAAAAATGCAGCTATTGCTAACATGATTTGGACGTACTTAAGCATCGCTATCGGTGAGAACGTCTCATCGTAGTCAACTCCTTGAACTTGTGAGAAACCCTTTGCCACAAGTCGAGCTTTATAAACGGTCACCTTACCGTCTGCGTTCGTCTTCTTCTTAAAGATACATTTGTTCTGAATAGCCTTGCGACCTTCAGGTAATACTTCCAAACTCCATACTTTGTTTCCATACATAGATCCTATCTCAGACTTCATGGCCTCCATCGATTTGTTGGAATCCGGGCCTACCATTGCTTCTTCATAATTCGCAGGTTCATTGTTGTCTAACAACATAATTGATAAGACAGGACTACCGTATCACTCAGGAGTAGTACGTGATCTTGTCGACATGCGAGGTCCGATAGGAACTTGATCCAAAGTTTCATGATCATCATCATTAACTTCCTCCTCAACTGGCGTCGCTACGGCAGGGGTTTCCCCTTGCCCTGCGCCACCGTCTAGAGGGGTTAGAGGTTCGACAACCTCATCAAGTTCTATCTTCCTCCCACTCAATTCTTTCGAGAGAAACTCCTTCTCAAGAAAAGCTCCGTTTTTAGTAACAAACACTTTGCCCTCGGATTTGAGATAGAAGGTTTACCCAACTGTCTCCTTTGGGTAACCTATGAAGACGCACTTTTCCGCTTTGGGTTCCAGCTTTTCAGGCTGAAGCTTTTTGACATAAGCATCACATCCCCAAACTTTAAGAAACGACAATTTCGGTCTTTTGCCATACCACAGTTCGTGTGGTGTTGTCTTAATGGAATTTGATGGTGCCCTATTTAAAGTGAATGCAGCTGTCTCTAATGCATAACCCCAAAACGATAACGGCAAATCGGTAGGAGACATCATAGATCACACCATTTATAACAAAGTACGATTACGACGTTCAGACACACCATTACGCTGTGGTGTTCCAGGCGGTGTCAATTGTGAAACAATTCCACATTGTCTTAAGTGAGCACCAAACTCGAAACTTAGATACTCACCCCCACGATCAGAACATAGGAACTTGATCTTCTTGTTATGATGATTTTCAACTTCACTCTGAAATTGCTTGAACTTCTCAGACGTTTCAGACTTGTGCTTCATCAAGTAGATATATCCATACCTACTCAAATCGTTAGTGAAGGTGAGAAAATAACGATATCCACCGCGCGCCTCCACACTCATCGGACCGCACACATTGGTATGTATGATTTCCAAAAAGTCACTTGCATGCTCCATTGTTCCGGAGAACGGAGTCATAGTCGTCTTGCCCATGAGGCATGGTTCGCACGTGTCAATTGATTCAAAATCAAGTGACTCCAAAAGCCCATCGGAATGGAGTTTCTTCATGCACTTTACACCAATATGACCTAAGCGGCAGTGCCATAAAAACATGGCGCTATCATTGTTAACTCTATATCTTTTGGTCTCAATGTTATGTATATGTGTATCATCGCTATGAAGATTCAATATGAACAGTCCTATCACATTGGGTGCATGACCATTAAAGATAGTACTCATAAAAATAGAACAACCATTATTCTCTGACTTAAACGAGTAACCGTTTCGAGATAAACAAGATCCAGATATAATTTTCATGCTTAATGCAAGCACTAAATAACAATTATTTAAGTTCATAACTAATCCTGATGGTAACTGAAGTGAGACTGTGTCGACGGCGATTGCATCAACCTTGGAACCATTTCCCACGCGCATCATCACTTCATCCTTCGCCAGCCTTCGTTTATTCCGCAGTTCCTGCTTCGAGTTGCAAATATGAGCAACATAACGGGTATAAAATACCCAGGCACTACTACGAGAGTTGGTTAAGTACACATCAATAACATGTATATCAAATATACCTGATTTTTCCTTGGCGCCTTCTTATCAGCCAAATACTTGGGGCAGTTGCCCAGCTAGTGACCCAGTCCCTTGCAATAATAACACTCTGTTTCAGGCTTAGGTCCAGCCTTGGGTTTCTTCGTCGGATTGGCAATAGGCTTGCCACTCTTCTTGGAGTTACCCTTCTTGCCTTTGCTGTTTCTCTTGAAACCAGTGGTCTTATTGACCATCAACACTTGATGCTCTTTCCGGAGTTCTCACTCTGTGACTTTCAGCATCGCGAATAACTCGTCGGGTGACTTGCTCATCCCCTGCATGTTATAATTCAACACAAAGCTATTATAGCTAGGTGGCAGTGATTGAAGAATTATGTCAGTAATAGCCTCTTGCGGGAGTTCAATCCCCATCTCAGCTAGACGGTTTGAATACCCAGACATTTTGAGCACATGTTCACTGACAGACGAATTCTCCTCCATCTTGCAAGCATAGAATTTATCAGAGGTCTCATACCCCTCGATCTGGGCGTTCTTCTGGAAGATAAACTTCAACTCCTGGAACATCTCATATGCTCCATGACGCTCAAAGCAACATTGAAGTCCCGGCTCTAAGCCATACAAGAGTGCACATTGAACTACTGAGTAGTCCTCCTTATGTGTTAACCAGGCGTTCAAAACATCTTGGCTAGACGTAGCGGGTGGTTCATCTCCTAGCACAGCATTAAGGACATAATCCTTCTTCCCAGCTTGCAGGAGCAGCTTTAGATTACGATCCCAATCTACAAAGTTGCTTCCATCATCTTTCAACTTAGCTTTCTCTAGGAACGTATTAAAATTCAGGGTGACTGTTGCGTGAGCCATTGATCTACAACACAAATATTGCAAAGTGGACTTAGACTATGTTTAAGATAATTAGAGTTTAACTAATCAAATTACTGATAAACTCCAACTCAAAAAGTACATCTCTCTAGTCATTTGAGTGGTACATGATCCAAATTTACCAACTCATCACGTGAGTTGAGAATAGTTTCAGTGGTAAGCATCTCTATGCTAATCCTATCAACTATACGATTCATGCTCTACCTTTCGATTTCATGTGTTTCGCGGCCTGTTTGCACATGCTACGCTCGTTAAGTTCAACCCGAGTATTTCGCGTGTGCAACTGTTTTGCACCCGTTGTATGTGAACATTGAGTCTATCAACCCTGATCATCACGTGGTCTCTCGAAACAACGAACTGTCGCAACGGTGCACAGTCGGGGAGGACACAATTCCATCTTGAAATTTTAGTGAGAGATCACCTTATAATGCTACCGTCGTTCTAAGAAAAATAAGGTGCATAAAAGGATTAACATCACATGCAATTCATAAGTGACATGATAGGGCCATCATCTTATGCTTCTTGATCTCCATCACCAAAGCACCGGCATGATCTTCTTGTCACCGGCGCCACACCATAATCTCCATCAACGTGCCGCCATCGAGGTTGTCGTGCTATCTATGCTATTACTACTAAAGCTACGACTTAGCAATATAGTAAACGCATCTGCAAACACAAACGTTAGTTTAAAGACAACCCTATGGCTCCTGTTGGTTGCCGTAGCATCGACGTGCAAGTCATTATTAACTATTACAACATGATCATCTCATACATCCAATATATCACATCACGTCATTGGCCATATCATATCACAAGCATACCCTGCAAAAACAAGTTAGACGTCCTCTAATTTGTTGTTGCATGTTTTACGTGGATGCTATGGGTATCTAGTATGATCGCATCTTACTTATGCAAAAACCACAACGAAGATGTGCGCTATTTAACCTCTCTCCAAGGACCGCCTCGGTCAAAACCAATTCAACTATAGTTGAAGAAACAGGCACCCACCAGTCATCTTTGTGCAACGAGTTGC
This sequence comes from Hordeum vulgare subsp. vulgare, assembly GCF_904849725.1. NCBI lineage: Eukaryota > Viridiplantae > Streptophyta > Magnoliopsida > Poales > Poaceae > Hordeum > Hordeum vulgare. The sequence goes on along the minus strand of NC_058520.1, from coordinate 307,143,240 downwards.
ATGTTAGTCGATGAAACCAGTCTCTCGTAAGCGTACGAGTAATGTCGGTCCAGGCCTATTGAATCCAACAATACCGCCGAATCGAGAAAAGAATAAGGAGGGCAGCAAATCGAACATCAACGTCCACAAAACCTGTAGTGTTCTACTCGATATAACATCTACGCATGAACCTAGCTCATGATGCCACTGTTGGGGAACGTTGCATGGGAAACAAAAAAATTCCTGCGCACACAAAGACCTATCATGGTGATGTCCATCTAAGAGAGGAGATTAGATCTGCGTACCCTTGTAGATTACTAAGCGGGAAGCGTTAAGAAACGCATTTGATGTAGTGGTACAGCTTCGTGATTCAGATCCTCATCGCCCCATGATCCGTCCCATGATCCGTTCTGATCTAGCGCCGAACGGGCGGCACCTCCGCGTTCAGCACACGTACAGCTCGATGACGATCTCAGCCTTCTTGATCCAGCAAGATAGACAGAGAAGTAGATGAGTTCTCCGGCAGCGTGATGGCACTCCGATGGTGGTGATCATCTACTCCAGCAGGGCTCCGCCCGAGCTCCACAGAAATCCGATCTAGAGGCAAAACTATGTGGAATAGGCTTGAGTTGCACGTGGCAAAGTTGTGTCTCAAAAAGCCCTAACCCACCAATATATATAGGAGGAGGGGAGGGGCTAGCCTTGGGGCACAAGGGCCCCAAGGGTGCGCCGGCCGAAGGGGGAGGAGGACTCCTCCTCCAATTCAGTTTGGGAAGGAGGAGTCCTCCTCTTCCTTCCCACCTCCCTCTTTCCTTTTTTTTCTTTCCTTTGGTATTTTTACTTGTGGTGCCATAGCCCTCTTGGGCTGGCTCCACCAGCCCACTAAGGACTTGGTGCACCACCCTAAGTCCATGGGCTCACTCCCGGGTGAGTGGCCCCTCCCGGTAAACACCCGGAACCCATTCGTCACTCCCTCACTGCCGGAAATGTCCGAAACTTTCCGGTGACCAAATGAAACAATCCTATATATCAATCTTCGTTTCTGGACCATTCCGGGAACCCTCGTGACGTCCGTGATCTCATCCGAGACTCCTAACAACATTCGGCAACCACACATATAACTCAACTATACAAAAACATCATCGAACCTTAAGTGTGCAGACCCTGCGGGTTCAAGAACTATGCAGACATGACCCGACACACCCCTCGGTCAATATCCAATAGCGGGACCTAGATTCCCAAATTGGATCCTACATATTCTCCGAAGAACTTATCGGTTGAACCTCAGTGTCAAGGATTCATATAATCCCGTATGTCATTCCTTTTGTCCTTCGGTATGTTACTTGCCCGAGATTCGATTGTCGGTATCCGCATACCTATTTCAATCTTGTTATCGGCAAGTCTTTTACTCGTTATGTAATACAAGATCACGTGACTTACACTTAGTCACATTGCTTGCAAGGCTTGTGTGTGATGTTGTATTACCGAGTGGGCCCCGAGATACCTCTCCGTCACACGGAGTGACAAATCCGAGTCTTGATCCATACTAACTCAACGGACACCTTCGGAGATACCTGTAGAGCACCTTTATAGTCACCCGGTTACGTTGCAACGTTTGATACACACAATGTATTCCTACGGTGCCAGTGAGTTATATGATCTCATGGTCATAGGAATAAATACTTGACACGCAGAAAACAATAGCAACAAAAGAACACGATCACATGCTATGTTCATACTTTGGGTCTAGTCCATCACATGATTCTCCTAATGATGTGATCCAGTTATCAAGTGACAACACTTGCACATAGTCAGAAAACCTTAACTATCCTTGATCAGCTGGCTAGCCAACTAGAGGCTTGCTAGGTATATTGTTTTGTCTATGTATCCACACATGTATCTATGTTTTCATTAAATAAAATTATAGCATGGATAATAAATGATTATCTTGTAACAGGAAATATAATAATAACTATTTTATCATTGCCTCTAGGGGATATTTAAGACATATAGTCGAGCAGGACTTAGGGTTTTACCTCATCGAGACGCCCTGCATTTTGGTAAATAATTTCCCATTATTTCATGTTACCCATTGATCGAAGATCCACAGCTTGGGACCCCCTACCCGAGATCCGCCATGACACCGACATTGGTTCCTTAACTGAGAGTTCTGTTGTAGGGTCGCCAAAGGATTGATGGCTCGCCTAATCATCAGATCTTCGCGTTCGGCAGGATTTTGTTGCACGCTGACCCAGTCGGCCACCTCGGCCAAGTCAGAAACCTCGCCCCCGATCAGGAGATCAGATTTGGGAACCTATAGTTCTTCGCCGACTTTTGGGGAGATCTCATTCTAACAAAGCTTTCGGCTCCCCTTGAAGAGCTCGCGAGTCCCGGTTCCCTAACGATAGGAATGGTGGACCACGCCGTTGGGGCCGCCTCCGCCATGGGTCTGTCCTTTAAGCCCAAACCAGTCGATACATTCGGTTCATCTTCACCCGAACACTTCCAAGGCGCGGTTTTAAACGCCCTTGTAACAACGATACTACGGATCAACCTCACGCACTCCAATGTCATGGACTCTGCAGATATCTCATCGTTAAACGAGCTACTTGGTCGGATTCAAGCCATGGGGATAGTTGATGGACAACCTTCAGTTTATGATCAGATCGGGCTTAAACCCAACGATAGGGAAATCTATGTCCCACCTATCACACACTTGGTCGCCAACATCGATGTCCTGGCCGAGGGTTCGCCCTCTCAACCGCCCGAACTAAGAATGGTTTACATTCAGGTTTCCAATCATAAGGATCATTCATCCAGTTCAAAATCTAGACTTCACCTTGTAAAAAGTCGAGGATCGAACCTCGATTCGACGCATGACCGGGATTTTGTGCGACAGTGTCCAGTTGTCAATCCAGATCCCAAGCACGGCACACTGGATTCCCCGATGGAACACGACCTTACCACCAAAGCTTCGGACTCCCATCCTATCGGGGTACAAAGCTTTTTCCCACCCGCCCCCCAAGACAAATACTCTCTAAGTAATTAGGGAAGCCAGATATGCGGGGCATATCGCTTGTCAAACAAAAGCTAGGGGAAACGGTCCAGCACTTCTGGGCTAGGTTCCTCCTGACCAAAAATAGAACAACAGACTGCAAGATCTAGGAAATTATAGCAACTTTCTGGCATATCTACCATGACGAGGGAATCATAAATGCCCTCGCTCGTCGCCGCATACAAAAACTCACTAAGCTATTGGCCCTTGTATGCAAATACTACAGCAAGGAAAGCACCTGCCAGACTCAACCGATGTGCATAGAGTTAATCCATGTCGAGAAACCCAGAAGAGCTCAGATGAAGCATGTACCCCCACAACGGTCGGCCGAATACGACCACGCCGAGGAAAAGAACAAACCCCTCGCAGGATCCAGAATAGTCCTTGATGAGCTACTGGAAAAATCTGTGCAACATACACTTTGCCCTGCTGAACACGAACCCGACTCACATCCTTCGAGCTTGTTGGGTCATTAGACAAGTTCAAAAAAGCGGAGAGGCCATCCTCGGAGTCTTGTCCCCAAACAGATGCTTAGAAGTGACATTGAATAACAGCCTCGAGATCCTAACAATCTACGAGACATTTTCCTCAAAGAATCAGAGGAAAAGAGATCTTTGAGGACTCGGCCAAATATATCATGTGGCAACGACGAATTCATGGACAAACACACCCATTACATTTGATGAAATAGACCAGTCGAGGAACCGCTCTGGCCGAACATGTGACGCCCTTGTCCTTGACACCATAGTAGATGGATTCAGACTCCACAAGGTGCTGACGGACGGCAGCAGCGGTTTAAACCTCATTTATGAGGACACCCTGGACAAAATGCAATTCGAAAGATCTCACGTTGAAAAAAACCACACCACTTTTTGAGGGATCATCCCCGGAAGAGAGGCATGTTGCACATGACAAGTTTTTCTTGATGTGGTGTTCGACACCCCTCAGAACTATAGGTCCAAAGAAGCTCTCTTACAAAGTGTGCCCTTTCGTAGCCGTTATCATGCCCTGCTCGGGTGTGATGCCTTCACAAGATTTCAGGCATACCACATTACGAGTAAATGAAACTCAAAATGCTAGGGTGCATTGGCGTGATCACAATTAATAAGTGACCCGGATAGAGACCTTCGATCTGAAAACAAAATAGCTTCGCTCACCCTCGAGGCACTGTCGAAACTCTTGAGGAAGAGGAATTAACCACACCCCGCTCAATGATGTAATCCTCAGTAAAAGGCCTAAATCTACATCCTTAAAACCAGCAGATGAAATTATCAAATTTCAGGTGCATCCAATGGACCCCAACAAAATAGCGTTCATTGGAGCTCAGCTGGCCCCGCGGTTGATTAAGCATTATGCATATTCTTGCACGAAAACTGGGACATATTTGCCTAGCACCCCTCAGATATGCCAGGATCCCATGAAGACTGGCAGAGCATAGCCTCCACATAATCGCAGGTTTCAAGCTAGTCAAACACAGGCTATGACAATTTTTTGAAGCCAAGAGTCACCCAATGGTTGAAGAACTAGCAAACTACTCGAATTCGGATTTATCTGAGAAATCAAATATAAGGAGTGGTTGGCAAATTTGGTCATGGTGCCAAAGAAAGACAAATCCTGGCGGTTGTGCGTCGACTTCAAAGACCTAAATAAAGCCGCCCCAAGGATCCCTTTCCCTTTCCTCGCATAGACCATATCATCGATGCCACCGCCGAACATGACTCATTGTGCTTCATTGGTGCTTACTCTGGATACAATCAAATCAAAATGAAGGAGTCCAACCAAGTCGCAAACACCTTCATCACCCCATACGGGCCATTCTGCTTCAACACAATGCCCTTTAGGTTAAAAATTCATGTGCCACATACTAGAGCATGACTCAGACATGCCTAGAAAATCAAATCGACAAAACGGTCGAGGCATACATGGATGGTGTGGTTGTCAAGAGCAAACATGTCAGCCAGCTCAAGGACGACCTTCGGCATGTAACCTTTGATAATCTACGGGCTTATGACATACATCTCAATCCGGATGAATGTGTCTTCATAGTTTCCGCATGTAAACTGCTCGGATTTATCGTCTCCCATAGAGTTATAGAGACCAATACGACTAAAATCCGAGCCCTATCCAACTAGCATTTTCTATGGAATTAAAGCATGTTCAAAAAATTGCGGGTTATGGGGAGGCTCTAAGCCGCTTTATCTCCCACCTTTGTGAAAATGCATCGTCGCTCTACAGACTGCTCAAACAGACAAAAAACTTCGAGTGGATTGATGAAGCAATGGCTGCATTGGAATAAGTTAAAGCGTTAATGGAAAGCAAACCTATACTAGCACCACCTAGCATAGGTGAACCAATGTTGTTGTACATCTCAGCCACAAATAAAGTGGTCACTACGGTTCTCGTTGTTGAACAAGAAGCTAAGGGCCACAAGTTCCGGGTGCAGAAGCCAGCCTACTACATGTCAGAAGTTCTCACCCCATGCATATCCACATATCTGCACTACCAAAAGATAGCCTACACAGTTTTCATGGCATCCCAAAAGCTCTAACATTACTTTCAAGAGTGTTCAATCACGGGGGCATTCGAAGTACCCCTTAATGATATAATTAACAACAGGAACACCACTGGATTCATAGCCAACTGGGCCATTGAGCACCTACCTTTCAAAATCGCATACAAACCACACCAAGCTATTAAATCTGAGGTGTTGGCTGATTTTCTTGCTGAATGGACGGAAGCTAAGATCCCTAGAGATTACAGTACATACTTCCATTGGACGACGTACTTTGATGGATCCAAGACACTTGCCGGACTGGGGGCTGTCGTTATACTTACATCCCCCACCGGCGACAACATTCATTACATATTGCAAATCATGTACAACGATTCCAATAATGCGGTCGAATACGAGGCTATGTTGCATGGACTTCGGATGACAATATCAATGGGCATACAACGGCTCGGCGTACGGGGAGGCTCTAACCTCGCCATCTCCCAAACCAACAGCGAAAACCCAAAGATGCCGGCATATAGAAGCGTCGTCCTCAAAATATCTGCCCGGTTCGAAGGATTAGAATTCCACCATGTCTCTAGAGACAACAATCAATTTGTTGACGTCCTGGCCCGCATGGGAGCAAAGCGCGATCCTATCCCTAATAACACCTTCTTGGAATGGCTTTTAAGCTATCTGTGGTAAGGCAGGACGAGGACAAGGAATCTGGAGCTAATGGCCAAGAACAGATCATCGCTCCTATCATCGAACCAGATGAAAAAATCATCGGTGGTTCGGCACTTGAAGAAACGCCTTCAGCTCACAAAGTAATGGTAGTAGTCATGACATGGACTGAGCCCTTCCTTGATTATCTTCTCCGCCAAGAACTCTTCAACGGCCGTAGTGAGGCAAGATGAATAATTCCGTGATCCAAGGCCTACAAGGTCCCTGAGGGTGAGCTATACAATAAAAGCACCACCAGAGTTCTCCAATGGGGCATATCCGAAGAAGAAGGAAGGCAAACCCTTGGACTAGATACATGCTGGCATGGGTGGCCACCATGCAGTAGCTTGGGCCCTGGTAAGCAAGGCCTTTCGAGTCAGCTTCTTTTGGACCACGGCTCGTGCATATGCCCACACACCCGTCCAACATTGTGTTGGTTGTCACCTCTTTGCAAATCAAAGCCACGTGCCCCAAACGGTTGTTCGTACAATACCAATCATCTAGACTTTTGCGGTCTGGAGGCTAGACATGGTTGGACCACTTAAAGGGGGGGCAAGAAAAATAAATACCCACTCATCATAATCGACAAATTCACTAAGTGGCTTGAAGCCAAACCAGTAACTTCAGCTAAGTCCAGACCAGTTATCGACTTTATATTTGGCGTGGTCCATCGTTACAGTGTTCCCCACATTATAATAACGGACAATGGATCCAACTTCCGAGTCCAGGAGGTAAAGGACGGGTGCGCTAACATGGGCATCAAGCTTGATTATGCCTCCCTATACCATTCACAAACCAATGGGCAAGTCGAACGGGACAACGATCTCATTATGAGCGGTATCAAACCTCAACTAGTCTTTTTTCTGAAAGAATTAGACTGCCATTGGTTGGAGGAGCTTGACTCTGTATTGTGGGGCATGTGCACCACCCCGAACTGATCAAAGGGATACACTCCATTTTTTATGGTGTATGGGGTAGAAGCACTCCTCACATGCGACATAATCTGTGATGTGCCTAGATTGCGCATGTATGAATAAAATGAAGCCAAGCTAGATCGACAGGATGACCTAGACGCCCTGGAAGGAGAGTGCAATATAGCTCGGGGCCTCTCTTCTTTTTATCAATAGCAAGCTTGATGCTACCGGAGTAGGGAAGTTTGGGTGAAGGCATGCAATGTGGGCGAACTTGTTCTACGCCTCCCAGAGAAGTAGAAGCATAAACTCTCACCCAAATTGGAGGGTCCTTCCATAATCGATGAAGTACTTGCAGGAGGAGTGTATCGCCTTCACAACCCACCAGACAATCGCTTCGAACCGAACCATGTAATGCAGCTCGTCTTCGGTGCTTCTACGGCTAGACCGGTGTCGTCACCTTGACTAGTTTTCCTTTCCTTTTCTTTTATAGTTTTCCTTTCCTTTTTGTACTTTCTTTGGATGGTTAGCATTTCCGAGGTTATGTTCACCTAAAATGAACTATGTTAAAGTTTTCCTCGGCACACGTCTTCAAATGTATTACCCGGTCACACTTGGGGGCTTCTTAATAAAGTCAAACAATATATTTTGTGCATCTATTTCATATTTGTCGTGTATGCATCCTTCGTGTATCATTTTAAAGCCACCATATGCATCAATTTGACTTAAGATTTGGCCAAGCTGGGTTGCCTTGCTCCTATGCTTACCCTCTATGTTCACGATTGTTTGGCTAGGGGGTAAAGGGAGCACCTTTGTGATTGTTATGACCGGATCACCTGGGTACGTACCTCAGATGGGTGAAGCCGAAAGATAGCGTTCTTAAGAATATAATTTATCGATGAAGAAGGGAGTGAAAGTAATCGGTGATCATCACTGAAGCCCGGGGTTATTTTCCCAAAGTAGCCATTACCCGCATACTGCTGGTATCCTGTTATAACGTCTATGGTCAACGCAGCATCCCGAAGAAAGGAACCCATAGAGGAACTATTTCTTTCGGAAGATGTTTCTAACGTTAAAAAGTATATAACAAAACTCCCCAAGCATGTTTGTCTGTTAGCACCATATGGCCGGATTACCTTGTTCTCCGAAGTGATTTCCTGTTCCCTCGGGTCACGTAGTACGGAACACTCCCCAGCCACTCGCGAGGGAGGTAGAAGCCGATGGCCAATTAAGACAACGTTTACAGCATGGACAGGGTAGTATTTGATGTAAAGTACATAGTTACATAGAATCAAACAAGCCGTTGCTCGTCAAGATTGTCTATTATGGTGTCTAGGCGGCAGTCTTCTTGCGAGATACACGTGGCAGGCATCACTTGGTCATACACCAAGTGGAGTGGCACCTCTTGATCATCTGGCCCTACCTGTCCAACTCGAGCCAAATGCGCTGGGTTGAATATGGTAAAGCAGGTCTTCACCATCGACTACTCCTCCAGCGTTCCTTCTTGGCAAGCCGATATCTTCCATAGCTCAAAGCAACGTCGAGCTCCTTTAAATCTATTGGTTAGCTCTACCATTCCTTGTGGAGGCATCTCGGTTGGCCATAAAGCCTTGATCATGCTCTTCATCGCTTTCCGCCTCCGCTCATGTATGTTAGGCAGTTCCTTTAAAAGGTTCCCTCTAGAAGAGCTGGCATCTTCTTCGGGGTGCCCGGATAGGAGAGCTAACATAAGACCTTCATGTCTATTAGATGGACATAATATGTGTATCCTAAAAATTAAAGTTCAAATTTCACTCACGAGCGGCTGGCTTCATGCTGCGATTTAGCGGCCCACTTCATGTTGCGATTCATTTTTGTGCCTGGTTCTCTTTGTAGGCTTGTACCAATTGAGTTTTTAAACTCTCAATTTTTCTGGCATGTCACTGGTTTTCTACTTGGAGCTTGTTCTTTTCATCAAGGCTCCGGAACAGTACCCAGGGGCCGTCTTCATGCTGCAATTCAGCATATCTTTGAGATTCTCTTACCATATCTAGATCTTTCTGTATCTGACCTATGGACTCGGCTGCTACAAGTCAATCTTTCATTAGAATAGGTGCTCGAAGCAATTTTGCATAACCAGAACTTTTTACTCATCATGGGCGTCCCTGGTGAATTTTTAACCACCTCTAGTTCGGCTTTCACAACTGCCAAGTGTGTTCGGTTCAACTCAAGGTCCTCAAACAATTTTCTGTTTTATTCCCTCGAGACCTACTTCATATTTCAACATTATTCAAACCCTTAACTCGGTCGTCCCACCAAATTAAGGCCCGGGGGCTATTGGGTTAGGATTTGTGTTTGATTGTGGAAACAAATCACTCACATATAGGTTGGTCGACATAAGGTTGGTGGCTCCCTCAAGTCCTGCTCGGGCGGCTCTGAGATCTGCATCCACCTAATTAGGAGCATTAAACTCGTGTTCGGAAAATGCAGTGTGACACAATGACTCCTTCCGCGATCGGTCATTCATCACACTTTCGACTCTATAATTGGTGATCGAAACTTCTTCGGGATCCTCTGGAAGCTAGTCTGCGATGGGGACCTCCGCATTAACCACTTCCCCTGCTGAAGATCCCTAGTCGGGACTACCACGTGGCACCTCTTCGACGTCTTTGTATGAAGGTGGTTGTTTCTCTCATCTATTGGTATCGATAAGGATTATGAATGTTCATAAGCTATTATAACAATGGTCGAACTATGAGTTCAATATATACCTCTTGGCTGGGGGCGCGGTCGAGGTGGTTTTTGTGGCTGCCATGTGCTTGGGAGCCCTACCATTGTTTGAACTGAATTCGGCTGATGCTGCACTCGCCGATGTTCGGTGCATGGTGCGATGTCTCTTGGGAGTAGAGGACGACACATTCAAAATGACGGAAGGCAAGCGCCCTTTTTAGGAAGATACCTTCTTCTTGATTGCCACAGAGGAAGGGAGTGGCCCAGGATGATCAGACGTAAGGGCCTCCTTAGAACGATCAAGGATCTCCTAGTAAAAGACGCCATCCTTGAATTTGATTGACGTATTTGGATCGTCGTGGAATCTTGAATCATCATCGCGATAATAGCTCTTTTGTTGAGGAGGCGGACAGTTGATTGTCTTGATCCAATGCTTCCAGTCCTATTCGTGAAGTCTAGAGATCCGGTCAGCAAATACAAAGATGACATCTAGATTATGAAAGTATAGATGGACTTCCCACTCGATGGGATAGTGACTTGTGTAGCCATCCATGGTGCTTAGATGGGCAAACTCTTCCTTTTCTCCTTTCAAGAGATCGAACAGTATGGCCGCCATTCTGCTTGGTCGGCGGGACCCTTCCGTTTGTAGAGGGTCGCGTCGCTTATGCTGTTATAACACCATAAGTGATGTTTCCTTTGTTGAAGAGTTTGGATGCATCAAGCAGTAGCAGTGTCCATCATGTGAATGATGGTTAACTTACCATGAGCTAGCAACCTCACCTCGGTGGCCACATGCTTCACTTTGAAGCTCTCCTCTTGGGAAGGGCTTTTTGGGTGACAATTAAACCGTTTCTTTAATGGAGCATTTGAGGATTCCAGTAGACCCCTCCGAGCTGGATCAAACAGGGAGATGTCCTAGATATAAAACCACTCTGAAATCCACTCTTTGGAATATTTCTTTGGGGTCCCAGTGGGATACCTCGTCCCGGCTATGTGCCACACTTCGGCTTCACCAACTTCAAAAATAGTCCCTCCCCGGGTTCGGGTGACGAGACATAATTTTTTTCTCCACAATTAAAAATGGTCCTAGCATCCCAAGAACATCTTGCAAAGGGCGACATAGCCCGAGATGTGGAGAATGGATTCAGAAGAAAGATAATGAAGCTTGATCCCGTAAAATTATAGCAGAGCCCATAGGAAGGGGTGAATGGGGAAGCCTAAACCTCTTAAGAGGAAGGGGATGAAGCATACCCTCTCTTCCTTGCGTGGAGTTGGGAATTCCTGTGAGAAGGCCTCACCATTCACGGAAGTTAATTTGGGGCGGGTGGATGCTAGATGTGAAGCAAAATAGGATGTGTTGTTCGTGGCACGCCCAACCTTTTTATTAGAAGTTTTTTCCCTGACCCGCGAAGGGCATTTATGTAAAAGACTAATAGATCGTTCACCTCCCATCGACGCACAGGCATTGTGGGGTGTCATTAATCTTGTGCAGGAAAGTCAATATTGTGGACCCCGTGATGCTTCAACAATTAGGAACACTGCGGTGGATGAATTGACGCCAGCCGAACATTAGAGGGGAGAAGAACTCACCCCACAAGTCAAAGACTTTGGGTACGAGAAGCTGCTAAGGAGTCAAGACTACGACATTCGAGGTCTGTTCGGGGGCTACTGAGGGAGTCCGGTACTAAGGGGTCCTCGGGCTGCCGGCCTATCTCTACGGGCCACACACATGCACTAGTACAACGATCTGCTAAACAAATGGTTTTTAACCCCTTTCTGTGACAGCATTTTAAACCGTCGGGTGGTGAGTGCGGGCGATAGGGAGTCCTTCCCACATGGCCGAGAAACTGTCGGGGATAGGCCCTCCGGTCACACATGTTGTGCAAAATGAGCTCGTGTGCGATAAGCCTAGCCATCACATACAATCATAGAGGCCCAATTGTTTCCATTCGTAAGTACATCCCACAAAGTGAATCCCACAGAAATGTTTCCCTTCGTATGTACATGCCACACAGTCAATCCACGGAATATGTTTTCGTTTGTATGTACATACCACATAGTCAATCCAAGAAGAATGTTTCTGTTTGTATGTACATCCCACACAATGAATCCGAGACAAACGTTTTGGTTCGCACGTACACCACACACAATTTACCCCACTAAATCATATATGATAGTGGTGCCATTGCACACAATATTAACAATTTATTGTTTGCCCTCTGCTCAGCAGCTTCATCACATGATGATGAAGGACAAACATGATTGACGGTGATGGCCATTCAAAGGACGCGAGTCTTCTTCTTGGTAGTCGTAGGAGCTGGAGGCTCCTTGTCCTTGGTGTCTCTGGCAGACTCATAGTCCCGCTCTCTGGTGGACTCGCGCGGCAAGTCCTCTGCCACCTCATCTTCGGTTTCCTTGTCTTCTACTTCATCGTCAACATCAACTGCTCACGCGGATCCAGAATCGTCGGCGCCCTCGCCCAACCTTGCCTTCTTGTCCCTACAGGTTATCTGTTTCAATTCCTCGTAGGGGGTATCACATATGAGGTTGTCTTCTTTCCTAGCGGGCCTCTCCGCCAAGGTGTCAAACCAATTCCTCGCCACTTCATCTGATGGTGCCTGCCACATGGCATCAACCCCCTTGGGCGTTGCAAGCTCGCCTCATCACCAAAATGGCATCCTTGGTGGAGATTTTGCAAAACGGAACCACGCTTGTCGGCAGGTACAACATGCGGGAGGCCTGGAAGAGCTTATGGTAGAGAGCCTTGTGTTGTAACACTGTCAGGTTGTTGGCAAGCCCTGTGTGCAGCAACGTGTTGTCTACTTCATTCTTGAAGTCCCAAGCCAATTATGTATGGACCTGTAGAGGGGCGATGTGGCCACGGAGGAAATCGGCTCCTATCCTCTCGATGGTGAGCCCGGCAGTCCTGAGGCAGAGGATGCCGGTCACAACGATGGCAAGCTTGTCGTCATGGGCATCATAATTACTTTGTGCCTTGAGATGGTATTGCTTCGTCGTCCGAGGTCAGTAGAACTCGGGGAAGTCCTTCTCCTCAATACAACACCAATCCGCCCGCCACTCTTACCACTATAGGTGCAGCTGGCCCTCGGGGTAAATATTCTTGACGCCGCCCCTGGGGATCCAAGTAATGTCATCGGAGAGGGCATCTCCCTCAATGTGGGGGATGAAGTAGTAGCACAACAAGGCTACGCTGGGCTCCACTCCGACAAAATTTTCGGACATATGCGCGAACATGGACATGCAAGTGACCACGTTCGGTGTGAAATCCAGGAAGTGGAACCCATAGGTCACCATAATCTCGGTGAAGAAGACGTAAAAGGTAGGGATGAGCCCGTAGTAAAAATAAGCAGTGGAGAAAGGGTACTTGTCGGGGTCGGCGCTGGAGCTGTCGGGGAGCACAAGCGGCACCGTATGTGCCGAAGTCTCCTTCCCCCCACATGTACGTGTGTGGTACTTCTCCAACTTATCTATAATTTTCTATTCTTCCATGCTGATATATTATCATTGTAGAACGCTTTGAGGGTATTTATTTACCAATTTATATTATTTTGGAGCACTAACTTATTGACCGAGTGCCCAGTGCCAGTTGTTGTTTTCTGCGTGTTTTCCACATTTCAGGTTTTCCATACCAAACGAAGTCCAATTGCCCTGAAACTTTTTGGTGATTTTTCCTGGACCAAAAGAAGACCAACAAGCATCGGAAGAAACCTAGAGGCCTCAAGAGGGGGCCACAAGCCAACAGGTTGCGATCTGGGGGCGCCATGATGGCTTGTGCCTCCCTCGTGGCCCTTCCGACTCTGTTCTTTGGCTTATAAATTCTCATCTACCCTAAAAACACCAGAGGGAGTCCTGAAACACCTTTTATGCCGCTGCAAGTCTGTGTTCCGACATAAGTCCATCTCGACCTCCGTTCCGACACCCTGTCGCACGGGGGATTGATCACGGAGGGCCTCTTCATCAACCTTGCTGCCCTCACGATGATGTGTGAGTAGTTCACCATAGACCTACGGGTCCATAATGAGTACCTAGATGTCAATCTCTCTCTCTCTATCTCTATCTTTGATCTTCAATACAATGACCATTGCACCTTCGCTTTGATCCATCTAATGTAATTCCTTTTGTGCGATACGTTTTTTGGGATCCGATGAATTGGGGGTTTATATTCAGATTATTCATGATAGATATTTGAGTATCCTATGAATACTTAAATGATTCTTATGTGCATGATTATGATAGCTTCGTAATTGTCTCTGATCTACTGAAATAGTTTTGCCAACTAGATCGATATTTCTTCGATGAGAGAGGTGCATTATGGTAGGTTCAACCTGGCAAATTTCTATATCACAGTGACAGAAGGGGGACAAGATGTGTCTTTGTGTTGCTTATACTAAGGATAAAATGATGGGTTTTATTCATATTTCTTGAGTTTACTTTGTCTACATCGTGTCATTGTTCAACATGCATTACTCTGTTTTACTTAATACTCTATATGCATGTTGGATAGCAGTCAATGAGTGGAGTAATAGTTTTAGGTGCAGGCAAGAGTCGGTCTATTTGTCTACGGATGTGATGCCTATATACACATGATCATTGTCATGAATATCGCATAACTATCAGTTTTTCTGTCAATTGCCCAACAGTAATTTGTTTACCCACTATATGTTATTTTTCATAAGAGATGCCATTAGGGAAAGCTATGGCCCACGGGTCTATTCACAACATATTGATAAAACTTTTATTACCTTGATGCCATTTACTTGTTTTTATTTTATCTTTATATCTACAATTATCTACACACCTCACTTGATTCCAAATAACAAGACAAGAGGATTGACAACCCTCTTGCCCGCGTTGGCTGCAAGTTGTTTGTTCTTTTGTGTGCAGCCGCTGAAGACAGTTGTGGTTGATATTCCTATTGGTTTGATAAACCTTGGTATCATAATTGTGGGAAATACTTACCCACATTGTGTTGCGATCAACTATTCAGATCATAAGTATCGGGAAGGATTTCTGGCATCGTTGTCAGCGAATATCATCACCGACTACCAAATAACTCCACACAAAATTCCATTCACTTGTTCTTCTTTTTATTTGTTGTTATACTTAGTTCGTCTCATAAAAATACAAAAATATTTAGCTTTGCTTGCTTAGCTTGTCACTAGGTTGCATCTTTGCTATCTAGTTTACTTACCTAGATATGCTATTTTTATGTTTGTCACACCAAAACTGAAAGTAAAATGCAAAAATAAAGATAAATGGATCCTCATCCACTAGCTAGTCATTTCAAAAGACACGTTTATGTTGAAACAATTGCTAGTGAGAGTGCACTAGATTATCTTATGAGGTCTTGCTTGAAAATCATGAAACTAAAAATTGTGAAATTTATAAAGTGATTTAAGATAGTTCCTTCAATAAAAAGCATGATTCCTATATTTTTGAATATGAATATGATCATACATGTAATCATTATGAGAGAGGCAAATATGGTTATAGAAATTTTCATGTTACTCACTTACCTCTCTTGATATTCAAATTTTTAATGCTTCGTTCTTCCTACTTTCTTATGCTAGACAATTCTTGTCCTGATAAATTGTTTTCTTATAAAATTCCTATGCATAGGAAGTATGTTTGAACTAAATTTTCTTGTCATGTGTTTTATCATACTCTCTTTGCGATTCAATTCTTGTCTTTTATGTGAGCATCATTGAAATTTCAAGCCTGTCTTAATGGCTATAAAGAAAGAGCTTGTTGGGAGACAACCCAATAGTTACCATTTATTTCTGTTAGTTTGTGATAACATGATTATTGCCTAGTAATGATTGTGTTTTTTTAAGTTGGTGTTTGTGCCAAGTAAATCCTTTGGGATGATTTGCATGATGAGTAAAATTGATATGGTGCAAAAACAGAAACTTTCACGTCTAGTGCAGAATTTCTCTGATTTTACTAGAATATCTTTTTAAGATGAATTTCTTACTCAGTATTGCTATATAAATTCCTCAGGTCTTACAAATGTTTAAGAATTTTTGGATTTATACAAGTATAGGATCAGTACAGATTACTATAGATTGTTTTGTTTTAGTCTGATTCTATTTTTCCATGCATAGTTTGCTTGTTTTGGTGATGCTATGGATTGTATCGAGGGGTATAAATCATGGAGGAGTTACGATAAAGTACTCTATGCTAAAATAAAATAAGAATCAACTTGTAACAGCACCTGAAAGGATTTTATATATTGTTTATACTAATGAATCTCATGAAGTTTTGTTGAGTTTTATGTGATTGAACTTTCCAAGTTTCGGGAGTTGTCCCTATAGAAAAACGATTGAGGAGCAACAAAATCCTAAGCTTGGGGATTCCCAAGGCACCCCAAGGTAATATTCTAGGAAGACTCAAGCGCCTAAGCTTGGGTATGTCCCGGAAAGCATCCCCTCTTTTCGTCTCAATCCATCGGTATGTTACTTGGAGCTATATTTTTATTCATTACATGATATGAGTTTTTCTTGGAGCGTCATCTGCTTTTGTTTAGTTTTACTTTCAGTTTACCACAATAAATGTTTGTTGGACACACCTATTTGAGATAGAGAGCAAATCATCACAATTTGTTAGAATACTCTATGTGCTTCACTTATATCTTTTGAGCTTAGCAGTTGCTAAAGTACTTCACTTATATCTTTTTGAGCACGGTGGCGTGTAGATTTTATAGAAATATTATGCTCTCATTCTTCACTTATATTTCTTTGATAGATGGACAAATAGTGACGGTAATTTGCATGGGTCATAAGCTAGATAAAAAATAATGAGTATTCAACGAGTGATAATTAAAACCATCACGTAGCACATATGTAGAAATTGTGGGTTAATGATATTGATGTGGTGATATGAAAAAGGTGTGAGTGTATTATTATAAATTTAGATAGGTGTCGATATTAATAGATGTTAAACTTTTTGTTCCTCTAAAAAATTAAAAAAGCATGGTGATATTGTGTGAGCATTTCTATTCCTCGTTGAAATCCTAGTGTTGTTTTGAGTCGGAGTCACGCGATGGTTAATTCCTACCAACCCTCTCCCTCGGGGTATGCGAGTAGTACTTTGATTTGTGATAAAACTAATAAAACTTTGCAATAAGTATATGAGTTCTTCATGACTAATATGACACCATGGACATACGCAATCTCACCTCCTCATATTTGCTAGCCTCTTCGGTATCGTGCATCACCGGTTTCTCACCTTGAGGATCGGTGCAAATTTTTCCGGTGCATCCAAACCCCGAGATATGACACGCTCTATTGCACATAAACATTTTTATATCCTTCTCAAAACAGACACCATACCTACCTATCATGGCATTTCCATAGCCATTTCAAGATACATTGTCATGCAAATGCCATCGTCACTTCACATGACTAGTTTGTTCATCATCATAATGCTTTGCATGATCATATAGAGTTGACATAGTATTTGTGGCAAAGACACCGTTCATCATATTTTTTATACATATCATGCTAGATCTTTGCACATCCTCGTACACTGCCAGAGACATTCATTCAGAGTGATGTCGTCCTATCAGTCTTCATATTGAGTTGTAAATAAATAAAAGTGTGATGATCATCATTATTAGAGCATTGTCCCAGTGTAACACCCTGTGTTTGGCTTTCCTGACTAATTAACTTATTTCAAGAATCAGGACCAATTAAGAAAAATGTGAATGCTTGTGATGCTTGAACTAACTATTGTTTGCCTGCTTCCTTGAATGCATGTGATTGCTCCCCAATAATTCTTGCTATCCTCCAACTCGCCTCCTCATCCCATGTTCCCCTGCCTAATGATCATGCCATGTGGTTAGGACCAATATCTATTTTTACCAAATATTATTTTCACCAAAAGGCATTTCCTTGAATTGAACTCTCTGACCCCTCAGGTGAGGTTTGTACTACAAGTCCTCAATTAGGGAACTTATTTTTGCACCAATTATTTTATTAAAACCTATTATCAAAATGTCTTCCAAAAACCACACTATTATTATTTTAAAAGTTATTTTATTATTTTATTTAAATGCCTTTCTGTGAGGCCAGAAATTGTCTCATATGAAGGGAAGTTATTTTTATTACTTTCAAAATATTTAAGAATATTTAGGGAAACTCAGCGGATATATTTATTCCATATATATGAGTTTCAACACATGGTCATGTTCAAAATATTGGGCAGACCCCTCCAAAACCATTCTTGCCTATTTCAAGTTTTTGAAATATTTATATAAGAAATATTCTCAATAAATTCCAGTAAAATTACACCATGTCACCTATGATATGCTTGATGATCTTGCCTCGTTTCAACTCAATCCAAGTTGATTTGAATCCCCTAATTATTCTAAAACCCTATCTATCCAGATTCAAATTTGAGCAACTCTACATTGTGAAGTGTCTCCAGTTGTGCTCAAATTTGGTGGACATGTTCTAATACGCCAATAAGGCAGCCAAACCAAGTGGTACATCAAGCAGAACAGAAGAACTTGTCCTAAGACCCTCAAAACCCTCTCTGTTGATTTTTTACTTTGGGAAACTTTACATTATAAAGTTTCTCCAATTGACCTCAAACTTTTTGTGCATGCCTTAATGCTCAAATAATGACCCTACACCAAATATTGGATTTGTGGGAATTGATTTGAATAGGGTTGTAAGCAGGAAGCCACTTCTGCCCATTTCATGGGTTTTCCAAGTCTACATTGGAAAACTTCTCCAGCAAATCCCAAACTTGGTGTACAAGCTTATTTTCATATATTATTTGACCCTATTAAATTTTATAGCAATTGGAATCCATCTGTTAGCCTAACCACAGATCAAACACCTTGTGTGCACTCACTAAATTGGCTTCTTTGACCCCTTCCACTTTTACCCTTGAGCTCAACTTTCTACCACAGCTATCTATAGTTACATTTTACCTCAAGTAACATTCCCATGGCCACTGGACAATTATTGGAGGAGGACCCTACGTAACCACTTCTCATTTTCACCCTTGGCAGCACTGTTTTACCTCTCTTCCCATACTTCTGCTTAAGCTAATACCCCCAATTCTTTCCAGAGCCTCTCTAGTGTGTCAGTGATTCATTTCAAACCAAGAGATGGCATGCTCATGTGGAGCAAATGAGAAGCACATCTACAACTTCATTTCTGGCTAAAATATAGGATTGTACTACAAGTGCTAGCTAGGCTCATTCCCCTGCGCTGAAAATTGGCAGACTAGTAGTCCTTCTGTGAACAAGAGTGTTGGACCTGGTTTTCCCTCAATCCACTCTTAGTGCAAACCACTTTTGTTGGCATTAAGTTTGCTGCCACAAACTTAATCTTAGTCAAAACCTATTCAAACCTGATCCACTCAAAGCCAAACTCCTCACTCACCTTCCAGATAGCATGCCCCACCTCCCAGACATGTTTGACTAGTCATTTGGACCCTGTAGGCACAGGTGGCCGTGGTGACCACCACCCTCGCCTGCAGTATGGGTGGTATGCGCCTTGTCTCCTTCTTCCAGACCTCTTTCGACCATTGCAGCACGTCTCAGAGCACCGGGGTATCCCATTTGACTGGTCCAAGCCCTTCCCAACACCTAGAAGCCACCAAGCTCTCTCACGGACGTGTGTCTTCTCCGTGCCCTCGGAGCTCCCGGAGCTCCCAAGCTTTTCGTTCGGTCGTCTCTACATTTAGGGCCTCCCCGAGCCCCCAGTGTCTCCTCCTAGTTCCCATAAGCCTTCGTGACCCCGCAGGTGGAGCTCTCAGGCTCTTCTCCTTCCACGACCATGGCGCCGCCTCGGCCTCCCTTGCGTCCGAGCCAGCCAGCCCCCCACCCGCGGCTCGGCGGCTGGGCCAGCAGGTGGCTGGAGCCCCGGCGGCCGGCGCCCCCATCTCCCCTGTTGCGAGGTTGAAGAAGACTCGGAGAGAGAGGAGAGAAGCGTGGTGGGCCCTGGGGTCAGCGACCCATAGGCTGGAGCCGCTTGTAAGTCGAGGCGCCCCAGCGCCTTACGCCTTCCCCGAGCGGAAGCGTATTCCACGGAATACGCCTCCTGCATGGCCCCCTCGCTGGTGGCCCGAGCCACTTGGCCGGCCCGAAGGCCTATCTAACGCCCTGGGGCAGGATAACCCCCACAGGCTGAGCCTTTTCTCTTTTTCAATTCTATTCATAACTTATAAATTCCATCATAAATTCATTCTCACTCCAATTTATTTGATTCAAATTTCTATAGGTTCCTAAATGTAAGCTCTATCCACACATGTGCTTTGCACATTTTTCCAGGTTGATTTTCTGTAGTGTTATTACTCAAATTCAAATCTGGATATAACATGTCCCACCTTTCAAAATTCCTAGCAGATTCAACTCAACTCCAAATGGAGTGATTCCAATTCCTAAGGCCTTCTAAAATCATTCCCTATTTTTAGAAACTTGGTCTACATTTTATTCAGGCTTTATTCTGTTGCATAAAATAAATAGCTTCATATTGCTATTTATTCCATGTTAGAAAATTCCAAGTATATTCATTCCAACTCCAAATCCAGTGAGACAACTTCAAAATATTTCTGAAATCATGCTTTGTTTATTCAGTGCCTCCACTCATTTTTAAGAGAATGATTTATGTAGGCTTCTTCAATAATCACCTATTCCTCTTTCCATCCATTCAAAAATCCTTCCTGATTCAAATCACCCATGGAAAGCTTCAGGTATTTTTCTTATGACCAGAGAGATGCAAGAAAAATAAAACTTCTATTTATAGGACACTTTTGTTTTTGCTTGCTGTGTGGCTTACTGTAATTGTTTCTCATGATAGTTGACGGGTAGACGGAGTATTCGGAGTTGGAGAAGAAGACCTCGAAGACCCCAAGGACTTACGTGAACAAGGCAAGCAGCCCTTTGACCATGACTGAGCATATGTTACTTTGCATGTTAAGACAACAAGTATTCCCGTTGCATATGATCATACGTGTCGGTAATCATTTGATATGATTTTACCGAAGGCTCCCTCGGAGCACATGCATTGAGCTTGACCCTACCCCTTGAGGGTCATGATAATACCATGTTGACAAGTAAAGATAGAAGTAGTTTTATCTTGAGCATGATGTTGACATAAAGTAAGAGTTTACTAAAGCCCCGTCGGGTGCCACTAATTTCCGAGGGTGATGATGAGTTAGGTGGTCACTTTTGGTGAAGTGATGCACCCGGTATTTGTGTGAGTATGGTTTTGAAAATGGGAATAGATTTATGATGTGTCGACCGTCCCAAACTTACCAGTATGACCACGTTACCCCTTATGGGACGGGGCTATGTTAATTACTCTGGTCGGTGCTAGCAAAGAGCCACATTACTAGTGGCGGGAGTGATGTGTGGTCACTCTCATGATGGGGTCGTGCCGGGTAGGACGACTATGCCATTTTTATGAGTTCCAGTCACACAGTTGGTCCCCGCATGGTTGGTACTGTCCAGAGTTGGTGCTCGTAAGACGTACAACATATGGGCTGGGTACCAATCGAGTGGACCTCTTTGTCTAGTATTGTCAGGGGAAAGGCATTGATCGGGAACTTACCTCGGGTATGTGATATACCGCGAGTCGTGGATGACACAGAAGTTTCCCGGATCTCGTGGGTCCAGCGTACTACCTCTGCAGAGTGTAAACTATTCGAATAGCCGTGTCCACGGTCAAGGACAGTTGGGTAATCCTGCTTAAACTACATCCAGTTGTTTCCGCATAAACCAAGTGTGAGTGTGTGTGGTGTTGAAAAAGGGTTGCTATGAAAGTAATGATATGACCAAGTTCGGTGACTTGGCATATAGGGTGAACCCGGATGGTTCAGCCCTCGACAGATATATTGATATATGTAACCTTTTCTTCAAAAGTAATTCTTTAACTTGATGCATATTCATGATCTTTCCACCAAGATGAGTTACACCAAAGATGCATGATGTTGTTATCCTTCACTTTCATTGTTGATATCCTGGGCTGTTTGCGAGTACATTCAAAGTACTCATTGGCTTGCCACTGGTTATTTCATTGACCAGGTATGAAAGAACAGGATATGGTGAGGATTAACTCGATGACGTTCTTGCGAGCTAGGATGCTTCCCAGTCAGAATGCGTGTAGGTTAAGGCTGATGGCATGGGTTCATGCTTTCAACCAATAATTCCGCTATTGGTCCAGTTTAGAGTGTTGGCCTATAAGGCCCTATATATGTAAGACTCGACCGAAGTGGTCATTTATTGTATCAAACAGTATGTATGGATGTAAGACTCTTTTATTCGGTATCTGTGTTCGGTGAGCATTGATCTCTGGGATCACTGGGCACGGCTATCTTGACTAGTAAATCGGGGTCCCCACAGAGCTGGTATCAGAGCCATCCTCACTGTAGGAAACCTTAGTTAGCACGGACGTTAGCTTAGGATAAAACTGCTTTCCAGATCCTTCAAAATACTTACAAACCTATATATTTTCTCGACTCTCCCAAATATTCAAGGAAGGTGAAGGTTATACTTTAGCCTTCCACTCTTATTTTCTTGACGCTCCTCGTCTACTTTTTCAAAACTTGCAAATAGTCGCTAGTACCTTATGCCCTCAGACCACGGGATAAATTGAAATCCTCGTGAGCAGCCTGCAAGGAAGTAACCTTTCCAGGCAAACACCTGTGCTGAAGTACAAAGAAGACAACTCTGCGACCAGACGACACCAACAAAAGTACCTCCATGAGGAACAAGGACATCGAGGCTTAGAAGATGACACCTTGGGCACTGTTCCAGAGTGATGCCACTTTCACCTACGATATCTGGACATAATATATGCAAACCATGATCTGCATCACTAATAAAGTGACCCTGTCAATTATAAGGATTGTGTCGACCACCACCGGTGGATGAGAACCTTGCCATTTGGTCCGCCTCGCCTTAGTGAGCAGGAAAACTGTTCTCTTTAACCCCCGCTCTAGGTGTCGATATCGCAAATAGTATGATTGACATGTCAGAACTCTATCATGTCTTGCAAATATCGGTGCATGAAGATGTCCACTTGAGACTCTCGAAGCCTCAGAAGACAAGAAGATAATGACAAGGTCATGAAGACAAGGAGATCCTGTCAATGACAGTCGTGAAAAACCACCTTCGACAGCAACTCCCCAGATGAGAAGTCATCAAGGATCCCTTCAACTCAACCCCAGAAGTTCGGCGAGCAACAACAAGAGGTGTGACAACACCATGAGAAGGTCCAGAAGACTTAGCGGACTCCTCTCCGAGGCACGAAGCAAGCACGACTATGGAGTCCTAGAACCTAGGATAGGATGAGTCGTAAATCCCCTATGTGAAGTCGAGTCCGTGAAATGGTTCGGATGGACCATGTTGTGTGTTGCTTAATTTTTTATTGTTGTGCTTTGATATATGCCGCACTTATGCTTAGGCAACAAGCATGCAGTTATAACACTCGTCTTATTTTGATGTTCAAAACGAATTTTGGCACTTGTTTGAGTTGACTTTCCAACACTTGTTTGATTGCACTAAGACCCTTAGACACTCCCCTCTGTGATCTCTCTCTCTCTCTCACCCCTCTCGACAACTGAAGACAACAAGCCAAGATGCACCAAGGATCCACTTCAAAGGACGGCTGACACTGAAGACATTGACTGTGCTATGCTTAACCACACGCAACCATAGGAGTGTGCTTTTCCCTCAAGATAGGAAGAACCTCGCCAGACCAGACTAACTTCCACAAGCCTTTCCGGCTCAAGTATTCGGGTCGCGTGTCTAGTACACGGACTTTCCAGAACACTTGTAGGTCCCCAATAAACCCCACTTAGCACCGGGTTCCTTATGGAATGAGTGATCGCAGTGAACAAGTATCCTTCAATCTTAAGATAGCACCATAACCCTGATGCCATAAGAGGGTCGTTCTCTGATATAAGAGTATTAGACTAAGATTGTTGTGATGATAATAGTTGTCTTGAGGATACAACTAGACTTTCTTGGTGGATCATAACACCCTTGTATAGGTAGATGAACTTGGTGGAACGAATTGATATAGTAGCATAACATACATATCCTTGGAGTAAGATTGGATTTAGTAGGATGATCATAATCGCGAACAACAATATTCTTGGTGGTATACATGACTTTAGCAAGTAGTTGGCATGATTTGATGCTTTCACCATAATGACTTGGAGTATCAAGTAGACTTCTTATTGGACTTGAGTCTTGGATTTAAATAGGTAATCTTAATAGAGTATTGAGGATGACAAAGACCACATTGTTCGGAGTAAATTGGATTTAGCCTAATAATCTCGATCATGATACCATGTTTCTCGGTGGATATAGAGTGTGTATACTTGGAGTTGTCAAATTGATTTACAACCTATGTGGTTTGGCCTTGGAAATTAGCTCGCCATGATTATTGAAGTTGGTGGATATACTATGACGTAATCCTTGCAGTAATATGTGAATTATGAGGACTCTAAGAGATTATGTAGAACCCCATCAATGTTGGATTTGTAGCAGTGATAGGTCCAGTAATGATTGATCGGATTGATGGATCACTTGATCGGATTCGTGGCAAGGAAACAGATATTGGATTGATATACTATGTGTTTCCTTAATATAGTAACGCAGTACCCTGTCCATTGGATGACTTAGATGGACATTTGGATTTATAGTGTCTTAAATTCAATCATAGGAGCTTGTATGCCTCCCCGAGGTTCTTGCATAGTAATGCATGTGCATTGGGGGCTACACCATACTTGTAGCGTTTGGGTTAGTTCTTCCCTCAACCCTGGAGTTGACTAGCATGAGCGGTGTGGAGTTGACCCACGTGGGATGGTATCTTAGATGAGATGAGGTGATATCGTCCCAAGATTAGAGGTTGAACTATTGGCATCTAAGGAATGTGCTTAGAGATAAGATGATAACTATTCACCCACATCCTAAGTTCCTTTAGACCCTAAAGATTCACCCAGCCATAAGGTGGTCGGATTACGACCATAGAGAACGACTCTAAGTCGTTGAGTATGGCCAAGACCCCGCCCATAGCAGGTCCCCGTTCTCCGTACCGGACTCATGAGCATTGTGCTTATGTCATCTTAGGGGAAAGTATGTTGTCATCCTCACTGATGACATACTTACTCACCCAGTAAGAGGAAGAACACCTTAGTCATGTTTGGTCGAGCCCCAGGAACGCCGATTGCTATGCCTCTCGAGGGTACAGTGTTATCTCGAGAAGGCGGGCTTCTCGAAGCACCCAAAACAGCGGAAGTCTACCCTACTCAAGACAAGACGAAGGACCATCATGGTAGGGAAACCATGGCAACAAGGAAGAAGTAGAAGACGTCAACCGACTACATCAACGATGTCCAGAAGCCTCGACGATTCAAGACGATGAAACCTTTGGACAAGCGAGAGGATTAGAAAACCTACTAAAGGTGATACCCGCTTGCCGAGCCGAAGACCTTGGGAGTGGACGACTGGTTTATACTCTAGGATAGCCAGCTTGTCCAGAACCC
This sequence comes from Hordeum vulgare subsp. vulgare, assembly GCF_904849725.1. NCBI lineage: Eukaryota > Viridiplantae > Streptophyta > Magnoliopsida > Poales > Poaceae > Hordeum > Hordeum vulgare. The sequence continues at coordinate 307,117,841 of NC_058520.1, read as the reverse complement.
CTCGCAAACCCTGCCAGATAGCCGGACCATTCTGGGCTCTGACCCTCCGAGCTTAAGCTCATGGGTAAGACCCAACCCGGACCCTTTCACGAGAAGCCTCGAAGACCACTTCAACACCCTCCGGGACGAAGATTTTGGCAGTGCGTTCTAACACGAGACATCTTGATGTCACTAAACGGCATGCGAAGCCCCAGGACCAGATCCCAAACACACCATCTTGCCACATATTCTGACTTGGAATGCACTTGCAAGCCAAAACCTTGCACGAACTTAGTTCACCAAGCCCTTGACCTCGGTCAAGCATAACTTATTGCCAGATCCCGCTCACGATCAGTCAAGGGCGTGCGAAACATTCGAAGTTGTATCATCAAGCACCTCAAGACCACCACAGCAACATGGGGACATGAAGACTACCTCCGACTCAAGAATTTCATCTCTCCAACCCCAAGCCTAGAAATCTCGGGGACGAAATTTTATTAAGGGGGTAAGATCTATAGCACCCTGTTCTTGGCTTTCCTGACTAATTAACTTATTTCAAAAATCAGGACCAATTAAAAAAATTGTGAATGCTTGTGATGCTTGAAATGACTATTGTTTGCCTGCTTGCTTGAATGCATGTGATTGCTCCCCAATAATTCTTGCTATCCTCCAACTCCCCTCCTCATCCCATGTTACCCAGCCTAATGATCATGCCATGTGTTTAGGACCAATATCTATTTTCACCAAATATTATTTTCACCAAAAGGCATTTCCTTGAATTAAACTCTGTGACCCCTCAGGTGAGGTTTGTACTACAAGTCCTCAATTGGGGAACTTATTTTTGCACCAATTATTTTATTTAAAACCTATTATCAAAATGTCTTCCAAAAACCACAATATTATTATTTTAAAAGTTATTTTATTATTTTATTTAAATGCCTTTCTGTGAGGCCGGAAATGGTCTCATATGAAGGGAAGTTATTTTTATTACCTTCAAAATATTTAGGAAAATTTAGGGAAACCCAGTGGATATATTTATTCCATATATATGAGTTTCAACACATGGTCATGTTCAAAATATTGGGCAAACCCCTCCAAAACCATTCCTGCCTATTTCAAGGTTTTGAAATATTTCTATAAGAAATATTCTCAATAAATTCCAATAAAATTCCACCATGTCACCTATGATATGCTTGATGATCTTGCCAAGTTTCAACTCAATCCAAGTTGATTTGACTCCCCTGATTGTTCTAAAACCATATCTGTCCATATTCAAATTTGAGCAACTCTACATTGTGAAGTGTCTCCAATTGTGCAGAAATTTGGTGGACATGTTCTAATACTCCAATAAGGCAGCCAAACCAAGTGGTACATCAAGGAGAATAGAAGAACTTGTCCTAAGACCCTCAACACCCTCTTTGTTGATTTCTGGCTTTGGGAAACTTTACATTATAAAGTTTCTCCAATTGACCTCAAACTTTTTGTGCATGCCTTAATGCTCAAATAATGCCCCTACACCAAATATTGGATTTGTGGGAATTGATTTGAATAGGGTTGTAAGCAGGAAGCCACTTCTGCCCATTTCATGGGTTTTCCAAGTCTACATTGGAAAATTTCTCCATCAAATCCCAAACTTGGTGTGCAAGCTTATTTTCACATATTATTTGACCTCGTTAAATTTTATAGCCATTGGAATCCATCTGGTAGCCTAACCACAGATCAAACACCTTGTGTGCACTCATTAAATTGGCTTCTTTGACGCCTTCCACTTTTACCCTTGAGCTCAACTTTCTACCACAGGTATCTATAGTTACATTTTACCTCCAGTAACATTCCCATGGCCACTGGTCAATTATTGGAGGAGGACCCTATGTAACTACTTCTCATTTTCACCCTTGACAGCACTGTTTTACCTCTCTTCCCATACTTCTGCTTAAGCTAATACCCCCAATTCTTTCCAGAGCCTCTCTAGTGTGTCAATGCTTCATTTCAAGCCAAGAGATGGCATGTTCATGTTGAGAAAATGAGCAGCACATCTACAACTTCATTTCAAACCAAGCCGGCGCCCCCATCTCCCCTGTCGTGAGGTTGAAGACGACTGGGAGAGAGAGAGGAGAAGCGTGGTGGGCCCCTCGGGTCAGCAGCCCATGGGCTGGAGCCGCTGGTAACTGGAGCAACCCCAGCGCCTTACGCCTTCCCCAAGCGGAAGCGTATTCTAGGGAATACGCCTCCTCCGTGGCCCCTCGCTAGTGGCCCGAGCCACTTGGCCGGCCCGAAGGCCTATCCAACGCCCTCGGGGCAGGATAACCCCGAGAGGCTGAGCCTTTTCTCTTTTTCAATTTTATTCATAACTTACAAATTCCATCATAAATTCATTCTGACTCCAATTTATTTGATTCAAATTTCTACAGGTTCCTAAATTCAAGCTCTATCCACACATGTGCTTTGCACATTTTTCCAGGAAGATTTTCTGTAGTGTTATTACTCAAATCCAAATATGGATATAAAATGTCCCACCTTTCAAAATTCCATGCAGATTCAACTCAACTCCAAAGGGAGTGATTCCAATTCCTAAGGCCTTCTACAATCATTCCCTATTTTTAGAACCTTGGTCAACATTTTATTCAGGCTTTATTCTGTTGCATAAAATAAATACCTTCCTATTGCTATTTATTCCATGTTAGAAAATTCCTAGTATATTCATTCCAACTCCAAATCCAGTGAGACAACTTCCAAAATATTTCTAAAATCATGCTCTGTTTATTGAGTGCCTCCACTCATTCTTAAGAGAATGATTTCTGTAGGCTTCTTCAATAATCACCTATTCCTCTTTCCATCCATTCAAAAATCCTTCATGATTCAAATCTCCTATGGAAAGCTTGAGGTATTTTTCTTATGACCAGAGAGGTCCAAGAAAAATAAAACTTCTATTTATAGGAAACTTTTATTTTTGCTTGTTGTGTGGCTTACTGTAATTGTTTCTCACGATAGTTGACGGGTAGACGGAGTATTTGGAGTTGGAGCGGAAGACCTCGAAGACCCCGAGGACTTACGTGAACAAGGAAAGTAGCCCTTTGACCATGACTGAGCATATGTTACTTTGCATGTTAAGATAGCAAGTATTCCCGTTGCATATGACCATACGTGCCGGTAATCATTTGATATGATTTTACCGAAGGCTCCCCCGGAGCACATGCATTGAGCTTGAGCCTACCCCTTGAGGGTCATGCTAATACCATGTTGACAAGTAAAGATAGAAGTACCTTTATCATGAGCATGATGTTGACATAAAGTAAGAGTTTAATAAAACCCCGTCGGGTGCCACTAATGCCCGAGGGTGATGATGAGTTAGGTGGTCACTTTTGGTGAAGTGATGCACCCGGTATTTGTGTGAGTATGGTTTCGGAAATGGGAATAGATTTATGATGTGTCGACTGACCCAACCTTACCAGTACGGCCACGTTACCACTTATGCGACGGGGCTATGTTAATTACTCTGGTCGGTGCTAGCAAAGAGCCACATTACTAGTGGTGGGAGTGATGTGTGGTCACTCTCGTGATGGGGTCGTGCCTGGTAGGACGACTATGCCATTTTTATGAGTTCCAGTCACACTGTTGGTCCCCGCATGGTTGGTACTGTCCAGAGTTTGTGCTCGTAAGACGTACAGCATGTGGGTTGGGTACCAATCGAGTGGACCTCTTTGTCTAGTATCGTCAGGGGAAAGGCATTGATCGGGTACTTACCTCGGGTATGTGATATACCGCGAGTCATGGATGACACGGAAGTTTCCCGGATCTCGTGGGTCCAGCGTACTACCTCTGCAGAGTGTAAACTATTCAAATAGCCGTGTCCACGGTCAAGGACAGTTGGGTAATCCTACTTAAACTACGTCCAGTTGTTTCCGCATAAACCAAGTGTGAGTGTGTGTGGTGTTGAAAAAGGGTTGCTATGAAAGTAATGATATGACCAAGTTTGGTGACTTGGCATATAGGGTGAACCCGGATGGTTCAGCCCTCGACAGATATATTGATATCTGTAACCTGTTCTTCAAAAGTAATTCTTTAACTTGATGCATATTCATGATCATTCCACCAAGATGAGTTACACCAAAGATGCATGATGTTGTTATCCTTCACTTCGATTGTTCATATCATGGGCTGTTTGCGAGTACATTCAAAGTACTCATTGGCTTGCCACTAGTTATTTCATTGACCAGGTATGAAAGAACAGGATATGGTGAGGATTAACTCGGTGACGTTCTTGCGAGATAGGACGCTTCCTAGTCAGAATGCCTGTAGGTTAAGGCTGATGGCATGGGTTCACGCTTTCAACCAATAATTACGCAATTGGTCCAGTTTGGAGTGTTGGCCTATAAGGCCCTATATATGTAAGACTCGACCGAAGTGGTCATTTTTTGTATGAAAAGGTATGTATGGATGTAAGACTCTTTTATTCGGTATCTATGTTCGGTGAGCATTGATCTCTGGGATCACTGGGCACGGCGATCTCGACACGTAAGTCCCGGTCCCCACACCCAGTGAGAAAATAAAAATGGGGAGGCCAAGTGAACCCACCATAATAAAAAATGAATGAGAGAAAAAGAGAGAAAGGACTTTGTTACTATCCTTTACCACACTTGTGCCTCAAAGTGGCACATTGTTCTTCTAAAAGTTCGTTATATCGACTAGAGGGGATGAATAGGTGATTTTCACAAATTCGTCATTGGGGAAATTCCTAGTGAGGGAAGTCCTCAGTCATGAACTCAGTGCAGTGGAAATAGTACTTAAAGAGATATGCAAAAGCGACTACAACAAAGTACTCAGAGTGAGTTGATAGGTTCGGTTTCCACATGTCATGTAAATAGGATACGCAGGTGATGAATAACTCAGGTGGAGAATCTAAGGTGAGGAATTCAAGGGAAGTCTTCAGTCATATTCTTCAAACAGTACATATGAAAGTCTTCAAGATGCAATTGAGGAAATGAAAAGAGTTGAAGAAATAGAACCCGTAGCTCGATGAAGACAATGGTTGATGACCCAATTCCAACTGTTGTGACAGTTGTATGCATGGTTTGGAGCAGCTTGGTATTGAAACCAAAGGACACACAGTCCTAGGACACACAGTCCCTACCATAGTCTTCTTGAGCTAAGGACACATGGTCCTCCCCCAACACTCGTGGTAAGTCTTCAGGGTAGACTTCCAAACCCTCACAAACTTGGTCACTCGACGATCCATAATTTACTGTTGGATGCTCTAGACCATGACGCCTAACCGTTTGGAGGATGCACATTCCTCAAAGGTAACAAGCATAGGTTCCACACAGGACCAATCTCTTCAGTGATGCTCAATCACTTTGGATTTTGGGTTTTGGTTTGGGTGTTTGGGGTTTTTCCTCACTATATGATTTTCCCTCAAAGACCTCGAGGAATTGGGTTGCTCTAAATGACAAGTGTCAGTTTCTCTCAGAGCATCCAACCAGCTAGTGGTTGTAGGGGGCGAGTATTTATAGCCTGGGAGCATCCCGACATGATATGAGATTATTACCCCCAATGATATGACCGTTGTGCGGATAAGACTGGGGCCAGGTGGCGCGGGGCGCGGCAACGATCGCAACTTTCAACTTTGAAAGTCCTCATGTTTCTCATGTTCCTCGGTAGGAGGATTTGGTATGTGTAGGTTTGAGTTGAGCATCATGAGGAAATTATTTCCTTAGTTTTACCTTGACCCCCTTTAACAGTACGGCGTTCCTATGACTCAATAATGAACAAAATGAAACAGAAAGAGTAAATCTTCAAGCTTTAGAGTCTTCAGAGCATTTTTTCGGGACACACTGTATTCCTCATCTTCAATGTCTTCATGAGGAATAGCATTTTCTTCGGTATCAAAGTCTTCAAGTAATGACCAAAGTCTTCACCTGAAGACATACATTTTTAGGGGTCGATATTCTTCGAATAACTCAAACTCCTTAGCGACTTATAGAGCATGTGTACACTCACAAACATATCAGTCTCTTAACCTATAAGTCTTCAATTCACTAAAATCACTAAGGGGCACTATATGCACTTACAATCTCCCCCTTTTTGTTGGTTGATGACAAATAGGTTAAGTTTTCAACGGGAATAAAAATTTGAAGTGTAAGTACGGAGTTTGAGGAATTTCATTGCAAGATATAGAGAAACTCCCCCTGAAAATGTGCATGTTTGAGGAACTTGCTTTGGACTACAAATGCACATTGATGATTTATATCATGGAGATCCCCCCCCTATATCTTCTAATTCGTGCATGCATTTAACATATAGTATGAGGAATTTGAAATGCATGATGAAAAATGGTGTCGGATGAATTTCAGCATGTATGCATTTAATCAACTTGAGAAATAAGCATGCGAGGAAAAAACATTTAAAAGTTTCAGACCAACATCGGGCT